>NC_139036.1:3004200-3604200 GCF_964662115.1 Mustela nivalis
CAGCCCATCGCAGAGCACTGACATCACCAAATGCTGGTGAGGATGTGGAGCAACAGGAACTCCACTCATTGTTGGTGGGAATGCAAAATGGTACAACCACTTGGAAGAGTTTGGTGTTTTCTTACAAAACTAAACATTCTCTTACCATACCAGCCAGCAGTTATGCTCCTTGGTATTTATCCAAAGGAGCTGCAAACTATGTCCACACAAAAACCTGCACACAAATGTTTATAGTAGCTTTATTCTTAATTGTCAAAACTTGGAAGCAAGTTTTTTCCTTCAATAGGTAAATGGACAAACTGTGGTACAGAAATGTAGAGACAATAAAAAATACCGGTGGTTTCCGAGGGACAGGTAGGGTGCACAGAGGATTTTGAGGGCAGCAAAAATGCTTTGTATATTGGGGCGCCTGGGTGGCTCAGTGGGTTGAAGCCTCTGCCTTCAGCTCAGGTCATGATCCCAGGGTCCTGGGATTGAGCCCCACATCGGGCTCTCTGCTCAGCAGGGAGCCTGCTTCCTCCTCTCTCTGACTGCCTCTCTGCCTACTTGTAATCTCTGTCTGTCAAATAAATAAATAAAATCTTTAAAAAAAATGCCTTGTATATTATAATAATGGATAATGCCATTATACCTTCCCCCCAACCCACAGAATGTTCAACATCAGGAATGAATTCTAAGTAGACTATGGACTTTGGGTGACTGTGATGTGTCAATGTAGGTTTATCCTCAGCAACACATGTACTGTTCTGGTGAGTGATGCTGAGAATGGGGAGGCAAGGGATATGTGGAAACTTGTACCTTCCTCTCAGTTTTGTTATAAACCTAAAACTGCTCTAAAAAAAATAAAATCTTTGGGGCACCTGGGTGGCTTGGTCGGTTGAGTGTCCAACTCTTGATTTCAGCTTGGATCATGATCTCGGTCATGAAATCGAGCCCTATTTGGGCTCAGTGCGGAGTCTCCTTGGGATTCCCTCTCTCTCCCTCCACTTGCTCTTACTCTCTCTAAATAAATAAAATGTTTTTAAAATATAAGCATGATGTGTTTTACAATAACAAATTTTTAATAAAGAGAAGGGTGTGTGGACACCTGCCTTTGGCTCAGGTTGTGATCCCAGGGTCCCGGAATCCAGTTCTGCGCTGGGCTCTTTGCTTGGGAAGGAGCCACTTCTCCCTCTGCCTGCCTCTCCCCCACTGCTTATGCTCTCACTCTCTTTTTCTCTTACAAATAAACAAAAAAAATTTTTTTTAAATAAAAAATATAAAATTTAAAAAAGGGGTTGGCCAACTATAACAAATGCCGTAAATGCATCAAAAAGCTGAAGACTGAGAAATAACCTGAGATTTGGAAGCACAGAGACCTTGACAGGAGTGTTTTTGGGAAAAAAATCATCAAATACAGTATTTACACAAGGGAAAAAAAAACCAAATGTAACTAGAATAAGACAAAAGATGTGAATGTCCTTTATGTAGGAAAATAGAAATATCTATCAAAACACATTAAGGAAACCTAGATAAGTAGAGAAACACATACTCTTTTTTTTATTATTTAAATTCGAGTTAGTTCATGTATAGTGTATTACTAGTTTCAGGGGGAAAATTTAGTGGTTTATCAGATGGCTAAAAGACCTAGTGCTCATTCTATCAAGTCTCTTCTTTATACCCGTCACCCAATTACCCCACCCACCCACCCACCCATCTCCCCTCCGGAGCCCTCAGTTTGTTGCCTAGAGTTAAGAGTCTCTTATGGTTTGCCTCCCTCTCTGTTTTTATTTTGTTTTTCCTTCTCTTCCCCTATGATTACCTATGATTTTGTGAGAAACACCTTTTCTTGATTTGGCAATTTAATATTGTAAAGATCATTAGCTGTTCTTGTATAGGTCTTACAAAACCAACCAATCAAATTCACATCAAAATCGCCAAATGTTTTTTTGTAGGATTTGTCAATCTGAAATTAGACTACATGGGGATAAAAGCGGTCAAGAGTAGCCAGGGTGATTCCAAAGAATACTAAAATACTCTCTACCATCACCCCACCCCCGCCACACACACACACACACACAAATTTAAAAATGATTATAATACAGACAAATAGACCAACAGAATAGAACACTTTAAAACAAACCCAATTCTTTATATAAACCTAACAGGACAAATCCAGTCTATCAACAGAGAAAGGACAGAATGTTCAATACTAAGATCCCTACCTTATTCCATCTACAAAAGTGAATTCCAGGTAAAGTTAAAGATTTAAAGATGAAAAAAAAATTCTTTAGAGGTCACCATTATTCCATTGGGGCAGCATGGCACAAACTACTGATTGCCTACAACTTGTCTGTACCAATATTTTATAGATCTGAAGTTGAAAATTTCTAGAGCATCCATGTGGAAGAAACTCTGATTTGTATCAGACATCTGTTACAATATACTTTGAACAGTGAAAAGATAGAAATTATCCAGGTCAACCTCAGCAAAAAATGGAAAAACGTGTGGTTGAGTTGTATTATAAAATATAGTTATACTGTAAATTTCAGATATTAAAATGAACTGCATACGTATCTAGATATGTATCTAGGTATGTAACAGAAACATGAATAAAAAACCAAGCTATAGAAACGTTCCTTATACCATTTACTTAAAACTGTAAAAACACAAGAACACTGTACATCATTTATAGATACAGGATATGCGGAAGTATAAAAAAATCTACAGTAAAAATTAACCTCTAGCAAGAGCGGAACAAGGAAAAGGACTTTAGCTGTACCTATACAGCATTTTTTATCCTTAAGAAAAGACATCTAGCTGGCGAGGATGTGGAGAAAGGGGAACCCTCCTACATTGTTGGTGGGAATTTAAGCTGGTGCAGCCACTCTGGAAAACAGCATGGAGGTTCCTCAGAATGTTGAAAATAGAACTGCCCTATGACCCAGCAATTGCACTATTGGGTATTTACCCTAAAGATACAAATGTAGTGATCCAAAGGGGCACATGCACCCGAATGTTTATAGCAGCAATGTCCACAATAGCCAAACTATGGAAAGAACCTAGATGTCCATCAACAGATGAATGGATCAAGAAGATGTGGTATATATACACAATGGAATACTATGCAGCCATCAAAAGAAATGAAATCTTGCCATTTGCGACAACATGGATGGAACTAGAGCGAATCATGCTTAGCGAAATAAGTCAAGCGGAGAAAGACAACTATCATATGATCTCCCTGATGTGGGGGGGTGGTGATGCAACATGGAGGCTTGGGTGGGTAGGAGAGGAATGAATGAAACGGGATGGGATTGGGAGGGAGACAAGCCATAGGTGACTCTTGGTCTCACGGGGCAAACTGGGGGTTGCTGGGGGGAGGGGGTTTGGGAGAGGAGGGTGGGATTGTGGACGTTGGGGAGGGTGTGTGCTTTGGTGGGTGCTGTGGGGTGTGTGGACCTGGTGATTCGCAGGCCTGTACCCCTGGGGATAAAAATGTATGTTTATAAAAAATAAAAATTAAAAAAAAAAAAGACATCTAAAACAACATGGCTAACCACTGACCTAAATAAAATTAGAATGGGGGGATTTGCGTATCTGCTGTATTATTTCCTGCTTGAAATACTGCATAATTTTTAAAGTCTTAATTCCTTTTTTAAAATAGAAGAAAACCACCGTATGTTGGATTTTTACAGGGAACTCCCAGCTGTCGGAGCACCGATGGTGAACCGCCCCACCTTCTCCTGCAGCCTTGTCCCTGCTCCCCCTTCCCCAGTGGATACATCCCCAAAGCGCATGCTCTGGGGATGACGGCCTTCACACCTGGCATGATGCCTAACAGTAGCAGCTGTGCCATTGGTATCTGACAAACTACTACACAGACCTCTGGACATGAAATTCTCCAACCTGCACAAGGTCAACTTGATACTATTCAATTATCGAAGGAACCCAATTTCTAGTTTTTCTGATCCCGTTCCTTTACCACCAAACCACAGTTCCTTCTTTCTTGATGTTTTTCTCTAACTTCTTTTTTGTAGGTCTTCTGGTGCCCTTTACTGCTCCTCAGAGCCCTGACCGTATTTAGTCAACTTGGATTCTGCTTCCTTTATAAAAATTCTCCCCATATATTTGTGAAACTCATTCCTGACCTCATGCCAGTCTCTTCTGAAGGGCATCCAGACTGGTTTTAAATTCCCTTGACTCTTAAGGTGGTTTTTGCAACAGAGGTCTTCCTTTAATTCTGCTGACTTTCCTATTTCTTTCTGTGTGGATACAAACAGAATTTGAGATCATTTCCTGCAAACTTCTCATCTACCTTCAGAATCCAACGTTACTGCTTCATGGAAGATGACTGAGCAGATTTTAGAATGGTAGGTATATAGTTCTGGGAATTCACACAACTAAATAAAGTGCCCCTTTGAAAAGGTGCCCTGCATGAGAGAGCATGATATAAAAGTTAAAAACAAATGCTAGTCTAGTAAATTAAGAAATATAATGTGTACAAGTAGAAAAGATTCTCACATGAGTGGTCTGACGAGATGTTGTGTGGAACCAAAACAAAGTCATCCGTGTCACAAGAAGAGTTCTTGCTACTAGTACTGGCAGAATCTTTGGACACTTGTAGATAGTTGGGAGGACCCAATGGTGGGAAGCATAAGTTTTCTTCCTGAATATGCTGCATATCTGGAAGGGACTAAAATTAACAACATAAAATTAAAAACTGGCCTAGTAATAAAATGCACGTCAGAATAGCCCTTAGACTAAGGAATACTGTCTTCATAAAAGTGGGCATAAAGTTAATTCCATCTTAAAATTTTGGAAAAAAGAAATCTCTTTGGAAAATCTTTCCCTTAGAAAAGCACAGTTTAAAGTGTCTTCATATAAAGACTTCTATCATTTTTTTCCAAAAATGATACTTAAAAATATATCCTACCACTTATCACGTACATGTCTCCCTCTCCTGAAATTCCTGAGGTGTGTTTTCATCATCTAAACATGCCCCGTTTTGGCTCTTGGCCTAGCAAAGCAGGTACTCAAAAACTATTCACTCGATGACTAAAACACTATGTCCAGGGACTTTAGACTAACAACATCCTGCACACATTTTACAAAGTTTTAAACCTCCAGTGAAGAAAACATTATAAACAAGAAAGCAAGAGACCACGTTATGCAAAAAAAGTAAATAGATCGATCAGGATAGCTACGTTCAAGCCTAGAGATTTATGTTTGCTCACAGAAAGCAAGATCTGGAAAACCTTACAGGCTGTGGGTACATTCCTTTTGTTCTTCTTTTGTTACGGGGAGGAGTGGGTTTGCAGGAGCTAGGACAGGAAGGAAGGAAAGCATATACAAGGCATACAAGCAAATACACAGATGTAAGCAGTTGTATGTCCTGTGGCATTTGCCTCGTTCAGGGACTCAAGTGACACCTCTAATTAAATGTCTTGGTTACACAATGGTTTTCTGAAACAATGAACTTCCTAATTTATTATGTTAAGTCCTCTATGACCTTGTTTAACCTTCGTTTCTATTTAAGAAAAGGAAAAATACTACAGAATGCCCTTTGATCTTAAACCCATGTCCTAAACACCCAATTAACTGCTAGGGCTCCTCGAATGTCACTGTGCAATGAAATCTGTATCAGATCTCCTCTCGTGTATGTGTGTGTGTGTGACACACATGACATACAATCCCCTCATCACTTTTTAAAGAGACCTTGTGTGTCTAGGTAATAAAGGGAAGGGACAATGGAAAGACTAACATGACCAACCGTCTACCATGGACTAGACCCCGCTGGGTGCTTTCCATGTCTTACCTAACCCCAGTCCTGTTCTGAAACCCCATGTCATACATGGATACAGACAGACAGCTCAGAAGCTTAGGAAATTTGCCCAAGATCACACAGCTAAAAAGTGCTCAAGCTGAGATGTGATTCCAAGCGTCTAACTCCACAAACTCTTTCCAGTGGTTTAGGCAGGCCCTTTCTCAAGCTCTTCCATGCCTTCGTCAAACCGTCTGCAGCCACAGCATCTGAGTGGAAGGGATCTTCCCCCTGCTGGTCTCTCCACCCCGTGCTGTAAGTCCGGTCCCCTCCACCTCCTCAGAGACCTGGACCAGCTCCCTCTGCCCCTGACGGTCTCCCCCTCTCCCTTTCCTCTGGTTTTCTTCCCCTCTGTGCATAAACTCATTCCATTTTCTCACACCTCAAATCCCTGCAGTCCTTTTAATCACCGTCTTCTCTCACTTCTTTACTTTTTAACGATGTCTCTCGAAATTATCAATCTTCACTGACCCAAGCTCCTCACCTCCTACGTATCGCTCAACCCGCCATAACCCCCTTTCTGCCTTCTCCTGTGCAGTCACGCGGTCTTCACCAGGCTGGCCAGGCTTCCCCCTGCCACGCCGTGTTACCCACGCTCTGCTTCACCCGCGCTGCAGACCACTCGACGCTCAACCCCTCCGTTCAGTGAACCGGCGTCTCCTCCCACTTCCTAGTCTGTTCTGTGGGTGCCGGCTTCTCCTCCATCCCTTAAAGGACAGGGATGGAGTGTGGAGTTCCCCAAGGTGCCACTCTGGACCCTCTACGCCTCACATTTTTAAAAAATTCTGTTCAGTCAGCCACGGCACCGTACGTAATTAGCGTCTGATGCGGTGTGCATCACTGGTTACACGGAACACCCAGTGCTCCTCATGGCCCGCACTCCTCACAGTTTTATCCGCACCGCAGCGACCACTCTCACCCTCCAAGTACCCCCTCACCTCTGCGGCCTAGACCTCTCCAGTGAGCACTGCACTAACTCACTACCTTCCTGGTCCAAAGCGTTGCTCCCCGCGCTCCCTGCCGGAGTGACCTCACCATCATCCATCCGTTCGGTCTCCCGTTCAAGCAGCTCCAAGCTTGGTGAACTCTACCTTTCTCTTACCTGGCCCCCACCTTCCCTGCAGCTCAGGCCCTCGTTCTCGGAAAAAGAAAAAACAAAACAAGAAAGGTGCAACAGTCTGTGGGTTCTCCGTGCTCTAACAGAGCGACCACTCTACTCTCTATTGCTCTCAAGCCCCGGCTTCCACCCTGCGGCGGCGTACAGCACACCTCCACCTAAAAGCACTCTGATGGCTCCCACAGCCAAATCCCGTCAAGAGACAGCAGCCCCTGCCTCTCTAGCTGCACCTGCCCCTCCGCTTGCCATCAGTACTCTGTGTCCCCCAGCCTGGACTGCTCCGAGGAGCCTCGTCCACAGAACTGCCAGCAATGATGGAGACGGTCTGCATCTGAGCGCACGGTGTGCTGGCGACCCACTAGCCACAGACAGCTATTGAACACTCGAAATGTGGCTAGCCTAAGTTACAGAATGTTAAATTTCACTTAATTTTAACAAACTTAAGTGGGCCGAGAGAGGCTCCAGGGTTCCTTCAGGGCGTCATGCATCCGGAACTTCATGAATGAGAATTCTTCCGCCTATAATACCATTCTTTTACTAATCCACCTTGCTAGGTCTTTCTTCAAAAGTCAGCTCAATGCCCTCCCCTGAGCAGCCTTCCTGAGTTCTTGCTCTGATTTCATGCTCCCCATTCATGTTCCCACAGGCAATAATGAGACACACACATAAGCTTCCAACAGTGGTTGCTTTATCTACCTTGTCCCCACACAACTAAATTCAAAGCTCCTTAATGTAAGGGACCTTGTCGTTTCATTCATTAGTATCAACCAGAACCTTACACAGACTAGGTGTTTAATAAATGTTATGAAACCAAGAAACATGATCTAAACAGCATTTAAGCTATAGCCACTATCGTAACTAAAAGACTGACTTGGATTTTTTTTTCCTTTCAAGATTTCTCTGGAATCAAGTAGCAGCTGGGTATTTGTGTGAGAATGTAAAAAGAGAATGCTGTATGTGCATGCCTGTGTGTATCAACCCTCCACATGAGTCTACTCCAGCCGTAGGAAGAAAGGGGAGGCATGCATAAAACCATCTTATTTTTGGCAGTTTACATTAAAAGCAAGGCCTATTAAACCATCCCATTTCTCACTATCTGGAAATTATACAGATTCTGGATTTCCTTTTACTCCTCAGCTTTCCTTTTTCCCTTTTTATTTTCTTTTCAAGCTGCCTTTTTTTTTCTTTTTAAGTCGGCTCCACGCACAGTGTGGAGCCCCACACGGATCTTGAACTCACGACCCTGAGACCAAGCCCTGGGTTGAGATCAAGAGTTAGATGCTTTATGGACTGAGCCACCCAGGTGCCCAACCATTAGCTTTTAATAAAAGCGTTCTAAAAATGGTTTTCCCACCAAAGTTTCTAGCATCTAAATATGCTTCCTCTCTCCCCTTGGCTTGTCCTCCCCTCTCTTAGCACTCCATCTCTTGGCCAGCAGCCTGAGCCGAGCTCTGAGCGCTCTCCCCTTCGATGCTGCTCCACACAACAGAAAACCCCAACTGGCTCTCGCCAGTCAAAGCAATCTCCAAGTCAATGAACCTCCTACCGGACCCCCTCTATCTCATTCCTCGGTCATCCTACAAACAGGCTCCTCTCTTCTTGCTCTCTCCCAGCTCTTCTCATAATTAGATTCTTCCCTGTGGTTCCTTTCTCAAGCATCAACTTCGCTTTTCACGTCTCACACCGCATCAAATATAGACTTCATAATAATAGCTACAATTTGTCAAGCACGCCCAAGGCTGCTGTTCATGAAGCCTACCTTACAGAGGACGGGCCCCGGCTCAGCGCTGGAGCTGAGCTGCTCCAGGTGAAGCATGAGCCAGCGGCCTGGCCAGTGCTGAGGCCAGATGGGCCTGACCCCAGATAAAGCCAACGGTCTCTCCATGCCAGTACACTTCCTCCACGTTTCTCCCCAGTCACTCAAATCCAGTGTTTTCTAATATTCCAGACTGAAGCAGGAAATCCACAACACCTTTTTCCCCTCTTAGCTTTTTAAAAAAATGTAGGGGAATATAATGTCTTATTATCCCATCTGCTTCTTCTAACTTAGTTTAAGTCTGGAGGGTTAGGCAAAAAGGGTTTTTTTTTGTCTGTTTGCAATCGGCTTCTTCAGCATCTGCCTTAGCCATGGGCTGTTAGGTTTTCCTTGAAAACAATAGCTTAACAGCAGTTGCCACTTAGTACTGTGTACCAGACATTATAGTAAAGTGCTTTTGCTCATTTACACTTAAAAGAACCTATGAAATAGGTCAATTACACTCGCTTTCCCTGGGAGAAACAGGCTCAAAGAGATTAAGTCATTTGACCTGGCTAATGCAGCAAGTACGGGGTGCAGAAGCTCCCGAGTCCCATGTTCTTACACCTCTAAGGCGAACCCACTAATTACACAATCACTTCCTCTTATGACTGCCCCACGCTCCACCGCCAGAATTCAAGAAATTCACGTCTGCCAGGCTAATCTGGACAACAGTCACCAGAGCTGACACAGGAGCCCTTGGAACTTCAGCTGATGGGAAAGCCTCTAGGTCACAGCCCAGAGCAAGGAGTGGGGGAAGGGTCGGAAGAGGGCAGAGTGAAACCCTGGGAGCACAGAGCAGAAATTCTCAGGATCTAGAAGCAGCACTTAGGCTGGAGGAAAGAGAACCACAGAGTAAATGGCCAGGGAAGCCCAGAGGAGGGAGGCGGCTGGGGTGGAGCAAGTCCTGAAGGGCTGGGAACCGGTGTTCAGGGAACTGAAGTGTGAGGACTGTGGCTCCGAGGTCACTCACCACCAATGGAAATTCTACGTATGATTAATACCCAGACGGATGCGATGATAGTTGGAGAAAATGAAGTTACTACCTCCCTGGCTCTGATGGGTACTCTGCAGCTGTCATCCTTTCCAACCCACGGGGCATCAAACGTTGCTGAGTAGGATACTCGCTGTTGAGAGGAAAATGGCCCGGGGGGTGACATTTCTTGCTGAAGCTTACACAGCTACAGAGGGCAGAGTGCAAATCTAGGTCCATCTGACTCAACAATAATGTTCTCTGTCCAAAGCTCAGCAGTAGCACTGGAATGGGCACGTCAGAATGTAAGTTCTAGTAAACACTGCACATCAGAAGGGAATCCACAATGTATCCCAGGCTCCCTTAGGGACAGAGGCAATAGCACTCACTCTGAAATTATAGTTAATAAAACCAAAACTTACTGGTGGAGAGGCAAAGCGACAGGATGGAGAGCTGCCACAGGAGCTCCCAGAGACGGAGCCAGCATACACGGGCACTGGAACTGGGCAGGCTGGGGGGAGAAACACAGGTGCAGAGAGATGTGCACTGCAGAGACTTACACAGCTCGTCTAAGAGACGACATCGCTGTGTGACCAGATTCATTTACCTACTTATTACAGCTCCTGTGGGTAAAACTAAACCTGCAGCAATTACTACAAATATTTCAACTGGGACTTGGGAAAAAAAAATGACTGGAATTCAATAAATAAAGCTCAATGAAATCTTGAGAAGCACAATCAAAAATTAATTTGTGACACAAAATACTGATTTTTTCTTTAAGTCTGTCTGCCTTCACTTTTCAAGCAAAAATGCAAAAAAAAAAAAAAAGGTACTCACATTTTTTCACTGGAACTTGTTCAAGAAAAGGATGGCTAAAAAATGCTTCTGTAATGAAAAAGGAGAATGCAACCCTTAAGCTCAGGTTGAGTAGCAGATGGGTTAATCTTGTTGATGTATTGAACAGTGTTGAGATCATAAATAATTATTATTAACTTCTTTATGTAGCCTCCATCTCCTTCCACTGTAGAAGCCTATGATTTTTATAAATCATCTATAAAAATGATCAGATTATAAATAAATCTTAATCCACGAAAAATTTAAAATAATAATTGTGAGTTTTGCAAACACGCATTCCCAACGCGGCAGGCTCCACGAAAGCATGCATGTTCGGGGACCCGCCCTGTCCTCCTGCGGGGGACAGGGGGCTGTGAACAGGATCCCGAAGTGTATACGGAAGCATGGCTGGGGTTAACTGTCCTAGAGGCAATCCAGGCAGCTGATTTATATAATAAATCCCATCCTTCTATCCCAGAAGAGATATTCCTGCAGCTGGTTTCACGTTTTTTTAAAAATCTGTAAGTCTGATTTAATTTCTTTGGCTGTCTACCAAGGATAAAACCTACATAATAAGTCTGCTAATTAAAGGTAAATAAGTCAGGAGGACATGGCCGTTCATTATTTTACTTTAGCTTCCTGTGTGTTTAAAATATTTCATTAATTCTTTAAAAACCCATAAAGCTAATCTCCTGTCCCAGACCTGTATGCTAGTAAATCTCACAGAGCTGGCAAGGAGGGCGGCGTGACACCAGCATGGGATTTAAATGAGGAGGTACAAGATCAGGAAAAGCTTAACTCAGGGTCAGGCTAGCGTATCTTCCACTCTGAAGGGCCCTGGGGTTTCTTACTGAAATAAATCACCAAAAGCCACTCAGTGTAAATATCAGTTGCAAGACTGGCTAAGGAATAGAAATGTGGAGGGTTTTGAAAAAAATATATATTTTCTACCAGAGATAATTTTTGGAACAAAAATTACTATACATATACATAAATTCTGGTTTGACATATAAGATTTTTAATGCTAATTTTTACAATGAACATCATAGGGATGAAAAAGAAAAGAACTGAATGCAAATGCTCTGAAACCACATCCCAAATCCATTGCTATGGCAGGGAAAATATACAAATACTTCATATATAATCTAGTATTTTAAAACTATTATTGATGAGTCTATTGTTTCAGTATTGACCCCTATTTCTCATGGTTACAGAGCAACTCTCAATTTAATTTCTCCCCCTGAAAGATAAAAATATTTACCAAGTCCATTTGCTGAAATTTAGTTCCAACTTTACAAAACTTTAAGAAAATACATGTTCAGACTATTGACCTTGTCCCCTATATGGAAACTTCCAGAGCTATTGTCTACTGAGGACATTTGCTAGGACAACAAACGGAGTGCTTCACATACCAGTTTATTTAATCCTCACAAACTTAACACACAGGATTATCTTCCTTTTACAGACAAGGATAAAGTGCATAAAGGCCATGTATCTTCTCCAACATCAAAGCCAGCAAGCTGAGGGATGAGAATTCAAATCCTGGTCTGTGTTATCCAGGAGCCTATATGGACTTCCCTAACACACATGAAGAGACCAAAACTCTGGACTAAGGTTTTGCAAATCTCTATTAATATTACAACTAATTAATACAGGAGAAATCAAACACTTTTTTTTTTCTTTCTAAAAATGTCAAGATCAAGGTTAATTTAAAAAGCATTTTCACTGAACATGTCTTATGGCTTTTCTGGTCTGACATTTAAGTCAGGCTGTTTTTACATATGACTGCTACGAGTAAGATCGAAAATAACAATCTTTTACACGAGATTGATAAAAACAAGTTAACAAACTGCCCCCAAAGAGGAGCTTAGACCCAGGCAAATTCAGGGGAAAATGTTCTTTCAAAGCCTTCCAAGACTGGACAATCCCTATAGTATTAAGCATTCCTAGACCGTGTAAAGTTAAAATACTTAGAAATTTTTAGCTTTAGGGGCGCCTCAGTGGCTCAGTGGATTAAAGCCTCTGCCTTTGTCTCAGGTCATGATCCCAGGGTCCTGGGTTTAAGCCCCACATCGGGCTCTCTACTCAGTGGGGAGCCTGCTTCCCCCCGTCTCTCTGCCTGCCCCTCTGCCTACTTGTGATCTCTCTCTGTCAAATAAATAAAATCTTTAAAAAAAAAAGAAATGTTTAGCTTTAAATGATTTTATTATAAAAAGAAAAAAGGCTCAATATCCGTGATACGGCTTTCGCCTTCAGAATGTAAAAATCTGAACTCAGGCCTTGCGGAGCACCCAGAGCCCATTCTCCCACAACCCTCACACTGCGGTGAAAACCAAACTGCCACGGAGCGGCCCCTGCCTGTCTCCTGAAACCCCATCTTCGAGGCCAGGGACTTTCCACCAGGATTCTGGAGTGTTTCTCCTCCTTTGCCTCCTCCCAGATCTCCGAAATACATCCCCAGCCTAGACCTCTCCTCTGGACTCCAAATGCCCTTTGGGCATCTGCATCCCTCCGTTAAATGTGTGTCTTCTGTTTAACAGATCCAAGCTGAACCCCTGATTTGCCCCAGAGCCTACTCTGGCCACAGAGCCTCAAGCATGTCTGTAACAAACAACTCCATTCCTTCACGCACCCAGGCCAGACACCCTGTAGGCATCTTTGAGTCTTCTCTCTCTCACACCCCACATCCAATTCATCTGTAAATACTACGGTCTCTACCTCCAAAAACATGCAGAATTCAAGGGACCCCCGACCACTTCCATGGCTGTCATTCCAGCCTGAGTCCCTTCATCTCTCACTGGGGTAACTGCTGTAGTCCCCAGATTGGTCCCCGGGCTCCTATCCTCACCACCCCGCTCCACAGTCTGTTGGCAACAAGCAACCAGAATGATCCTTTCTAAAACATGGGTCAGATCCTATTACTCCTGAGCTCACACTCTCCCCAGCACATTTTGAGCAAAAGCCCACGTCTTTAACTGGTCTTCTAACTGTTCCTCCAGCTGACACGGCACTCCCAGCTCGGGGCATTTGTACTGGCTGTTCATTCCACCTGGCAAGCTCTTCCCACAGACATGCACACCGCCCACTGTCTCACTATCCCGCTGTCCATCAATCAAGTCTTTATTCAAAGGCCACTTCCTCAGAAGGGGCTTCATGGAATTTAAACTTTCAATCCCTCCCCCATGGGCATTTCCCTTCCCTCGTCTTTCCCAGAGCACTTATCACCTTCTTTATGGTGCGCTGATTAAACTTTACGCTTTGTTTGCCTCTCTTCCACGAGAATATGTGCTATGGGATGACAGGGATTTTCTTTATTAACTCGACCCCCTGTATCTAGAACATAACGAGCACTCAATAAATATTTACAAAATAAGGGAAGAAAAAAGATGAAGAGAAAGAAAGAAACTGACTTGAATTTTCTCCTGAAAACTCTATAGTATCTTTTAAAAAATAACTTTTGGGGGGATACACAGAAATCAAATTAGAATGCACACAGAATTTGAAAAGATTACTTACCAAAGTCCATTCTATCTTCTGGTTTCTCTGAAGCAAACCCAAGAGGAGATTAGCCAAGTAAGGTGATGTTTCTCTGGGAATACTGGGGCAAAGGAAGAAAAAGACTCTTAAGTGGTGAGTTTATACAGGTTAAACACACGACTTTCGCCTTCACGATGGTAAGTGAAAATGTCTATGTAGATTCACAAACACACCTTAAACCAAGAAGATCATGGTAAAGCCTCATTCCTTCCAGAAGAAAAAGAAAACAAAACAAAACACTAAGCAACTGCCTTTGAGAAAGGGCATCAATTCGGGAGGTTCCTGCATTGTGTTTATTGATATTATCTGAGTCTGTGCAGGCATAAAGCACTTCAGAAGCACAATCAGCCTGGCACTCATATTTGCCAGAACTCTCTATTAGAAGAAGAGCCACCTCCCATTGTCTGGAAAAAGGCACAGCTCCAATTTGAGTGAGAAATAATACAGCTTCCTAAAATCCACTAAGAAAAAGACAAACCAATAGAAAAATGAGTCATAGGACCACGCAATTCACAGAATAAAACTACAAAAGGACATGAGACAAATGAAAAAGCACCAACTTTACTAGTAAAGAGAACAATGCAAATTAAAGAGCCAATTGGTCCCCTTCTGTTTGTGAGGCACCTGCTGTGATAACATCCCGTGTTGGTGAAACCAACACACACACACCAACACACACCAACACACACACACACACACACACACAGAGACTTCACTCAACACTGTTTGGAGTAACCAAAAAATGAAAACAAGGATCTGATTTAACAAAATATGAAACATTTAGCCATGAAACTCTATGAACCGTTTAAAAGAATGAAGTAGTTCTCTATATCCTGACGCTAACTGGTGTCCATGATACACTGTACAGTAAAAAAAAAAAGTTGCAGAACAATTTGCCAAGTATGATGTAATTTGTACAAAACATGTACATGTACATATCTACAGGAGGTGCAGAGCCAGCCCATGTCATCCTGGAGAGCAGGGAAGACCGAGGGAGGGACTGACTGCCTAGTTCACACACATCTGTTCTGTTTGTGTCTCCCTTTCCCCCAAGAACATGTAAAACTACTGCGTGTGGTTTTTTTTTTTCCTTTTATTATACTTTACATTTTAAAAAAGAAACAAAAAATGGCACAGCACTATCCAGGCACCTGTGATGCACCAGTAATTTTCAGATTTCTGGTTAAAATGAATGTTCTCCCATTACTGTCAACTGAAGAAAGATTCAAGACTGGAAACCGGTAACACGAGTTCAAATAATGCTGCATTCACAGACACTAAAACCCAGCGTAACCAAACACGTACCTAGGCATTAAGCTCCTGTTTTTTTCATAAAACATCCTGAGGTCTTGAGGACTATTGGCCTGTTTAAAAACAAACAAACAAAACCAACAAGGTTTTATTCCCTAGACGATGGGGGCAGAAAGTTCAAATCACGAGATCCATGCTCAAATGCTGGCTATAAAGCACATATTCTGAACCTGAAAGTCCTGGGTTGCAGAAGGGGCCACAGATGGGCACCAGGAACTTAAAAACTTCTGGAACTTTGTGCGAATTCTGCCTATCTGGACGTAGGGTATCTTTGCCGAGGTCTGTCTCCCAGAGGAGCCCAAAACTTAGGAAGAGTTCAGAACCACTACTCTGGAGGTCACCCTGCCAGCCCAACACCTACATTTTTATTGTGTACAATCAGGGTATATTTTCTCTTAGGACTGCCAAGGGCACAAGGAAGGGAAAGAAACCAACAGCTGCCTCTCAGTCCCTCCTCGACAGCAGATGCCGCCCTCCCACACAGTAAGAGCTGCAGGATTAGTGCCCCCCCCCCCCCCCCGCACACCTGCCCCTCCTGCTGCCCCTCTGTCCCCAACGGGGCTGAGAGGGTAAGTGTCTAAACCAGGCGGGGCACTGATTTCACATCTTTTTTACTCTGCTTACTCTGTTCCAGTTTTCAGGTTCAGAAAAACCTCTCTGTAACTGGGCAGTAGGAACTCATCACGATTCGTTCTGGAGGGCCTCTTTCTGACAGGACGTGAGGGGAGTGGAGAAGAGGGAAGAATAACCCCAAATAATGTCCACCAAAACTAGACCATCAGCCTTCTCTCACCCAGCAGCGCCAGGACCAGGAAGCTGGAGGCGGTTTCCGCTCATTTTCCGAGACCAGGCCTTGAGGACTATTGGCCTGTTTGTGGAGTGCAGGGCCTCCCACACCCAGGTAAGCAGGAAGCATGGACCATCACTGTTCACACCACTTCCTACCAGGGTGTCAGTCCTGTCCCTGACTAGTTGTCACCAGCCTGGGGAACATAAAGCGAGCTTTATGCCCAGGCCAACGACAAAGGGAGGGCAGATAAAAAAAAGGAAAAGCAAAAGCTGTTCTGGCTCGCTATAGCAGTTTCTGCCTGTAACAAAATCAAAACAAGTCACAAGGGAACCAAAAGCACCGTTTTCAAAGTATGCCCTGTTTTCTTAAGTCAAAGGCAACTGCAAAATGAGAAGATCCCAAAACTGAGCACAGATATAAAGTCAGGCTACCTGAAAAGGTGGTTTTCTAACTAGGCATTGATATATCACTGTTCCTATGCTCCCACAGGTCTGCCTTAGCATCATAATGTTGAGACATAATAACTTCAGGAGCATGGGGATAAAAACATACCAGGCACATGCATGATGTTATTTATCTTACTAATATTGATAAATTAACTGGTAAAGTTCACGCTCCTAACAAATGCTAAAATGAGATCGCACCAGACACTTCCCTAATCAGGTGATCCTGCTGTGAGCTTAAAGCACATTCGTACACTGGGATTTACTGGTAAACTCAAAAACAACACTGCATGAAAAGAAGCAATGTATAGAAACAAACATTTCTATGTATTACTATGGGACAGCAATGCAGTTAGAGTATTAAGGTTATAATAAAAATACACACCAGCTACAACACAGAGGTGACTTCTGGGGTAGAAGAGTGGGATGTGGAAAGAGGGAAAGATTTAAAGGACTTGGGCTGTTGCTGAAATATTTTACTTCTTTCTTGGGGGAAAGGAAAAGATCAAGGCGCATATGGCAAAATGTTACCTTTGTTAAAAATGGACAACAAGTATACAAGTGTTTGCTGTATTACTCCCTGTTTTTCCGCTCATTTGAAAGCTTTTAAAATAATCCACGAACTATGATGAACATACAGTAAGGACTGTCTTAAAAGCAAAGGCATTTGTCTTCTCTGCTGCTTTGTTACAGCTCTCCTCCCACCTCTTACTGCATGCTGCTTCTTAAAAATGCCAGTAATCTGGACAAACATTAAACAGAAATGTCAAACACACGCAAAACCAGGGAAATTTATTTTCCATTTGTACCATTTTTAGCTGTCATCCCTGGTAAGCTTCTCACTGACTTAGATCAGAGGAAATCCTTACTGACCATAAGCCCATTTACACTTAGAACTGAGACAGGTACATGCATTTACTTGGCAGAATTCTGAAGCTCCAGAATTAAGCTACTTCCAGGCCCGATGCTTCCCACTGGTCCAGAATTTTCATAGCCTTCCCTTTTCAGACATGACAACATCCGCACGGAAGGATGAAGACGGAACTACAATTTTTCAGCTTTACCTCTAACACTAACTGAAAAATCTTCTATGACCCAGAGATCTTGTCAAGAGAAACAACATGAGAAGATGAGGAAACACCCAAGAGGGTTTTGTTGTTGTTGTTGTTTTCTCTAATATCATACACCAAGTACAGCATGACCACACTTCGTCAATCTGTATTTTCAATTTACTCGAACAAGGGATTTTTTACCACTCATAATTAGTTTTTTTAAAAACTTAAGCTAAAAGAACTCCATGCTGGGTGTGGAGCCTACTTAAAAAAAAATAATAAATCAGCTAATGGGTAAAAGTGACCTTTATAGTCCGCTATTTTAAAGCAAAAGATGACGTAAAGCATTATCAGTAATACAATCACTGTTAGTAATACAACAGTTTAGGCTACACATAAAATCACACCTGAACTAGAAACCAACATCATACTTAAAATCCCAGTGCTAATGGCACCATACACAAGCAAGGACAAAAAAAACTCACTCACATTCACAGACCTGTACCCCTGGAGATAAAAATACATTATATGTTTATAAAAAATTAAAAAATTAAACTAAATTAAATTAAATTTGAAAAAAATAAAACCTCACTCACCATGTACATTGGGGACCCACACAGTGTTGCAGCCATCATGTTACTCTGCAGGTAACGGGCAAACCCAAAATCCGCTAGTCCACAAAATAAAAGGGAGAAAAACAAAACATACCTTTACTCGCACTTCATATAGATCATACCTTAAGACACAAGAGGGCACAAAGGAACTGTGAGAAATTTGTCGCTTATTGGGTAAGCCTGCCTGCCAAGGAAGAAAATTTCTACCTCAGTTTCAACAAGCTAAGAACTGTACAAGTCCCTGCGCTGCCGGTTTCGTACTCAGGGAGCGAGCACCAAGCTTTGTGAGAGAAAACCCTAATTGTAATAAACGATTCATTAATACTGCTCTAAGTATCAGTGCCAGGTGGAGAATTAGAACTTCTTTTTTTCCCTTCTCCAGATCCAGATGTAAAATACATAAAATGAGAAACTTCATTTTTTTAAAGATTTTATTTGAGAGAGAGAAAGAAAGAGAGAAAGACAGAGAATGAGCTGGGAGAGGGGCAAAGCGAGAGGGAGAAGCAGACTCCCGGCTGAGCAGGAAGCCCAGCGCAGGGCTCCATCCTTGGACCCCAGGATCATGACCCGAGCCAAGGGCAGACACCCAACCAACTGAGCCACCCAAGTACATCCAGAAATTTCTTTCCATACTGGTTTAAAAAAAAAAAATTCTAAGCACACAAAGAAAAGCTTAAAAAAATACCTAGGATTACAAATTGCTTCAAATAATTGCTAAAAGAAAGAAAGAAAGAAAGAAAGACAGGTTGGTTGATCTAAATGGTCTCTTAGATCCCTTGTGTTACAATTCCATGAGCTGTGAAGAGCCCGGTTTCTTCAACTGCATCTACGACGACCATACATCAGCTTCCTTCTGATGAGAAGCAGAACAGTGTTTAGTGCTGGGAGGTGCTTGGAGTTCCTAACATGGGCCCCTCAATTCTGAGACTAGGGGTAGGCTGCCAGTAATGTACAGGGTTCCCATATCCAAATGCACCTTGCTGAACTCAATTAAAATTTCAAATGTGCATCAACAAAACCCATCATTCCAACAAAGTTGAGCTAAAATTTTCTAAAACTACAGTCTCAAGGCTGTCCTTTGCATCAAACACTACATGGCCGTTTACCTATTTTGATGCGAATACCACTGATGGTGGATTTTCTGCGATTCGCATATGACAGCAAGATGTTCTGGGGTTTGAGATCCCTGCGGATTATTCCTTTGCTGTGCAGAATCCGCACGGCAGCTGCGATCTGATGCAGAAACACCCTAATAGTATCTTCACTGAGAGTTCCTTTAGCTGGTAGAAAAGGAATCGCATAAATATTTAAGCACACAAAATCAAATACCATCTGCATCTCCCATCAACAGAATCAAGTTAAGAACAGAGAGGGAATGAGGAACCGGGAGTCACATTTTTTTTTTCCGTTTTACTCTAATAATTTAAGTCTATGAAAAGAGAGCAGACACCTCAAACGTTTCACTTGATCTGCTGTAAAGAGAACTGCTATAATTTGCATCTCTTGTTTTCGCTGGTGTTTTTCTTTCCCCTGTTTTTTTACCGGTGAAGGTGCCCACGTGACTCTAAGCACAACAGGTACCCTTCAAACGGGAGGCGCCCTGGCAAACTAAAATAGAAGTGCCCCCTTGTCATCAGCCAACAGTCTGGGATAAACGTCCAGATTTCATTCCGGGCATTATGTGAGCACAAATTAAATGCAGGTGGGGTCAATGAATGGAGACTGGGACCTTTTTCCACCACTTGTAGCTGTGAGGGGTCTGCGCTCCCACAGGGCTCTCCCTCGTCTTTCCTGCTGCAACACTCCTGTCCCACCACAGTATCTCTCATCACTGGGCACTTTTAAGAAGGAGCACTTCTACTTGTTTTCAGTACCTTAGAGAGGCAGTATGGATGTTACTGGAGGGTAGCCCTAAGACAGTGGCCACTCCAGTGTGTCTGTGTGTATGCTGGGGCATACGTAATGTTAACAGCTTGATCGGGAGTCAGGCTGCCTCTCTCCAAATCCCAGCTCCTCCACCTCCTCACTGCATGACCCGGGATGATGAACCCTCCGGGGCCTACTTCCCCATCAAGAAAAGCTGGAAACAGACTAACCCATGGTGGTGTTGTAAAAGTCCAACAACATAGCACCTTTAGTAATGAAGATTTTAGAAAAAGCCTGGCACACAGTAACTATTCAAATATAGTCAGTACACAAAGATAAACTTTTTATTACAATGAATCTAAATGTCTCAAGTGGGATTCCTTGAATCTACATTAGGGATTTAATATCCACGACCCTCCCTACTAAATCATTTGTGAACATACTTCTGTATGTGAACATACAACTCTAGAATATGATCTACATAAACTTTCCATATGTAATTAAGAAGATAAAAATAATGTTATTCTTGGAACAAGTGAAATATTAGTTTTAAGATCATTTTAGACATAATATAATGACATTTTATGTCCTGAACATCTTCAAATAAGGTAAGTCCCCATGGTTTATAAATAGTTTTTTCTGTTTTACTTTTTTTTTTTTTAATCCTTTGGGGCTCTTTTCTGGATGTTCATTGAAAACAAAAAGAAATATAAATACACTAAAACATATCAAAGTGGTATCTTCCATATGCCATCCCTTGGAAATAAGCACTGCTAAAAGTAAGGTGCGTATTCTTCCAGATCTTAGTGGGTGGGTCAAACCAATGATTCGATCTTTATTTTTGGAATGTTTTACTTGTTACTTTGCAAAAATTAGAATGAACAATTTTACATGTCATTCATTTACATTTTCACTCTAGGGCTACTTTAAATGACTGCAGCTGCTCGACCTTGAATCTTTGCCTCATTACATACAATTGAGTATACTTAACATTTATTTGCTTCAGAGTCCAGATTCTAGCCCTGTTCTTGGTGTGGGGGGGTGATGAGTGATCCAGTCTAATCTGTTTTTGTACACAAACTATAGTAAACATTCACATAGTTCTATGAACATGGATGCATACTTCTCAACACAACCCTATAAACTGAATTTCCCATCAAAACTAAGTATTTCAAAGGCACGGCCAACATCAAAACTGTTCCAAATAAATAAATTCTTGAGCAAGTTAGCCCCGAGGGAGGAGACTCAGCACAGCGGCCACACTCCACGAATCCTGCCAGAATGCATGTTAAAGTACGACTTGTTAATTAATTTAAAATGTTTTTAACTTACAATCCATAGAATCTGCTTTCTGTCTTTTGAAAATGTGAATGGCATTTTACTTATCAAAGCAAATTTTCTAGTAGCCACATTTTAAAAACTAAAAAAAACGGGTTTACATAACATATATTTAATCTAATACACCCAAAACAATTTCACTTGTAATCAACATAAAATCCTCAGAGAGATACCATCGCTTTCTTCCTTGAAATGTTCAAAATCAAATACATTCACATTTGCATGTTGTCTTCGGACTAGCCCACACTTTAGGAGCTCCGTAGCCCCATGACATTGGTAGCTGTCTTACTGGGTGGTTTAACTCTGGAAAATTCCTTGAGGTCTGGATTTCTTTTCTATGTCTTTACAAGTGTTTTCAAACAATAAGGGATTCCTTTAAGGACTGTGGCAGAGAGGGACCAGGGAGCGGTTCAAGGACTTGAGCAAAACCACAGCAGTCAAGCGCTGTGAAGGGGGCCCTGGTGTAAACCAGCTTGCCTGACTCCAGTCCTCAAGCTGGTGAAGGCCTCACTCACGGGTCTCCTGTTCTAACACTCCGGCTCTGTGATATCAAATAGGAGCTCAACATAACGCCGGAAACTGCTGCGGAAGCTAACTTAAGCGACACCAGCAGCAGCGCCTGCATCAGCCAGGAGGACTTCTGTTACTGAGGGAAACTGATACTGATAATGAGGGCAGCGAACTGATATGGAGCCACTCAATCTGACCCCGGTGGAAGGTGCTTTTACCCGGGAACTCGAGATTCTCTGAGTGGGCAGGCAGAAGCAGGGTGTTTTCTAGCTTGAACTTCTTTCCGCCAGTGGTCAATGAAAGTGCCTGACTCACCGCATTCTATCCACTAGCAACTGACATTGGCGGGGGGAAGATATATATATATATATATATATATATATAAAATAAGGATTAAAAAAAAGAATCCAGTTGGAAAGAATACAAAACTTCACATGCAATAAACTCCCAAATTCAAGGTAATGCGGTAAGCACGGCAGTGGGACTAGGAAAGGACTCAGGCAGGGCTTCCACTATTTATAAGTCTTTTTTAACTCAGGGGAGGGACACCAATTTCCTTCCTTCAGTCACTCACTCCCTCCTCTCCTTCTGCAACAATCAGCCAAAAACCAGCTTCCAAACACTGTCTCTGTCCCCAGTGCCTCCCCAAGGCGTGCTGGCTCCGGAGGGGTCCTGCCGCCCTTGCTCGGCTACTGCGGAGGGCCCACAGCAGGCAGGGCAGGCAGGACAGGCCCAGGTAAGCAGGAGCCACGGAGCTTCTGTCCCCTCAGGGCAGGAGCGTGCGGGACCAGGTGGGGTCTCAGCTCCCCTGGGGCCTGCCTCTCACCCATCAGGACGAACAGGACGCCCGCTCTCTCCTTCTCCGAGGTGGCAGTTGCAGTGCCCAGCCGGCCAGCTGATGTATGCGGACCACTGGAGCTCTGCTGGCGGTGGACCGTGTGGCGTCCACGGTCGTCAGCGTCCTAGGGTCGCCGCTGTCCCCTATGCACCCAGGTCTGCCGCCACCATGGGCAGCAAGGAGCTTGGCGCCCAGGGGCCACCTCACCCACCGCCACACCAAGCAGGCACGGGGGCAACACTCCCAGGGCTCTTCCTATTAATCTCGGTGCAGCTTTTGAAAGTCAGCGATGTTTCATATTTCAAAGATTTTTCAAAGCTCACTTTCAGTTGCACTCCCTAATTACTAGGTGAAACGGAACATTTTAATTGTGTTCTCGTAAACCCTCCACACCCTTTTTTAAGTCTTAAAACTGAACATGTTAGGGGAGGGTGGTCGCGTCCGCCCTGACTTAGTTCTCCCACGGAGGCTAGTGGCCTTTTCCTCGTGCATTCTCAGACACTCTGAAATTTGCCTCTCCCTTCATGGAACGAGACGGTGACTTGAGGGAAGCCGGCCGCGCGGCCTTGTCCCTCCCACATAAGTACACTGGACATTTCCCTTACACTTCGACGCGTCTATGTCCATGGATGAAGATGATCAGAGGAGGACGGTTTTCCCCAAGAGTTGTTCCTTAGAGTTCAGGGCCCAGCACGGCACTTTCATTCTGCTTCCAGGCATCCGTGTCAAAGCGCTACTGTCTCCCCGAAACAGGATGCCAGGGCAGAGGTGCATCCTGCACAAGCCGGTTTCTCGGAGTTGAGTGTAAGGGCCCTACCAAGTAACTATGCTCTCGCCTGCATCTGGGAGACAGCTTCTAGCTTCAGGGGAAAATGTTAGTCGATGACCATCCTCTCCATAGTTCTTTTGGGGAGATGAGGGATTTGCACTTTCCTCAACGCTTCCGGACATCAGAAATTCTTCTCTCTTCACAGGACCAGGTGTGGCGTGCTCACCAGACTGGTTTCTCCAAGGTAAGCCTGTGGCACTTGCCTTGCATTTGCACACACCCCTTTGGAAAGGCCTCTCTGCTCCGTGTGCCTTGAGGCTGTTAGTCTGACGGAGGGTTTTCCTACCATGTCGTATCTTCGAGCTGGGTGTCTAGCACAGTACTCCCCTCATGCCTTCTCAGGCGGGGTCAGGCTGACCGCTAGGGTTAGGCTTGAGAAGCTGGAAGCTGTCACGCACCTATCTGAAAGGTGTGGTGAAGAAGTGCCCGAGGACCGAACGGAGAGCTAGAGTGAGGGTGAGATTCCAAGTGGGCCCCAGCAAGTTCCTCTTAGTCTTCCTGAAGCGGCGGTGTGTTCGCTAGCCTCCTGGGCTGCAGAAACACCCCCGTGCTTGATGCACCGAAGGTTTCTTCTTTGTTTGCCAGAGTGGCCTGGCCTTGCCAGACGGTGTCCCAGGTTCACCTTTGGCTCACAAGTAGGCTTCTGGACAGGTCATGGCCATATCCAGTGCAAGGGCTTGTGTGCCATTCCCATAAACACCAGGGGCCCGTTGCGTAGCCCTGCAGCGTTCCTACCATGAGGGCTGGGCAGAGGGTAAACATTCAGGTGAGACTCGGGCTTCAGCTGTGGCCTCGGGAATGTGGGGGTGTAGGGTAGGGGGTGGGAGGCGGGTGGCACCTAGTGTGGCCAGGGTTCAGGTTTGTGGCTGGAACTCTGTGGGCCCACAAACCCTGGGCGTTGTCAAGTGGCCCGGTTTCCTTCTGGGCTCCAGGACGGTGAGTGTGGCCTGAATTAGGGGAGCCCTTTCCACAGGGTCCTCAGAACCAGACACCATCAGACCCACAGCCAGGGCTAGGGTTGGGGTTACAGTCTGGGAAGATGTTTGAGCCAGTGGGAGTGTAGAGCCCTGCCCTGCAGCCAGAGTCGAGGGTAAGCCTTAGGGTGAAGCTCAGGGCTAGGGTGGTGTCTCAGGGTCTAGGGCCCTCGCAGGATTGCGGTTCAGGATTTCACCAGAACCATGCTCTCAGCCCCGCTGGGTCTGTTGCCCATGGCTTCCTTGGTTTTGTGTTCCTGGGGGTTTTGCCCTGAACTGGCCCTGGGTCCCAAAACCCTTTGATTCTCTGCCTGGCCATTCGGGCCCTCAGAGGGCCAGAGCCAAGCTTAGGGTAGGGTGAGAGGCAGCCCCCGAGGCAGGAAAGTACCTGGCTAGTGGTGGGGCTGAGAAAGTTTTGAGGGTTGGTGGCAGACCAGCAGTAAAGTGAGTGTCTGCCTTCTGGCTTGGACTTAGGCAGATGCTCTTAGGGTTCCTGAAGCTTCGGGTTTCCACTAGCATCATGGTCTCCAGCAACATCACGGGACCTGCTATGTCCCTTGGCTCCGACCATCCTTGCTCTTGCCCACGGCTCCACTACCCACTTCAGACTCACCAGCAGGGATAGGGCCAGGTGAGGGAGGCAGAAGTCTAGGCCTAGGGTTCAGTTGTCAGTTCTGAAGGTGTTAGGGGTCAAATCGATGGCAGTGCAGCATCCTCTCCCGAGGGCTGAGTGGACTGCTAGCTACTGGGTGAGGTTTGGGCTACAGGTTTGGCCTCAGGGGACACTCAGAGGGTGGTGTTGATTTGGGAGATCCGCTGGAGTCCTGTATTCTGGCAACACTGTGGAGGCCGTTGCCTGTGGCCTGGTTTCATCACATGCTCCTCACTAAGACATCTGGCATCAGTCAGGCGAGTCAGATCCTTTGCACACTCAGAGCTGGGGTCTGGGTTCCACAGTCAGTCTTGCAGTCCTTGCCCATGGTTCAGATCGAGTTTGGGAGACAGCAGGAGCCGGTCCCCAGGCAGCATGGCCACCTGCTCTGAGGCCATAGTGAAGGAAGAGCTTCCTCAGACATTCCACCGACCTAAGGTCAAGGCACTTTCCTTAGACTTGCCCCACCACATATGGGCGCGATTCTTTCCTCAGTAAAAAGAGCCATGTGCACAAAAGGCCATTGACCTTCAAGCTAGTCTGTGGGAGATGAGAGCATGGCACTCTCCTTAGGCCTCTAGGCAGACCTTTGAGAAGGCGCCAGTCTCCTTGACACGCCCTGTCAGGGGAGGGTGGTCACCTTTCAAACAGACTTCTTTCTAACAGGGAGGCAGATGGTTTTACCTCAGGCATTCACACACACTCTTGGAAACTTGCTTCCCCCTCACGACCCAAAATGGTGACTGGAGAGAGCTGGCTGCTCGGCCCCGCTCTCCCCCATCAGTATGCGGGGTGTTTCTGTACCACATCCCGGCTTGGCTCTTCATGGAAGTTGTTCTAGGGAAGATGTTTTTTTGCCAAGACGGTGTTTCTTAGAGTTTAAGTCGCCACACACCCGATCAGCTTCCAGGCACCATGTGACAAGGCTGTCTCCCTGAAACACGCTGTCAGATGAGGGGTGTTGGATACACTGACAGGTTCTGCGGGGTGAAGCCTTGGGCCCTCCATGTAGAGGAACCAGGGCCTGCATCTGAGAGAAGGCTTGTGGCTGTAGGGGAAGTGGGAGCTGACGGGGCCTCCCCACCATTGCGCCTTCCTCTATGCTTCCAGGGTCCAAAATGTTTCTCCCTTCCCCGGACCAGGTATGAGGGGCGCCACAGACGCGTGGCCATGAGGTCAGCTGTTTGCACTTGCCAGGCGCTTCCATCACCGTCTCGAATAGGCCTCTGTGCTCACGGAGCCTGGAGGATGTTTGCCTGAAGGAGGGCCTTGGTACCGCATCCTTGCCACCAGACAGGTACGCAACATGCCTCTCTCCGAAAGGTGGCCCAGCAGGGTTCGGGGACTCTCTTCTAAGGTAATGCTGCGAGAGTGGGGTGGCTCTCAGAAGTAGTCTTGTGCACTCTGAGCGGGAGTCTGTGTTCTGCCGTAGGTCCAGAGGCTGTGCACCGCTTGTTAGGTTGGCGGCCAGGGGACAGCAGGTGCCAGTGCCTCTGCCACGTGCCTGGTGCACTGAGGCCAAGTTTGGGGGCTGCCTTCCTGGAGTTCCTGAGACACCACGACCCGGGCCCTTCCTTAGACTTCAGCAGCAACACACGGGGCGAGTCTTTCTCTCCCCAGGAAAGAGCAATGGTCGGGAAAGGCGGCTCAGCATCGGGCTTGCTTCCTGGAGTTAAGGCCTTGGCCCACTGCTTAGGCTAGGCTGAGGTTTGAGAAGGCATCCTTCTCCTTGGAGCCATGTTGTATGGGGACGGTGGCCCCCTCCAACAGACTTCTTTCTCACAGTGAGGCAGAAGGCCTTTGCTTCCAGCGTTCACATACACTGTGGGGAAACTGACGCTTGCCCATTTCCAACTCAAGGCGCTGACATGGGAGAGGCCGGCTCCTTAGCCTGGGCGCTCCCCCATCAGGAAGTGGGCCGATTCCCCTGTCATCCACGCTTCTCTCTTCGTGGATGTTCTTGGGGGAGTACGTTTTTCCCTGAGTACGGTGGGTTTCTGTTTTTTTTTTTTTTTTTTTTTTAATGAACTATTTTTTAAATTTAATTTCTTTTCAGTGTAACAGAATTCATTGTTTATGCACCATACCCAGTGTCCATGCAATATGTGCCCTCCATAATACCCACCACCAGGCTCCCCCAACCTCCCTTTTAAAACCCTCAGATTGTTTTTCAGAGTCCACAGTCTCTCATGGTTCACCTCCCCTTCCAGTTTCCATCAACTCCCTTCTCCTCTCCATCTCCCCATGTCCTTCCTCCGTGTTATCTCTTATGCTCCACAAATAAATGAAACCATATCTTAATTGACTCTCTCTGCTTGACTTATTTCACTCAGCATAATCTCTTCGAGTCCCGTCCATGTTGCTACAAAAGTTGGGTATTCATCCTTTCTGATGGAGGCATAATACTCCATAGTGTATATGGACCACAGCTTCCTTATCCATTTGTCGGTTGAAGGGCATCTTGGTTCTTTCCGCAGTTTGGCGACTGTGGCCGTTGCTGCTATGAACATTGGGGTACAGACGGCCCTTCTTTTCACAACATCTGTATCTTTGGGGTAAATACCCAGTTGTGCAATTGCAGGGTCATAGGGAAGCTCTATTTTTTTGAACCCTAAAGCCGCGTTCTTGGAAGGTGTCTAAACAAGGGCTTCCAACACGAACCAGAAGAGGGCAGCAAAACACTAGTCACTACACTGTGTCCCTTGCTCTGGGACAGGAAAGCAGCTGCAGGCTTTCCTGCCTCTTTGGTTCTTGTGCATTTTCTGGATTAACATGATTCCAGGACCTGCAGCAGGTCCACACATCTTTAAGGAACACACCAAGCCTTTGGTTTTTACCATCATATTTCTCAGCAATGAGATATCAGAGGACATGGCTAATTATTCAAACCAGGGTGGAAAAAATAACCAAAACCCCACTCACAATTAATTTTACTAAAGATCCAGTGCATTGAATCATATAAATAAGATTGAATCATATAATTAAATGAACCCTATAAATAAGAATACAGAATGAATATCTTACTGAAATTACCAATTTTAAGCTTATTTTCTCCATGTATATTGCATTATTTACTAAATTCTGCATTCACAAAAATACAGACAGAATGATATTTGAAAGGGAAGTGATCAAAGTGTGTCTCCACTAGTTATCACAATTGACAATTGCCACCAGTAACATGGCTTCTTCACCCAACCGCAGGCAACAACTGGACATTTATTAATTAGCATTTAATGTGCAAAAATAGAGCTGTTCTCTCAAATGTAATGTGAGGTAGTTATGAACACATCTTAAACATTTTAAGATTCCTGAATAGGAAGGAATAGACTGACCCATAGGAAAAAGGTCATTCGTGTTTCTCTTCTTTTTTTTTTTTTTTTTTTAGATTTTATTTATTTGAGAGAGAAAGATTGAGAGTGCACGCATGAGAAGGGGGGAGGCGTACAGGGAGACAGAGAGGCATACTCCATGCCAGGCATGGAGCCTGATGACCGGGGCTCGAGCCCAGGACACTGAGATCATGACCTGAGTCCAAGTCAGCTGTTTAAAAGACTGAGCCACCCAGGAGCCCGTGTCTCCTTAAACAGAGAAATTACAAAGAAGTGTTTCCTTTAAAATTAGCTAAGGGGCAATAGCGTCTGTTTCCACCAATGTTATTTGCTATTGTGCCGGAATGTAGGTGAATGCAAAGTTAGGAACCAAACAGGAGGAATCAAGGCTACAACAGTGATGCAAAAACACGGTTAGGTCCTTTTTTATTTCTGGCTTGTTCACTCAAGGTCATGTTAGTGAAATGTATCAATAGCTCATTTCCTCATTACTCTGCACTGTGCTGTCTAATGATTCACATGTCCTCGAGTACTGATATAAAATTGCTTTGTGTCTGCCTTTGCTAGCTTTTAACTACTTGCGCAACTTTCAGCGGACATGAGCAGTAATCTCTGTTGGTCTGTATCATAGGAGGCATGCTGTGTATGTTTAAACTTTAGATCCTGCCTTTTCCACTTCTGTGAGATTTCAGAAGTACTGAAATATTGGTAAGGAAAATCCTAGATTTCAATACCGGGAACTGTAGATTCCCCTGCTCTCACAAGGGAGCTGAGCTATCACTTTGCAAGGACCTACCAAGTATCCACAGATGGTGAACAAGTTTCCAGTCCTCCCACAGGACCGCTCTAGGCGTGGACAGTATGTGGCCCGCAGAGGGGCCTCAGGCCAAGCGCACAGCTGCCACAGGTGGACCTCAGCAGCGGGGCGGGCTCCGTCCTGCTGTGACCGGCCTCAGCTGAGGAGTCCGTGAAAGGACACCCTCTGCCTTGGGTGAGTGGGCTCATGGCAACCCTGAAGCCCCAGATGGAAGGCAGGGACACTGGGGGATTTCTGAAACGCAAGAGACATACATCTACTGCTCTAGGAAAATGCTTGCCTATCTTCAGGAGAATTCCAAGTTTGCACAGAAATGAATGGAACTTTTGGGAAATGATGGAAGGAATGACTGCATAGTTAGCTTTGAGGTCTGATACAACGTGATACAACATTTCTTATTGTGCTGCTGGGCTCCATGGGGCCTCTTGCGATCAGGCATTGAGAAATGCTTTGATGGGACAATGGAGACCCACATTTAAATTTGAATTTAAAATTAAAATTTAATTTTAAAATTAAAGCTTCAAAACAAAATATGGTCTAGAGGATGTACAATGAAAAGTAAAGTCTCCCTTGTTCCCACCCAGAAGTAGCCAGGGGAGGTGGCTGGCACCCACTGTGCCCCCATTTCTCTTCCTCAGTTCAGCCTTCAAGCCCAAGAGATCTGTGAACCCCCCAAGTGTGGGGAACGAGGGAGTGGACCCCTCCACAGCACCTCTGCAGGCCTGATTCATGACCCGGGTGATGACCCAACAGAAGCTGTGTGAGTGCACAGGGGTTCCTGCTCGCCCTCAATCCTCAGGCTCCAGGTTCTAGAGCTGTGTCCTGGCAACAGGTCCCGCATTGTGCTCTAGGCCTTCGGCTGCGACTTGGCAGCTGAAGGAGAGCGCTGCGAGCCTAGTTGGCTATCCTCAGCGTCTAGCCTTACCGGACTGCTCTATGGGCACCTCCTTGAGTAGGCCGTGCCCCTCCCCCCATCCCCGGGCTCTGCGGGGCCCCCACCTGGCTCCCTGTGGCCGCAGACAACTCTTGGCGCCCAGGGCTCGACCGGCGGTCCACGCCCCGGGGTCCATTCGCAGGCGGTCCTCCACGAGCCGGCAACCATGCTCACTCCTAGCAGCTTTCTCCGGGACCCTGGAGAACCTGCGCCTTCTTTTCCTGGGACTCCTCACCACCTTCTGCAGGTGGGGCTGCCGGCTGAAGGCGATGCTGTCAGCTCCTGGATCGCAGGTGTCCTGCCGCCGCAACTGCGAGTCCATCGTGGACACGGTCACCCCCTGTGTGCTGCAGAGGCGGTTCGTCACCGGGCTGCGGCCCTCGGCACCCAGGAACGTCCATGATGTCTCCACAGCGGAGCGGGTGGGCAGAGACCCCAGTCGGAGCGGCAAAGGGTTGGCCCAGGCCCAGGGTCCTCACAGAAAGGGCCCTCAAGGCACTGGGACCCCACAGAGGGCATTTAGTCCCCTGGGGGTCCACGGAGGCCTCTCTTCCTTTGTGCCCAGGCCTGGGCCTCTGCTGAGAGCCGTCCCCCAGGAAGAGAGCTCAGAAGACCCATACAGTAAGAAGTCCCCCAGCTCCCAGAGGAGCTCCTGCCCCACTCGAAATGCCATCACCAGTTCTTACAGTTCCACCATGGGCTGCTACCCGGTGCAGAGGAGGAGGGGTCTGGCCACAAGTCAGGCCGCGTGGCCCCCGAGGTCCCCCAAAAAAGTCAGCCAAAAGAGCCCCTTGTGTCCTGCCGGAGTGCCTGCCCTTCGCCAGAAGAACCAGCCGGAAAAGGCTGCCGATACCACCACCGGGCAGAAAACAACGCCGAGGAACTGCTCATCCCCAGCTGACTGTTCCAGGCCCGGAAAACGCAAGGTTAGTCTGCTGCCACACAGGCGAGGGGAGCCTCTGAGGCTGCCGTCACCCCCTCAGCCGGGGTTTCGAGTGACTGCTGAGGACCTTGACCGGGAAAAGACAGCTGCTCTCCAGCGCATTCAAGATGCTCTTCGAGGGGACACAGAGGCCACCTGCAGCTGTGGCCCAACTAGCCCATCCAGTGCCTTGGCCCTGCCTGCTGCAGTGGCTGCTCCCCTGCCAGCCTCTGACTCCCAGGTCACCTCCGGTTCTTCCTCAGGTTCTTCCCAGCCTCTCCTCTTGGGGTCTCACCCTGGCTGCAGTGGGAGCAACGTTGCATCTACCCAGGCCCTCTTGATGCAGCCCGGGGACAAGATGGTCTCAGTCACAGTCCCCACAGGGCTGCCTGCGCTGCCTGGGGGGAGTGGCAACCCGGGATCCACTGCCCAGGCCCCATTCGGGGCTGTTGGTGGGCAGTGGCCCGCAGCCAGCCCCCTTCACAGCTCTCCCCCCCATGGACAGCCGGCAGCTCAGGCTCCAGTCCCACTCCAGGCCCTGAGCACAACGGTAGTCCAGCTGACCTTGGGCAGTGGCACTCAGGCAGTTTATGTGGTTCCCTTACCCGCATCTGCCTCCCGGGGCACCCGTGCCAGGGCCCAGCCAGGTTCGGCTACCTCCCCTGCTGTACTCGCCCCTGGCGCAGCCGCTGCCCCTGGCTTGACAGCAGCCCCCCAGGTGCCTGGCGCTGTGTCCCATGCTGGGCGCATTAGCCAGCAGCCCCGCCCCCCAGGGGGCAGCACAATGCTGGTCCTCATCAGCATGGGGTTTTCCGCAGCACCCCCAGGTTTTGGGAGAGGTGATGGTGTCCCAGATCTGTGCTCCAGGTTTGGGGCTCTGAGCATTACAGCAGGAACGATCAGGGCCCCAAACGGCCCACAGGGCTCCAGGGCAAGCCTGGGCCCAAACACAGGGGGCCACCCACGCCAGAGCACCCTGTCGGGGACCGCTGGAGCCGGCACGACGAACCAGCCTGTGTCGGGAGCCCCGAGTGCCCCTAGCTTCAGTCACATCCCCAGGCACCAGAGCAGGAAGAGGTCCAGGTCAGATGGCATTAGCTCTGCCAGCAAGGCTGCCTGCGGGGATGGGGGCGTCCTGGCCTCTCCTCCTAGTGGCCCCACCTCTCTGGTCAGCACAGCCCAGACCAGCCTTGCCACCAAGACCCCCTCATTCCCTGCCCAGCGATTCATTAGGTGCAAAAGAGCTGCACCCTGCAACAAAGCATTTTCGTCCACATCACAGCCCACTGCCTCTGCCTCTGGCTTGGCAACTGCCCCCCAGGTGCCGGGCGCCGTGTCCCATGCTGGGCCCAACAGCCAGCAGCCCGGCCCCCAAGCTGGCAACACAATGCCGGCCCCCATCAGCATGGGGCTTACCGCAGCACCCCCAGGTTTGGGGAGAGGAGATGTAGTTGCAGATCTGTGCTCCAGGTTTGGGGCTCTGAGCATTACAGCAGGAACGAGCAGGGCCCCAACAAGCAGCCTTGCCACAAAGAACCCCTCATTCCCTGCCCAGCACCGGAGAGGACGCAAAAGATCTGCACCGGGCAACAAGCCGTTTTCCTCCAAATCACAGCCTGCTTCCAAGAGGCAGAGGCTCGGCTGAGCCAATAGCTTCCTGGAAAAGTAGCCGGTGTTGCACTTCCTTCTAGATGACACCGGTGCAAGACTAGTGTGGAATGGGAGACACAAATCAAGCCCGGTCCTGGAGCAAAACCGGGCTCCCAGCCAGCCAGCCAACGTTGGGAAAACTTCCCAATCCCTGAACCAGCAGTTTGAAGGAATGTGGGGGCTTGAGGCCTCGTCTGTGATCCCAGGGGGCATGGGCTTTGGGACAGTACATGGAGATCCGTGTCCCTTTGGCCTCCAGTCCCACAGCTCCTGGGACTCCTGCCGCTGCCCACAGGCTTCCCCTCCCTTCTCCCTATGTTCTTTGCAGAACCTTTAGGTAGTGTTAATTTTATTAATTAAAGCCTGTTCTAGTTTCTCTGCATAGCTCTCCTGAGTCTCTTCTGTGGGTCAAGTGCGCAAAAGTTGGGAGCCGAATGGGTGCTGTCATGGGAAGCCCGACGCCATCATTTCCAGGTTCCCGTGGCCCAGCAGAGCGGGTAGGGCAAGAAGGACGGACCCTTGAAGAGTGAGAGTAGGTTTTCCGTTTTGGGGGGGCCTGGGAGAACACTGGCCTGGGGAGGGCAAAGTGGGGAGACTCACCCTTGTCTATTGGAAGCGCTGCTCCTCTCCCACTGGGGACGCCACGGAATCTTTTTGCTTCACAGCCCTAGGGCAATGTAAAGACACTCCTGGCCTAGAGTATGGGTCTGGCATCAAAGGTTGTGGCTCAGGGCACAGGAGGACAGCTTTGCCTTGAGGGTATGACAGCTCCCGGAGCACTGAGTGACATCCCACTTCACACAAGCACCAGGCCTCCCTCCGTGCATCTCTTCCCTCTGCCAGGCATTTGGGGGCCCCTTCCTGATGGCACTGGGGAGAAGAATGAGGAACAAACAAGTCACCTGGGAGAGGGAGGGAGCAGAGATGACACTGAAAGGACCGTCACCCCCCAAAACTCCTCAGTCCCGTATTTATTAGATACAAGATCACACCCAACAAAGGAGGAGGTTATACATTCGTCATGGGTCTTGTAGGTCAACCAGAAGGAATGGGAGGCCTATGGTGACCACAGTCTTGTAGGTAAACAGAGTAGGCTGTGCCTGGCCCAGCGGCTTGGATTTTTGGCGGAGCAAGTGCACATAAAGGGATTATTCTAACAGCAGGCTTTCCTGAGGCAGGGGAGACAATGGAAAAGGGAAACAGGTGATGTTCCACCCTGAGCTGCTGGGCTTCAAGGACGTGTATCCTCCTCTCCACCCGAGGCCTGCTGCTAGTTCAGGTTTTCTCAAGGTCATCGTCAAGCATGCTTGCGTGACCAGTACCATTTCTCATTAGTGATATTTTAAGCAGCCTATCATTCTGAGGGATGGTTTCATTCCCCCCCGTTTTTGTTAATGCAGAAGCAGCAAAATCCATTTTGCAAGTTCTTGAACCATTGGTCGTCAGAAAGATGTTCGTGAGCATCTGAGGACTCAGCGTAAAAAGACTATAGCAATAAAAAGTATCATCATTCCACCTATAATGCCAGCACCAGTGTTTTGATTCAAGCAAAGGGTTTTACATCAGACAGAATATCATTAATCCTTTGTGCGAAACTCACTCTTGGAACTGATTGTAAGGATCACAAGGAATGCCCTGAATAGTATCTTGAAGCTGTTTAATATCCACAGTTAAATTACCACCATCATGACTAGTAATATGGTGAAATCTTGTTCCATGGTATTTCTGATTTATTATAGGTGTAGGAGTAACACAGAAGGAAGAAACATTCTAATCACACGGAAGGTGAAGGCTTATATTTGCAAGATCTTCTCTCCTATATATATTACAGCTTCTTTTAAATCAAGGACTCTTTCATGAAATCTTTGATCTAGGACTGTTTGTTGATTCCAAGCCTTGATAGCATTCCCGTGCCATTTTTGCACAAATTGGGTGGTTTGTGCAGTCTGATGCAAGGCCAGTCCCACAGTAGCAGTGGTAACAGTAATGGCTGTAATTTGGAAAATAGGTTGGTCAGAGGCACGGGTGACAACCGGGATTTGTGCCTCTTGTCTGAAGTGTGCAGTATGTGTGCGGTGGGGCAGTGGTTGGGGGGACAGTTTTGTGGGACTGAGCCCCTGCTCTCTCCAGGTATCTATGTCCACATAGATAGCGTCAGATTTGAGTTATATTGTAGCACAATTAGCTGGTGTCAGAGAATTTGGTGAGTGGAACACCACCTCCCACACCCGTGGTGGAGTTGGGCACAGAACCCTTATGATTCCAAATATGAGAATGTCCAAAACCAAAACAAAAACCTGACCCTTTTTGCTAGTTTGGCTGAAACAGAAAGTCTAAAATCAAAGCGTGTTCTACAAATGCACGATGTTATGAGAAACGTTGTTTTATGAAGGTTTCATTTCACAGGCATGATTGATTACATTATTGACTATTGGCCATTGATCTTCATGTCCAGTTGTGTTCTCTCCCCAGAGGTCTGGCTGGTGGGCTCAAGGGTCCATGGCTCTAATCACAAGTTGACCCCACTGCCAACCAGCCCCAGTTCCTAGGGGAGATCCAAAGCCACCTCATTAACATAATAAAAGAAACTTTTATTGCTATCCTCATAGGAAATTACAGAGGTTTTTAGTTCTGTGCCTCAGGGTATGAAGATGGCCTTGGTTGTGGAACTACTGGAGAAACCAAGGCTGTTCCAGGCCTGGCAGGAAAGCTGAAATCACCAGTAGGGGATGGCTTCCGGCTCCTCGCCCCTTCTAGGAGGTTTTCAAAGGTTAATTTCACTCATCTTTGGTTTTTGCCTTATACTCTGACTTTGGAATGGTGGCATTGTGTTTGTAACAGAACTGCTGGAGGAGCCTGTTATTCCAGGTGGATGGAACAGCTTTGGGGAAGTCAGCAGACCTCATAGAGGCTGAACATCCTCTCCAACCCCTGAAGTTTCTCAGGGAGAACAAAAAAAAAAAAAAAAAGGAAAGGAAAAGGGAGAAGAAAGACAGCTCACTTAGAACCTAAGTGATTAAGTATAGGTTTTTTTAAATATTTTATTTATTAATTTGAGACAGAGCACATAGTGAGCACGGGCAGGGGGAGATGCTGAGGGAGAGGGAGAAGCAGGCTCTATGCTGAACACGGAGCCCAATGCAGGGCTCAATCCCGATCCAGGGCTCAATCACACTGTGATCATGACCTGAGTCAAAGGCAGATGCTTAACTGACCAAGCTACCCAGGCACCCCTAATTACAGGGGTGTAATTACATTTATGAATGAACACCATACCCTACTGCAGGCCCACCTGTGACTTCACGTAACATTGCAGTTTACATAGGCTTTGGAGTGAAACAACTTGGCATCTCAAGAACTGGCCTCCTTTTACAAGAAATGTCAGTGAAGGTGGGAGGTTTAGGGACTTATGATAAAGGGTGGTGCCCAAAGCAAGAGAAACCCCATTTGGCATCCTGGCCCTCAAGGCTTTTTGGTTAGCTTCCTGGGTTGTAAATATAACCAGTTGTTTTAGTATTATTATTATTATTATTATTTTATTTTTAAGATTTTATTTATTTATTTGTGAGAGAGAGAATGAGAGAGAGAGAGCATGAGAAGGGGGCGGGTCAGAGGGAGAAGCAGACTCCCCGCTGAAGAGAACCTGATACCCGATGTGGGACTCGATCCGGGGACTCCAGGATCATGATCTGAGCCGAAGGCAGTCGCCTAACCAACTGGGCCACCCAGGTGCCCCTATTATTATTATTTTAAAATAGGAGGTGGTATAGTATGAAAGTTAAAAACACAGGCTCTACTCTCTGTTTTGCTGTCTGAGAAATGGGAATAACGCTGGAAACCACCTCAGCTGGTGTCACTGTAGCTCTGTGAGGTGAGGTGTCAGCCCCAAACCCAGGTCCCCCCATACAAAACTACTCCAGTTGTCCTAAGTGTTGGTGATGTTGCTCTGCCACCATGCAGGGAAAAGACATTTAGAGCAAAGATGAAAAAGGAGGTCCTAGACCCCATACCCTCTCTGTAAGATATGCTGAGGACCTGCTGCCTCAGCGAACAGGGAGCTGTTGGACTGTAGCTCTGTCTCTCAACTTCTAAATGACAAAAATTGTACCACCCAGGGTATCTGACCTAGAAAGGGCTTCTGAGTCATCTCTGCCCACTTTCCCTTGCAGAGCTGGGGCATGAAGCCTGGAGAGCCCAGGGACTTCGCCAAGGTGGAACTGTGAGGCCACACAGAGGGGAAAGGAATCCATGTATTGAAGAAACAGGGAATGCTATCAGCAAGAAGATAAATGGGCACAAATGAAAACAATCCACATTTGTGTGCTGGTATTTTCTGCCATAAATATCAAAAGAACAGCCACAGAAGGGGAACCCCATGGGATGGGCAAGAGCCATACATTTTTGCTCCTACGTGGAAGTGTTAGAACCTGGCACCAGCTGTTCAACGAGCGCCCATGGTGGAGGGACAGCCCACACCCTCAGAGTCGCTGAGGTAGTTTTTAGGGAAAGTCAGAAATCTCCCTTGCAATAAAAAAAAGTAAATGTAAATGTATTCATGCTTCTTCAACTGGTGGCAGACACTCCCCCTTTGGAGTGGATGCCTGACTGGGCGCAGAGGCTTCTCAAACAGCCAGGGCTCCCAGAGTTCTGTGACCTAGGCCATCCCATGCTGCCCCACCGGCTCAAGGCTTTCTCCAGCTCTGCCTTCTGGGAGAATACGCTTATTTGTGGGAGTTAACAATTACGATAAAGCAGATATCTTCTACCCCAACAATCCATTCGAGACCCCTGCCCTGTCCCTAGGTCACCGGCTCCCCTGAATTGTGCAGCTCGAGAATATGCAGTTTGTATCTCTTCAGTAGGCCAAGGGCAGCTGGGGCCAGCCAGAGCCCTTTAAGCTGGTTCCCACTTGAGTTAGAAGGAGGATCTCTCCCCACAAAAATCTTTCTGAGGCCACTGTCCCCACTGGAAAAGGCTGTCTGCCTGATGGGGTTTGGGTTTACCAGGAATCAAAACTCCCAGATGTCTCTTAGTGCAGGATGCCCTAGCGGCCACATAGGCCCCGTCCAGGCAAGTCAGTCTGGATATCTCTAGCTTCACTTTGGGGCAAATATGTACATTTGCATAGTATAGGGTTTAGAATTAGGCAGAGACTTTGGGGGCCAAGGGTCAGCCTGGCCTCTGGGCATACCTGCCCTGTTCTGCTCGCTGGCTTCCTGCGCTCGTGCACCTCAGGCATGCCCAAGAGGTACCCTTCTAGCCTATTTTGGGGAAAGCAGGGCCCTCCAGGCCTCTGGGACTTCAGGTGGTCCAATAGCCTCCTGGGTGGAGGGATCCCAACCCTGAGAATCTATCAGAGGTAGACTGAATGTGGCGACAGTCAGTCCCCATTTGGACTGGCTGCCTAGTGGGGCCCCTGGCTTCTCTTGCAAGGAGGATACCTTGGCTGCCGCCCCCTCCTGGCACTGGCAAGGCAGTGCAGTTGCCTCCAGGTTGGCATTCAGTGGGAATTTTGTGCATTTGTTTAGTCTAAGGCTTTGAATGAGGCAAGATGCTAGGTACCTCCAAATACCCTACTCCTGTGACCTGATCTCTCTGTGCAGTTGCCCTTTCCATCTGACCTGCAGATGTTTCGTCTGCACCTCGTCAGTCCACATTTCTCTACCTCTTTCTTCGGGGAGAATATATGCTTTTGTGTAGGTTCAGACTCAAATTAGGATGATAACGTGTATCGCCTAGTGCCTGCTGCTAAGACCTTGCCTCTCCCCACAGTTGTCCTAATTTAGGTCCCTTGGCCTACTGGGCCTGCATGCTCATTCTTACCTATCAGTCAGCTTTGGATAGCCAGAGCACTCCAGACCCGGCTGATTTCCAAGCACCTGCATAGCTCTCAGGTCAGAGGGAAACTTCTGACATGGCAACTTTAAGTTTGTGACTGTCATTCACCATTTAGACAGATTGCCCAATAGGGTGGCAAGCTTCTCCAGAACTCAAGGCTCCTGGGCACTTCCTTTGGCTGGCTAACCAGGCCAGTGGTCAGGCCCCGACCTGGCAGGGCAGTCGAAGCCCTCCAGCTCTGCCCTAAAGTGGAATAGACCCAATTGTGCAGAGTAAGTCTTGGAAAAGTTTAGATGTCCCGTATCCGCAGTAGTTTCCTCCCATTACCCGGTCTCTCTCCTATTCCAGGTCCCTGGTTATCCTGACCTCTGCAGCTTATGTATATGAAGCGTGCACTCTAAGTTGGCATTGGGCTGCAGGGGACACTCTGGGGCTCTGGAGCTAGAGCCAATCTCCAACCACCTGCTTGGCCTCTAGGGTGGAGAGACCCACACTCTGAATATCTGTCTGTGGGCTATTTGACACTAAGGACTGTTAGTCCCATTTGGACTGGCTGTCTCTACGGTGTCCAGGGCTTCTCCATCAATCAAGGCTGCCTAGGTGTCTCTTTTCGGAGGTTATCTCTGGCTGTGCCACACTGCCCAGGCAATATAGATTTCTCTAGCTCTGCCTTTAGAGAAAATATGCACATTTGTGTAGGATCAGCCTGGGAATTAGGCATATACTAGCTACATCCAGTTGCTTGCTACTGTGGCCTGGCATCTCCCTACAGCTGCCCTCTTCTAAGTCCCTGGTTCCCCTGACCCATTCTGCCCATGCGTGTGCCATAGTACTGTGATGCCAGAGTCTCCCAGTATTGAAGGCTCTGAGGTGTTTCTTTTATAACTTTCTATTCTGACTGTTCCTCTTCAGTCACTTGTCCCTTTCCATATCCGTAGTTACCCTGACTTGGGGTACCCATGTATGTGCAACTAGCACCCCATTAGTTGGTCTTGGGCTGCAGGGTATACTCCACATCTGTGGAGTATCAGCTTGACCCCAACCACCTGAATGGACTCAGGGTGCTGGGTGCCCACATACTGAATATCTTTCTGAAGGTACATTTTGTAAAATGGGTATTTTCTTATTGGCCATAATAAGCCTTGGAATTAAGCATATGCCAGGTACTTCATATAGTCTGCTACTGTGACCCACCCTCTCTCAACAGATACCCTGTAGAACCAGGCCAGGCTGCTCAGTGATCACTGACAATGTGCATGTGTGCACACGTTGGCCTCTTAAGTTAGGAAGTCTAACTCAGTCCAATCTCTGACTCTTGCACAATCTCTATAGCAGGGAGAGCTTACCCCCAGAGAAATCTGAGGCTTTCTTTTAAATAGAGGACCATTGGTCCCCATTCAGACAGCTGCCTGCTGGGGTTGAGGCTTTTCCAGGAATCCGAGTCCCAGGTAGCATGTAAGGGTGGGATCTGGAACAAGGCAGTTAAAAGGAGAGGCAAGATCCCAGTAACAAGCTCTCTGGAATGACTGGCATCTACCTAACTCCAAGTCTCAGCCTAAATGAATGAGCATTTCTCCCAGGAAGGCAGAGCTGGAGGAATCTGGACTGTCTTGCCATGGTGGGGCCAGGAAGGATGGCCTGGGTAGCCTCCACTAAAAGGCATTTAGGGAGACTTCTTTGGAATAAGTCCGAGCCCCCCTTCAGGCAGCTCATCCAAAAAGGGACTAACAATCCTATCTCATTTTTAAAAATCTAAATTCAATTAACCAACTTATAGTATGCCATTAGTTTCAGATGTAGAGTTCAAGTACTTTATCAGTTGCGTAGAACACCCAGCGCTCATCACATCAAGTGCCCTCCTTAATGCCCATCCCCCAGTTACCCCCTCCCCCTCACCCCTCTCCAGCAGCCCTCAATTTGTTTCCTAGAATTAAGAGTCTCCCTCTCTGATTTATTCCCATTCCGTTTTCCCTCCTTCCCCTATGTCCCCCTGCACTACTTCTATTCCACCTATGAGTGAAACCATATCATAGTCTGTCTCTGGTTGACTTATTTCACTTAGCCTAATACCATCCAGTTCCATGCATGTCAATGTAAATGGTAAGATTTCATTTTCTCTGATGGCCGAGGAATATTCCATTGTATACATATACCACATCTTCTTTATCCATTCCTCTATCGATGGACATCTGGGCTCTTTCCATAGTTGGACTATTGTGGACATTGCTGCTATAAGCACTGGGGTGGAGGTGCCCCTTCAGATCACTACATTTGTGTCTTTGGGGTAAATAGTAGTGCAGTTGCTGAGTCGTGGGGTAGCTCTATTTTTTAACTTTTTTATTTTTTATTTTTTTTTAGATTTTATTTATTTTTTGACAGAGATCACAAGTAGGCAGAAAGGCAGGCAGAGAAAGAGGAAGGGAAGCAAGCTGCCTGCCGAGCAGAGAGCCCGACGCGGGGCTTGATCCCAGGACCCCGGGATCATGAACTGAGCCGAAGGCAGTGGCCCAACCCACGGAGCCACCCAGGCGCCCCTATTTTTTAACTTCTTGAGGAACCTCCATACTATCAGTTCTGTTTCAAATGCAGGCTCAGACAGATTTCCTGGGAATGGTTTCTTTCCATCTTGGAGGCTCTGCGGGAGATTGGGGGCCGACCTGAGCCCCACGAGTCTGGAGGGTCCCTGTCAGACACACCCATCTGGCAGAGTGTGCTCTGTGCATGCACAGGGGCATGCAGGTCGTGGGAGCCATGGACCTGGAACTGTCAGCTTCTTGGGGAATCCAGGTTTCATGAGCAGGCTCTTTGGGACCATGGAATCTGCCTAATCCCAAACCTTAACCGAGGGACATATTTATTGTGATGGTAGAGGTGGAGGAATCTGTATTGTCTTGCCAGGATGGGGCCAGGCATGCTGATAAGGTTATCCTTCCCTGAAAGGCACCTCGAGGCCTTGATAACCAGTAAACCCAGGACCCCATCAGAAAGCCAGTCCAAATGGGGGCTGACTTTACACCAGTTTGAAGCTGAAGCCTCAGGAAAAATTTTGTGGAGTGGAATCTATGTTAGTGTAAATGGTAAAGGCCAGTTCCACAGGCCTTGCGGACCACAAATGCCCAAGGCTGGCTTCAGTGCGTGGGCTGCCCATGCTCAAGGTCCTTCAGGTCATGGTATCTGGGGGACCTGCAACAGAGCAGTTGTAGGAAAGAGGCTGACATCCAGGAGCAACTGTGTGAGGTACCTGGTACCAGCCTCATTGCAATTTTTATCGTATAGCATAAGAGGCACCCAGTTTCGAATGCAGCCTCAAAGAGATGTTTGGGGAGGTGGGCTCACTCTGCCCTGGAGGCTCTACAAACCTTGAAGCCTGGTTTATGGTCCATAGGATTGGAGGACCCAGGCAGCCAAAGGCCAGCTGATAGAATACAGATTACCCACGCATGTGAAGCTCAGGTCTGGGAAGCTGGGGACCTGGAACAAGACAGTTGTAGTAAGAGGCTGGGTCACAGAAGTAGGTTTTTTTTGGGGGGGGGTGGGTACCTGATACCTGCTTTATTTGAGGCCTTAGTTTATACAAATGCACATATTCTCTCTGCAGGCCAATTTGGAGGCAACTGCACAGCCTTGTCAGCATTAGCGAAACTGACCTGGGCAAGTGTCCTGAAAAGATGAGTCTTGGGAGTGGGCTGTTGAGGGTACAAGGAACCTGCCTTTTCCAAGCCCTATCGTACATAAAAGCGCCTATGCTCTCCAAAGTTACAGGTGGAGGAGTCTGGACTGCTTTGCCAGGGTGCAGTTGTATCCTTAACTGAGAGGCACCTAGGAGCCTTGATTATTGGTAAGCCCTGGACTCCTCACGTGGCCATTCCTAAAGGGGACTGAGTTTGACCATTTGAAAGGTGCCAACTCAAGAAGATTTTTGGGTGATGAGCCTCCTGTGGCCTGGAAGCTGGTTTAGGACCAAGCTAAGATCCACAGGCTTGGAGGGCCTCCCAGTATCCTTCAGCAGGCCAATGGAGTATTTATTGCCCATGCATGAGCCATGTGGGCAGAATCCTGGTGACAGGGCAAGTGTCTGGAAAAGCTGGTTCATAGAAGTGGGCTTTGGGGCTAGAGGGCACCTGCTTATTTGCAGGTTTTAGTCCACATAAATGTGCATATCCTCTAAAGGCGGAGCTGGAGAATTGTGAAGACCTGCCAAGGCTGATTCTAGTGTACTGACCGTGGTATTTCCAAGAGATACCTGGGAACCTTCACTGATGCAAAAACCTGGGACTTAAAACAAATGCTAAGCACACACTGGAACTGACTGTCACCCATTTCAGTGGCTTCCTCAAAGAGAGTTTCAGGGGTGGGCATCCTCCAAGCTTAAGGTAATGCTAGTAGTTGGAGAAGGGCCTTAGCTCCACAGGCTTGGGGGCCTTGGTTGCCCATGGGGCAGTCGAGAGGGTATGCTTTTGCTGGTGTCAGGGTCACAGGTCGGGGTATCCAGGGACCTGGAACAGGGCAATGTTGAATGAGGTCCAGTCATAGTAGCAGACTCTCAGGGGTACCCAACATGGGCCTAACCAAAGCCCTAAACTACACAAATGTGCTTTTTTTTCCCGCTGAAATCTGTTTGGTTTTGGGAGGCACATAATGTTCAGACTAATTTTGTCATTGCCAACAGTGACTTTAACACTGGTTAAAACAACTGTGGGAATTACTCCAAATGTAACTTAACTTATAGGAAGAAACTATACAGGGTGGATTTCTCACACAAAGGAAACTTTATTTGCAACAAATGAGATGACGGGGAATAACTTTCAAAGCCATGACTCCCTGAGCAGAGGTGAGCGGGTTCCTTTTATTTAAGCTAGGATGAATACTCAAAAGGGGAGTTTTGCCATCACATGTAGAGATGGGCATAAGTTCACACACCCATTTTAAAGAAACATGCCTATTCATACCTTGTACATTATGTCAATGAGGTTTGTGCTCCTTCCTTGGCAGAGATTTTAACATTATAATGAGGAAGAGGTAACTATACATACCCCTGTGCAGGGGTGTGTTGGTGTTTGAGTTCAAACTGGTCTAGGCTTGCCAGAGTCCTTCCTGCTATTTGCCTCTAAAATATAAGGTTTATATTCCTCAGAAAGAGGGAGCACGTGGGGGGTCTTCCTGGTGACTATTTTAACCTCATTAACCTCGTGGTACATTGCTTCAATCCTATAAAAACAACTCAAGAATGTGCCTTAAGTCAATCTTTACTCTTGAAGCAGCACTGGGAGATAATTTTTGTTAGTTCATTTATAATTTTTGTTAGTTCATTTCCATTTTGTTTTATTAACTTTTTCTAGTTTATAACTTTTTTTCCCTTCCCATGTCCTTTTCTGTTTATTTATTTTTTATTTTTTTGAAAACTTTTCAAAAAATACCAGCTAGCTTTTATTTAAATTCCAGTTATACAATGTAATATTAGCTTCATACAATAAAGTGATTTCAGCACTCTTTACAATACCCTGTTCTCATCACAAGTGCACTCCTCAATCCCCATCTCCTATTTTATGCCCATCTCTACATGTGATGACAAAACTCCCCTTTCTCAGTATTCACCCTAACTTAAGTAAAAGAAACCCACTCGCCCCTGCTCAGGGAGTCATGGCTTTGGAATGTTTGTTTCTCCGATCCATGAGCATAGGAATGTCTTTATATTATTTTGTGTCCTCTTCAGTTTCTTTCGTGAGTGTTCTATAGTTTTCATACTACAAATCTTTTTACCTTTTAGGTTAGGTTTATTCATAGGTATCTTACTGGTTTGGGTGCAATTGTAAATGGGATCAATTTCTTAACTTCTTTTTCTGCTGCTTCATCACGATTGTACAGAAATGCAACAGATTGGGGCGCCTGGGTGGCTCTGTCAGTTAAGCTGCTGCCTTCGCCTCAGGTCATGATCCCAGGGTCCTGGGATTGAGTGCGGTACAGGGACCCTTGCTCAGTGGTGGCCTGCTTCTCCCTCTGCCTGCTCTGCCTGCCACTCTCCCTTCTCGTGCTCTTTCTCTTTTTCTGATAAATAAATAAACGAAATTAAAAAAAAAAAAAGAAATGCAACAGATTTCTGTATGTTGACTTCATATCCCATGACGTTGCTGAACTCCTCTACCAGTTTAGCAATTTTTCGGTGGAGTTTTTGGGTTTTCTACATACATTATCATCATGTTTTCAACAAGTAGGGAAAGTTTGACTTCTTCCTGGCTGATCGGGAAGCCTTTTATTTCTTTTTCTTGTGTGATTGCCAAGGTTAGGACTTCAGTATTATGTTGGATACAATTGTTGAGAATGGACATTCCTGTCATGTACCTCACCTTGGGGGAAAACATCTCAGTTTTTCCCCTTTGAGGATGACATTAGCTGTGGGTCCTGCCTGTGTAGCTTTGGTGATGTTAAGGTATGCTCTCTCTATCCCTGCTTTGTTGAGGCTTTTTGTCAAGAATGGATGCTATGGGGCGCCTGGGTGGCTCAGTGGGTTAAGGCCTCTGCCTTCGGATCAAGTCATGGTTCCAGGGTCCTGGAATTGAGCCCCCCATCGAGCTCTCTGCGCAGTGGGGAGCCTGCTTCCCCCCCTCTGCCTGCCACTCTGCCTACTTTGATCTCTGTCAAATAAATAAATAGATAAATCTTAAAAAAAAAAAGAACAATAAGACAGCAACAACAAGAAATATATAAAATTTATGCAAGTTGGCCAAAAAAGTCAAACTCTTTCTTAACTAAAAAAAACAAAAACAAAAAACTGAACATGTTAGGGGAGGGTGGTCGTGTCCGCCCTGACTTAGTTCTCCCAGGGAGGCTAGTGGCCTTTTCCTCGTGCATTCTCAGACACTCTGAAATTTGCCTCTCCCTTCATGGAACAAGACAGTGACTTGAGGGAAGCCAGCCGCGCGGCCTTGTCCCTCCCACATAAGTACACTGGACATTTCCCTTACACTTCGACGCGTCTATGTCCATGGATGAAGATGATCAGAGGAGGACGGTTTTCCCCAAGAGTTGTTCCTTAGAGTTCAGGGCCCAGCACGGCACTTTCATTCTGCTTCCAGGCATCCGTGTCAAAGCGCTACTGTCTCCCCGAAACAGGATGTCAGGGCAGAGGTGCATCCTGCACAAGCCGGTTTCTCGGGGTCGAGGGTAAGGGCCCTACCAAGTAACTATGCTCTCGCCTGCATCTGGGAGACAGCTTCTAGCTTCAGGGGAAAATGTTAGTCGATGACCATCCTCTCCATAGTTCTTTTGGGGAGATGAGGGATTTGCACTTTCCTCAACGCTTCCGGACATCAGAAATTCTTCTCTCTTCACAGGACCAGGTGTGGCGTGCTCACCAGACTGGTTTCTCCAAGGTAAGCCTGTGGCACTTGCCTTGCATTTGCACACACCCCTTTGGAAAGGCCTCTCTGCTCCGTGTGCCTTGAGGCTGTAAGCCTGACGGAGGGTTTTCCTACCGTGTTGTATCTTCGAGCTGGGTGTCTAGCACAGTACTCCCCTCATGCCTTCTCAGGCGGGGTCAGGCTGACCGCTAGGGTTAGGCTTGAGAAGCTGGAAGCTGTCACGCACCTATCTGAAAGGTGTGGTGAAGAAGTGCCCGAGGACCGAACGGAGAGCTAGAGTGAGGGTGAGATTCCAAGTGGGCCCCAGCAAGTTCCTCTTAGTCTTCCTGAAGCGGCGGTGTGTTCGCTAGCCTCCTGGGCTGCAGAAACACCCCCGTGCTTGATGCACCGAAGGTTTCTTCTTTGTTTGCCAGAGTGGCCTGGCCTTGCCAGACGGTGTCCCAGGTTCACCTTTGGCTCACAAGTAGGCTTCTGGACAGGTCATGGCCATATCCAGTGCAAGGGCTTGTGTGCCATTCCCATAAACACCAGGGGCCCGTTGCGTAGCCCTGCAGCGTTCCTACCATGAGGGCTGGGCAGAGGGTAAACATTAAGGTGAGACTCGGGCTTCAGCTGTGGCCTCGGGAATGTGGGGGTGTAGGGTAGGCGGTGGGAGGCGGGTGGCACCTAGTGTGGCCAGGGTTCAGGTTTGTGGCTGGAACCCTGTGGGCCCACAAACCCTGGGCGTTGTCAAGTGGCCCGGTTTCCTTCTGGGCTCCAGGACGGTGAGTGTGGCCTGAATTAGGGGAGCCCTTTCCACAGGGTCCTCAGAACCAGACACCATCAGACCCACAGCCAGGGCTAGGGTTGGGGTTACAGTCTGGGAAGATGTTTGAGCCAGTGGGAGTGTAGAGCCCTGCCCTGCAGCCAGAGTCGAGGGTAAGCCTTAGGGTGAAGCTCAGGGCTAGGGTGGTGTCTCAGGGTCTAGGGCCCTCGCAGGATTGCGGTTCAGGATTTCACCAGAACCATGCTCTCAGCCCCGCTGGGTCTGTTGCCCATGGCTTCCTTGGTTTTGTGTTCCTGGGGGTTTTGCCCTGAACTGGCCCTGGGTCCCAAAACCCTTTGATTCTCTGCCTGGCCATTCGGGCCCTCAGAGGGCCAGAGCCAAGCTGAGGGTAGGGTGAGAGGCAGCCCCCGAGGCAGGAAAGTACCTGGCTAGTGGTGGGGCTGAGAAAGTTTTGAGGGTTGGTGGCAGACCAGCAGTAAAGTGAGTGTCTGCCTTCTGGCTTGGACTTAGGCAGATGCTCTTAGGGTTCCTGAAGCTTCGGGTTTCCACTAGCATCATGGTCTCCAGCAACATCACGGGACCTGCTATGTCCCTTGGCTCAGACCATCCTTGCTCTTGCCCACGGCTCCACTACCCACTTCAGACTCACCAGCAGGGATAGGGCCAGGTGAGGGAGGCAGAAGTCTAGGCCTAGGGTTCAGTTGTCAGTTCTGAAGGTGTTAGGGGTCAAATCGATGGCAGTGCAGCATCCTCTCCCGAGGGCTGAGTGGACTGCTAGCTACTGGGTGAGGTTTGGGCTACAGGTTTGGCCTCAGGGGACACTCAGAGGGTGGTGTTGATTTGGGAGATCCGCTGGAGTCCTGTATTCTGGCAACACTGTGGAGGCCGTTGCCTGTGGCCTGGTTTCATCACATGCTCCTCACTAAGACATCTGGCATCAGTCAGGCGAGTCAGATCCTTTGCACACTCAGAGCTGGGGTCTGGGTTCCACAGTCAGTCTTGCAGTCCTTGGCCCATGGTTCAGATCGAGTTTGGGAGACAGCAGGAGCCGGTCCCCAGGCAGCATGGCCACCTGCTCTGAGGCCATAGTGAAGGAAGAGCTTCCTCAGACATTCCACCGACCTAAGGTCAAGGCACTTTCCTTAGACTTGCCCCACCACATATGGGCGCGATTCTTTCCTCAGTAAAAAGAGCCATGTGCACAAAAGGCCATTGACCTTCAAGCTAGTCTGTGGGAGATGAGAGCATGGCACTCTCCTTAGGCCCCTAGGCAGACCTTTGAGAAGGCGCCAGTCTCCTTGACACGCCCTGTGAGGGGAGGGTGGTCACCTTTCAAACAGACTTCTTTCTAACAGGGAGGCAGATGGTTTTACCTCAGGCATTCACACACACTCTTGGAAACTTGCTTCCCCCTCACGACCCAAAATGGTGACTGGAGAGAGCTGGCTGCTCGGCCCCGCTCTCCCCCATCAGTATGCGGGGTGTTTCTGTACCACATCCCGGCTTGGCTCTTCATGGAAGTTGTTCTAGGGAAGATGTTTTTTTGCCAAGACGGTGTTTCTTAGAGTTTAAGTCGCCACACACCCGCTCAGCTTCCAGGCACCCGTGTGACAAGGCTGTCTCCCTGAAACACGCTGTCAGATGAGGGGTGTTGGATACACTGACAGGTTCTGCGGGGTGAAGCCTTGGGCCCTCCATGTAGAGGAACCAGGGCCTGCATCTGAGAGAAGGCTTGTGGCTGTAGGGGAAGTGGGAGCTGACGGGGCCTCCCCACCATTGCACCTTCCTCTATGCTTCCGGGGTCCAAAATGTTTCTCCCTTCCCCGGACCAGGTATGAGGGGCGCTACAGACGCGTGGCCATGAGGTCAGCTGTTTGCACTTGCCAGGCGCTTCCTTCACCGTCTCGAATAGGCCTCTGTGCTCACGGAGCCTGGAGGATGTTTGCCCGAAGGAGGGCCTTGGTACCGCATCCTTGCCACCAGACAGGTACGCAACATGCCTCTCTCCGAAAGGTGGCCCAGCAGGGTTCGGGGGCTCTCTTCTAAGGTAATGCTGCGAGAGTGGGGTGGCTCTCAGAAGTAGTCTTGTGCACTCTGAGCGGGAGTCTGTGTTCTGCCGTAGGTCCGGAGGCTGTGCACCGCTTGTTAGGTTGGCGGCCAGGGGACAGCAGGTGCCAGTGCCTCTGCCACGTGCCTGGTGCGCTGAGGCCAAGTTTGGGGGCCGCCTTCCTGGAGTTCCTGAGACACCACGACCCGGGCCCTTCCTTAGACTTCAGCAGCAACACACGGGGCGAGTCTTTCTCTCCCCAGGAAAGAGCAATGGTCGGGAAAGGCGGCTCAGCATCGGGCTTGCTTCCTGGAGTTAAGGCCTTGGCCCACTGCTTAGGCTAGGCTGAGGTTTGAGAAGGCATCCTTCTCCTTGGAGCCATGTTGTATGGGGACGGTGGCCCCCTCCACACAGACTTCTTTCTCACAGTGAGGCAGAAGGCCTTTGCTTCCAGCGTTCACACACACTGTGGGGAAACTGACGCTTGCCCATCCCATTTCCAACTCAAGGCGCTGACATGGGAGAGGCCGGCTCCTTAGCCTGGGCGCTCCCCCATCAGGAAGTGGGCCGATTCCCCTGTCATCCACGCTTCTCTCTTCGTGGATGTTGCTTGGGGTAGGACATTTTCCCTGAGTACGGTGGGTTTCTGTTTTTTTTTTTTTTAATGAACTATTTTTTAAATTTAATTTCTTTTCAGTGTAACAGAATTCATTGTTTATGCACCATACCCAGTGTTCCATGCACTATGTGCCCTCCATAATACCCACCACCAGGCTCCCCCAACCTCCCTTTTAAAACCCTCAGATTGTTTTTCAGAGTCCACAGTCTCTCATGGTTCACCTCCCCTTCCAGTTTCCATCAACTCCCTTCTCCTCTCCATCTCCCCATGTCCTTCCTCCGTGTTATCTCTTATGCTCCACAAATAAATGAAACCATATCTTAATTGACTCTCTCTGCTTGACTTATTTCACTCAGCATAATCTCTTCGAGTCCCGTCCATGTTGCTACAAAAGTTGGGTATTCATCCTTTCTGATGGAGGCATAATACTCCATAGTGTATATGGACCACAGCTTCCTTATCCATTTGTCGGTTGAAGGGCATCTTGGTTCTTTCCACAGTTTGGCGACTGTGGCCGTTGCTGCGATGAACATTGGGGTACAGACGGCCCTTCTTTTCACGACATCTGTATCTTTGGGGTAAATACCCAGTCGTGCAATTGCAGGGTCATAGGGAAGCTCTGTTTTTTTGAACCCTAAAGCCGCGTTCTTGGAAGGTGTCTAAACAAGGGCTTCCAACACGAGCCAGAAGAGGGCAGCAAAACACTAGTCACTACACTGTGTCCCTTGCTCTGGGACAGGAAAGCAGCTGCAGGCTTTCCTGCCTCTTTGGTTCTTGTGCATTTTCTGGATTAACATGATTCCAGGACCTGCAGCAGGTCCACACATCTTTAAGGAACACACCAAGCCTTTAGTTTTTACCATCATATTTCTCAGCAATGAGATATCAGAGGACATGGCTAATTATTCAAACCAGGTGGAAAAAAAAACCAAAACCCCACTCACAATTAATTTTACTAAAGATCCAGTGAATTGAATCATATAAATAATTAATTGAATCCTATAAATAAGAGTACAGAATGAATAGCTTACTGAAATTACCAATTTTAGGCTTATTTTCTCCATGTATATTGCATTATTTACTAAATTCTGCATTCACAAAAATACATGTAGTGTTCAGACAGAATGATATTTGAAAAGGAAGTGATCAAAGTGTGTCTCCACTAGTTATCACAATTGACAATTGCCACCAGGAACATGGCTTCTTCACCCAACTGCAGGCAACAACTGGACATTTATTAATTAGCATTTAATGTGGAAAAAATAGAGCTGTTTTCTCAAATGTAATGTGAGATAGTTATGGACACATCTTAAACATTTTAAGATTCCTGAATAGGAAGGAATAGACTGACCCATAGGAAAAAGGTCATTCGTGTTTCTCTTCTTTTTTTTTTTTTTTTAGATTTTATTTATTTGAGAGAGAAAGATTGAGAGTGCACGCATGAGAAGGGGGGAGGCGTACAGGGAGACAGAGAGGCATACTCCATGCCAGGCATGGAGCCTGATGACCGGGGCTCGAGCCCAGGACACTGAGATCATGACCTGAGTCCAAGTCAGCTGTTTAAAAGACTGAGCCACCCAGGAGCCCGTGTCTCTTTAAACGGAGAAATTACAAAGAAGTGTTTCCTTTAAAATTAGCTAAGGGGCAATAGCGTCTGTTTCCACCAATGTTATTTGCTATTGTGCCGGAATGTAGGTGAATGCAAAGTTAGGAACCAAACGGAAGAATCAAGGCTACAACAGTGATGCAAAAACACGTTAGGTCCTTTTTTATTTCTGGCTTGTTCACTCAAGGTCATGTTAGTGAAATGTAGCAATAGCTCATTTCCTCATTACTCTGCACTGTGCTGTCTAATGATTCACATGTCCTCGAGTACTGATATAAAATTGCTTTGTGTCTGCCTTTGCTAGCTTTTAACTACTTGCGCAACTTTCAGCGGACAGGAGCAGTAATCTCTGTTGGTCTGTCTCATAGGAGGCATGCTGTGTATGTTTAAACTTTAGATCCTGCCTTTTCCACTTCTGTGAGATTTCAGAAGTACTGAAATATTAGTAAGGATAATCCTAGATTTCAATACCGGGAACTGTAGATTCCCCTGCTCTCACAAGGGAGCTGAGCTATCACTTTGCAAGGACCTTACCAAGTATCCACAGATGGTGAACAAGTTTCCAGTCCTCCCACAGGACCGCTCTAGGCGTGGACAGTATGTGGCCCGCAGAGGGGCCTCAGGCCAAGCGCACAGCTGCCACAGGTGGACCTCAGCAGTGGGGCGGGCTCCGTCCTGCTGTGACCGGCCTCAGCTGAGGAGTCCGTGAAAGGACACCCCCTGCCTTGGGTGGGTGGGCTCATGGCAGCCCTGAAGCCCCAGATGGAAGGCAGGGACACTGGGGGATTTCTGAAATGCAAGAGACATACATCTAGGGCTCTAGGAAGATGCTTGCCTATCTTCAGGAGAATTCCAAGTTTGCACAGAAATGAATGGAACTTTTGGGAAATGATGGAAGGAATGACTGCATAGTTAGCTTGGAGGTCTGATACGCCGTGATACAACATTTCTTAGTGTGCTGCTGGGCTCCATGGGGCCTCTTGCGATCAGGCATTGAGAAATGCTTTGATGGGACAATGGAGACCCACATTTAAATTTGAATTTAAAATTAAAATTTAATTTTAAAATTAAAGCTTCAAAACAAAATATGGTCTAGAGGATGTACAATGAAAAGTAAAGTCTCCCTTGTTCCCACCCAGAAGTAGCCAGGGGAGGTGGCTGGCACCCACTGTGCCCCCATTTCTCTTCCTCAGTTCAGCCTTCAAGCCCAAGAGATCTGTGAACCCCCCAAGTGTGGGGAACGAGGGAGTGGACCCCTCCACAGCACCTCTGCAGGCCTGATTCATGACCCGGGTGATGACCCAACAGAAGCTGTGTGAGTGCACAGGGGTTCCTGCTCGCGCGCTCACTCCTCAGGTTCCAGGTTCTAGAGCTGTGTCCTGGCAACAGGTCCCGCATTGTGCTCTAGGCCTTCGGCTGCGACTTGGCAGCTGAAGGAGAGCGCTGCGAGCCTAGTTGGCTATCCTCAGCGTCTAGCCTTACCGGACTGCTCTATGGGCACCTCCTTGAGTAGGCCGTGCCCCTCCCCCCATCCCCGGGCTCTGCGGGGCCCCCACCTGGCTCCCTGTGGCCGCAGACAACTCTTGGCGCCCAGGGCTCGACGGGCGGTCCACGCCCCGGGGTCCATTCGCAGGCGGTCCTCCACGAGCCGGCAACCATGCTCACTCCTAGCAGCTTTCTCCGGGACCCTGGAGACCCTGCGCCTTCTTTTCCTGGGACTCCTCACCACCTTCTGCAGGTGGGGCTGCCGGCTGAAGGCGATGCTGTCAGCTCCTGGATCGCAGGTGTCCTGCCGCCGCAACTGCGAGTCCATCGTGGACACGGTCACCCCCTGTGTGCTGCAGAGGCGGTTCGTCACCGGGCTGCAGCCCTCGGCACCCAGGAACGTCCATGATGTCTCCACAGCGGAGCGGGTGGGCAGAGACCCCAGTCGGAGCGGCAAAGGGTTGGCCCAGGCCCAGGGTCCTCACAGAAAGGGCCCTCAAGGCACTGGGACCCCACAGAGGGCATTTAGTCCCCTGGGGGTCCACGGAGGCCTCTCTTCCTTTGTGCCCAGGCCTGGGCCTCTGCTGAGAGCCGTCCCCCAGGAAGAGAGCTCAGAAGACCCATACAGTAAGAAGTCCCCCAGCTCCCAGAGGAGCTCCTGCCCCACTCGAAATGCCATCACCAGTTCTTACAGTTCCACCATGGGCTGCTACCCGGTGCAGAGGAGGAGGGGTCTGGCCACAAGTCAGGCCGCGTGGCCCCCGAGGTCCCCCAAAAAAGTCAGCCAAAAGAGCCCCTTGTGTCCTGCCGGAGTGCCTGCCCTTCGCCAGAAGAACCAGCCGGAAAAGGCTGCCGATACCACCACCAGGCAGAAAACAACGCCGAGGAACTGCTCATCCCCAGCTGACTGTTCCAGGCCCGGAAAACGCAAGGTTAGTCTGCTGCCACACAGGCGAGGGGAGCCTCTGAGGCTGCCGTCACCCCCTCAGCCGGGGTTTCGAGTGACTGCTGAGGACCTTGACCGGGAAAAGACAGCTGCTCTCCAGCGCATTCAAGATGCTCTTCGAGGGGACACAGAGGCCACCTGCAGCTGTGGCCCAACTAGCCCATCCAGTGCCTTGGCCCTGCCTGCTGCAGTGGCTGCTCCCCTGCCAGCCTCTGACTCCCAGGTCACCTCCGGTTCTTCCTCAGGTTCTTCCCAGCCTCTCCTCTTGGGGTCTCACCCTGGCTGCAGTGGGAGCAACGTTGCATCTACCCAGGCCCTCTTGATGCAGCCCGGGGACAACATGGTCTCAGTCACAGTCCCCACAGGGCTGCCTGCGCTGCCTGGGGGGAGTGGCAACCCGGGATCCACTGCCCAGGCCCCATTCGGGGCTGTTGGTGGGCAGTGGCCCGGAGCCAGCCCCCTTCACAGCTCTCCCCCCCATGGACAGCCGGCAGCTCAGGCTCCAGTCCCACTCCAGGCCCTGAGCACAACGGTAGTCCAGCTGACCTTGGGCAGCGGCACTCAGGCAGTTTATGTGGTTCCCTTACCCGCATCTGCCTCCCGGGGCACCCGTGCCAGTGCCCAGCCAGGTTCGGCTACCTCCCCTGCTGTACTCGCCCCTGGCGCAGCCGCTGCCCCTGGCTTGACAGCAGCCCCCCAGGTGCCTGGCGCTGTGTCCCATGCTGGGCGCATTAGCCAGCAGCCCCGCCCCCCAGGGGGCAGCACAATGCTGGTCCTCATCAGCATGGGGTTTTCCGCAGCACCCCCAGGTTTTGGGAGAGGTGATGGTGTCCCAGATCTGTGCTCCAGGTTTGGGGCTCTGAGCATTACAGCAGGAACGATCAGGGCCCCAAACGGCCCACAGGGCTCCAGGGCAAGCCTGGGCCCAAACACAGGGGGCCACCCACGCCAGAGCACCCTGTCGGGGACCGCTGGAGCCGGCACGACGAACCAGCCTGTGTCCGGAGCCCCGAGTGCCCCTAGCTTCAGTCACATCCCCAGGCACCAGAGCAGGAAGAGGTCCAGGTCAGATGGCATTAGCTCTGCCAGCAAGGCCGCCTGCGGGGATGGGGGCGTCCTGGCCTCTCCTCCTAGTGGCCCCACCTCTCTGGTCAGCACAGCCCAGACCAGCCTTGCCACCAAGACCCCCTCATTCCCTGCCCAGCGATTCATTAGGTGCAAAAGAGCTGCACCCTGCAACAAAGCATTTTCGTCCACATCACAGCCCACTGCCTCTGCCCCTGGCTTGGCAACTGCCCCCCAGGTGCCGGGCGCCGTGTCCCATGCTGGGCCCAACAGCCAGCAGCCCGGCCCCCAAGCTGGCAACACAATGCCGGCCCCCATCAGCATGGGGCTTACCGCAGCACCCCCAGGTTTGGGGAGAGGAGATGTAGTTGCAGATCTGTGCTCCAGGTTTGGGGCTCTGAGCATTACAGCAGGAACGAGCAGGGCCCCAACAAGCAGCCTTGCCACAAAGAACCCCTCATTCCCTGCCCAGCACCGGAGAGGACGCAAAAGATCTGCACCGGGCAACAAGCCGTTTTCCTCCAAATCACAGCCTGCTTCCAAGAGGCAGAGGCTCGGCTGAGCCAATAGCTTCCTGGAAAAGTAGCCGGTGTTGCACTTCCTTCTAGATGACACCGGTGCAAGACTAGTGTGGAATGGGAGACACAAATCAAGCCCGGTCCTGGAGCAAAACCGGGCTCCCAGCCAGCCAGCCAACGTTGGGAAAACTTCCCAATCCCTGAACCAGCAGTTTGAAGGAAGGTGGGGGCTTGAGGCCTCGTCTGTGATCCCAGGGGGCATGGGCTTTGGGACAGTACATGGAGATCCGTGTCCCTTTGGCCTCCAGTCCCACAGCTCCTGGGACTCCTGCCGCTGCCCACAGGCTTCCCCTCCCTTCTCCCCATGTTCTTCGCAGAACCTTTAGGTAGTGTTAATTTTATTAATTAAAGCCTGTTCTAGTTTCTCTGCATAGCTCTCCTGAGTCTCTTCTGTGGGTCAAGTGCGCAAAAGTTGGGGGCCGAATGGGTGCTGTCATGAGAAGCCCGACGCCATCATTTCCAGGTTCCCGTGGCCCAGCAGAGCGGGTAGGGCAAGAAGGACGGACCCTTGAAGAGTGAGAGTAGGTTTTCCATTTTGGGGATGGGCCTGGGAGAACACTGGCCTGGGGAGGGCAAAGTGGGGAGACTCACCCTTGTCTATTGGAAGCACTGCTGCTCTCCCACTGGGGACGCCACGGAATCTTTTTGCTTCACAGCCCTAGGGCAATGTAAAGACACTCCTGGCCTAGAGTATTGGTCTGGCATCAAAGGTTGTGGCTCAGGGCACAGGAGGACAGCTTTGCCTTGAGGGTATGACAGCTCCCTGAGCACTGAGTGACATCCCACTTCACACAAGCACCAGGCCTCCCTCCGTGCATCTCTTCCCTCTGCCAGGCATTTGGGGGCCCCTTCCTGATGGCACTGGGGAGAAGAATGAGGAACAAACAAGTCACCTGGGAGAGGGAGGGAGCAGAGATGACACTGAAAGGACCGTCACCCCCCAAAACTCCTCAGTCCCGTATTGATTAGATACAAGATCACAACCAACAAAGGAGGAGGTTATACATTCGTCATGGGCCTTGTAGGTCAACCAGAAGGAATGGGAGGCCTATGGTGACCACAGTCTTGTAGGTAAACAGAGTAGGCTGTGCCTGGCCCAGCGGCTTGGATTTTTGGCGGAGCAAGTGCACATAAAGGGATTATTCTAACAGCAGGCTTTCCTGAGGCAGGGGAGACAATGGAAAAGGGAAACAGGCGATGTTCCACCCTGAGCTGCTGGGCTTCAAGGACCTGTATCCTCCTCTCCACCGGAGGCCTGCTGCTAGTTCAGGTTTTCTCAAGGTCATCGTCAAGCATGCTTGCGTGACCAGTACCATTTCTCATTAGTGATATTTTAAGCAGCCTATCATTCTGAGGGATGGTTTCATTCCCCCCCCCCCCCGTTTTTGTTAATGCAGAAGCAGCAAAATCCATTTTGCAAGTTCTTGAACCATTGGTCGTCAGAAAGATGTTCGTGAGCATCTGAGGACTAAGCGTAAGACTATAGCAATAAAAAGTATCATCATTCCACCTATAATGCCAGCACCAGTGTTTTGATTCAAGCAAAGGGTTTTACATCAGACAGAATATCATTAATCCTTTGTGCGAAACTCACTCTTGGAACTGATTGTAAGGATCACAAGGAATGCCCTGAATAGTATCTTGAAGCTGTTTAATATCCACAGTTAAATTACCACCATCATGACTAGTAATATGGTGAAATCTTGTTCCATGGTATTTCTGAGTTATTATAGGTGTAGGAGTAACACAGAAGGAAGAAACATTCTAATCACACGGAAGGTGAAGGCTTATATTTGCAAGATCTTCTCTCCTATATATATTACAGCTTCCTTTAAATCAAGGACTCTTTCATGAAATCTTTGATCTAGGACTGTTTGTTGATTCCAAGCCTTGATAGCATTCCCGTGCCATTTTTGCACAAATTGGGTGGTTTGTGCAGTCTGATGCAAGGCCAGTCCCACAGTGGCAGCGGTAACAGTAATGGCTGTAATTTGGAAAATAGGTTGGTCAGAGGCACGGGTGACAACCGGGATTTGTGCCTCTTGTCTGAAGTGTGCAGTATGTGTGCGGTGGGGCAGTGGTTGGGGGGACAGTTTTGTGGGACTGAGCCCCTGCTCTCTCCAGGTATCTATGTCCACACAGATAGCGTCAGATTTGAGTTATATTGTAGCACAACTAGCTGGTGTCAGAGAATTTGGTGAGTGGAACACCGCCTCCCACACCCGTGGTGGAGTTGGGCACAGAACCCTTATGATTCCAAATATGAGAATGTCCAAAACCAAAACAAAAACCTGACCCTTTTTGCTAGTTTGGCTGAAACAGAAGTCTAAAATCAAAGCGTGTTCTACAAATGCACGATGTTATGAGAAACGTTGTTTTATGAAGGTTTCATTTCACAGGCATGATTGATTACATTATTGACTATTGGCCATTGATCTTCATGTCCAGTTGTCTTCTCTCCCCAGAGGTCTGGCTGGTGGGCTCAAGGGTCCATGGCTCTAATCACAATCACAAGTTGACCCCACTGCCAACCAGCCCCAGTTCCTAGGGGAGATCCAAAAGCCACCCCCTTAACATAATAAAAGAAACTTTTATTGCTATCCTCATAGGAAATTACAGAGGTTTTTAGTTCTGTGCCTGAAATGGAGACACAGAATATTTCTGTTATATTCTGTTATATTTCTATTTCACAGTGTTAGAAAGCAAAGGAATAACCTAAAGAATATATTAAAAAAAAACCCTAGAACTGTGAGTAAAGTTGATGTAATTTTCTGAGTTTTCAATAACTTTCTTTTTGTAGCATATTGTAAATGTAAATATAACCTTATTTGGTTATCAGTGATATTTAAAACACAGGGATATGCAGACAATATTAGTTTAAATATTGTCTTAACTCTCCAGATATTTTAGTCCATGAACATCTATTTTTAATTATATATGTTGCTTTGGAAATTTAACAACTGAACCAAAAAACAAAACAAAACAAAAAACCTATGAGTTCTTTCAAAAAAGTGAATATTTTCTTGGAAAAAATAGACTATAAAAGTTGTATAGTATTAGGGTGCTTGGGTGGCTCAGTGGGTTCAAAGCCTCTGCCTTCGGCTCGGGTCATGATCCCAGGGTCCTGGGATCGAGCCCCATGTCAGGCTCCCTGCTCTGCGGGGAGCCTGCCTCCTCCTATCTCTCTGCCTGCCTGTCTGCCTACTTGTGATCACTGTCTGTCAAATAAATAAATAAATAAATAAATAAATAAATAAATAAACTCTTTAAAGATTTTAAATAAATCTTAAATAAATTTAGTGATTTATTTAAATAAATTTAAATAAATAAATAACAATCTTTAAAGATTTTGTTTATTTATTTATTTGACAGCAAGAGAGAGAGAGATCACAAGCAGGCAGAGAGGCAGGCGGGGTGGGGGTGGGGGCCAGGCTTCCTGCTGAGCAGAGAGCCCGATGCGGGTCTGGATCCCAGGACCCTGAGATCAAGACCTGAGCAGAAGCCAGAGGCTTAACCACTGAGCAACCCAGGCGCCCCAATAAGTAAAATCTTAAAAAAAAAAATTGGGGAGGGTATGTGCTTGGGTGAGTGCTGTGAAGTGTGTAAACCTGGCGATTCACAGACCTGTACCCCTGGGGATAAAAATATATGTTTATAAAAAATAAAAACTTAAAAAAAAATGAAAGTGGACCTGGACTGGGGCACCTGGCTGGGTTAGTTGGTTAAGTGTCCAACTGCTGATTTTGGCTCAGGTCACCATCTCAGGTAGTGAGACTGAGCCCCTTGTTGCACTCCACGCTCGGCCGGGAGTCTGCTTGAGATTCTCTCACTCCCCCTCTGCCCCTCCCCACTGCCTACCCATGTCCCCTCTCTAAAATAAATAAATAAAGCTTTTTAAAAATAATGAAGTGGATTTGGAATAGTTACAAATATATATTGCAAACTCTAGGGCAACCAAAAAAGAAAGAAAAAAAAAGTACAACTGACATGCTAAGAAAGAAAGAAAATGAAATCAGAATAAGTTGTCAGTTAAAACCACAAAAGGCAGAAAAAGAGTGGAAGACAAAAACAGGAACAAAGAACAAGGATAATGAAGAGAAAATAGTAACAAATGTTAGATATTAATCCAGGTTTATCAATAACACTTCTAACGTCACCGGCCTAAATGCACCAATTAAAAGGCAGATTTCAGAGCGGATTAAAACACACAACCAAAATACATGTTGTCTATTAGAAAATTACTTTGAATATAAAGACACACAGATTAAAAGTAAACAGATGGAGAAAAACAGACCATGCTACCACTAAGATGCTTACATTAATCAAAGGAAGGCCGGAATAGCTATATTAATTTCAGACAGAGCAGACATCAGTGTAAGAAAAGTTAGGGATAAAGAAGGGCTTTATGTAATGATATATTTATATTTACATAAATATAAATTCTCCAAGAAGACATAGCAATTCTTCCTTAACATTATGCATGCCCCTAATAAGGCGTCCAACTATACAAGGTAAAACTTACAAGTAGAAAAAGGTGAAACCACTAACGTGGCTGGAGACTTCAACACCTGTCCCTCAAAAATGGACCGATCCAGCAGGCAGAAAACCAGTAAGGACACAGTTGAACTCAATAACACCATCAATCACCAAGAAATAATCGACATCTACAGACAGCTTCATCCAACAACAGCAGGATACACATTTTTCTCAAACTCACATGGAGCATTTGCCAAGATAGACTACATTCTGGGCCATAAAACACATCCTAACAAAATTAAAAGAGGTGTGCCTGGGTGGCTCGGTCAGTTAAACGTCTGCCTTCAACTCAGAGCCGTGCATCAGGCTCACTGCTCAGAAGGAGTCTGCTTCTCCCTCTGCCCCTTTCCCTGCTTGTGCTCCTTCTCAAATAAACAAACACACACAACAAATAAATAAATTAGATCTTTTTTTTAAAACAAACAAAACAAAACAACCAAAATATTTTTTTAAAAGAATAGAAATCAGTTTCTGCTCGTAGACTATAATGAAATTAAACCAGAAATCAGTAACAGAAAAGTAACTGAAAAATCCCAATATACAGGGAGACTGAAAACATGCTTCTGAATAACAAATTGGCAGAAGAAGAAATCTCAAGAGAAATTTTGAAAGATTTTGAACTAAATGAATTTGAAAACACAACAATCAGTAAGCTTCTAGCCAGGTTAACAAAAAATGAAAAACAAACAAACAAACAAACAAACAACCAAACCAGAAAGGGGGATACAAATGACTAATACTACAAATGAAAGAAGAGACACCAGTAGGGATCTCCCTGAAAAGGATAATAAAGGAATACTATGAACAACTCTATGCCTACAAATTTGACACCATAGATGAAGCAGACCTATTCTGTGAGAGACACATCTGCCAAAAGTTACTCAGGAAGAAACAGGCAATTTGAATATAGGTCTTTATATATTCAAGACATTGAATCAGTAATTAATAGCCTTCTAAAACAGAAAGCATGAGGCCCAGATGAGTTCTCTGGTGGATTCTATCAAACATTAAAGGAAGAAACTATACCAAGTATCTATTTTCAATCTCTTTCTAAGGATAGAAGCAGAGAGAATATTTCCTAATTCATTCTATGAGGCCATAGTTACCCTTATGCCAACACCAGAAAAAGACATTACAAGAAGACTGCAGACCAGTATTTCTCATGAACACAGATGCAAAAATGTCCAACAAAATAGTAGCAAACTGAATTCAGCAATGCATAAAAAGAATTATATGCCAGGACCAAATGGGATTTATCCCAGGTATGCAAGGCTGGTTCGACATTCTAAAATTAATGTGATCTATCCCATTGATAGACAGAACATCACAGAAAAAGAATTTGACAAATCCAACCACCATTCATGATAAAATCTCACAGTAAACTAGGAATGGAGGGGAACTGTCTCAACTTGATAAAGAATATCTACAAAAAGCTACCGCTAACACCATACTAAAGGGTGAGAAACCCCAAGCTTTTCCATCAAGATTGGGTAAAAATATAAGGATGTCTTCTCTCTCCTTTTTTTCTTCCATTGATTTTTCTATTGGCTGTGGTTATTACAGTTTCATAATCTGAAGGATGTCCTATTTCACTCGCCACTTCTTTTCAACACAGCTCTTGAAGTCCTTGCTAATCCAGTAAGTTAAAAGGAAATGAGAGGTATGCAGCTTGGAAAGGTAAACATGAAACTATTGTTCAAAGATAACATGATTACCTATGTAAAAAAAAATCCAAAAGAATTGATCCAAAAACCTCCTGGAACTAATAAGTGACTAAAGCAAGGTTGTAGAATACAAGGTTGATATTTAAAAATTAAATTGCTCTCCTATATCTCAATAATAAACAACTAAAATTTGAAATTAAAAAGACAGCACTATTTATATCAGGACGCGCCAAAATGAAATATTTAGGTATAAGTCTAACAAAAGTCATATCAGACCTGTATGAGGAAAACGACAAAACTCTGATGAATGAAATCAAAGAACACATAAAGGGAAAGATACTCTATGTTTTTGGATAGGAAGACTGAATATTGTCAACATGCCAGTTCTTCCCAACTTGATCTATAGATTCACTACAATCCCAATGACAATCCCAGCATGTCATTTTATGGATATCGACAAACTCATCTAAAGGTTAAATGGAAAGGCAAAGGACCCACAACAGCCAACAGAACATTGAAGGAGAAGGACAAGGGACTGACACTACCCAACTTCAAGACTCACTATAAAACTACAGTAATCAGGACAGTGTTATACTGGCAAAAGAATAAACAAATAGATCAATGAGACAGAATAGGGAGACCAGAAAGAGACCTTCAAAAATTTAGTCAACTGATCTTTGATAGAGGAGCAAAGACAATACAATGGAGCAAAGACAGTCTTTAAAATATAATGCTATAATAAGTAGACATCCAGGGGCGCCTGGGTGGTTCAGTGGGTTAAAGCCTCTGCCTTCGGCTCAGGTCATGATCCCAGGGTCCTGGGATCGAGCCCCATATCGGGCTCCCTGCTCAGCAGGGAGCCTGCTTCCTCCTCTCTCTCTCTCTGCCTGCCTCTCTGCCTACTTATAATCTCTGCCTGTCAAACAAATAAATAAATAATATTTTAAAAAAACACACACACAAAAAAGTAGACATCCACAGAACAACAACAATAACAAAATGCATCTAGATACAGACCTTTCAAAAAAATTAACTCAAGGGGCACCTGGGTGGCTTAGTCGTTAAGGGTCTGCCTTTGGCTCAGGTCATGATCCCAGGGTCCTGGGACTAAGCCCTGCATTGGGCTCCCTGCTCCACAGGAAGCCTGCTTCTCCCTCTCCTACTCCCCCTACTTGTGTTCCTTCTCTCACTGTGTCTTCTCTGTCAAATAAATAAATAATATCTTAAAAAATAATGTAACTCCAAATGGGCCACAGACCTAAATATAAAAGAAAAAATAGCAAATATTGTAGAAGACAACATAATTTAGAGGACCCTGGGTATTGTGATATCAACACCAAACATGCAATCCGTGAACGAAATTTATTTAATGTTTGAATTAATCATTAATGATGAACTTATTGAAATTAAAAACAACTGCTCTGTGAAAGACCATATCAAGAAAATGGAATATAAGCTACAGACTGAACAAAGATATTTGCAAAAGACACATCTGATAAAGGACTGTTATCCCAAATATCCAGAGAACTCTTAAAGCTCAACAAGATCACAAACAACCCAATTGAAAAATGGGCCAAAGATCTTAACAGACACCTCACCAAAGAAGTTATACAATGGTGAATAAGCACATGAAAAATGCTGAACGTCAGATGTCATCAGAGAAATGCAAATAAAAACGAGACTCGACTGCACATCTACCAGAACAGCCCATCGCAGAGCACTGACATCACCAAATGCTGGTGAGGATGTGGAGCAACAGGAACTCCACTCATTGTCGGTGGGAATGCAAAATGGTACAACCACTTGGAAGAGTTTGGTGTTTTCTTACAAAACTAAACATTCTCTTAGCATACCAGCCAGCAGTCATGCTCCTTGGTATTTATCCAAAAGAGCTGCAAACTATGTCCACACAAAACCGTGCACACAGATGTTTATAGTAGCTTTATTCTTAATTGTCAAAACTTGGAAGCAAAGTGTCCTTCAATAGGTAAATGGACAAACTGTGGTACAGAAATGTAGAGACAATAAAAAATACCAGTGGTTTCCGAGGGACAGGTGGGGAGCACAGAGGATTTTGATGGCAGTAAAAATGCTTTGTATATTGGGTGGTCTGAGCGCTGTCTCTGAGTGTGCTCCGTGTTCTTTCCAGAGACTGCACGACCTGGTCCTCCCCCTGGTCATGGGGGTCCAGCAGGGCGAGGTCCTGGGCAGCTCCCCGTATACCAGCTCCCGCTGCCGCCGGGAGCTCTACCGCCTGCTACTTGCACTCCTGCTGGCCCTGGCTCCCCGCTGCCCGCCTCCCCTCTCCTGTGCAGTGCAAGCCTTCTCCCTTGGCCAGCGAGAGGACAGCCTTGAGGTAGCTGCCCCTTGGCCCTCCCTACCCCCCACATCTGAAGCCAGGGCCTCTCCTTCTGATGCCTGATGCTCACACCTGCCCTTGGCCTCTTCCTCAGGTGGCATCTTTCTGCTCGGAAGCGCTGGTGACCTGTGCTGCCCTGACCCACCCCCGGGTCCCTCCCCTGCAGTCCATGGGCCCTGCCTGCCCTACGCCTGCTCCAGTCCCCCCTCCTGAGGCCCCATCTCCATTCAGGGCACCCCCCTTCCATCCCCCGGGCCCCATGCCCTCGGTGGGCCCCATGCCCTCAGTAGGCCCCATACCGTCGGCGGGTGCCATGCCCCCGACGGGGCCCTTGCCGCCAGCGGGCCCCCTGCCTCCGACACGCCCTGGACCTCCAGCCACAGCCAACCACTTAGGCCTCTCCGTCCCAGGCCTGGTGTCTGTGCCCCCCCGGCTCCATCCTGGCCCAGAGAACCATCGGGCAGGCTCCAACGAGGACCCCGTCCTCGCCCCTAGTGGCACTCCTCCACCCCCCATACCCCCGGATGAGACTTTTGGGGGCAGAGTGCCCAGGCCGGCCTTTGTCCACTATGATAAGGAGGAGGCATCCGACGTGGAGATCTCCTTGGAAAGCGACTCTGATGACAGCGTGGTGATCGTCCCCGAGGGGCTGCCTCCCCTGACGCCCCTCCCCCCCTGGGGCTCCACACCCCTGCCTGTGGCTCCAGCGGCCCACCAACTGCCTCCCCTCCTGGGCCGGCAAAGAGGAGTCCGAGGAGCTTCCCACGGCCCCGGGGCCTCTCCCGCCCCGCCCCCCGCTCCCCTCTGTACCCGGCCCGTGACGCTGCCGCCTCCCCAGCTGGTCCCTAAAGGGACTCCTGGTGGCGGAGGACCCCCTGGCCTGGAGGAAGACCTGACGGTCATTAACACCAACAGCAGTGACGAGGAGGAGGAGGAGGAGGACTTTGAGGAAGAGGAGGAGGACGAGGAGGAGTATTTTGAGGAGGAAGAAGAGGAAGAAGAGGAGTTTGAGGAGGAGTTTGAGTAAGAGGAAGGAGAGTTGGAGGAGGAGGAGGAAGACGAGGAGGAGGAGGAAGAGGAGCTGGAGGAGCTGGAGGAGGTGGAGTTCGGCCCCGCAGGGGCACCGGCAGAGGAGAGTGGGCCCCCGCCACCGAGCCCGCCCCCGGCGCTGCCCCCTGCCCAGTCCCCGAAGGCGCAGCCTGAGCCCGAAGGGGAGCCCGGGCTGCTGCTGGAGGTAGAGGAGCCAGGGGCTGAGGAGGGGCCGGCGGCCGAGGCTGCCCCCACGCTGGTCCCTGAGGTGCTCCCCTCTGAGGGGGAGGGTCCGCCGGACCCAGAGAGCCCCCCAGCTGGGCCACCTCCCCAGGAGCTCGAGGAAGAGGAGCCTTCAGCTCCCCCGACCCTGCTGGAGGAGGGGACTGAGAGCGGGGGTGACGAGGTGCCGGTCCCCCCCGAGACACCTGCCGTGGCAGACGTGGAGGTGGAGGCCGAGGCAGAGACGGCCGCCCTCCCCGAGAAGGTAGGCGGGCAGGGGAGGGGGCTCAGCTCTGGGTCTGTCCTTCTGTGCGCCTGTGTGTGTGTGACTGTTTCCAATCTTACGTCTTTTTGCCGAAAAGGAGCAGGATGACACGGCCGCCATGCTGGCTGACTTCATCGATTGTCCCCCTGATGACGAGAAGCCACCACCGGCCCCGGAGCCCGATTCCTAATCCTCTCCTGCCGCCCTTTCGGTTTCTAATAAAGTTCTGTCCTGGGAGATCACCTGCCGCCCGCCTCTTGCACCGCTGCGTTCCTGGCCTGAAGCCCCATCGCCTGCGGGCGTCCCAAGGTACTCGTAGTGCTCCCTGTGCGTCTGCACAGCGGCCTGTGCTCCCCGGCGGCCCGACTGCCCTGCGTCGTCCCACCGTCCGCCCTCGGCGCTGCTGGCGGTTGAGACCACGAGTAAGGAGTGGGGCTGCTTGTCAGAGCCTAGGATGGGTGTGTGGGAGGTCAGAGCACTGTGTGTCCCAGAGAGTGAGAGTGTGTAAATATGCGTGCTCCCGTGCCCCCAAAACCGTGGGCTGAAAACCATGTGACTGGAGGTAGACAAATGTGAAAGGTACGGAGGTGTGAGCCCTGTTCCCGGGCTGGGCCTTCTTGTGACTGGATCTACCCCGCCCCCAGCTGTGGCCACGGCCCAGCTGGTGTCTGGTTTCTGCAAACACGGCACGCCTCGGCCTCTTTGGGGCTCTCGTGTGTGTGGGAGCAAGACGGGCGTCCGTCTGTGTGGCATGAGCACAGGTCTGTCTATTGCGGCATGAACACAGGCCGGAGATGTGGGCAGAGCAGCTCGTCTTCCCGAGTGTGCTTGCCCTGAAGGCCCTTGTTAGTGAGGCCAATTTTTGGCAACCTACTCAGGTTTACAAAACTTTTCCCCAACCTGCTATCTTGAGAAACCCCAAGCCTGTGGAGGGCTGGAAGAAGAGTGTGACCATCACATAGACTCCCCGGTCGCAGACGTTAGTCCGTGTTCCTCTCTGTGCAGCTGTACTCTGTGTAGACCCGTGCGTCCGTGTGCACACGCACCTCTGCCCGTAGCAGTGTGCTCACATCTGGACCTACCTTTTCTTCATAGCATCGTGTAAAAGTTTGTTTGCAGACCTGGTCCTTGTCCTCTGAATTTGTTAGCGTTCTCTGCTGAGATTAAGGTCGTTTTTCTAGGTAATCACAATACCACCGTCAACGCTGTGATAAGAGCCCAGGAGCAAGGGTGGGCGCCCTGAGACGGGTGCGCGGGCATGGACAGGGACGTGCCCACTGGGTCATGTGCTCCTGCGGGGACGGGTGACTGTGTGGGGACAGGGATGGGCATGCAGGGCGGGGCTGAGGGGGCTGGTGAGTGCGTGGGGCAGGTGTGTACCCTGGGACGGGTGCGCAGACACGCGCGGCCTTCGCTTCAGCTTTCCCGGGGAAGGTGGTGCCTTACCACCAAGGATGGACCCATCTCACGGAGTCACGATGTGGTTATTCATCAGACACTGAGTACCGGTTGCGTAATAGCCGCTGCTTTCTTCTTAATCCGTGTTTTAGAAATGCCTCCGGGTCACAGGAGCTTCTGGAGGAGCACAGAGGGTGTGGGGGCAGCCCCCCATTTCCTCTTCCAGTTGTCTCTGCGTGGTTAGGGCACAGTGTCGAGACTAGGGTTTGCTGCTGGTACGGTGATGGGCCGTTTCACTGGCAGCAGGCAGGGCAGTGCACGAAATGCAGAAACCCCCTCCCTCCAACCCTCCTGGGCTGAGCTTCCAGACGCTGCGTGGCAGGGCAGAGAGCAGATGGGTGCTGAGAGTGAGCAGGTGCTGGGTTTGCAGCGGGGAGAGGGGAACTGGGGTGTGGGGGCGTGTTTTCAACATTTGATGAGAATTTTCAGACATCGAAAGTGCAGGATTTACACAGAGTGCACGCACGCACCCACTGTGTTCCTGCACCTGGGCACGTGTGTGTGCGCACCTTTGTGTGTGTGTATGCATGAGTGTGTGCGTGGGTTTTAGGTAGGAGGGTTTGGGGGGTCTCCCCGAGATGGGCGGTGAATGAAGGGCTGGCAGGAGGTGATGTGAGGGCTGTGCAGGGCTGGGGGGCTCCCAGCGTCGCCAGTAAGACGTCCTGAATTGGGAGCCCTCTCGGGGTGCGGAAGGTGGCCAGTAGGATGGGCAAGGGGGATGGGGTCGGGTAGGTGGCAGGCTGGAAGCAGGAGAGGGTGGCGAGGGGGTGTTGCAGGAGGCATTGGGAGACCACATATTAGGGGTTTTGTTTGTTTTGTTTTAAAAATGTTCTTAATTTAAATTTAGCTTAGTTAACATGGAGTATTATTAGTTTCAGAGGTAGAGGTCCGTGATTCATCAGGTGCGTGTAACACCCTTGTTACAGGTGCCCCCCTCCATGCCCGTCCCCCAGTTACCCAGCCCCCCACCCCCTCCCCTGCGGCAGCCCTCAGTTTGTTTCCTACGCTTAAGAGCCTCTTATGGTTTGTCTCCTCTCTGTTCTCATGTGATTTTATTTTTCCCTTCCTTCCCCTGTGATCCTGTTTTGATTCTTAAATTTCACGTGTGAGTGGAATTCCTTCCTTGCGGCGGTGGCGGATGCTCCGGTGCGCACACTGCCTCCGAACCCGCTCACCGGGCAGCGGGCCTCTGGTGTCTCCACAGTGCGGCTGTTGTGGGTGTTGCTGCTGTGAACATTGGGGGGCAGCTGCCCCTTTGAATTAGCGTGTGTGTGTTTGTTGAGTGAGGACCCAGGAGAGTGGGAGCTGGGCATAGGGCAGCTGTTTTCAACTTTCCTCGGAACTTCCATCCTGTTTGCCGAAGCGGCTGCCCCAGCGTGCGTCCTCACCAGCCGTGTGTTAAGGTTCCTCTTCCAGTGGGAGTTCTGTCGGCCCCATTTGACCTCTCTCGGGAGGTGAATGCGAGGGCGGGTCAGGCTGGGGACGCACAGAGGCCAGGCTGCGGCTAGACGGTGTGGGAGTGGCTGGAGCCCAGTCAGGGTGTGTGTTGGGGGGGGAGCAGGTGGGTCTGCAGGTGACACACCCTGTGGCTTCTCAGCCTCCTCCCTCTGCCTGCGGTGGCGGCCGGCGCTGTCCTTTGCTTCCGCTATGTGCCCAGCGAGTCTCTGCGCTACTTCCCTAGCTCTTGCTGCCACACAACAAGCAGGCATGTGTGTACAGATCACGTGTGCACACGGGTATGGATGTGGGGTCCAGCAAGCGTGTATGTGTGTACAGAGGTGTGCACGCGAGTATTGATGTGCGGGATACAGATCTGACTGTACTGTTCTGTCCCCATGGGATCTATCAAACGGTCCATCTTTTACTCATTTGAAGCCCCAGCTTTGCTAGATTTCTGAATTTCTGCCTGGGTTTGGGTCTGTTTCCTGATCTCGTGCTCTGTTCCTCTGATCTGCCGGAGCCCGTTTCCTTACTGTGGCTGTGGTCGGTTCCAGGGTCTAGTCGCGGGGCAGGTAATTAGAGCATGTTTGGCTTGACCTTGGGCCAGGTCACCGTTCGGGGCTAGAACGGCTTCACGGTTCAGAACAGGGTCGGGCAGAGGAGCCCCCCGGGTTTCTGGATTGATGCCTGTGGAGATGGGGGAGCGCTTGTTCTCAGCGAGCTTTTCAGCAACGTGCCTCCATGCTCGGCGGCCAAGGGAGAGTGTGCTGACCAGACAGCAGGACAGTTGATTAAATTTTCCAGTCGGTTAATGATCCCACGCGGACAGTAGCGATCAGCACTGTGCTCTGGACCTTGCCCGAGATCCCTGTAAGCAGCTTGGGTCTGTGAATTACCTTTTCAGGGGAGCACCGAGCTGGAAGGCTAGCGTGTGCTTGCCTGGGAACCGTTCAGAGGGATCAGGAGTTGGTTGTTTTTGGGTCCCTCTGTGGTTAGTGGACAGGGGGATGTCAGAGGTGGCTGGGGGAGGCGGCGCAGGAGAGCCTGGCTCCTGCGGGTGACTTTGGTCCAGGGCTGGCGCAAGGACAGGTGCGGACGGAAGCAGGAGTCGTGGGGATGCGCACATGGGTTCTGGAGCCGCGGGAGGCTGTGTCGGGGTTTGGGCTTTTTTTGCCACCCCGGCCAGGGTACTTCTAAAGTTGAATCTCCCCGAGAGAAGTGATGAGCTCTGTCTCCCATGAGCTTTGGCTCAGAGATGGTTCAGGGAGTGTGTGGTGGTCTCCATGGGAGGCTGGGAAAGGTGACTTCGGGCCATGGCCAGCAGCAGGGACCGGAGCTCAGGCTTTCCCAGCATCTGCGCGCCCTCTGGCGGCTGTCTGGGCCTGGGCTGCTGGGGGTTTCGTGAATGCTTCATTTCGGGTGACCCTTGCTAAAGGCTGGCTGGGCCTCACCTGGGAGCAGTCCCTGAGTCTGCTTGTTCTCAGGAAGCCCCGTGCCTGGCCCAGGCCATAGCCTCCCTCCAGTGTCCTTCGTGCTGACTGTTCTGTAGAAATGGGGTGGGGTGAGGTGGGGTGGCTGGGAGCTGGGAACTGTAGCTAATCCCCAAATGACAGGGCCTGTTGCCAAGGACGGAGTGGTTTTGGGTTATGAAATGCCTAGTGGTTTTGGCCTAGAAGCAGGGTGGTAGGCATTGGGGAAGTAATGCGTTATTTGAGGTGTTTCTCTAAAGGAACCCACAGTCTGGCAGTATTTGAAACCCCGAGTGAGCAGTGTCTCTAGGAGGCCATGCAGCCAGAGCTGTAGGACCCAGCACGGGGGTGTGGGGTCGAGGAGGGCAGAGAGATCTGGGGGGACAGGCACCCAGGGACGGAGGTGATGGAGGTGGTAGGAGGGAATGAAGTGGGGGGCGTCCGGAATGTTGTTCACACCTACATTTTAGGGGCAAAGGAGCCTTTAACGGGGAGAGAAGAGACCACAGAAGGGCTGATGTCCTGGAAAGTGAGAGAAGAACTTCAAACGGGAGGGGGACACGGTGCGGTTGAGAAATGTCCATAGGGTTTATCTGCCATCAGTGGGGTTCAAGGAGAGCCACCTCACAAGCCTGGTGGGGGCCCCGCTCCCCAGGAGAAGAGGGAGGGAGCAAGACTCTGCAGGGGGAGGGGAGAGGAGCAGGTGGTGTCGCGAGTGGACCCTGGGTTTGTACTGCCGCCTCTCATTGCGGGGCTGGCGGCCACCCGTCAGCTGCCTCGGTCCTGCTCAGGTTCTCAGTGGCTCCCGTCAGTTGGGGATGGGCAGCCTCTTGGCCCCAACCCTGGGAAGGGACAGTTCCCGGGCAGAGCTCAGGTCTGGGCAGTGGCCACCGGTCACAGGGACAGAGAGTGGATGTTTCCAGAGGCTTTGGACCTCCTGCTAACCCCCTGCTCCTGCTAACCCCGCTGCTGCTGCTCGTACTAACCCCCCATCCTGCTAACCCACCCCGCTGTCTTTTCTCACCAGGCCCTTACCCTGCTCCCCAGCCCACTCCACTTCGTAGCCCTCCCCGCCAGCCGATACATATTCTTCACTATGACCGTTTGGAGCTCGTCTCCTCCCACAGAGTGTGAGCACCTCGAGAGCAGAGACGGCTGCTTTTGCTCTGTCCCCCGCTATCCCCAGCCCCACACCTGCTGCTGCTTGCGCCATGACTAGTACCGTTACACGGTGGGTGGTTGGGGCAGAGTCCCCGCGGGGCCCCCGGACACAGGTTCCAGTCCCCTGAGGAGCACTGAGTGGGAGATAAACAGACCGTCCCTACCATGTGATAAGCTCCCCAAAAGGCAGGACGCCCTGCTCCAGCCCATCGATGTGCCTCGAGGGAGGGGACCTGAATCAAGTCTCGCAGGGTGTGGCCTGGCCACAGATGTCATCAAGCCATCCTCGCTTAGCCGACGGAAGGGGCAGCCACGTTTGCCCTGCCTGGGGTCTGTCCCTGGAATTGCACTGCCCCTTGTGCCCTGCCTGGGCCTTTGTTTCTCGGGGTCCTCTTGGTCCACAGCCCAAGTGCCTGGTTCCCTCTGCCCTTCACTCCCTGATTCTCTGTCTGGGCACTAGGAAGGGATGCGTGGGGTCCCTGCAGCCTGCCCCGAGGATTTCCCTGCAGAATGGCTGTGGGGGCTTGTGGGGGGCGCTCCTCTGGGTCCCTGGCAGGATGTGCGGCCCAGAGTGATCGCAGATGGTAAGTGGCTGCAACCATGTGTGGCCTGAGTTCAAGAGGAACCGCGCTTCCTTGCCCTCCGACCCCTGCCAGGGTGTGCGGCGCTTGGGCTCCAGCTCCCCTGTGGCAGGCAGCACAGTGCCTAAGCCACGTTTTGGGGTCCCAAACACCAGGAATCTGAATCTGTTTACACTTGGACCATTCCAGTCCCTATTGGCCAGTCAGGAGGTTACCTGCGCTGTGCCAGGAGCCCGGGAGGACAGGGAGGATGCCAGACCCGTGGCCACAGCCCCTCCCTCTGCGCAGATCTCCATTTCCTAGGAGAGAGGAAGGCACAGTGGGGGCCCCCAAGGAGGGCGGTGGGAGACAGTGCCAGAGGGCAGTGGTGCCAGCTTCTGGGGGGGCAGGCGTTGGGGGCAGAACGTGGAGGAGTCGCACCAAGCCCCCAGCAGTGGCCGTGGGAGCCCAGGGGCGGGACGTGCGGACACTCACACTTGGATTATTTACAGCAAAGAAAGTACTTGACTTAGGAAGAATTTTTAGAACTTCTAACTTAAAGAAAATCTGAAAAATGGAGAAAAGGTAGCAGTATCAGTACCTTTTCATTAAAGGAGCCACACAGTGATACTCCCCCCCCCGCCCCCGCGCATCCGGCGTTTGAGAGTAAATCATAATGAATCGGCCTGTTTCTCTCCCCTTAAACACTTGCATAGCCTCAAATATTTACATAGTATCTCCTCAGACAGCAGTTGTCTGCTCAAATTTAGCAGTGGGGGGCGCCTGGGGGCTGGTGAAGCATCCTGCTCGGCTCAGGTCATGTCCCGGGGTCCTGGGATGGAGCCCCGCGTCCCAGCTCCCTGCTCCAAGGAAGCCTGCTCTCCCTCTCCCTCTGCCCCTGCTCATGCTCTCCCGTAAATGAATTAACAAAATCTTTTCTAAGAAAGAATTTAACAGCTGAAAGAACACTCTTACTAACATTTTGCCCCTGTTTGAATTTCCTCAATTGTGTCAGTAATTAGTCCGTTTCAGTTGCTTGTGAATTTCAGCCTCTCACCTGCAGAGTCACAGGGGCTCTGGTCCCGCTCCCAAGTGCACCTGTGCTGGGTCTCGGGTCCCTCGGGCAGGTCTGCCTCCACCAACTCCCGCAGAGCAGTCTGAGCACCCGACCCAGGGTTAACCGTTACTCCTTCCTTCCTCTCCAGTCAAGAGCAACACGGTCCCGCTGACCGGAGGCTTATAGCTTGTGACTGGCGAGATGCCTGTTGTCAAGGACGCCGCGAATGCCCAGGTGGCAGAACTGACAGGCTCTCGGGCTCCCGGCATCTCTGCTCTCACCTGGCCACGTGGTCATGGTGAAGACGCTTGGCCGACAGGGTGCAGACACATGCACACTGGCTCCTGCTTCCACGGAACACTGAGGCCCGCACCCCAAAAAGACCTCTGAACCTAGGGGTGACACAGGTGCTCTTGTAACAAGATGGTCGCCATGGGAACACGGAGGAGGGGTTGGGGAAGCCGGGAACTGTCTGGACAGTAGGTGCAGGAAGAGAAAGTCTTAGCGGGCGTTCCAAATGGGAATCAGAAAACAGGAAGAAACCGCGGAGGCTGTGTGGGGGAAAAGCCATGCTATTCCCGATCTTCTGTTGTGACGTCTTTGTAATAACTTAAAATATATCTGCATATAAATCTTAGTGTATATTTCATCAACGGAAGCCATTCATTCGTTCACTCATTCGTGGAGGCGAACTTACCATTTCCTCCTGGAGTCCTTGTTCTCTGGACCCACTGTCAGTTACCCTGGAACCTTCCAAACCCCCTATTTACCTGTTACTCTGGAACCTTCCAGGCCTGTTATTTATTTATCTAGAAGATTTCATTGATTTATTTGAGAGCGAGCACAAGTAGGGGGAGGGGCAGAGGGAGAAGCAGGCTCCCCGCTGAGCAGGGAGCCCAGTGGAGGACTTGATCCCAGGACCCTGAGATCATGACCTGAACTGAAGGCGGACGCTTCACCGACAGAGCCCCCCGGTGTCCCCGAACCGGCCGTTTGACTGTTTTTCTGGAAAAACCTTCATCATCACTGGGAATGCTATGCACCTCTCCTTCGTTTCCTGGGGCCTGTGGGTTCCTCTTTCTTGGCTTATTTCCTTATTTCAGCGGAGCATATCCTCTTAGCAGTTTCTGGAGAAAAACTGCGTAGGACGTGAAATGCTTTTTCTCTTTGCCTGTCTGGAAATACTCTTATTTGATCGAATATTCGGTCGTGTACGGGGGTGAGACACTGTTTTCCCCTCGAGATCTTGTAGACATTTCCCCGTTTTTCTTGGTTTCCAGTGTTGCCATTCAGAAGTTTGATGTCACCTCGAGTCCCTTAGTGGCCTGACATTTTCTTTTGAAGGTTTTAGGATTTGTTCTTTGTCCCAGAATTCTGAAATCTCCCAGTGGCGTGCCTGGGCCTAGGTGTGTCCGTTCTGTTAGCATTTGTGGGTTGTGTCGATGTGGAACTAACACTCTTTGGGTTCTACAAAGTTTCTTTATATCCTATCCTCACCTTTCCCTGCCCTCTCTCACTCAGGAAATCTAAACTATTCTTCGTGTCTTTCTGGGAAATTTCATGACTTTTTTAACGCTTCTTTTGAAATTTTCATTTCTGCTCTCGTACTTTGATTTCCCAGGGCTCATCTCTATTCCATGAATGACCCTTTTAAAGAAATTAGTTCTTGGGGTGCCTGGGTGGCTCAGTGGGTTAAGCCTCTGCCTTCGGCTCAGGTCATGATCTCAGGATCCTGGGATAGAGTCCCGCATCGGGATTTCTGCTCAGCAGGGAGCCTGCTTCCTCCTCTCTCTCCCTCTGCCTGCCTCTCTGCCTACTTGTGATCTCTCTGAAAAATAAATAAATAAAATCTTTAAAAAAAATAATTATTTTAAAGAGAGAGAAAGGAAGATGACAGGCGGGAGGGGGAGGGACAGAAGGAGAGGGAGAGAAAGAATCCCAAGCAGATCCCCGAGGATCATGAAGCCTGATGTGGGTTCCGATCTCACAACCCTGAGATCATGACCTAAGCTGAAACTAAGAGTCATACGCTTAAAGCACTGAACCACCTAGGCGTCCCATTAATTTTTTTTTTAGAAGAGTTTCCTCAGCTCCGTCTTTTCTCTTTTCTCCAAGTTCCCCTCCCATGTGGTCTCTGTATCTCACCCCAGAAACTTCCCTCCAGCACCTGCTGGTGCTCGTCCCCCTTTCCCCTGAGAAGTAGGGCCCTGGAGACGCTGACTGGGAACTCGTGGACAGTGCTGGGACTCCGTGCGGGAGGGCTTTGCGGAAGGGGACCAGGTGCAGACCTGCTTGACTGGTGCCGCACTTTGCAGACTTGGCCAGGCTCAGTTTCCTCGAGCAGGAGCCCTCTCTCGTGCAGCCCGTGTGTTGGCGTTCTGGAAGCTTGGGTGGGGGGCTGGGCGTCCCCCCGGGCCGGTGGGTGATTTTCAGCACAGAAGGCACCCGGGTTCCCAGCCGTGCCTGGTATGCCCAGGACGTGACCTTGTGGCTCAGAATTCATTGCTTGGCTGTCCAGATGCGGGGAGAGGAAGTCCCCTGTCCTTAAGGAATCTCAGCGACTTTTCCGTTGTCCCGGCCGCCTCTATATCTGGGTCTTCAGAGCTAATGGGTGCCTTTGATTTCAGAGCCTTTTCAGGACAGTCTGTGTCAGGAGTTGGCTTGCTTCTCGGGGTTTTAGAGCCCACCTCCGCCCCTCTCCACGGGCCCGGGTGACCTTTTCCCAGTCGGTTGTGACAGTCATGCCTTGATTGCTCTCAGGTGGCAGAATCGGTTGACGTCTTTCATCTTTGGTTGCCCCCTCTCCTGCTGTCTTTATTCTTGGGGGTTTATATGTTTCAAAAACTCTTTCACAGTCGCAGTGGGGCTTAAAGGGGGTGTGTATGAAGAGTTGGGTCATCCGTTCTTTATCAGGAGCATTTGCAATATCTCTTTGGACCAAGAGGAAGTGCCCTGGTCGCGATCATAAAACCCGGCTTCCCCATGCCCAGTATGGAGTGGATGAATGGGCGGGATCTCTGGGGGGAACATGTTTCTTTTGTATGCCATGTGCTATGTTTGAGGGAGGCCGTAGAGACCTCTCCACAACCCTACTTCTTCTTTTTTTTTTTTTAAGCTTTTATTTATTTCTTTGACAGACAGAGATCACAAGTAGACAGAGAGGCAGACAGAGAGAGAGGGGGAAGCAGGCTCCCTGCTGAGCAGAGAGCCCAATGTGGGGCTCGATCCCAGGATCCTTCATCATGACCTAAGGCAGAGGCTTAACCCACTGAGCCACCCAGGTGCGCCCCCCCCAACCCTACTTCTTGACCTATCCTCAGCTCTTGGCCTCGGGGAAGGGGGGCGCTGCTATTCTTCTAGGACTCCCTCCTGTCTGTGCTCAGGGACCACAGACTAGAAGGATCGCACTGTGCCTCAGCTAGCACGAGTCTGGGAGCAGTGAAGTGGGAAGGGTTAGTCTGGGCTTCGGGAAACAAGGATGTCAGAAGCACCAAGATAAAGCTTTCCTGTCGCTGGATGGATGGGCGATGTCTCCCAGGATGGGGGCAGGATGGGAGGCGGGAGCGCCACAGCCGGACCCCGGACACCTCCCCCCAGGAGAGGCTGTTCCCGCCGAACTTGTCCTTCAGGAGAAGTCTCGGCCCCCGTGGGACGGGGTGCTTCTTCCCTATGTGAAGCTCACGACGTGTTCTAGATCGGTGGTAGGCTGTCCCTGCGGTCCGGCTAGCGTGCTTTCTTCAGTCCCCGCGTCTGCAGATCGACAGACGTGTTAGAAACGCTCCTGGCACAAAGGCCCCATCTCCGTCCTCGCAGACCTGTCAGGTGGTGACATTAGTCAGAAATCCCGGTGAACGTGTGACCTGACCTGTTCTTCTGGCTCCTCTTCCCAGGATTGTCGTCTGTCTTCTGTCAGGACATTGACAAGGGCTTTGCTGTCCTTCATTCTGTCTCTCAGAGTCTCGGGGCTCAGGTTACCTGGGACTGAATCCCAGGTAAGGTGTTTGTAGAATTCTCGGCCACGCGTTCCTGATGTCTCAGCCTCTTCCTCATTCAGGTTTAAACCCGCACCTTATACTGAGTCCACAGGGACGCGACCCAACGGAAAACGCCTAATTCCTTGAGACTTGCTTGCAAGATTGTCGTTTTCTCAAGTTATGCCATGTGACTCGGAATTTCACTTAAAAAGACAACTTCCAGTGGCCAGCTTTCTCCTGGGTTCTGGAGTTTGCCCAAAACACCCTGTGTCTCCCTTCCCAGGTCACTGGGCTCTAAGGCTCTCAGAGGCTTGGTTAGAGCCTGCTGTGGCCAGCCTGCACCTTGTAATAGCACCTCCGGATGACTCACATCCCAGTGACCCCCTGAGAGCAACGCTGCGGGGCCGACATGACGGCCTGCTGTCAGCGTTTTGAGTTGTGTCCTGACCGTGACCAGTTTTGTTCGCATAAGAGACACGCATGGATCTTACCCACCAGGTAGAGCCAGATGCATAAGAAATTAATGCCTTCAAAAAAAAAAAAAAAAGAAAAGAAATTAATGCCTTCAATTCTCTGTATCTCGCCCTTCCCTTTTAAGATGAAAGTTCCATTCATATAACCAATGCCCGGACTCCACTCCCACGTTGAAATGCCTGGTAAACCACACCACCTCCCTGAGCCCCACGCGGCCGGACAGCGGGGACCCCACTGTGGGGTCTGTCACTGTCCTGCCCGCTGAGCCTCAGACGGGCGTGCTTTCCTCGGAAAACCCTGGAGATGTCGGCGGAGAGAGTGTGAAGCCTTGGGCCTCTGTGGATCCTTGTGAGCCTTGAACGCTCTTTGTGAACCCCCGGCCATGGAGCCCGCGGAGCCCACGGAGCCGCCACAGAGAGCCCCGGGCGGTCGAATGGCCCTGGTCACTCCTGCCCCTCGCAGGAGCCCCGTCCGAGCCGCGGGGTGTGTTTCTGCGCATTCCAGACCCGGGAGGCTTGGTCACGCTCTGCTCGCTCCTTCCTGCGTTTTCGATTCTAGATGAAGTAGTTCCTTGTGTCTCGAGGTCAGCCCTCCTGTAACCACACAGCCCTAAAAGTTCCCAGGTTGTGAAGTTGGAGTTCACCCACTGATTAAAAAAACCCAAAAAACCCCGTGCACCTTCAGCTTGCTCCTGAATTTGGTCTTTCCTTGGAATGTGTGACGATTGTCATAGTTTGACTGCCAATAAAGCACAGGGTCCGATTGCTTAATCATCTCTTCATCTCTCTCTTTGCCAAGACACCACACCGTTGGGTAACAGCATGAGCTCTGCATTTGGCATCCTGTGGCGGATGAGTTAACTTTCTTTTTTCTTTTTAAAAGATTTTATTTATTTATTCAACAGAGATCACATGTAGGCAGAGAGGCGGTCAGAGAGAGAGGGGGAACCGGGCTCCCCGTTGAGCAGAGAGCCCAATAGGGGGCTTGATCCCAGGATCCCGGGATCATGACCTGAACTGAAGGCAGAGGCTTAACCCACTGAGCCACCCAGGCGCCCAAGTTAACTTTCTTTTGATTCTGAAAGATTCAGAGCGAGAAACATCCCGAATCTCAAACCATAAATGCATTCTCCAGCTACTGAGACACAGAAGGATGTCTGTAACTGTGCGGTCAGCACTTTCTAGCCGCAGAAAGAGAAGAGGTCAGTAACTGAGCTCCCGCTGGTGTTTGCTCTTTCATCTGCTCCGTTGTCTCTGCTCGCCGCTGTGTCCCGGAGGTCTGCTAGAACCTCCCGCCCATCCTTAAGGTTACGTTGCCTTGACCTGCCTCCCAGTGTACAGGGTTCGGATATGTGCGAGGTCCTCGAGACTCTATCGACAGCCTGTGGACGTCGTCTCAAGGTGCCGTCCTAAGAAATTCCCTACGAGGCATCCACTCAGCTGCTGAAGGAGGACAGTCTTGATCCCTTTACCCTGATCCATGCTCTCTTGAAAAAATATTTTCCGTCACTGCAAGCCTGCTACGCACATTCTGGCCTGGAGAGATGGGCGGGGACAAGACTGGGCACAGAGTTGCTGTGACCCCTGGACCCTACCTGCCACCGCCCAGTGCTTCTCCCTTCCCTCCAAAGGGTGGGACAGGACCCTTCCCGGAGGCCTTCCTTCCGGGGTATTATTTCCTGCTTCCTCCTGGTTGATTGGAGATGGATTAAAGTTTTCATCCCTCTTCCCCGTGGTGTCTCCTTTGCAAAATATACTGGTTTTTTTTTTGTTTTTTTTTTTAACATAATTTTTTATTTTTTATAAATATATATTTTTATCCCCAGGGGTACATGTCTGTGAATCACCAGGTTTACACACTTCACAGCACTCACCAAAACACATACCCTCCCCAATGTCCATAATACCACCCCCTTCTCCCAAAACCCCTCCCCCCAGCACCCTCAGTTTGTTTTGTGAGATTAAGAGTCACTTATGGTTTGTCTCCCTCCCAATCCCATCTTCTTTCATTTATTCTTCTCGTACCCACTTAAGCCCCCATGTTGCATCACCACTTCCTCATATCAGGGAGATCATATGATAGTTGTCTTTCTCCGCTTGACTTATTTCGCTAAGCATGATACGCTCTAGTTCCATCCATGTTGTCGCAAATGGCAAGATTTCATTTCTTTTGATGGCTGCATAGTATTCCATTGTGTATATATACCACATCTTCTTGATCCATTCATCTGTTGATGGACATCTAGGTTCTTTCCATAGTTTGGCTATTGTGGACATTGCTGCTATAAACATTGTATCTTTAGGGTAAATACCCAATAGTGCAATTGCTGGGTCATAGGGCAGTTCTATTTTCAACATTTTGAGGAACCTCCATGCTGTTTTCCAGAGAGGTTGCCCCAGCTTGCATTCCCACCAACAGTGTAGGAGGGTTCCCCTTTCTCCGCATCCTCGCCAGCATCTGTCATTTCCTGACTTGTTGATTTTAGCCATTCTGACTGGTGTGAGGTGATATCTCATTGTGGTTTTGATTTGTATTTCCCTGATGCCGAGTGATATGGAGCACTTTTTCATGTGTCTGTTGGCCATCTGGATGTCTTCTTTGCAGAAATGTCTGTTCATGTCCTCTGCCCATTTCTTGATTGGATTATTTGTTCTTTGGGTGTTGAGTTTGCTAAGTTCTTTATAGATTCTGGACACTAGTCCTTTATCTGATATGTCGTTTGCAAATATCTTCTCCCATTCTGTCAGTTGTCTTTTGATTTTGTTAACTGTTTCCTTTGCTGTGCAAAAGCTTTTGATCTTGATGAAATCCCAATAGTTCATTTTTTCCCTTGCTTCCCTTGCCTTTTGCATTGTTCCTAGGAAGATGTTGCTGCGGCAGAGGTCGAAGAGGTTGCTGCCTGTGTTCTTCTCAAGGATTTTGATGGATTCCTTTCGCACATTGAGGTCCTTCATCCATTTTGAGTCTATTTTTGTGTGTGGTGTAAGGAAATGGTCCAATTTCATTTTTCTACATGTGGCTGTCCAATTTTCCCAGCACCATTTATTGAAGAGGCTGTCTTTTTTCCATTGGACATTCTTTCCTGCTTTGTCGAAGATGAGTTGACCATAGATTTGAGGGTCTATTTCTGGGCTCTCTATTCTGTTCCATTGATCTATGGGTCTGTTTTTGTGCCAGTACCATGCTGTCTTGATGATGACAGCTTTGTAATAGAGCTTGAAGTCCGGAATAGTGATGCCACCAACGTTGGCTTTCTTTTTCAATATCCCTTTGGCTATTCGAGGTCTTTTCTGGTTCCATATAAATTTTAGCATTATTTGTTCCATTTCTTTGAAAAAGATGGATGGTACTTTGATAGGAATTGCATTAAATGTGTAGATTGCTTTAGGTAACATAGACATTTTCACAATATTTATTCTTCCAATCCAGGAGCATGGAACATTTTTCCATTTCTTTGTGTCTTCCTCAATTTCTTTCATGAGTACTTTATAGTTTTCTGAGTATAGATTCTGTGTCTCTTTGGTTAGGTTTATTCCTAGGTATCTTATGGTTTTTGGTGCAATTGTAAATGGGATTGACTCCTTAATATCTCTTTCTTCTGTCTTGTTGTTGGTGTAGAGAAATGCAACTGATTTCTGTGCATTGATTTTATATCCTGACACTTTACTGAATTCCTGTATAAGTTCTAGCAGTTTTGGAGTGGAGTCTTTTGGGTTTTCCACATATAGTATCATATCATCTGCGAAGAGTGACAATTTGACTTCTTCTTTGCCGATTTGGATGCCTTTAATTTCCTTTTGTTGTCTGATTGCTGAGGCTAGGACCTCTAGTACTATGTTGAATAGCAGTGGTGATAATGGACATCCCTGCCGTGTTCCTGACCTTAGCGGAAAAGCTTTCAGTTTTTCTCCATTGAGAATGATATTTGCGGTGGGTTTTTCATAGATGGCTTTGATGATATTGAGGTATGTGCCCTCTATCCCTACACTTTGAAGAGTTTTGATCAGGAAGGGATGCTGTACTTTGTCAAATGCTTTTTCAGCATCTATTGAGAGTATCATATGGTTCTTGTTCTTACTTTTATTGATGTGTTGTATCACATTGACTGATTTGCGGATGTTGAACCAACCTTGCAGCCCTGGAATAAATCCCACTTGGTCGTGGTGAATAATCTTTTTAATGTACTGTTGAATCCTATTGGCTAGTATTTTGTTGAGTATTTTCGCATCTGTGTTCATCAAGGATATCGGTCTATAGCTCTCTTTTTTGGTGGGATCCTTGCCTGGTTTTGGGATCAAGGTGATGCTGGCCTCATAAAATGAGTTTGGAAGTTTTCCTTCCATTTCTATTTTTTGGAACAGTTTCAGGAGAATAGGAATTAGTTCTTCTTTAAATGTTTGGTAGAATTCCCCCGGGAAGCCGTCTGGCCCTGGGCTTTTGTTTGTTTGGAGATTTTTAATGACTGTTTCAATCTCCTTACTGGTTATGGGTCTGTTCAGGCTTTCTATTTCTTCCTGGTTCAGTTGTGGTAGTTTATATGTTTCTAGGAATGCATCCATTTCTTCCAGATTGTCAAATTTATTGCCGTAGAGTTGCTCATAGTATGCTCTGATAATTGTTTGTATTTCTTTGGTGTTAGTTGTGATCTCTCCTCTTTCATTCATGATTTTATTTATTTGGGTCCTTTCTCTTTTCTTTTTGATAAGTCTGGCCAGGGGTTTATCAATTTTATTAATTCTTTCCAAGAACCAGCTCCTACTTTCGTTGATTTGTTCTATTGTTTTTTTGGTTTCTATTTCATTGATTTCTGCTCTGATCTTTAGGATTTCTCTTCTCCTGCTAGGCTTAGGGTTTCTTTCTTGTTCTTTTTCCAGCTCCTTTAGGTGTAGGGTTAGATTGTGTACCTGAGACCTTTCTTGTTTCTTGAGAAAGGCTTGTACCGCTATATATTTTCCTCTCAGGACTGCCTTTGTTGTGTCCCACAGATTTTGAACCGTTGTATTTTCATTATCATTTGTTTCCATGATTTTTTTCAATTCTTCTTTAATTTCCCGGTTGACCCATTCATTCTTTAGAAGGATGCTGTTTAGTCTCCATGTATTTTGGTTCTTTTCAAACTTCCTTTTGTGGTTGAGTTCTAGCTTTAGAGCATTGTGGTCTGAAAATATGCAGGGAATGATCCCAATCTTTTGATACCGGTTGAGTCCTGATTTAGGACCGAGGATGTGATCTATTCTGGAGAATGTTCCATGTGCACTAGAGAAGAATGTGTATTCTGTTGCTTTGGGATGAAATGTTCTGAATATATCTGTGATGTCCATCTGGTCCAGTGTGTCGTTTAAGGCCTTTATTTCCTTGCTGATCTTTTGCTTGGATGATCTGTCCATTTCAGTGAGGGGAGTGTTAAAGTCCCCTACTATTATTGTATTATTGTTGATGTGTTTCTTTGATTTTGTTATTAATTGGTTTATATAGTTGGCTGCTCCCACGTTGGGGGCATAGATATTTAAAATTGTTAAATCTTCTTGTTGGACAGACCCTTTGAGTATGATATAGTGTCCTTCCTCATCTCTTATTATAGTTTTTGGCTTAAAATCTAATTGATCTGATATAAGGATTGCCACTCCTGCTTTCTTCTGATGTCCATTAGCATGGTAAATTCTTTTCCACCCCCTCACTTTAAATCTGGAGGTGTCTTCGGGCTTAAAATGTGTTTCTTGGAGGCAACATATAGATGGGTTTTGTTTTTTTATCCATTCTGATACCCTGTGTCTTTTGACAGGGGCATTTAGTCCATTCACATTCAGGGTAACTATTGAGAGATATGAATTTAGGGCCATTGTATTGCCTGTAAGGTGGCTGTTACTGTATATGGTCTCTGTTCCTTTCTGATCTACCACTTGTAGGATCTCTCTTTGTTTAGAGGACCCCTTTCAAGATTTCCTGTAGAGCTGGTTTGGTGTTTGCAAATTCTTTCAGTTGTTGTTTGTCCTGGAAGCTTTTAATCTCTCCTTCTATTTTCAATGATAGCCTAGCTGGATATAGTATTCTGGGCTGCATGTTTTTCTCATTTAGTGCTCTGAAAATATCATGCCAGCTCTTTCTGGCCTGCCAGGTCTCTGTGGATAAGTCAGCTGCCAATCTAATATTTTTACCATTGTATGTTACAGACTTCTTTTCCCGGGCTGCTTTCAGGATTTTCTCTTTGTCACTGAGACTTGTAAATTTTACTATTAGGTGACGGGGTGTGGGCCTATTCTTATTGATTTTGAGGGGCGTTCTCTGAACCTCCTGAATTTTGATGCTTGTTCCCTTTGCCATATTGGGGAAATTCTCCCCAATAATTCTCTCTAGTATACCTTCTGCTCCCCTCTCTCTTTCTTCTTCTTCTGGAATCCCAATTATTCTAATGTTGTTTTGTCTTATGGTGTCACTTATCTCTCGAATTCTCCCCTCGTGGTCCAGTAGCTGTTTGTCCCTCTTTTGCTCAGCTTCTTTATTCTCTGTCATTTGGTCTTCTATATCACTAATTCTTTCTTCTGCCTCATTTATCCTAGCAGTGAGAGCCTCCATTTTTGATTGCACCTCATTAATAGCTTTTTTGATTTCAACTTGGTTAGATTTTAGTTCTTTTATTTCTCCAGAAAGGGCTTTTATATCTCTCGAGAGGGTTTCTCTAATATCTTCCATGCCTTTTTCGAGCCCGGCTAGAACCTTGAGAATTGTCATTCTGAACTCTAGGTCTGACATATTACCAATGTCTGTATTGATTAGGTCCCTAGCCTTCGGTACTGCCTCTTGTTCTTTTTTTTGTGTTGAATTTTTCCGTCTTGTCATTTTGTCCAGATAAGAGTATATGAAGGGGCAAGTAAAATACTAAAAGGGTGGCAACAACCCCAGGAAAATATGCTTTAACCAAATTAGAAGAGATCCAAAATCGTGAGGGGGGAGAAAGGGGATAAAAAGTGGTTCAAAAAGGAAACAATAAAAAAAAAAAGAAAAAAGAGAAAAAAAAGAGAATTTTTTAAAAAAAGAAAACACCTAAGAAAAATATAAAAAAGAAAAAAAATATATGTATTAGATAAACTAGTAAAAAATCGTTAAAAAAGAAAAAGGTAACAGTTAAAAAAAAAATTTTACCCGAAGGCAAAAAAAAAAAAAAAAAAAAAATTAAATTAAATTAACCGCAAGACTAAAAAAAATCACAGGGAAAAAGCCATGAGTTCCGTGCTTTGCTTTCTCCTCCTCTAGAATTCTGCTGCTCTCCTTGGTATTGAAACCGCACTCTTTGGTAGGTGAACTTGGTCTCAGCTGGATTTCTTGTTGATCTTCTGGGGGAGGGGCCTGTTGTAGTGATTCTCAAGTGTCTTTGCCCCAGGCGGAATTGCACCGCTTTTACCCGGGGCCGGGGTGAGTAATCCGCTTGGGTTTGCTTTCAGGAGCTTTTGTTCCCTGAGCGCTTTCCGTAGAGTTCCGGAGGACGGGAATACAAATGGCGGCCTCCGGGTCTCCGGCCCGGAGGAGCCGAGAGCCCAGGGCCGCACTCCTCAGTGCGCCCTCAGAGAACAGCGCCCAGTTACTCCCGTCTGCCTGACCTCCGGCCGCGCTCCGAGCTCACCGAGCCTGCGACCGGTTCAAGGTCACCCCGAGCTGCGAGCTTACTGTCGGCTCTGTCTCTGTAGCCGGCTTTCCCGTTCCAATACCCGCAAGCTCTGCGACACTCAGACACCCCCGATCCTTCTGTGACCCTGCGGGACCTGAGGCCACGCTGACCCCGTGTGGGCTTTGCCCTGGGTAGCCTCTGGAGCGATGTCCCTCAGCGGAACAGACTTTTAAAAGTCCTGATTTTGTGCGCGGTTGCTCCGCCGCTTGCCGGGAGCCGGCCCCTCCCCCCAGGGTCTATCTTCCCGTCGCTTTGGATTCACTTCTCCGCCGGTCCTACCTTTCAGAAAGTGGTTGTTTTTCTGTTTCCAGAATTGCTGTTCTTCTTCTCTTCGATCTGCTGATGGATTTGCAGGTGTTTGCAATCTTTAGATAAGCTATCTAGCTCATCTCCGGCTAGCTGAAGTAGTCTTGGCCTGCTACTTCTCCGCCATCTTGACTCCTCCCCAAAATAAACTCTTTTAACCTAGGTTTGGAAGGGGAACGGGGGGAGCCGGACCCAGCGTTCCACGGGAGGAGTATGGGTGTTACAGAGGAGCACGCGGATGTGACGCGGCGGCGTGGAAATGTTCAGAAACAGCCTGGCACAGTCCACCCCCTGACACCCGCTGTCCCCTCCCACATGCGAAGTACTCTCATCCCATAAGGCAGCAGCCTAGAATCGGGCTCTGGTCCGGGTCTTGTCCCTAGACCAGGTGTCCAGATGGTCTCGCGGGTGTGGTCCTGGGTTGAGGATCAGTCCCGCTGCCCTCGAGCCCGCCGGGCCTCTTGGCCTTCCTCTTGGAGGTCATCTTTCCTTTTCCATAAATAGAAGCTCATGTTGGTAGGTGAGTCCTTTTCTTAGCCTGATTCTCGCCTATTGAAGAAGTTAGTGGGTCCAATGTTCTCTTTCCTGTTTGTACTGTTGTTCTTTTTAGTTCAATCTCATGGAATTAAAAAAGAAACCTTGTGGGCGTCGTAGGTATAAGCTGTCATCCAGCCCAGTAGATGATGTCCACATGCAGACCTCCGTGCTAACCCTTCCCTCTAACTTGGACTCCTTGCCCTTGACGTTCTTAAAAGCTTTATTATTTTAACAGAGAAATTTTGCTAGACCTACCCTTAAGTTCCTTAAAAGGCCTTTGGCTGAGGTCCCACCTGGAATCTTTCTGAGGTTTTACCATTATGTGACAGTCACACCTTCGTCTTCTTCTCGGGACCACATTTTCCTGAAAATGCCCCGAACTGGATCTCTGCCCACAAGACATCTTCTCGGTCGTGGTGGTTGTCTGGAGTGGATGAGATGAAGATATTTAGTTAGAGCCCAGCTAGTGCTAGATTGCTCACATGTAACGTTTTTTCTTGACCTTAACCTCTCTCCTCCTGTGTGTCATCGCGGGCAGGGAGGGCCCTCTGTGCGGGGGTCTTTTTGTGTCACACAGTCCACTAGAGGCGGTTCCCACCCTCCAGGGTGCTGTGGGTGGACGGAGTTCCCTCTATGACATAATGATACCAGACGAATGACAACACTTCCCCTCCTCATATAATCCCTTCCTGGAGTTCCCACTAATACTTCTCTGACTTCAGGTCAAGCTCCTGCCTTCTTGAAGGCTTTAGGTTCCCGCCCAACCTCGGGTCCTGAGGCCAACACGATGCCTTGGGGTCTTTGTTTCATCAGCATTCCACTCTTGGTACCAAAATCTATTGTGGGCACCTGATGCTGGTAACAAGTCATCCCAGAACATGGAGACTTGAAATCCTGGCCCTGATGGTTCTGGGGGTTACCAGTGCCTGGGAGTCCTCACGTGGAAACTCTCACGTGGTTAGAGTCCAGCTGCGACCAGAACCTTGGGCCTTGCTGCGTCGCCTGGGTTTCCTCGCAGCATGGCCGCCGGGTTCCCAGAGAACCAGGTGGAAGGGAGTGCCTGAAATTTTTATGACCAGCTTCACACGTCACCGAATGTCATTTCTTTTGTACCCTCTTGGTTGAGGCAGTGTCGGGGGGTCCTCTCAGGAGCAAGGAGGTTGAACAGAGTGAGCCCCTCGGTGGGACTCCGTGTGGCAAGCGTGGTGGGAAGTGCAGCCTGTCCCAGTGTCCGTGGTGATCGCAGGTGGCGTCCTTGCTGCCGTCCGCACCCAGGGCCGTCTGTGCACTCGACACCCAAACCACATCCATTATAGCGTTTGAGTTGTCCTGAATTGAAAAGGGTCATTATAACAATGACAGCGAGGAAACCATTTGAGACAGTGACTTTCTTTCGTTGAGCTTTATTGAACTCTCTTTACATAATGATGCCAGCATACTTTTTCAAATGAAGAAGTGAAAAATTACAGTAAAAGGAAAAGTTTTGAATTCATACTTTGCATTCTTTATTTTTTGAATCTATGCTTTTCTTCTTAGGAATTTGATTTTTTAAAAAAATGAAGCACTTATTTTCTTACATTTTGTTGTCCCATACCTAATGGCCTTCTCCGTGATGTGTGTGGTCAGTGTTCAAAGAACCATTTAAAACTTGGCGCTTTTTTTGTGCGTTTAAGGCTGATTCCAGCGGTTTGCAGAAATCTGTCTCTGATGCATCGTACTTAAAGCTTCCCCAGAAGAAACAGACGATTCTGGAAAGAAAAGCTGCAGGTCTGAGCTAGTCCTCCTGTGTGTGTTTATTTTTGTTTGTGTTTTCATCAAAGTGTACTTCAGGGGTTGGAATTAAGCCTTCAAAAAGTTGTCTCAGATGTTGCACAGTTTGACGATGGGTGCTCTAGAATCTGGGTTGGAGACACAAACCATGTTGGAAGCAACCTTGAGTCCCAGACTGCCACCGAATTTGCCCTTGGAACGAACATGTGCATTCGCTTAGTGTTAGCCTACAACCAGGAATTCTTAAAATTTACTTCCATGTAGAATACAGCATCGGTTGAAAATGAGTAATAAAAAGCCCTTAAGTGTCCAAATACGTATTTAAATAACAACTTCATTGAGATCTAATGCACAGTTCAGCCCCTATCAAGTGTCTGTAATTCGGTGTGGTTACGTATGTTCACAGAGTTACACAATCATCACTACTAATTTCAAAACACTCTGCCTCCCAAGAAGAGAGCCCAGATATCCGGTTTCTCCCAAACGGACCCCCCTCTCCGGTTTCTTCCCCCCACGCTTCTTCCTTTCCTCTCAAACCTGGGAAACCATGGTTCTGCTTCCTTTCGCTGTGGATTTGACTCAACGTTTCACTTAGGCGGAATCATACCATACGTGGTTTTTTTGGTCTGATTTCTGTCACTTGGCACCATATTTTCAACACTCACCCATTGGACATGTGTTATTACAACTTAACAATAGCTTCCAGCAAGTCCTAATCACCGCGGGAAACCAGAGCGCCCCGATGACCTGGGGAGCCGGTGAAATCAACAAAGGCGGCTGGGAGCCCGAACCCCAGGAATGATATGTCACCGGGGACCTTCCCTGCTGACTTGTTCGCTTGTGTTTATGCTGACACTGACCTGAGACTAACTTCATGTGGGACTGCGCAGCGGGGAGGGGCAGCCAAGATACAGAGAGAAACACTTGTCCTCTTGGCCATAGAACTAAGAAGAGAAGCTCCCTCAGGCTCGGGGGTGTGGCAGTGACGCTCCTTCTTAAAAAATTGTTTCTTTTTCTCTCTTGGTTTTGGCCCAGTGTGGCTGGTGTCGCAGAGCGCGGCGCGGGCCCCTCACATTGAGAAATCCCACATATGTGGCGGGAGGAACTGGAAAAGGGAGACTGTGATAGAGGAGGATGGTGAGTCTCGGTGACTTTCTGCTTTGTCTTCTCTCCCCTCTTGGCACCGAGGGCAGCCCCGTTGTGCAGATCAGCACAGGGGATGGACCCCTGAGGAGAACCCCCTTCTTTCTAGCCAGAGCATGTAACCGTAGGTCCCTGGAGGGTGACGAGGTCAGGGAACATCCAGGGGAGAGAGCGCCCGAGCAGAGGGAGCCCTAGTTGTGTGTGTGCATTTACACATATCCTGGCTGCTTCGCAGAGCTGCCGTGCGTAGGGCAACCCCAGAGCGGCCCAGCAGAGGCTTTGGGAATTCAGTTAGCACTGACGCCGCAGCTCACAGACGGCGGGGCAGAGCCTGATGCCCGGACCCGACCAGGTCAGTTGTCTGCTCAATCGAAACACCAGTAAATACCAGCATCCTCCGGAGGATTTTCACCGGACCTGGAGTCTCACAACGTCTAGGGAACAATCTGAAGTCTCAGAAAGATGAAATGTGATGCAGAAAATATATCTGAATAACAGATGAACATGCGCCAAATTTATCAGATGACAAAAGTGGAAGGTTCAGAAGGCTCGGCAAACCCCAGACCGGGTGAACTCAGTAAAACCACGTCCTGGGGCGCCTGGGGGGCTCAGTCAGTTGGGTGTCTTGCTTTCAGCTCAGGTCATGATCCCAGGGTCCTGAGATAGAGTCCTGCATTGGGCTCCCTGCTCAGCGGGGAGCCTGCCTTCCTCTGCCTGCTATTCCCTCAGCTTGTGCTCTCTTTCTTTCTCTCTGACAAATAAGTAAAATCTTCAAACAAACAAAGTCCCAACAGGAGATTATTGAAAATCAAAGACTAGGGGGGGGGGAACCCCTTTTTAAAGTTGCCAGAGAACAAGGACTCAGAGTGACAGTTGGAATGACTGTGGGTTTCTCATTAGAAGCAAAGAAGCCACAAGACTGTTGAATGAATCCTTCAAGTATGTTAAGAAAAGACCTATCAACCCAGAGTTCTATTTCCAGCGAAAATGCTTCAGGAATAATGGCAAAATGAAGATACCTTTATTTTTTCAAAAATATTTTATTTTTAAAAAAGATTTATTATTTTAGAGAGAGAAGAGAGAGCCTGGGGACAGGGGCAGTGGGAGACGGAAAGAATTTCCATGAAGTCTACTGAGCGGGGTCCCATCCTGGGGCCCAGCATGGGGCTCAGTCTCACAACCCTGAGATCATGACGTAAGCTAATACCAAGAGTCAGATGCTCAACTGACTGAGCAACCCAGGTGCTCCTAAAAGATTTTATTTATTTACTTATTTTTAGAGTTTTATTTTTTGTAGAGATTTTATCAGAGAGAGAGAGAGACAGAGAGCATAAGCAGGGGGAGCTGCAGGCAGAGGGAGAAGCGGGCTACCCACTGAGCAAGGAGTCTGATGCGGGGGTCGATCCCAGAACACTGGGGTCATGACCTGAGCCAAAGGCAGAGGCCCAACGGACTGAGGCATCCAGCTGTCCCTAAAAGATCATATTTTTAAAGCAATCTCCACACCCAATGTGGGGCTCACACTCATGACTCTGAGGTCAAGAGTTGCACGCTCCACGACTGAGTCAGCCAGGTGCCCCAGAATGAATACATTTTTAGCTAAAGGAGAACGATGAGAATTTGTTGTCATAAGACCTCTTCCACAAGGAATGAAAAGGGAAGTTCTTTTGGGCTGATTATCAATGACACCGAGGGAAACGTGTAACTTCGGGAATGAAGGAAGAGCAACAGGAATGGTACATATCTAGGTGATATGTTTAACTACAGTCTTTGTTTCCAGTTATTAAAAACACGTTTTGGCTGTCTGAAGCAAAAATTAGCACATTGTGTGGTGGGGTGTAGCACGTAATGTAGATGTATATGTGATAAGTAAAACATTAAAGGGGATTAAGGGACTTAAGTGGTTGGAAGCCGCCTATTTTTACTTCAAGTGGTAAAAATACTAGCTCTAAGAATGTGAAAGGTTAGAGATGTCTACTGTAATTGCCACAGCACCTCCTAAAAAACAGTATGAAGTGAGTCGGCTCAAAAGCCAATGGGTAAATTAAAATAGTAAAAAATACCCAGATACCCTAAAAAGACAGAAAAGGGGGAACAACATTAAAGGGAGAACAAACAATAAAATTATAGACTTGAATTCAACCTTATTAATAATTAAATGTAAATGGGTTAAAATACCAGTTAAAGAGATGATCAGACTGGATTTTAAAAAGACCCAAGTACAATCCACTTATAATAATTTTGCACTTTAAATGTAATGACATAATAGGTAAAAAATACAGGAGTTGAACAAGATACAGAAGGAAAGTACTAGTAGAAAAATGGAGTGACTATATTAATATTAGGAAAACTAGGTTTTCTGATAAATGAATTTAGTAAGGTGGTGGGATCCAAAATCAACATATAGAAATTGTTGCATTTCCATATGCTAATAATGAAGCAGCAGAGAGAGAAATTGAGAAAACAATACCATTTACAATTGCATCAAAAGTAATAAAATGCCTGGGAATAAACTTAACCAAGGAGGTGAAAGACCTGTACTCTGAAAACTATAAAACAATGATCGAAGAAATTCAAGACAACACAGAGAAATAGAGGAACATCCCATGCTCATGGATCGGAAGAACAAACACTATTAAAACATCCGTACTACCCGAAGTCATCTGCAGATGTAATGCAATCCCTATTCGTATGCCACCAACATTTTTCACAGAACTAGAATGAACAATTCTAAAATCCATATGGAACCATACAAGACCCTGAATAACCAAGGCAATTTTGAAAAAGCAAAGCAGGGGCGCCTGGGTGGCTCAGTGGGTAAAGCCTCTGCCTTTGGCTCAGGTCATGATCTCAGGGTCCTGGGATCGAGCCCCTGCATCAGGCTTTCTGCTCCATAAGGAGTCTACTCCCCCCTGCCCCCGGCCTGCCTCTTTGCCTACTTGTGATCTCTATCTGTCAAATAAATAAATAAAAACTTAAAAAAAAAAAAAAAAGGAAAGGCAATGTTGGAGGCATCACATTCCAGATTTCATGTTATACTACAAAACTGTAGTGCTTTTTATGTAGTGATCGGTTTCACCCATAAGAGCAGAAATCAGTAAAATCATAAAACAATAAAAAAAGAAATGAGAGAAACTGAGAGCTGGTTCTTGGAAAAGATCAATAAAGTTTATAAACCTTTAGTCATGACCTAGAAAACAAGAGACAAGTGACCGGTTAGCAGTATCAGAACTGACACTGGAGACATCACATTGAAATATCAACGGCTGGCATAGGCAGTGGAGCATGTGACTCTTGATCTCAGGATTTTGAGTTCAAGCCCCACATTGGGTATACGGATTTTTAAAAAAGTAAAAAAAAAAAAAAAAAAACCCACAACTTTGCGGTACCTGGCTGGCTCTGTTGGTTGAGCATCTGACTCTTGGTTTCATCTCAGGTCATGATCTCAGGGTTGTGGGGATTGAGCCCCACATGGGGCTCGACACTCAGTGCAGAGTCAACTTGAGATTCTCTCTCCCTCTGCCCCTCCCCGACCCAGCATTTTTTTTTCCTCTCTAAGATAAATAAATCTTTCAAAAAAATCAAACTGAACCATTCCTCACACCTCATACAAAAATGAACTCAGAATGAATCACAAACCTAAGTATAAAATACAAGATATGACATAATGCTTCTAGGAGAAAACATAGCAGAGAGTCTCTTGGCCTTTTGCTAGGCAAAGGCAAACATGATACACAAAGGAAAAGAATGATAAAGTTTACATCCCCATAATTAAAATTATTATAAAATAAACAAACACATCTGTTCTGCCAACAACACTGTTAAGAGATGAAAAGGCACCCTTGTTCCTCAGTTTTCATTGGCAGAACATATTTGCGGACTGGGCATCTTATGGAAGACTGACATCTAGAATGTATGTATGTATGTGTCTTCAGACTCAATCATAAGAAAACACACAGCTCGACAAAACGTGGGCAACAGGCTAACAGGAACTTCACCGAAACACATAGACAGATGTCAAATGAGAACCCGAGAGGACACTTGGTGTGGTGCGGTGCATCATTAACACCATGGACATGCAAAGTAAAGGCACAGAAGCACATGATCGTGTACCTGTTAGAAACCCAGGCACCCCCAACCCCATCTCCCCTGGGCAGCCCCATCTCCACCGAGAGCAGGCAAGGGTGCAGAGCGACTGGAATTCACACACTGCTGGGGAGAGATCATTTACGGAAGGACTGTGGCCAGAGTGACATAGAAAAGTAGAAGTCTGGTCTACAGCCCCTGCAGCCAGCGGTTCCGGAAGCCAAAGCACATCCTCTCAGCAACTGGCCCAAACAGTCAGGATATGGCCCGTAACTACCAGCATCTCTTGAGTTCTGTCCCTGCTTCCGATTTAGCCCCAACTGGAGAAAGACAAATCCTATCTACCCCTCACCCCAACCAATCACACGGATGCCCCGTTTCTGGTTAGTTTGCCTACAACTTTCCCATGCCAGCTGCCTCCCATCAGAAGAGAGCTGAACCCTCCCTTTCTCAGACTATAAGCCTTCCGTCCGCACGGCCTGCCTTGGAGTCTCCACCACCTGCACATGATGGTGGTCTACTCCCTTGCAACATAGGACGCTCTCAATAAACAGTCTCTCTGGGGTGCCTGGATGGCTCAGTGGGGCAAAGCCTCTGCCTTTGCCTCAGGTCGTGATCCCAGGGTCCTGGGATCGAGACCTGCATCGGGCTCCTTGCTCAGCAGAAAGCCTGCTTCTCCTTCTCCCTCCGCCTGCCATTCCCTTTGCCTGTGCGCTCTCTCTCTCTTGCTGTCAAATAAAGAAATAAATAAAATCTTTAAACATTTTAAATAAATCTTAAATAAATTTAGTGATTTATTTAAATTAATTTAAATAAATAATAATCTTTAAAGATTTTATATATTTATTTGACAGCAAGAGAGAGAGATCACAAGCAGACAGAGACAGGCGGGTTGGGGGTGGGGGGCAGGCTTCCTGCTGAGCAGAGAGCCCGATGCGGGGCTCAATCCCAGGACCCTGAGATCAAGACCTGAGTAGAAACCAGAGGCTAGCCACTGAGTAACCCAGGCGCCCCAATAAGTAAAATAAAAAAAAAAAAAATTGAAAGTGGACCTGGACTGGGGTACCTGGGTGTGTTAGTTGGTTAAGTGTCCAACTGCTGATTTTGGCTCAGGTCTCCATCTCAGGTAGTGAGACTGAGCCCCTTGTTGCACTCCACGCTCGGCTGGGAGTCTGCTTGAGATTCTCTCACTCCCCCTCTGCCCCTCCCCACTGCCTACACATGTCCCTTCTCTAAAATAAATAAATAAAGCTTTTTAAAAATAATGAAGTGGATTTGGAAGAGTTATAAACATATATTGCACACTCTAGGGCAACCAATAAAGGAAGAAAAAAAAAGCACAACTGGTATGCTAAGAAAGAAAAAATGAAATCAGAATAAATTGTCAGTTAAAACCACAAAAGGCAGAAAAAGAATGGAAGACAAAAACAGGAACAAAGAACAAGGACAATGAAGAGAAAATAGTAACAAATGTTAGATATTAATCCAGGTTTATCAATAACACTTCTAACGTCACCGGCCTAAATGCACCAATTAAAAGGCAGATTTCAGAGTGGATTAAAACACACTACCAAAATACATGTTGTCTATTAGAAAATTACTTTGAATATAAAGACACACAGATTAAAAGTAAACAGATGGAGAAAAACAGACCATGCTACCACTAAGATGTTTACATTAATCAAAAGAAGGCCGCAATAGCTATATTAATTTCAGACAGAGCAGACATCAGTGTAAGAAAAGTTAGGGATAAAGAAGGGCCTTATGTAATGATATATTTATATTTACATAAATATAAATTCTCCAAGAAGACATAGCAATTCTTCCTTAACATTATGCATGCCCCTAATAAGGCGTCAAACTATACAAGGTAAAACTTACAAGTAGAAAAAGGTGAAACCACTAACGTGGCTGGAGACTTCAACACCTGTCCCTCAAAAATGGACCGATCCAGCAGGCAGAAAACCAGTAAGGACACAGTTGAACTCAATAACACCATCAATCACCAAGAAATAATCGACATCTACAGACAGCTTCATCCAACAACAGCAGGATACACATTTTTCTCAAACTCACATGGAACATTTGCCAAGATAGACTACATTCTGGGCCATAAAACACATCCTAACAAAATTAAAAGAGGTGTGCCTGGGTGGCTCGGTCAGTTAAACGTCTGCCTTCAACTCAGAGCCGTGCATCAGGCTCACTGCTCAGAAAGGAGTCTGCTTCTCCCTCTGCCCCTTTCCCTGCTTGTGCTCCTTCTCAAATAAATAAATAAGATCTTTTTTTAAAACAAACAAAACAAAACAACCAAAAATGTTTTTTTAAAAGAATAGAAATCCGTTTCTGCTTGTAGAGTATAACGAAATTAAACCAGAAATCAGTAACAGAAAAGTAACTGAAAAATCCCAATATACAGGGAGACTGAAAACATACTTCTGAATAACAAATTGGCAGAAGAAGAAATCTCAAGAGAAATTTTGAAAGATTTTGAACTAAATGAATTTGAAAACACAATAATCAGTAATCTTCTAGCTAGGTTAACAAAAAATGAAAAAAATAAAAAAACCAGAAAGGGGGATACAAATGACTAATACTACAAATGAAAGAAGAGACACCAGTAGGGATCTCCCTGAAAAGGATAATAAAGGAATACTATGAACAACTCTATGCCTACAAATTTGACACCATAGATGAAGCAGACCTATTCTGTGAGAGACACATCTGCCAAAAGTTACTCAGGAAGAAACAGGCAATTTGAATATAGGTCTTTATATATTCAAGACATTGAATCAGTAATTAATAGCCTTCTAAAACAGAAAGCATGAGGCCCAGATGAGTTCTCTGGTGGATTCTATCAAACATTAAAGGAAGAAACTATACCAAGTATCTATTTTCAATCTCTTTCTAAGGATAGAAGCAGAGAGAATATTTCCTAATTCATTCTATGAGGCCATAGTTACCCTTATGCCAACACCAGAAAAAGACATTACAAGAAGACTGCAGACCAGTATTTCTCATGAACACAGATGCAAAAATCTCCAACAAAATAGTAGCAAACTGAATTCAGCAATGTATAAAAAGAATTATATGCCAGGACCAAATGGGATTTATCCCAGGTATGCAAGGCTGGTTTGACATTCTAAAATTAATGTGATCTATCCCATTGATAGACAGAACATCACAGAAAAAGAATTTGACAAATCCAACCACCATTCATGATAAAATCTCACAGTAAACTAGGAATGGAGGGGAACTGTCTCAACTTGATAAAGAATATCTACAAAAAGCTACCACTAACACCATACTAAAGGGTGAGAAACTTCAAGCTTTTCCATCAAGATTGGGTAAAAATATAAGGATGTCTTCTCTCTCCTTTTTTTCTTCCATTGATTTTTCTATTGGCTGTGGTTATTACAGTTTCATAATCTGAAGGATGTCCTATTTCACTCGCCACTTCTTTTCAACACAGCTCTTGAAGTCCTTGCTAATCCAGTAAGTTAAAAGGAAATGAGAGGTATGCAGCTTGGAAAGGTAAACATGAAACTATTGTTCGAAGATAACATGATTACCTATGTAAAAAAAATCCAAAAGAATTGATCCAAAAACCTCCTGGAACTAATAAGTGACTAAAGCAAGGTTGCAGAATACAAGGTTAATATTTAAAAATTAAATTGCTCCCCTATATCTCAATAATAACTAAAATTTGAAATTAAAAAAACAACACCATTTATATCAGGACCCGCCAAAATGAAATATTTAGGTATAAGTCTAACAAAAGTCATATAAGACCTGTATGAGGAAAACGACAAAACTCGGATGAATGAAATCAAAGAACACATAAATGGAAAGATACTCTATGTTTTTGGATAGGAAGACTAAATATTGTCAACATGCCAGTTCTTCCCAACTTGATCTATAGATTCACTACAATCCCAATGACAATCCCAGCCAGTCATTTTATGGATATCAACAAACTAATCTAAATGTTAAATGGAAAGGCAAAGGACCCACAAGAGCCAACAGAACAGTGAAGGAGAAGGATAAGGGACTGACACTACCCAACTTCAAGACTCACTATAAAGCTACAGTAATCAGGACAGTGTTATACTGGCAAAAGAACAAACAAATAGATCAATGGGACAGAATAGGGAGACCAGAAAGAGACCTTCAAAAATTTAGTCAACTGATTTTTGATAGAGGAGCAAAGACAATACAATGGAACAAAGACAGTCTTTAAAAAATAATGCTATAATAAGTAGACATCCAGGGGCACCTGGGTGGCTCAGTGCGTTAAAGCCTCTGCCTTCGGCTCAGGTCATGATCCCAGGGTCCTGGGATCGAGCCCCGCATCGGGCTCACTGCTCAGCAGGGAGCCTGCTTCCTCCTCTCTCTCTCTCTGCCTGCCTCTCTGCCTACTTGTAATCTCTGCCTGTCAAATAAATAAATAAATAATATTAAAAGAAAACAAAAAACAAAAAAATAAGTAGACATCCACAGAACAACAACAATAACAAAATGCGTCTACATACAGACCTTTCATAAAAAATTAACTCAAGGGGCACCTGGGTGGCTTAGTCGTTAAGCGTCTGCCTTTGGGTCAGGTCTTGATCCCAGGGTCTTGGGAATAAGCCCTGCATTGGGCTCCTGCTCCACAGGAAGCCTGCTTCTCCCTCTCCTATTCCCCCTACTTGTGTTCCCTCTCTCACTGTGTCTCTCTCTGTCAAATAAATAAATAATATCTTTAAAAAAAAAGTTAACTCAAAATGGGCCACAGACCTAAATATAAAAGAAAAAAATAGCAAATATTGTAGAAGACAACATAACCTAGAGGACCCTGGGTATTGTGATATCAATACCAAACATGCAATCCGTGAAAGAAATGTATTTAATGTTTGAATTAATCATTAGTGATGAACTTATTGAAATTAAAAACAACTGCTCTGTGAAAGACCATATCAAGAAAATGGAATATAAGCTACAGACTGAACAGACATATTTGCAAAAGACACATCTGATAAAGGACTGTTATCCCAAATATCCAGAGAACTCTTAAAGCTCAACAAGATCACAAACAACCCAATTGAAAAATGGGCCAAAGATCTTAACAGACACCTCACCAAAGAAGTTATACAATGGTGAATAAGCACATGAAAAATGCTGAACGTCAGATGTCATCAGAGAAATGCAAATAAAAACGAGACTCGACTGCACATCTACCAGAACAGCCCATCGCAGAGCACTGACATCACCAAATGCTGGTGAGGATGTGGAGCAACAGGAACTCCACTCATTGTCGGTGGGAATGCAAAATGGTACAACCACTTGGAAGAGTTTGGTGTTTTCTTACAAAACTAAACATTCTCTTAGCATACCAGCCAGCAGTCATGCTCCTTGGTATTTATCCAAAGGAGCTGCAAACTATGTCCACACAAAAACCTGCACACAAATGTTTATAGTAGCTTTATTCTTAATTGTCAAAACTTGGAAGCAAGTTTTTTCCTTCAATAGGTAAATGGACAAACTGTGGTACAGAAATGTAGAGACAATAAAAAATACCGGTGGTTTCCGAGGGACAGGTAGGGTGCACAGAGGATTTTGAGGGCAGCAAAAATGCTTTGTATATTGGGGCGCCTGGGTGGCTCAGTGGGTTAAAGCCTCTGCCTTCAGCTCAGGTCATGATCCCAGGGTCCTGGGATTGAGCCCCACATCGGGCTCTCTGCTCAGCAGGGAGCCTGCTTCCTCCTCTCTCTGACTGCCTCTCTGCCTACTTGTAATCTCTGTCTGTCAAATAAATAAATAAAATCTTTAAAAAAAATGCCTTGTATATTATAATAATGGATAATGCCATTATACCTTCCCCCCAACCCACAGAATGTTCAACATCAGGAATGAATTCTAAGTAGACTATGGACTTTGGGTGACTGTGATGTGTCAATGTAGGTTTATCCTCAGCAACACATGTACTGTTCTGGTGAGTGATGCTGAGAATGGGGAGGCAAGGGATATGTGGAAACTTGTACCTTCCTCTCAGTTTTGTTATAAACCTAAAACTGCTCTAAAAAAAATAAAATCTTTGGGGCACCTGCGTGGCTTGGTCGGTTGAGTGTCCAACTCTTGATTTCAGCTTGGATCATGATCTCGGTCATGAAATCGAGCCCTATTTGGGCTCAGTGCGGAGTCTCCTTGGGATTCCCTCTCTCTCCCTCCACTTGCTCTTACTCTCTCTAAATAAATAAAATGTTTTTAAAATATAAGCATGATGTGTTTTACAATAATAAATTTTTAATAAAGAGAAGGGTGTGTGGACACCTGCCTTTGGCTCAGGTTGTGATCCCAGGGTCCCGGAATCCAGTTCTGCGCTGGGCTCTTTGCTTGGGAAGGAGCCACTTCTCCCTCTGCCTGCCTCTCCCCCACTGCTTATGCTCTCACTCTCTTTTTCTCTTACAAATAAACAAAAAAAATTTTTTTTTAAAATAAAAAATATAAAATTTATAAAAGGGGTTGGCCAACTATAACAAATGCCGTAAATACATCAAAAAGCTGAAGACTGAGAAATAACCTGAGATTTGGAAGCACAGAGACCTTGACAGGAGTGGTTTTGGGAAAAAAATCATCAAATACAGTATTTACACAAGGGAAAAAAAAAAAACAAATGTAACTAGAAGAAGACAAAAGATGTGAATGTCCTTTATGTAGGAAAATAGAAATATCTATCAAAACACATTAAGGAAACCTAGATAAGTAGAGAAACACATACTCTTTTTTTTTATTATTTAAATTCGAGTTAGTTCATGTATAGTGTATTACTAGTTTCAGGGGGGAAAATTTAGTGGTTTATCAGATGGCTAAAAGACCTAGTGCTCATTCTATCAAGTCTCTTCTTTATACCCGTCACCCAATTACCCCACCCACCCACCCACCCATCTCCCCTCCGGAGCCCTCAGTTTGTTGCCTAGAATTAAGAGTCTCTTATGGTTTGCCTCCCTCTCTGTTTTTATTTTGTTTTTCCTTCTCTTCCCCTATGATTACCTATGATTTTGTGAGAAACACCTTTTCTTGATTTGGCAATTTAATATTGTAAAGATCATTAGCTGTTCTTGTATAGGTCTTACAAAACCAACCAATCAAATTCACATCAAAATCGCCAAATGTTTTTTTGTAGGATTTGTCAATCTGAAATTAGACTACATGGGGATAAAAGCGGTCAAGAGTAGCCAGGGTGATTCCAAAAAATACTAAAATGCTCTCTACCATCACCCCACCCCCGCCACACACACACACACACACACAAATTTAAAAATGATTATAATACAGACAAATAGACCAACAGAATAGAACACCTTAAAACAAACCCAATTCTTTATATAAACCTAACAGGACAAATCCAGTCTATCAACAGAGAAAGGACAGAATGTTCAATACTAAGATCCCTACCTTATTCCATCTACAAAAGTGAATTCCAGGTAAAGTTAAAGATTTAAAGATGAAAAAAAATTCTTTAGAAGTCACCATTATTCCATTGGGGCAGCATGGCACAAACTACTGATTGCCTACAACTTGTCTGTACCAATATTTTATAGATCTGAAGTTGAAAATTTCTAGAGCATCCATGTGGAAGAAACTCTGATTTGTATCAGACATCTGTTACAATATACTTTGAACAGTGAAAAGATAGAAATTATCCAGGTCAACCTCAGCAAAAAATGGAAAAACATGTGGTTGAGTTGTATTATAAAATATGGTTATACTGTAAATTTCAGATATTAAAATGAACTGCATACGTATCTAGATATGTATCTAGGTATGTAACAGAAACATGAATAAAAAACCAAGCTATAGAAACGTTCCTTATACCATTTACTTAAAACTGTAAAAACACAAGAACACTGTACATCATTTATAGATACAGGATATGCGGAAGTATAAAAAAATCTACAGTAAAAATTAACCTCTAGCAAGAGCGGAACAAGGAAAAGGACTTTAGCTGTACCTATACAGCATTTTTTATCCTTAAGAAAAGACATCTAAAAAACATGGCTAAACACTGACCTAAATAAAATTAGAATGGGGGTGGATTTGCGTATCTGCTGTATTATTTCCTGCTTGAAATACTGCATAATTTTTAAAGTCTTAATTCCTTTTTTAAAATAGAAGAAAACCACCGTATGTTGGATTTTTACAGGGAACTCCCAGCTGTCGGAGCACCGATGGTGAACCGCCCCATCTTCTCCTTGCAGCCTTGTCCCTGCTCCCCCTTCCCCAGTGGATACATCCCCAAAGCGCATGCTCTGGGGATGACGGCCTTCACACCTGGCATGATGCCTAACAGTAGCAGCTGTGCCATTGGTATCTGACAAACTACTACACAGACCTCTGGACATGAAATTCTCCAACCTGCACAAGGTCAACTTGATACTATTCAATTATCGAAGGAACCCAATTTCTAGTTTTTCTGATCCCGTTCCTTTACCACCAAACCACAGTTCCTTCTTTCTTGATGTTTTTCTCTAACTTCTTTTTTGTAGGTCTTCTGGTGCCCTTTACTGCTCCTCAGAGCCCTGACCGTATTTAGTCAACTTGGATTCTGCTTCCTTTATAAAAATTCTCCCCATATATTTGTGAAACTCATTCCTGACCTCATGCCAGTCTCTTCTGAAGGGCATCCAGACTGGTTTTAAATTCCCTTGACTCTTAAGGTGGTTTTTGCAACAGAGGTCTTCCTTTAATTCTGCTGACTTTCCTATTTCTTTCTGTGTGGATACAAACAGAATTTGAGATCATTTCCTGCAAACTTCTCATCTACCTTCAGAATCCAACGTTACTGCTTCATGGAAGATGACTGAGCAGATTTTAGAATGGTAGGTATATAGTTCTGGGAATTCACACAACTAAATAAAGTGCCCCTTTGAAAAGGTGCCCTGCATGAGAGAGCATGATATAAAAGTTAAAAACAAATGCTAGTCTAGTAAATTAAGAAATATAATGTGTACAAGTAGAAAAGATTCTCACATGAGTGGTCTGACGAGATGTTGTGTGGAACCAAAACAAAGTCATCCGTGTCACAAGAAGAGTTCTTGCTACTAGTACTGGCAGAATCTTTGGACACTTGTAGATAGTTGGGAGGAACCAATGGTGGGGAGGATGAGTTTTCTTCCTGAATATGCTGCGTATCTGGAAGGGACTAAAATTAACAACATAAAATTAAAACTGGCCTAGTAATAAAATGCACGTCAGAATAGCCCTTAGACTAAGGAATACTGTCTTCATAAAAGTGGGCATAAAGTTAATTCCATCTTAAAATTTTGGAAAAAAGAAATCTCTTTGGAAAATCTTTCCCTTAGAAAAGCACAGTTTAAAGTGTCTTCATATAAAGACTTCTATCATTTTTTTCCAAAAATGATACTTAAAAATATATCCTACCCCTTATCACGTACATGTCTCCCTCTCCTGAAATTCCTGAGGTGTGTTTTCATCATCTCAACATGCCCCGTTTTGGCTCTTGGCCTAGCAAAGCAGGTACTCAAAAACTATTCACTCGATGACTAAAACACTATGTCCAGGGACTTTAGACTAACAACATCCTGCACACATTTTACAAAGTTTTAAACCTCCAGTGAAGAAAACATTATAAACAGGAAAGCAAGAGACCACGTTATGCAAAAAAAGTAAATAGATCGATCAGGATAGCTACGTTCAAGCCTAGAGATTTATGTTTGCTCACAGAAAGCAAGATCTGGAAAACCTTACTGGCTGTGGGTACATTCCTTTTGTTCTTCTTTTGTTACGGGGAGGAGTGGGTTTGCAGGAGCTAGGACAGGAAGGAAGGAAAGCATATACAAGGCATACAAGCAAATACACAGATGTAAGCAGTTGTATGTCCTGTGGCATTTGCCGCGTTCAGGGACTCAAGTGACACCTCTGATTAAATGTCTTGGTTACACAATGGTTTTCTGAAACAATGAACTTCCTAATTTATTATGTTAAGTCCTCTATGACCTTGTTTAACCTTCGTTTCTAGTTAAGAAAAGGAAAAATACTACATAATGCCCTTTGATCTTAAACCCATGTCCTAAACACCCAATTCACTGCTAGGGCTCCTTCGAATGTCACTATGCAATGAAATCTGTATCAGATCTCCTATCGTGTATGTGTGTGTGTGTGACACACATGACATACAACCCCCTCATCACTTTTTAAAGAGACCTTGTGTGTCTAGGTAATAAAGGGAAGGGACAATGGAAAGACTAACATGACCAACCGTCTACCATGGACTAGACCCCGCTGGGTGCTTTCCATGTCTTACCTAACCCCAGTCCTGTTCTGAAACCCCTGTCATACATGGATACAGACAGACAGCTCAGAAGCTTAGGAAATTTGCCCAAGATCACACAGCTAAAAAGTGCTCAAGCTGAGATGTGATTCCAAGCGTCTAACTCCACAATCTCTTTCCAGTGGTTTAGGCAGGCCCTTTCTCAAGCTCTTCCATGCCTTCGTCAAACCGTCTGCAGCCACAGCATCTGAGTGGCAGGGATCTTCCCCCTGCTGGTCTCTCCACCCCGTGCTCTAAGTCCGGTCCCCTCCACCTCCTCAGAGACCTGGACCAGCTCCCTCTGCCCCTGACGGTCTCCCCCTCTCCCTTTCCTCTGGTTTTCTTCCCCTCTGTGCATAAACTCATTCCATTTTCTCACACCTCAAATCCCTGCAGTCCTTTTAATCACCGTCTTCTCTCACTTCTTTACTTTTTAACGATGTCTCTCGAAATTATCAATCTTCACTGACCCAAGCTCCTCACCTCCTACGTATCGCTCAACCCGCCATAACCCCCTTTCTGCCTTCTCCTGTGCAGTCACGCGGTCTTCACCAGGCTGGCCAGGCTTCCCCCTGCCACGCCGTGTTACCCACGCTCTGCTTCACCCGCGCTGCAGACCACTCGACGCTCAACCCCTCCGTTCAGTGAACCGGCTTCTCCTCCCACTTCCTAGTCTGTTCTGTGGGTGCCGGCTTCTCCTCCATCCCTTAAAGGACAGGGATGGAGTGTGGAGTTCCCCAAGGTGCCACTCTGGACCCTCTACGCCTCACATTTTTAAAAAATTCTGTTCAGTCAGCCACGGCACCGTACGTAATTAGCGTCTGATGCGGTGTGCATCACTGGTTACACGGAACACCCAGTGCTCCTCATGGCCCGCACTCCTCACAGTTTTATCCGCACCGCAGCGACCACTCTCACCCTCCAAGTACCCCCTCACCTCTGCGGCCTAGACCTCTCCAGTGAGCACTGCACTAACTCACTACCTTCCTGGTCCAAAGCGTTGCTCCCCGCGCTCCCTGCCGGAGTGACCTCACCATCATCCATCCGTTCGGTCTCCCGTTCAAGCAGCTCCAAGCTTGGTGAACTCTACCTTTCTCTTACCTGGCCCCCACCTTCCCTGCAGCTCAGGCCCTCGTTCTCGGAAAAAGAAAAAACAAAACAAGAAAGGTGCAACAGTCTGTGGGTTCTCCGTGCTCTAACAGAGCGACCACTCTACTCTCTATTGCTCTCAAGCCCCGGCTTCCACCCTGCGGCGGCGTACAGCACACCTCCACCTAAAAGCACTCTGATGGCTCCCACAGCCAAATCCCGTCAAGAGACAGCAGCCCCTGCCTCTCTAGCTGCACCTGCCCCTCCGCTTGCCATCAGTACTCTGTGTCCCCCAGCCTGGACTGCTCCGAGGAGCCTCGTCCACAGAACTTCCAGCAATGATGGAGACGGTCTACATCTGAGCGCACGGTGTGCTGGCGACCCACTAGCCACAGACAGCTATTGAACACTCGAAATGTGGCTAGCCTACGTTACAGAATGTTAGATTTCACTTAATTTTAACAAACTTACGTGGGCCGAGAGAGGCTCCAGGGTTCCTTCAGGGCGTCATGCTTCCGGAACTTCATGAATGAGAATTCTTCCGCCTATAATACCATTCTTTTACTAATCCACCTTGCTAGGTCTTTCTTCAAAAGTCAGCTCAATGCCCTCCCCTGAGCAGCCTTCCTGAGTTCTTGCTCTGATTTCATGCTCCCCATTCATGTTCCCACAGGCAATAATGAGACACACACATAAGCTTCCAACAGTGGTTGCTTTATCTAACTCGTCCCCACACAACTAAATTCAAAGCTCCTTAATGTAAGGGACCTAGTCGTTTCATTCATTAGTATCAACCAGAACCTTACACAGACTAGGTGTTTAATAAATGTTATGAAACCAAGAAACATGATCTAAACAGCATTTAAGCTATAGCCACTATCGTAACTAAAAGACTGACTTGGATTTTTTTTTCCTTTCAAGATTTCTCTGGAATCAAGTAGCAGCTGGGTATTTGTGTGAGAATGTAAAAAGAGAATGCTGTATGTGCATGCCTGTGTGTATCAACCCTCCACACGAGTCTACTCCAGCCGTAGGAAGAAAGGGGAGGCATGCATAAAACCATCTTATTTTTGGCAGTTTACATTAAAAGCAAGGCCTTATTAAACCATCCCATTTCTCACTATCTGGAAATTATACAGATTCTGGATTTCCTTTTACTCCTCAGCTTTCCTTTTTCCCTTTTTATTTTCTTTTCAAGCTGCCTTTTTTTTTCTTTTTAAGTCGGCTCCACGCACAGTGTGGAGCCCCACACGGATCTTGAACTCACGACCCTGAGACCAAGCCCTGGGTTGAGATCAAGAGTTAGATGCTTTATGGACTGAGCCACCCAGGTGCCCAACCATTAGCTTTTAATAAAAGCCTTCTAAAAATGGTTTTCCCACCAAAGTTTCTAGCATCTAAATATGCTTCCTCTCTCCCCTTGGCTTGTCCTCCCCTCTCTTAGCACTCCATCTCTTGGCCAGCAGCCTGAGCCGAGCTCCGAGCGCTCTCCCCTTCGATGCTGCCCCACACAACAGAAAACCCCAACTGGCTCTCGCCAGTCAAAGCAATCTCCAAGTCAATGAACCTCCTACCGGACCCCCTCTATCTCATTCCTCGGTCATCCTACAAACAGGCTCCTCTCTTCTTGCTCTCTCCCAGCTCTTCTCATAATTAGATTCTTCCCTGTGGTTCCTTTCTCAAGCATCAACTTCGCTTTTCACGTCTCACACCGCATCAAATATAGACTTCATAATAATAGCTACAATTTGTCAAGCACGCCCAAGGCTGCTGTTCATGAAGCCTACCTTCCAGAGGACGGGGCCCCGGCTCAGCGCTGGAGCTGAGCTGCTCCAGGTGAAGCATGAGCCAGCGGCCTGGCCAGTGCTGAGGCCAGATGGGCCTGACCCCACATAAAGCCAACGGTCTCTCCATGCCAGTACACTTCCTCCACGTTTCTCCCCAGTCACTCAAATCCAGTGTTTTCTAATATTCCAGACTGAAGCAGGAAATCCACAACACTTTTTTCCCCTCTTAGCTTTTTTAAAAAAAATGTAGGGGAATATGATGTCTTATTATCCCATCTGCTTTTTCTAACTTAGTTTAAGTCTGGAGGGTTAGGCAAAAAGGGTTTTTTTTTGTCTGTTTGCAATCGGCTTCCTCAGCATCTGCCTTAGCCATGGGCTGTTAGGTTTTCCTTGAAAACAATAGTCTAACAGCAGTTGCCACTTACTGAGTACTGTGTACCAGACATTATAGTAAAGTGCTTTTGCTCATTTACACTTAAAAGAACCTATGAAATAGGTCAATTACACTCGCTTTCCCTGGGAGCAACAGGCTCAGAGATTAAGTCATTTGACCTGGCTAATGCAGCAAGTACGGGGTGCAGAAGCTCCCGAGTCCCATGTTCTTACGCCTCTAAGGCGAACCCACTAATTACACAATCACTTCCTCTTATGACTGCCCCACGCTCCACCGCCAGAATTCAAGAAATTCTCGTCTGCCAGGCTAATCTGGACAACAGTCACCAGAGCTGACACAGGAGCCCTTGGAACTCAGCTGATGGGAAAGCCTCAAGGTCACAGCCCAGAGCAAGGAGTGGGGGAAGGGTCGGAAGCCGGCAGAGTGAAGCCCTGGGAGCACAGAGCAGAAATTCTCAGGATCTAGAAGCAGCACTTAGGCTGGAGGAAAGAGAACCACAGAGAAAATGGCCAGGGAAGCCCAGAGGAGGGAGGCGGCTGGGGTGGAGCAAGTCCTGAAGGGCTGGGAACCGGTGTTCAGGGAACTGAAGTGTGAGGACTGTGGCTCCGAGGTCACTCACCACCAATGGAAATTCTACGTACGATAAATACCCAGACGGATGCGATGATAGTTGGAGAAAATGAAGTTACTACCTCCCTGCCTCTGATGGGTACTCTGCAGCTGTCATCCTTTCCAACCCACGGGGCATCAAACGTTGCGAGTACGGTACTCGCTGTTGAGAGGAAAATGGCCCGGGGGGTGACATTTCTTGCTGAAGCTTACACAGCTACAGAGGGCAGAGTGCAAATCTAGGTCCATCTGACTCAACAATAATGTTCTCTGTCCAAAGCTCAGCAGTAGCACTGGAATGGGCACGTCAGAATGTAAGTTCTAGTAAACACTGCACATCAGAAGGGAATCCACAATGTATCCCAGGCTCCCTTAGGGACAGAGGCAATAGCACTCACTCTGAAATTATAGTTAATAAAACCGAAACTTACTGGTGGAGAGGCAAAGCGACAGGATGGAGAGCTGCCACAGGAGCTCCCAGAGACGGAGCCAGCATACATGGGCACTGGAACTGGGCAGGCTGGGGGGAGAAACACAGGTGCAGAGAGATGTGCACTGCAGAGACTTACACAGCTCGTCTAAGAGACGACATTGCTGTGCGACCAGATTCATTTACCTACTTATTACAGCTCCTGTGGGTAAAACTAAACCTGCAGCAATTACTACAAATATTTCAACTGGGACTTGGGAAAAAAAAATGACTGGAATTCAATAAATAAAGCTCAATGAAATCTTGAGAAGCACAATCAAAAATTAATTTGTGACACAAAATACTGATTTTTCCCTTAAGTCTGTCTGCCTTCACTCTTCAAGCAAAAATGCAAAAAAAAAAAAAAAAAAGGTACTCACATTTTTTCACTGTAACTTGTTCAAGAAAAGGATGGCTAAAAAATGCTTCTGTAATGAAAAAGGAGAATGCAACCCTTAAGCTCAGGTTGAGTAGCAGACGGGTTAATCTTGTTGATGCATTTAACAGTGTTGAGATCATAAATAATTATTATTAACTTCTTTATGTAGCCTCCATCTCCTTCCACTGTAGAAGCCTATGATTTTTATAAATCATCTATAAAAATGATCAGATTATAAATAAATCTTAATCCACGAAAAATTTAAAATAATAATTGTGAGTTTTGCAAACACGCATTCCCAATGCGGCAGGCTCCACCAAAGCAGGCATGTTCGGGGACCCGCCCTGTCCTCCTGCGGGGGACAGGGGGCTGTGAACAGGATCCCGAAGTGTATACGGAAGCATGGCTGGGGTTAACTGTCCTAGAGGCAATCCAGGCAGCTGATTTATATAATAAATCCCATCCTTCTATCCCAGAAGAGATATTCCTGCAGCTGGTTTCACGTTTTTTTAAAAATCTGTAAGTCTGATTTAATTTCTTTGGCTGTCTACCAAGGATAAAACCTACATAATAAGTCTGCTAATTAAAGGTAAATAAGTCAGGAGGACATGGCCGTTCATTATTTTACTTTAGCTTCCTGTGTGTTTAAAATATTTCATTAATTCTTTAAAAGCCCATAAAGCTAATCTCCTGTCCCAGACCTGTATGCTAGTAAATCTCACAGAGCAGGCAAGGAGGGCGGCGTGACACCAGCATGGGATTTAAATGAGGAGGTACAAGATCAGGAAAAGCTTAACTCAGGGTCAGGCTAGCGTATCTTCCATTCTGAAGGGCCCTGGGGTTTCTTACTGAAATAAATCACCAAAAGCCACTCAGTGTAAATATCAGTTGCAAGACTGGCTAAGGAATAGAAATGTGGAGGGTTTTGAAAAAAATATATATTTTCTACCAGAGATAATTTTTGGAACAAAAATTACTATACATATACATAAATTCTGGTTTGACATATAAGATTTTTAATGCTAATTTTTACAATGAACATCATAGGGATGAAAAAGAAAAGAACTGAATGCAAATGCTCTGAAACCACATCCCAAATCCATTGCTATGGCAGGGAAAATATACAAATACTTCATATATAATCCAGTATTTTAAAACTATTATTGATGAGTCTATTGTTTCAGTATTGACCCCTATTTCTCATGGTTACAGAGCAACTCTCAATTTAATTTCTCCCCCTGAAAGATAAAAATATTTACCAAGTCCATTTGCTGAAATTTAGTTCCAACTTTACAAAACTCTAAGAAAATACATGTTCAGACTATTCACCTTGTCCCCTATATGGAAACTTCCAGAGCTATTGTCTACTGAGGACATTTGCTAGGACAACAAACGGAGTGCTTCACATACCAGTTTATTTAATCCTCACAAACTTAACACACAGGATTATCTTCCTTTTACAGACAAGGATAAAGTGCATAAAGGCCATGTATCTTCTCCAACGTCAAAGCCAGCAAGCTGAGGGATGAGAATTCAAATCCTGGTCTGTCTTATCCAGGAACCTATATGGACTTCCCTAACACACATGAAGAGACCAAAACTCTGGACTAAGGTTTTGCAAATCTCTATTAATATTACAACTAATTACTACAGGAGAAATCAAACACTTTTTTTTTTCTTTCTAAAAATGTCAAGATCAAGGTTAATTTAAAAAGCATTTTCACTGAACATGTCTTATGGCTCTTCTGGTCTGACATTTAAGTCATGCTGTTTTTACATATGACTGCTACGAGTAAGATCGAAAAGAACAAACTTTTACATGAGATTGATAAAAACAAGTTAACAAACTGCCCCCAAAGAGGAGCTGAGACCCAGACAATTTCAGGGGAAAATGTTCTTTCAAAGCCTTCCAAGACTGGACAATCCCTATAGTATTAAGCATTCCTAGACCGTGTAAAGTTAAAATACTTAGAAATCTTTATCTTTAGGGGCGCCTCGGTGGCTCAGTGGATTAAAGCCTCTGCCTTTGTCTCAGGTCATGATCCCAGGGTCCTGGGTTTGAGCCCCACATCGGGCTCTCTACTCAGTGGGGAGCCTGCTTCCCCCCCTCTCTCTGCCTGCCCCCCTGCCTACTTGTGATCTCTCTCTGTCAAATAAATAAAATCTTAAAAAAAAAAAAAAAGAAATGTTTAGCTTTAAATGATTTTATTATAAAAAGAAGAAAGGCTCAATATCCGTGATACGGCTTTCGCCTTCAGAATGTAAAAATCTGAACTCAGGCCTTGCGGAGCACCCAGAGCCCATTCTTCCACAGCCCTCACACTGCGGTGAAAACCAAACTGCCACGGAGCGGCCCCTGCCTGTCTCCTGAAACCCCATCTTCGAGGCCAGGGACTTTCCACCAGGATTCTGGAGTGTTTCTCCTCCTTTGCCTCCTCCCAGATCTCCGAAATACATCCCCAGCCTAGACCTCTCCTCTGGACTCCAAATGCCCTTTGGGCACCTGCATCCCTCCGTTAAATGTGTGTCTTCCGTTTAACAGATCCAAGCTGAACCCCTGATTTGCCCCAGAGCCTACTCTGGCCACAGAGCCTCAAGCATGTCTGTAACAAACAACTCCATTCCTTCACGCACCCAGGCCAGACACCCTGGAGGCATCTTTGAGTCTTTGCTCTCTCACACCCCACATCCAATTCATCTGTAAATACTATGGTCTCTACCTCCAAAAACATGCAGAATTCAAGGGACTCCCGACCACTTCCATGGCTGTCATTCCAGCCTGAGTCCCTTCATCTCTCACTGGGGTAACTGCTGTAGTCCCCAGATTGGTCCCCGGGCTCCTGTCCTCACCACCCCGCTCCACAGTCTGTTGGCAACAAGCAACCAGAATGATCCTTTCTAAAACATGGGTCAGATCCTATTACTCCTGAGCTCACACTCTCCCCAACACATTTTGAGCAAAAGCCCACCACGTCTTTAACTGGTCTTCTAACTGTTCCTCCAGCTGACACGGCACTCCCAGCCCTGGGCATTTGTACTGGCTGTTCATTCCACCTGGCAAGCTCTTCCCACAGACATGCACACCGCCCACTGTCTCACTATCCCACTGTCCATCAATCAAGTCTTTATTCAAAGGCCACTTCCTCAGAAGGGGCTTCATGGAATTTAAACTGTCAATCCCTCCCCCATGGGCATTTCCCTTCCCTCGTCTTTCCCAGAGCACTTATCACCTTCTTTATGGTGCGTTGATTAATCTTTACCCTTTGTTTGCCTCTCCTGCAGGAGAATATGTGCTATGGGATGACAGGGATTTTCTTTATTAACTCGACCCCCTGTATCTAGAACATAGCGAGCACTCAATAAATATTTATAAAATAAGGGAAGAAAAAAGATGAAGAGAAAGAAAGAAACTGACTTGAATTTTCTTCTGAAAACTCTATAGTATCTTTTAAAAAATAACTTTTTGGGGGATACACAGAAATCAAATTAGAACACACACAGAATTTGAAAAGATTACTTACCAAAGTCCATTCTGTCTTTCTGGTTTCTGTGAAGCAAACCCAAGAGGAGATTAGCCAAGTAAGGTGATGTTTCTCTGGGAATACTGGGGCAAAGGAAGAAAAAGACTCTTAAGTGGTGAGTTTATACAGGTTAAACACACGACTTTTGCCTTCACGATGGTAAGTGAAAATGTATATGTAGATTCACAAACACACCTTAAGCCAAGAAGATCATGGTAAAGTCTCATTCATTCCTTCCAGAAGAAAAAGAAAACAAAACAAAACACTAAGCAACTGCCTTTGAGAAAGGGCATCAATTCGGGAGGTTCCTGCATTGTGTTTATTGATATTATCTGAGTCTGTGCAGGCATAAAGCACTTCAGAAGCACAATCAGCCTGGCACTCATATTTGCCAGAACTCTCTATTAGAAGAAGAGCCACCTCCCATTGTCTGGAAAAAGGCACAGCTCCAATTCGAGTGAGAAATAATACAGCTTCCTAAAATCCACTAAGAAAAAGACAAACCAATAGAAAAATGAGTCATAGGACCACGCAATTCACAGAATAAAACTACAAAAGGACATGAGACAAATGAAAGAGCACCAACTTTACTAGTAAAGGAAACAATGCAAATTAAAGAGCCAATTGGTCCCCTTCTGTTTGTGAGGCACCTGCTGTGATAACATCCCGTGTTGGTGAAACCGTGGGGAAACAAGCACTCTGTGGCGGTGCTGCATTAGCTAATTGGGAGAGCATCCCTTGTGGTCTCCTAATTCCATGTCCAGGAGTCTATCCTAAAGAAATACACAGGACTGTACACCAACACACACACACACACACACACACACACACACACACACACACACACACTTCACTCAACACTGTTTGGAGTAACCAAAAAATGAAAACAAGGATCTGATTTAACAAAATATGAAACATTTAGCCATGAAACTCTATGAATCGTTTAAAAGAATGAAGTAGTTCTCTATATCCTGACGCTAACTGGTGTCTATGATACACTGTACAGTAAAAAAAAAAAAGTTGCAGAACAATTTGCCAAGTATGATGTAATTTGTACAAAACATGTACGTGTACATATCTACAGGAGGTGCAGAGCCAGCCCATGTCATCCTGGAGAGCAGGGAAGACCGAGGGAGGGACTGACTGTCTAGTTCACACACATCTGTTCTGTTTGTGTCTCCCTTCCCCCCAAGAACATGTAAAACTTCTGTGTGGTTTTTTTTTTTCCTTTTAAATATACTTTACATTTTAAAAAAGAAACAAAAAATGGCACAGCACTATCCAGGCACCTGTGATGCACCAGTAATTTTCAGATTTCTGGTTAAAATGAATGTTCTCCCATTACTGTCAACTGAAGAAAGATTCAAGACTGGAAACCGGTAACACGAGTTCAAATAATGCTGCATTCACAGACACTAAAACCCAGCGTAACCAAACACGTACCTAGGCATTAAGCTCCTGTTTTTTTCATAAAACATCCTGAGGTCTTGAGGACTATTGGCCTGTTTAAAAACAAACAAACAAAACCAACAAGGTTTTATTCCCTAGACGATGGGGGCAGAAAGTTCAAATCACGAGATCCATGCTCAAATGCTGGCTATAAAGCACATATTCTGAACCTGAAAGTCCTGGGTTGCAGAAGGGGCCACAGATGGGCACCAGGAACTTAAAAACTTCTGGAACTTTGTGCGAATTCTGCCTATCTGGACGTAGGGTATCTTTGCCGAGGTCTGTCTCCCAGAGGAGCCCAAAACTTAGGAAGAGTTCAGAACCACTACTCTGGAGGTCACCCTGCCAGCCCAACACCTACATTTTTATTGTGTACAATCAGGGTATATTTTCTCTTAGGACTGCCAAGGGCACAAGGAAGGGAAAGAAACCAACAGCTGCCTCTCAGTCCCTCCTCGACAGCAGATGCCGCCCTCCCACACAGTAAGAGCTGCAGGATTAGTGATGCCCCCCCAACACCTGCCCCTCCTGCTGCCCCTCTGTCCCCAACGGGGCTGAGAGGGTAATTGTCTAAACCAGGCGGGGCACTGATTTCACATCTTTTTTACTCTGCTTACTCTGTTCCAGTTTTCAGGTTCAGAAAAACCTCTCTGTAACTGGGCAGTAGGAACTCATCACGATTCGTTCTGGAGGGCCTCTTGCTGACAGGACGTGAGGGGAGTGGAGAAGAGGGAAGAATAACCCCAAATAATGTCCACCAAAACTAGACCATCAGCCTTCTCTCACCCAGCAGCGCCAGGACCAGGAAGCTGGAGGCGGTTTCCGCTCATCTTCCGAGACCAGGCCTTGAGGACTATTGGCCTGTTTGTGGAGTGCAGGGCCTCCCACACCCAGGTAAGCAGGAAGCATGGACCATCACTGTTCACATCACTTCCCACCAGGGTGTCAGTCCTGTCCCTGACTAGTTGTCACCAGCCTGGGGAACATAAAGCGAGCTTTATGCCCAGGCTAATGACAAAGGGAGGGCAGATAAAAAAAGGAAAAGCAAAAGCTGTTCTGGCTCGCTATAGCAGTTTCTGCCTGTAACAAAATCAAAACAAGTCACAAGGGAACCAAAAGCACCGTTTTCAAAGTATGCCCTGTTTTCTTAAGTCAAAGGCAACTGCAAAATGAGAAGATCCCAAAACTGAGCACAGATAGAAAGTCAGGCTACCTGAAAAGGTGGTTTTCTAACTAGGCATTGATATATCACTGTTCCTATGCTCCACAGGTCTGCCTTAGCATCATAATGTTGAGACATAATAACTTCAGGAGCCTGGGGATAAAAAAATACCAGGCACATGCATGATGTTATTTATCTTACTAATATTGATAAATTAACTGGTAAAGTTCACGCTCCTAACAAATGCTAAAATGAGATCGCACCAGACACTTCCCTAATCAGGTGATCCTGCTGTGAGCTTAAACCACATTCGTACACTGGGATTTACTGGTAAACTCAAAAACAACACTGCATGAAAAGAAGCAATGTATAGAAACAAACATTTCTATGTATTACTATGGGACAGCAATGCAGTTAGAGTATTAAGGTTATAATAAAAATACACACCAGCTACAACACAGAGGTGACTTCTGGGGTAGAAGAGTGGGATGTGGAAAGAGGGAAAGATTTAAAGGACTTGGGCTGTTGCTGAAATATTTTACTTCTTTCTTGGGGGAAACTAAAAGATCAAGGCACATATGGCAAAATGTTACCTTTGTTAAAAATGGACAACAAGTATACAAGTGTTTGCTGTATTACTCCCTGTTTTTCCGCTCATTTGAAAGCTTTTAAAATAATCCACGAACTATGATGAACATACAGTAAGGACTGTCTTAGAAGCAAAGGCATTTGTCTTCTCTGCTGCTCTGTTACAGCTCTCCTCCCACCTCTTACTGCATGCTGCTTCTTAAAAATGCCAGTAATCTGGACAAACATTAAACAGAAATGTCAAACACACGCAAAACCAGGGAAATTTATTTTCCATTTGTACCATGTTTAGCTGTCATCCCTGGTAAGCTTCTCACTGACTTAGATCAGAGGAAATCCTTACTGACCATAAGCCCATTTACACTTAGAACTGAGACAGGTACATGCATTTACTTGGCAGAATTCTGAAGCTCCAGAATTAAGCTACTTCCAGGCCCGATGCTTCCCACTGGTCCGGAATTTTCATAGCCTTCCCTTTTCAGACATGACAACATCCGCACGGAAGGATGAAGACGGAACTACAATTTTTCAGCTTTACCTCTAACACTAACTGAAAAATCTTCTATGACCCAGAGATCTTGTCAAGAGAAACAACATGAGAAGATGAGGAAACGCCCAAGAGGGTTTTGTTGTTGTTGTTGTTTTCTCTAATATCATACACCAAGTACAGCATGACCACACTTCGTCAATCTGTATTTTCAATTTACTCGAACAAGGGATTTTTTACCACTCATAATTAGTTTTTTTAAAAACTTAAGCTAAAAGAACTCCATGCTGGGTGTGGAGCCTACTTAAAAAAAAAAAAAATAAATCAGCTAATGAGTAAAAGTGACCTTTATAGTCCGCTATTTTAAAGCAAAAGATGACGTAAAGCATTATCAGTAATACAATCTCTGTTAGTAATACAACAGTTTAGGCTACACATGAAATCACACCTGAACTAGAAACCAACATCATACTTAAAATCCCAGTGCTAATGGCACCATACACAAGCAAGGACAAAAAAAACTCACTCACATTCACAGACCTGTACCCCTGGAGATAAAAATACATTATATGTTTATAAAAAATTAAAAAATTAAACTAAATTAAATTAAATTTGAAAAAAATAAAACCTCACTCACCATGTACATTGGGGACCCACACAGTGTTGCAGCCATCATGTTACTCTGCAGGTAACGGGCAAACCCAAAATCCCCTAGTCCACAAAATCAAAGGGAGAAAAACAAAACATACCTTTACTCACACTTCATATAGATCATACCTTAAGACACAAGAGGGCACAAAGGAACTGTGAGAAATTTGTCGCTTATTGGGTAAGCCTGCCTGCCAAGGAAGAAAATTTCTACCTCAGTTTCAACAAGCTAAGAACGGGAAGTGATCACCAACTGTACAAGTCCCTGCGCTGCCGGTTTCGTACTCATGGAGCGAGCACCAAGCTTTGTGAGAGAAAACCCTAATTGTAATAAACGATTCATTAATACTGCTCTAAGTATCAGTGCCAGGTGGAGAATTAGAACTTCTTTTTTTCCCTTCTCCAGATCCAGATGTAAAATACATAAAATGAGAAACTTCATTTTTTTAAAGATTTTATTTGAGAGAGAGAAAGAAAGAGAGAAAGACAGAGAATGAGCTGGGAGAGGGGCAAAGCGAGAGGGAGAAGCAGACTCCCGGCTGAGCAGGAAGCCCAGCGCAGGGCTCCATCCTTGGACCCCAGGATCATGACCCGAGCCAAGGGCAGACACCCAACCAACTGAGCCACCCAAGTACATCCAGAAATTTCTTTCCATACTGGTTTAAAAAAAAAAATTCTAAGCACACAAAGAAAAGCTTAAAAAATACCTAGGATTACAAATTGCTTCAAATAATTGCTAAAAGAAAGAAAGAAAGAAAGAAAGACAGGTTGGTTGATCTAAATGGTCTCTTAGATCCCTTGTGTTACAATTCCATGAGCTGTTAAGAGCCCGGTTTCTTCAACTGCATCTACGACGACCATACATCAGCTTCCTTCTGATGAGAAGCAGAACAGTGTTTAGTGCTGGGAGGTGCTTGGAGTTCCTAACATGGGCCCCTCAATTCTGAGACTAGGGGTAGGCTGCCAGTAATGTACAGGCACAGGGTTCCCATATCCAAATGCACCTTGCTGAACTCAATTAAAATTTCAAATGTGCATCAACAAAACCCATCATTCCAACAAAGTTGAGCTAAAATTTTCTAAAACTACAGTCTCAAGGCTGTCCTTTGCATCAAACACTACATGGCCGTTTACCTATTTTGATGCGAATACCACTGACGGTGGATTTTCTGCGATTCGCATATGACAGCAAGATGTTCTGGGGTTTGAGATCCCTGTGGATTATTCCTTTGCTGTGCAGAATCCGCACGGCAGCTGCGATCTGATGCAGAAACACCCTAATAGTATCTTCACTGAGAGTTCCTTTAGCTGGTAGAAAAGGAATCGCATAAATATTTAAGCACACAAAATCAAATACCATCTGCATCTCCCATCAACAGAATCAAGTTAAGAACAGAGAGGGAATGAGGAACCGGGAGTCACATTTTTTTTTCCCGTTTTACTCTAATAATTTAAGTCTATGAAAAGAGAGCAGACACCTCAAACGTTTCACTTGATCTGCTGTAAAGAGAACTGCTGTAATTTGCATCTCTTGTTTTCGCTGGTGTTTTTCTTTCTCCTGTTTTTTTTACCAGTGAAGGTGCCCACGTGACTCTAAGCACAACAGGTACCCTACAAACGGGAGGCGCCCCGGCAAACTAAAATAGAAGTGCCCCCTTGTCATCAGCCAACAGTCTGGGATAAACGTCCAGATTTCATTCCGGGCATTATGTGAGCACAAATTAAATGCAGGTGGGGTCAATGAATGGAGACTGGGACCTTTTTCCACCACTTGTAGCTGTGAGGGGTCTGCGCTCCCACAGGGCTCTCCCTCGTCTTTCCTGCTGCAACACTCCTGTCCCACCACAGTATCTCTCATCACTGGGCACTTTTAAGAAGGAGCACTTCTACTTGTTTTCAGTACCTTAGAGAGGCAGTATGGATGTTACTGGAGGGTAGCCCTAAGACAGTGGCCACTCCAGTGTGTCTGTGTGTATGCTGGGGCATAGGTAATGTTAACAGCTTGATCGGGAGTCAGGCTGCCTCTCTCCAAATCCCAGCTCCTCCACCTCCTCACTGCATGACCCGGGATGATGAACCCTCCGGGACCTACTTCCCCATCAAGAAAAGCTGGAAACAGACTAACCCATGGTGGTGTTGTAAAAGTCCAACAACATAGCACCTTTAGTAATGAAGATTTTAGAAAAAGCCTGGCACACAGTAACTATTCAAATATAGTCAGTACACAAAGATAAACTTTTTATTACAATGAATCTAAAAGTCACAAGTGGGATTCCTTGAATCTACATTAGGGATTTAATATCTACGACCCTCCCTACTAAATCATTTGTGAACATACTTCTGTATGTGAACATACAACTCTAGAATATGATCTACATAAACTTTCCATATGTAATTAAGAAGATAAAAATAATGTTATTCTTGGAACAAGTGAAATATTAGTTTTAAGATCATTTTAGACATAATATAATGACATTTTATGTCCTGAACATCTTCAAATAAGGTAAGTCCCCATGGTTTATAAATAGTTTTTTCTGTTTTACTTTTTTTTTTTTAATCCTTTGGGGCTCTTTTCTGGATGTTCATTGAAAACAAAAAGAAATATAAATACACTAAAACATATCAAAGTGGTATCTTCCATATGCCATCCCTTGGAAATAAGCCCTGCTAAAAGTATGGTGCGTATTCTTCCAGATCTTAGAGGGTGGGTCAAACCAATGATTCGATCTTTATTTTTGGAATGTTTTACTTGTTACTTTGCAAAAATTAGAATGAACAATTTTACATGTCATTCATTTACATTTTCACTCTAGGGCTACTTTAAATGACTGCAGCTGCTCGACCTTGAATCTTTGCCTCATTACATACAATTGAGTATACTTAACATTTATTTGCTTCAGAGTCCAGATTCTAGCCCTGTTCTTGGTGTGGGGGGGTGATGAGTGATCCAGTCTAAGCTGTTTTTGTACACAAACTATAGTAAACATTCACATAGTTCTATGAACATGGATGCATACTTCTCAACACAACCCTATAAACTGAATTTCCCATCAAAACTAAGTATTTCAAAGGCACGGCCAACATCAAAACTGTTCCAAATAAATAAATTCTTGAGCAAGTTAGCCCCGAGGGAGGAGACTCAGCACAGCGGCCACACTCCACGAATCCTGCCAGAATGCATGTTAAAGTACGACTTGTTAATTAATTTAAAATGTTTTTAACTTACAATCCGTAGAATCTGCTTTCTGTCTTTTGAAAATGTGAATGGCATTTTACTTATCAAAGCAAATTTTCTAGTAGCCACATTTTAAAAACTAAAAAAAACGGGTTTACATAACATATATTTAATCTAATACACCCAAAACAATTTCACTTGTAATCAACATAAAATCCTCAGAGAGATACCATCGCTTTCTTCCTTGAAATGTTCAAAATCAAATACATTCACATTTGCATGTTGTCTTCGGACTAGCCCACACTTTAGGAGCTCCGTAGCCCCATGACATTGGTAGCTGTCTTACTGGGTGGTTTAACTCTGGAAAATTCCTTGAGGTCTGGATTTCTTTTCTATGTCTTTACAAGTGTTTTCAAACAATAAGGGATTCCTTTAAGGACTGTGGCAGAGAGGGACCAGGGAGCGGTTCAAGGACTTGAGCAAAACCACAGCAGTCAAGCGCTGTGAAGGGGGCCCTGGTGTAAACCAGCTTGCCTGACTCCAGTCCTCAAGCTGGTGAAGGCCTCACTCACGGGTCTCCTGTTCTAACACTCCGGCTCTGTGATATCAAATAGGAGCTCAACATAACGCCGGAAACTGCTGCGGAAGCTAACTTAAGCGACACCAGCAGCAGCGCCTGCATCAGCCAGGAGGACTTCTGTTACTGAGGGAAACTGATACTGATAATGAGGGCAGCGAACTGATATGGAGCCACTCAATCTGACCCCGGTGGAAGGTGCTTTTACCCGGGAACTCGAGATTCTCTGAGTGGGCAGGCAGAAGCAGGGTGTTTTCTAGCTTGAACTTCTTTCCGCCAGTGGTCAATGAAAGTGCCTGACTCACCGCATTCTATCCACTAGCAACTGACATTGGCGGGGGGAAGATATATATATATATATATATATATATATATATAAAATGAGGATTAAAAAAAAGAATCTTGGTTGGAAAGAATACAAAACTTCACATGCAATAAACTCCCAAATTCAAGGTAAGGGGGTAAGCACAGGAGTGGGACTAGGAAAGGACTCAGGCAGGGCTTCCACTATTTATAAGTCTTTTTTAACTCAGGGGAGGGACACCAATTTTCTTCCTTCAGTCACTCACTCCCTCCTCTCCTTCTGCAACAATCAGCCAAAAACCAGCTTCCAAACACTGTCTCTGTCCCCAGTGCCTCCCCAAGGCGTGCTGGCTCCGGAGGGGTCCTGCCGCCCTTGCTCGGCTACTGCGGAGGGCCCACAGCAGGCAGGGCAGGCAGGACAGGCCCAGGTAAGCAGGAGCCACGGAGCTTCTGTCCCCTCAGGGCAGGAGCGTGCGGGACCAGGTGGGGTCTCAGCTCCCCTGGGGCCTGCCTCTCACCCATCAGGACGAACAGGACGCCCGCTCTCTCCTTCTCCGAGGTGGCAGTTGCAGTGCCCAGCCGGCCAGCTGATGTATGCGGACCGCTGGAGCTCTGCTGGCGGTGGACCGTGTGGCGTCCACGGTCGTCAGCGTCCTAGGGTCGCCGCTGTCCCCTATGCACCCAGGTCTGCCGCCACCATGGGCAGCAAGGAGCTTGGCGCCCAGGGGCCACCTCACCCACCGCCACACCAAGCAGGCACGGGGGCAACACTCCCAGGGCTCTTCCTATTAATCTCGGTGCAGCTTTTGAAAGTCAGCGATGTTTCATATTTCAAAGATTTTTCAAAGCTCACTTTCAGTTGCACTCCCTAATTACTAGGTGAAACGGAACATTTTAATTGTGTTCTCGTAAACCCTCCACACCCTTTTTTAAGTCTTAAAACTGAACATGTTAGGGGAGGGTGGTCGCGTCCGCCCTGACTTAGTTCTCCCAGGGAGGCTAGTGGCCTTTTCCTCGTGCATTCTCAGACACTCTGAAATTTGCCTCTCCCTTCATGGAACAAGACGGTGACTTGAGGGAAGCCGGCCGCGCGGCCTTGTCCCTCCCACATAAGTACACTGGACATTTCCCTTACACTTCGACGCGTCTATGTCCATGGATGAAGATGATCAGAGGAGGACGGTTTTCCCCAAGAGTTGTTCCTTAGAGTTCAGGGCCCAGCACGGCACTTTCATTCTGCTTCCAGGCATCCGTGTCAAAGCGCTACTGTCTCCCCGAAACAGGATGTCAGGGCAGAGGTGCATCCTGCACAAGCCGGTTTCTCGGGGTCGAGGGTAAGGGCCCTACCAAGTAACTATGCTCTCGCCTGCATCTGGGAGACAGCTTCTAGCTTCAGGGGAAAATGTTAGTCGATGACCATCCTCTCCATAGTTCTTTTGGGGAGATGAGGGATTTGCACTTTCCTCAACGCTTCCGGACATCAGAAATTCTTCTCTCTTCACAGGACCAGGTGTGGCGTGCTCACCAGACTGGTTTCTCCAAGGTAAGCCTGTGGCACTTGCCTTGCATTTGCACACACCCCTTTGGAAAGGCCTCTCTGCTCCGTGTGCCTTGAGGCTGTAAGCCTGACGGAGGGTTTTCCTACCGTGTTGTATCTTCGAGCTGGGTGTCTAGCACAGTACTCCCCTCATGCCTCCTCAGGCAGGGTCAGGCTGACCGCTAGGGTTAGGCTTGAGAAGCTGGAAGCCGTCACGCACCTATCTGAAAGGTGTGGTGAAGAAGTGCCCGAGGACCGAACGGAGAGCTAGAGTGAGGGTGAGATTCCAAGTGGGCCCCAGCAAGTTCCTCTTAGTCTTCCTGAAGCGGCGGTGTGTTCGCTAGCCTCCTGGGCTGCAGAAACACCCCCGTGCTTGATGCACCGAAGGTTTCTTCTTTGTTTGCCAGAGTGGCCTGGCCTTGCCAGACGGTGTCCCAGATTCACCTTTGGCTCACAAGTAGGCTTCTGGACAGGTCATGGCCATATCCAGTGCAAGGGCTTGTGTGCCATTCCCATAAACACCAGGGGCCCGTTGCGTAGCCCTGCAGCGTTCCTACCATGAGGGCTGGGCAGAGGGTAAACATTAAGGTGAGACTCGGGCTTCAGCTGTGGCCTCGGGAATGTGGGGGTGTAGGGTAGGCGGTGGGAGGCGGGTGGCACCTAGTGTGGCCAGGGTTCAGGTTTGTGGCTGGAACCCTGTGGGCCCACAAACCCTGGGCGTTGTCAAGTGGCCCGGTTTCCTTCTGGGCTCCAGGACGGTGAGTGTGGCCTGAATTAGGGGAGCCCTTTCCACAGGGTCCTCAGAACCAGACACCATCAGACCCACAGCCAGGGCTAGGGTTGGGGTTACAGTCTGGGAAGATGCTTGAGCCAGTGGGAGTGTAGAGCCCTTCCCTGCAGCCAGAGTCGAGGGTAAGCCTTAGGGTGAAGCTCAGGGCTAGGGTGGTGTCTCAGGGTCTAGGGCCCTCGCAGGATTGCGGTTCAGGATTTCACCAGAACCATGCTCTCAGCCCCGCTGGGTCTGTTGCCCATGGCTTCCTTGGTTTTGTGTTCCTGGGGGTTTTGCCCTGAACTGGCCCTGGGTCCCAAAACCCTTTGATTCTCTGCCTGGCCATTCGGGCCCTCAGAGGGCCAGAGCCAAGCTGAGGGTAGGGTGAGAGGCAGCCCCCGAGGCAGGAAAGTACCTGGCTAGTGGTGGGGCTGAGAAAGTTTTGAGGGTTGGTGGCAGACCAGCAGTAAAGTGAGTGTCTGCCTTCTGGCTTGGACTTAGGCAGATGCTCTTAGGGTTCCTGAAGCTTCGGGTTTCCACTAGCATCATGGTCTCCAGCAACATCACGGGACCTGCTATGTCCCTTGGCTCCGACCATCCTTGCTCTTGCCCACGGCTCCACTACCCACTTCAGACTCACCAGCAGGGATAGGGCCAGGTGAGGGAGGCAGAAGTCCAGGCCTAGGGTTCAGTTGTCAGTTCTGAAGGTGTTAGGGGTCAAATCGATGGCAGTGCAGCATCCTCTCTCGAGGGCTGAGTGGACTGCTAGCTACTGGGTGAGGTTTGGGCTACAGGTTTGGCCTCGGGGGACACTCAGAGGGTGGTGTTGATTTGGGAGATCCGCTGGAATCCTGTTTTCTGGCAACACTGTGGAGGCCGTTGCCTGTGGCCTGGTTTCATCACATGCTCCTCACTAATACATCTGGCATCAGTCAGGCGAGTCAGATCCTTTGCACACTCAGAGCTCGGGTCTGGGTTCCACAGTCAGTCTTGCAGTCCTCGGCCCGTGGTTCAGATCGAGTTTGGGAGACAGCAGGAGCCGGTCCCCAGGCAGCATGGCCACCTGCTCTGAGGCCATAGTGAAGGAAGAGCTTCCTCAGACATTCCACCGACCTAAGGTCAAGGCACTTTCTTTAGACTTGCCCCACCACATATGGGCGCGATTCTTTCCTCAGTAAAAAGAGCCATGTGCACAAAAGGCCATTGACCTTCAAGCTAGTCTGTGGGAGATGAGAGCATGGCACTCTCCTTAGGCCTCTAGGCAGACCTTTGAGAAGGCGCCAGTCTCCTTGACACGCCCTGTGAGGGGAGGGTGGTCACCTTTCAAACAGACTTCTTTCTAACAGGGAGGCAGATGGTTTTACCTCAGGCATTCACACACACTCTTGGAGACTTGCTTCCCCCTCACGACCCAAAATGGTGACTGGAGAGAGCTGGCTGCTCGGCCCCGCTCTCCCCCATCAGTATGCGGGGTGTTTCTGTACCACATCCCGGCTTGGCTCTTCATGGAAGTTGTTCTAGGGAAGATGTTTTTTTGCCAAGACGGTGTTTCTTAGAGTTTAAGTCGCCACATACCCGATCAGCTTCCAGGCACCATGTGACAAGGCTGTCTCCCTGAAACACGCTGTCAGATGAGGGGTGTTGGATACACTGACAGGTTCTGCGGGGTGAAGCCTTGGGCCCTCCATGTAGAGGAACCAGGGCCTGCATCTGAGAGAAGGCTTGTGGCTGTAGGGGAAGTGGGAGCTGACGGGGCCTCCCCACCATTGCGCCTTCCTCTATGCTTCCAGGGTCCAAAATGTTTCTCCCTTCCCCGGACCAGGTATGAGGGGCGCCACAGACGCGTGGCCATGAGGTCAGCTGTTTGCACTTGCCAGGCGCTTCCTTCACTGTCTCGAATAGGCCTCTGTGCTCACGGGGCCTGGAGGATGTTTGCCCGAAGGAGGGCCTTGGTACCGCATCCTTGCCACCAGACAGGTACGCAACACGCCTCTCTCCGAAAGGTGGCCCAGCAGGGTTCGGGGGCTCTCTTCTAAGGTAATGCTGCGAGAGTGGGGTGGCTCTCAGAAGTAGTCTTGTGCACTCTGAGCGGGAGTCTGTGTTCTGCCGTAGGTCCAGAGGCTGTGCACCGCTTGTTAGGTTGGCGGCCAGGGGACAGCAGGTGCCAGTGCCTCTGCCACGTGCCTGGTGCGCTGAGGCCAAGTTTGGGGGCCGCCTTCCTGGAGTTCCTGAGACACCACGACCCGGGCCCTTCCTTAGACTTCAGCAGCAACACACGGGGCGAGTCTTTCTCTCCCCAGGAAAGAGCAATGGTCGGGAAAGGCGGCTCAGCATCGGGCTTGCTTCCTGGAGTTAAGGCCTTGGCCCACTGCTTAGGCTAGGCTGAGGTTTGAGAAGGCATCCTTCTCCTTGGAGCCATGTTGTATGGGGACGGTGGCCCCCTCCAACAGACTTCTTTCTCACAGTGAGGCAGAAGGCCTTTGCTTCCAGCGTTCACATACACTGTGGGGAAACTGACGCTTGCCCATTTCCAACTCAAGGCGCTGACATGGGAGAGGCCGGCTCCTTAGCCTGGGCGCTCCCCCATCAGGAAGTGGGCCGATTCCCCTGTCATCCACGCTTCTCTCTTCGTGGATGTTGCTTGGGGGAGGACGTTTTTCCCTGAGTACGGTGGGTTTCTGTTTTTTTTTTTTTTTTTTTAAATGAACTATTTTTTAAATTTAATTTCTTTTCAGTGTAACAGAATTCATTGTTTATGCACCATACCCAGTGTTCCATGCAATATGTGCCCTCCATAATACCCACCACCAGGCTCCCCCAACCTCCCTTTTAAAACCCAGATTGTTTTTCAGAGTCCACAGTCTCTCATGGTTCACCTCCCCTTCCAGTTTCCATCAACTCCCTTCTCCTCTCCATCTCCCCATGTCCTTCCTCCGTGTTATCTCTTATGCTCCACAAATAAATAAAACCATATCTTAATTGACTCTCTCTGCTTGACTTATTTCACTCAGCATAATCTCTTCGAGTCCCGTCCATGTTGCTACTAAAGTTGGGTATTCATCCTTTCTGATGGAGGCATAATACTCCATAGTGTATATGGACCACAGCTTCCTTATCCATTTGTCGGTTGAAGGGCATCTTGGTTCTTTCCGCAGTTTGGCGACTGTGGCCGTTGCTGCTATGAACATTGGGGTACAGACGGCCCTTCTTTTCACAACATCTGTATCTTTGGGGTAAATACCCAGTTGTGCAATTGCAGGGTCATAGGGAAGCTCTATTTTTTTGAACCCTAAAGCCGCGTTCTTGGAAGGTGTCTAAACAAGGGGTTCCAACACGAACCAGAAGAGGGCAGCAAAACACTAGTCACTACACTGTGTCCCTTGCTCTGGGACAGGAAAGCAGCTGCAGGCTTTCCTGCCTCTTTGGTTCTTGTGCATTTTCTGGATTAACATGATTCCAGGACCTGCAGCAGGTCCACACATCTTTAAGGAACACACCAAGCCTTTGGTTTTTACCATCATATTTCTCAGCAATGAGATATCAGAGGACATGGCTAATTATTCAAACCAGGGTGGAAAAAATAACCAAAACCCCACTCACAATTAATTTTACTAAAGATCCAGTGCATTGAATCATATAAATAAGATTGAATCATATAATTAAATGAACCCTATAAATAAGAATACAGAATGAATATCTTACTGAAATTACCAATTTTAAGCTTATTTTCTCCATGTATATTGCATTATTTACTAAATTCTGCATTCACAAAAATACAGACAGAATGATATTTGAAAGGGAAGTGATCAAAGTGTGTCTCCACTAGTTATCACAATTGACAATTGCCACCAGTAACATGGCTTCTTCACCCAACCGCAGGCAACAACTGGACATTTATTAATTAGCATTTAATGTGCAAAAATAGAGCTGTTCTCTCAAATGTAATGTGAGGTAGTTATGAACACATCTTAAACATTTTAAGATTCCTGAATAGGAAGGAATAGACTGACCCATAGGAAAAAGGTCATTCGTGTTTCTCTTCTTTTTTTTTTTTTTTTTTAGATTTTATTTATTTGAGAGAGAAAGATTGAGAGTGCACGCATGAGAAGGGGGGAGGCGTACAGGGAGACAGAGAGGCATACTCCATGCCAGGCATGGAGCCTGATGACCGGGGCTCGAGCCCAGGACACTGAGATCATGACCTGAGTCCAAGTCAGCTGTTTAAAAGACTGAGCCACCCAGGAGCCCGTGTCTCCTTAAACAGAGAAATTACAAAGAAGTGTTTCCTTTAAAATTAGCTAAGGGGCAATAGCGTCTGTTTCCACCAATGTTATTTGCTATTGTGCCGGAATGTAGGTGAATGCAAAGTTAGGAACCAAACAGGAGGAATCAAGGCTACAACAGTGATGCAAAAACACGTTAGGTCCTTTTTTATTTCTGGCTTGTTCACTCAAGGTCATGTTAGTGAAATGTAGCAATAGCTCATTTCCTCATTACTCTGCACTGTGCTGTCTAATGATTCACATGTCCTCGAGTACTGATATAAAATTGCTTTGTGTCTGCCTTTGCTAGCTTTTAACTACTTGCGCAACTTTCAGCGGACATGAGCAGTAATCTCTGTTGGTCTGTATCATAGGAGGCGTGCTGTGTATGTTTAAACTTTAGATCCTGCCTTTTCCACTTCTGTGAGATTTCAGAAGTACTGAAATATTGGTAAGGAAAATCCTAGATTTCAATACCGGGAACTGTAGATTCCCCTGCTCTCACAAGGGAGCTGAGCTATCACTTTGCAAGGACCTTACCAAGTATCCACAGATGGTGAACAAGTTTCCAGTCCTCCCACAGGACCGCTCTAGGCGTGGACAGTATGTGGCCCGCAGAGGGGCCTCAGGCCAAGCGCACAGCTGCCACAGGTGGACCTCAGCAGCGGGGCGGGCTCCGTCCTGCTGTGACCGGCCTCAGCTGAGGAGTCCGTGAAAGGACACCCTCTGCCTTGGGTGAGTGGGCTCATGGCAACCCTGAAGCCCCAGATGGAAGGCAGGGACACTGGGGGATTTCTGAAACGCAAGAGACATACATCTACTGCTCTAGGAAAATGCTTGCCTATCTTCAGGAGAATTCCAAGTTTGCACAGAAATGAATGGAACTTTTGGGAAATGATGGAAGGAATGACTGCATAGTTAGCTTTGAGGTCTGATACGTGATACAACATTTCTTAGTGTGCTGCTGGGCTCCATGGAGCCTCTTGCGATCAGGCATTGAGAAATGCTTTGATGGGACAATGGAGACCCACATTTAAATTTGAATTTAAAATTAAAATTTAATTTTAAAATTAAAGCTTCAAAACAAAATATGGTCTAGAGGATGTACAATGAAAAGTAAAGTCTCCCTTGTTCCCACCCAGAAGTAGCCAGGGGAGGTGGCTGGCACCCACTGTGCCCCCATTTCTCTTCCTCAGTTCAGCCTTCAAGCCCAAGAGATCTGTGAACCCCCCAAGTGTGGGGAACGAGGGAGTGGACCCCTCCACAGCACCTCTGCAGGCCTGATTCATGACCCGGGTGATGACCCAACAGAAGCTGTGTGAGTGCACAGGGGATCCGCACGCGCGCTCACTCCTCCGGTTCCAGGTTCTAGAGCTGTGTCCTGGCAACAGGTCCCGCATTGTGCTCTAGGCCTTCGGCTGCGACTTGGCAGCTGAAGGAGAGCGCTGCGAGCCTAGTTGGCTATCCTCAGTGTCTAGCCTTACTGTACTGCTCTATGGGAACCTCCTTGAGCAGGCCGTGCCCCTCCCCCCATCCCCGGGCTCTGCGGGGCCCCCACCTGGCTCCCTGTGGCCGCAGACAACTCTTGGCGCCCAGGGCTCGACCGGCGGTCCACGCCCCGGGGTCCATTCGCAGGCGGTCCTCCACGAGCCGGCAACCATGCTCACTCCTAGCAGCTTTCTCCAGGACCCTGGAGACCCTGCGCCTTCTTTTCCTGGGACTCCTCACCACCTTCTGCAGGTGGGGCTGCCGGCTGAAGGCGATGCTGTCAGCTCCTGGATCGCAGGTGTCCTGCCGCCGCAACTGCGAGTCCATCGTGGACACGGTCACCCCCTGTGTGCTGCAGAAGCCGTTCGTCACCGGGCTGCGGCCCTCGGCACCCAGGAACGTCCATGATGTCTCCACAGCGGAGTGGGTGGGCAGAGACCCCAGTCGGAGCGGCAAAGGGTTGGCCCAGGCCCAGGGTCCTCACAGAAAGGGCCCTCAAGGCACTGGGACCCCACAGAGGGCATTTAGTCCCCTGGGGGTCCACGGAGGCCTCTCTTCCTTTGTGCCCAGGCCTGGGCCTCTGCTGAGAGCCGTCCCCCAGGAAGAGAGCTCAGAAGACCCATACAGTAAGAAGTCCCCCAGCTCCCAGAGGAGCTCCTGCCCCACTCGAAATGCCATCACCAGTTCTTACAGTTCCACCATGGGCTGCTACCCGGTGCAGAGGAGGAGGGGTCTGGCCACAAGTCAGGCCGCGTGGCCCCCGAGGTCCCCTAAAAAAGTCAGCCAAAAGAGCCCCTTGTGTCCTGCCGGAGTGCCTGCCCTTCGCCAGAAGAACCAGCCGGAAAAGGCTGCCGATACCACCACCGGGCAGAAAACAACGCCGAGGAACTGCTCATCCCCAGCTGACTGTTCCAGGCCCGGAAAACGCAAGGTTAGTCTGCTGCCACACAGGCGAGGGGAGCCTCTGAGGCTGCCGTCACCCCCTCAGCCGGGGTTTCGAGTGACTGCTGAGGACCTTGACCGGGAAAAGACAGCTGCTCTCCAGCGCATTCAAGATGCTCTTCGAGGGGACACAGAGGCCACCTGCAGCTGTGGCCCAACTAGCCCATCCAGTGCCTTGGCCCTGCCTGCTGCAGTGGCTGCTCCCCTGCCAGCCTCTGACTCCCAGGTCACCTCCGGTTCTTCCTCAGGTTCTTCCCAGCCTCTCCTCTTGGGGTCTCACCCTGGCTGCAGTGGGAGCAACGTTGCATCTACCCAGGCCCTCTCGATGCAGCCCGGGGACAACATGGTCTCAGTCCCCACAGGGCTGCCTGCGCTGCCTGGGGGGAGTAGCAACCCGGGATCCACTGCCCAGGCCCCATTCGGGGCTGTTGGTGGGCAGTGGCCCGGAGCCAGCCCCCTTCACAGCTCTTCCCCCCATGGACAGCCGGCAGCTCAGGCTCCAGTCCCACTCCAGGCCCTGAGCACAACGGTAGTCCAGCTGACCTTGGGCAGCGGCACTCAGGCAGTTTATGTGGTTCCCTTACCCGCATCTGCCTCCCGGGGCACCCGTGCCAGTGCCCAGCCAGGTTCGGCTACCTCCCCTGCTGTACTCGCCCCTGGCGCAGCCGCTGCCCCTGGCTTGACAGCAGCCCCCCAGGTGCCTGGCGCTGTGTCCCATGCTGGGCGCATTAGCCAGCAGCCCCGCCCCCCAGGGGGCAGCACAATGCTGGTCCTCATCAGCATGGGGTTTTCCACAGCACCCCCAGGTTTTGGGAGAGGTGATGGTGTCCCAGATCTGTGCTCCAGGTTTGGGGCTCTGAGCATTACAGCAGGAACGAGCAGGGCCCCAAATGGCCCACAGGGCTCCAGGGCAAGCCTGGGCCCAAACACAGGGGGCCACCCACGCCAGAGCACCCTGTCGGGGACCGCTGGAGCCGGCACGACGAACCAGCCTGTGTCGGGAGCCCCGAGTGCCCCTAGCTTCAGTCACATCCCCAGGCACCAGAGCAGGAAGAGGTCCAGGTCAGATGGCATTAGCTCTGCCAGCAAGGCTGCCTGCGGGGATGGGGGCGTCCTGGCCTCTCCTCCTAGTGGCCCCACCTCTCTGGTCAGCACAGCCCAGACCAGCCTTGCCACCAAGACCCCCTCATTCCCTGCCCAGCGATTCATTAGGTGCAAAAGAGCTGCACCCTGCAACAAAGCATTTTCGTCCACATCACAGCCCACTGCCTCTGCCCCTGGCTTGGCAACTGCCCCCCAGGTGCCGGGCGCCGTGTCCCATGCTGGGCCCAACAGCCAGCAGCCCGGCCCCCAAGCTGGCAACACAATGCCGGCCCCCATCAGCATGGGGCTTACCGCAGCACCCCCAGGTTTGGGGAGAGGAGATGTAGTTGCAGATCTGTGCTCCAGGTTTGGGGCTCTGAGCATTACAGCAGGAACGAGCAGGGCCCCAACAAACAGCCTTGCCACAAAGAACCCCTCATTCCCTGCCCAGCACCGGAGAGGACGCAAAAGATCTGCACCGGGCAACAAGCCGTTTTCCTCCAAATCACAGCCTGCTTCCAAGAGGCAGAGGCTCGGCTGAGCCAATAGCTTCCTGGAAAAGTAGCCGGTGTTGCACTTCCTTCTAGATGACACCGGTGCAAGACTAGTGTGGAATGGGAGACACAAATCAAGCCCGGTCCTGGAGCAAAACCGGGCTCCCAGCCTGCCAGCCAATGTTGGGAAAACTTCCCAATCCCTGAACCAGCAGTTTGAAGGAAGGTGGGGGCTTGAGGCCTCGTCTGTGATCCCAGGGGGCATGGGCCTAGGGACAGTACATGGAGATCCGTGTCCCTTTGGCCTCCAGTCCCACAGCTCCTGGGACTCCTGCTGCTGCCCACAGGCTTCCCCTCCCTTCTCCCTATGTTCTTCGCAGAACCTTTAGGTAGTGTTAATTTCATTAATTAAAGCCTGTTCTAGTTTCTCTGCATAGCTCTCCTGAGTCTCTTCTGTGGGTCAAGTGGGCAAAAGTTGGGAGCCGAATGGGTGCTGTCATGGGAAGCCCGACGCCACCGTTTCCAGGTTCCCGTGGCCCAGGAGAGCCGGTAGGGCAAGAAGGACGGACCCTTGAAGAGTGAGAGTAGGTTTTCCGTTTTGGGGGGGCCTGGGAGAACACTGGCCTGGGGAGGGCAAAGTGGGGAGATTCACCCTTGCCTATTGGAAGCGCTGCTCCTCTCCCACTGGGGACGCCACGGAATCTTTTAGCTTCACAGCCCTAGGGCAATGTAAAGACACTCCTGGCCTAGAGTATGGGTCTGGCATCAAAGGTTGTGGCTCAGGGCACAGGAGGACAGCTTTGCCTTGAGGGTATGACAGCTCCCTGAGCGCTGAGTGACATCCCACTTCACACAAGCACCAGGCCTCCCTCCGTGCATCTCTTCCCTCTGCCAGGCATTTGGGGGCCCCTTCCTGATGGCACTGGGGAGAAGAATGAGGAACAAACAAGTCACCTGGGAGAGGGAGGGAGCAGAGATGACACTGAAAGGACCGTCACCCCCCAAAACTCCTCAGTCCCGTATTGATTAGATACAAGATCACAACCAACAAAGGAGGAGGTTATACATTCGTCATGGGTCTTGTAGGTCAACCAGAAGGAATGGGAGGCCTATGTCAACCACAGTCTTGTAGGTAAACAGAGTAGGCTGTGCCTGGCCCAGCGGCTTGGATTTTTGGCGGAGCAAGTGCACATAAAGGGATTATTCTAACAGCAGGCTTTCCTGAGGCAGGGGAGACAATGGAAAAGGGAAACAGGCGATGTTCCACCCTGAGCTGCTGGGCTTCAAGGACCTGTATCCTCCTCTCCACCCGAGGCCTGCTGCTAGTTCAGGTTTTCTCAAGGTCATCGTCAAGCATGCTTGCGTGACCAGTACCATTTCTCATTAGTGATATTTTAAGCAGCCTATCATTCTGAGGGATGGTTTCATTCCCCCCCGTTTTTGTTAATGCAGAAGCAGCAAATCCATTTTGCAAGTTCTTGAACCATTGGTCGTCAGAAAGATGTTCGTGAGCATCTGAGGAGTAAGCGTAAAAAGACTATAGCAATAAAAAGTGTCATCATTCCACCTATAATGCCAGCACCAGTGTTTTGATTCAAGCAAAGGGTTTTACATCAGACAGAATATCATTAATCCTTTGTGCGAAACTCACTCTTGGAACTGATTGTAAGGATCACAAGGAATGCCCTGAATAGTATCTTGAAGCTGTTTAATATCCACAGTTAAATTACCACCATCATGACTAGTAATATGGTGAAATCTTGTTCCATGGTATTTCTGATTTATTATAGGTGTAGGAGTAACACAGAAGGAAGAAACATTCTAATCACACGGAAGGTGAAGGCTTATATTTGCAAGATCTTCTCTCCTATATATATTACAGCTTCTTTTAAATCAAGGACTCTTTCATGAAATCTTTGATCTAGGACTGTTTGTTGATTCCAAGCCTTGATAGCATTCCCGTGCCATTTTTGCACAAATTGGGTGGTTTGTGCAGTCTGATGCAAGGCCAGTCCCACAGTGGCAGCGGTAACAGTAATGGCTGTAATTTGGAAAATAGGTTGGTCAGAGGCACGGGTGACAACCGGGATTTGTGCCTCTTGTCTGAAGTGTGCAGTATGTGTGCGGTGGGGCAGTGGTTGGGGGGACAGTTTTGTGGGACTGAGCCCCTGCTCTCTCCAGGTATCTATGTCCACATAGATAGCGTCAGATTTGAGTTATATTGTAGCACAACTAGCTGGTGTCAGAGAATTTGGTGAGTGGAACACCGCCTCCCACACCCGTGGTGGAGTTGGGCACAGAACCCTTATGATTCCAAATATGAGAATGTCCAAAACCAAAACAAAAACCTGACCCTTTTTGCTAGTTTGGCTGAAACAGAAAGTCTAAAATCAAAGCGTGTTCTACAAATGCACGATGTTATGAGAAACGTTGTTTTATGAAGGTTTCATTTCACAGGCATGATTGATTACATTATTGACTATTGGCCATTGATCTTCATGTCCAGTTGTCTTCTCTCCCCAGAGGTCTGGCTGGTGGGCTCAAGGGTCCATGGCTCTAATCACAAGTTGACCCCACTGCCAACCAGCCCCAGTTCCTAGGGGAGATCCAAAGCCACCTCATTAACATAATAAAAGAAACTTTTATTGCTATCCTCATAGGAAATTACAGAGGTTTTTAGTTCTGTGCCTCAGGGTATGAAGATGGCCTTGGTTGTGGAACTACTGGAGAAACCAAGGCTGTTCCAGGCCTGGCAGGAAAGCTGAAATCACCAGTAGGGGATGGCTTCCGGCTCCTCGCCCCTTCTAGGAGGTTTTCAAAGGTTAATTTCACTCATCTTTGGTTTTTGCCTTATACTCTGACTTTGGAATGGTGGCATTGTGTTTGTAACAGAACTGCTGGAGGAGCCTGTTATTCCAGGTGGATGGAACAGCTTTGGGGAAGTCAGCAGACCTCATAGAGGCTGAACATCCTCTCCAACCCCTGAAGTTTCTCAGGGAGAACAAAAAAAAAAAAAAAAAGGAAAGGAAAAGGGAGAAGAAAGACAGCTCACTTAGAACCTAAGTGATTAAGTATAGGTTTTTAAAAATATTTTATTTATTAATTTGAGACAGAGCACATAGTGAGCACGGGCAGGGGGAGATGCTGAGGGAGAGGGAGAAGCAGGCTCTATGCTGAACACGGAGCCCAATGCAGGGCTCAATCCCGATCCAGGGCTCAATCACTCTGTGATCATGACCTGAGCCAAAGGCAGATGCTTAACTGACCAAGCTACCCAGGCACCCCTAATTACAGGGGTGTAATTACATTTATGAATGAACACCATACCCTACTGCAGGCCCACCTGTGACTTCACGTAACATTGCAGTTTACATAGGCTTTGGAGTGAAACAACTTGGCATCTCAAGAACTGGCCTCCTTTTACAAGAAATGTCAGTGAAGGTGGGAGGTTTAGGGACTTATGATAAAGGGTGGTGCCCAAAGCAAGAGAAACCCCATTTGGCATCCTGGCCCTCAAGGCTTTTTGGTTAGCTTCCTGGGTTGTAAATATAACCAGTTGTTTTAGTATTATTATTATTATTATTATTTTATTTTTAAGATTTTATTTATTTATTTGTGAGAGAGAGAATGAGAGAGAGAGAGCATGAGAAGGGGGCGGGTCAGAGGGAGAAGCAGACTCCCCGCTGAGCAGAGAACCTGATACCCGATGTGGGACTCGATCCGGGGACTCCAGGATCATGATCTGAGCCGAAGGCAGTCGCCTAACCAACTGGGCCACCCAGGTGCCCCTATTATTATTATTTTAAAATAGGAGGTGGTATAGTATGAAAGTTAAAAACACAGGCTCTACTCTCTGTTTTGCTGTCTGAGAAATGGGAATAACGCTGGAAACCACCTCAGCTGGTGTCACTGTAGCTCTGTGAGGTGAGGTGTCAGCCCCAAACCCAGGTCCCCCCATACAAAACTACTCCAGTTGTCCTAAGTGTTGGTGATGTTGCTCTGCCACCATGCAGGGAAAAGACATTTAGAGCAAAGATGAAAAAGGAGGTCCTAGACCCCATACCCTCTCTGTAAGATATGCTGAGGACCTGCTGCCTCAGCGAACAGGGAGCTGTTGGACTGTAGCTCTGTCTCTCAACTTCTAAATGACAAAAATTGTACCACCCAGGGTATCTGACCTAGAAAGGGCTTCTGAGTCATCTCTGTCCACTTTCCCTTGCAGAGCTGGGGCATGAAGCCTGGAGAGCCCAGGGACTTCGCCAAGGTGGAACTGTGAGGCCACACAGAGGGGAAAGGAATCCATGTATTGAAGAAACAGGGAATGCTATCAGCAAGAAGATAAATGGGCACAAATGAAAACAATCCACATTTGTGTGCTGGTATTTTCTGCCATAAATATCAAAAGAACAGCCACAGAAGGGGAACCCCATGGGATGGGCAAGAGCCATACATTTTTGCTCCTATATGGAAGTGTTAGAACCTGGCACCAGCTGTTCAACGAGCGCCCATGGTGGAGGGACAGCCCACACCCTCAGAGTCGCTGAGGTAGTTTTTAGGGAAAGTCAGAAATCTCCCTTGCAATAAAAAAAAGTAAATGTAAATGTATTCATGCTTCTTCAACTGGTGGCAGACACTCCCCCTTTGGAGTGGATGCCTGACTGGGCGCAGAGGCTTCTCAAACAGCCAGGGCTCCCAGAGTTCTGTGACCTAGGCCATCCCATGCTGCCCCACCGGCTCAAGGCTGACCCGATTTCTCCAGCTCTGCCTTCTGGGAGAATACGCTTATTTGTGGGGGTTAACAATTAGGATAAAGCAGATATCTTCTACCCCAACAATCCATTCGAGACCCCTGCCCTGTCCCTAGGTCACCGGCTCCCCTGAATTGTGCAGCTCGAGAATATGCAGTTTGTATCTCTTCAGTAGGCCAAGGGCAGCTGGGGCCAGCCAGAGCCCTTTAAGCTGGTTCCCACTTGAGTTAGAAGGAGGATCTCTCCCCACAAAAATCTTTCTGAGGCCACTGTCCCCACTGGAAAAGGCTGTCTGCCTGATGGGGTTTGGGTTTACCAGGAATCAAAACTCCCAGATGTCTCTTAGTGCAGGATGCCCTAGCGGCCACATAGGCCCCGTCCAGGCAAGTCAGTCTGGATATCTCTAGCTTCACTTTGGGGCAAATATGTACATTTTCATAGTATAGGGTTTAGAATTAGGCAGAGACTTTGGGGGCCAAGGGTCAGCCTGGCCTCTGGGCATACCTGCCCTGTTCTGCTCGCTGGCTTCCTGCGCTCGTGCACCTCAGGCATGCCCAAGAGGTACCCTTCTAGCCTATTTTGGGGAAAGCAGGGCCCTCCAGGCCTCTGGGACTTCAGGTGGTCCAATAGCCTCCTGGGTGGAGGGATCCCAACCCTGAGAATCTATCAGAGGTAGACTGAATGTGGCGACAGTCAGTCCCCATTTGGACTGGCTGCCTAGTGGGGCCCCTGGCTTCTCTTGCAAGGAGGATACCTTGGCTGCCGCCCCCTCCTGGCACTGGCAAGGCAGTGCAGTTGCCTCCAGGTTGGCATTCAGTGGGAATTTGTGCATTTGTTTAGTCTAAGGCTTTGAATGAGGCAAGATGCTAGGTACCTCCAAATACCCTACTCCTGTGACCTGATCTCTCTGTGCAGTTGCCCTTTCCATCTGACCTGCAGATGTTTTGTCTGCACCTCGTCAGTCCACATTTCTCTACCTCTTTCTTCGGGGAGAATATATGCTTTTGTGTAGGTTCAGACTCAAATTAGGATGATAACGTGTATCGCCTAGTGCCTGCTGCTAAGACCTTGCCTCTCCCCACAGTTGTCCTAATTTAGGTCCCTTGGCCTACTGGGCCTGCATGCTCATTCTTACCTATCAGTCAGCTTTGGATAGCCAGAGCACTCCAGACCCGGCTGATTTCCAAGCACCTGCATAGCTCTCAGGTCAGAGGGAAACTTCTGACATGGCAACTTTAAGTTTGTGACTGTCATTCACCATTTAGACAGATTGCCCAATAGGGTGGCGAGCTTCTCCAGAACTCAAGGCTCCTGGGCACTTCCTTTGGCTGGCTAACCAGGCCAGTGGTCAGGCCCCGACCTGGCAGGGCAGTCGAAGCCCTCCAGCTCTGCCCTAAAGTGGAATAGACCCAATTGTGCAGAGTAAGTATCCGCAGTAGTTTCCTCCCATTACCCGGTCTCTCTCCTATTCCAGGTCCCTGGTTATCCTGACCTCTGCAGCTTATGTATATGAAGCGTGCACTCTAAGTTGGCATTGGGCTGCAGGGGACACTCTGGGGCTCTGGAGCTAGAGCCAATCTCCAACCACCTGCTTGGCCTCTAGGGTGGAGAGACCCACACTCTGAATATCTGTCTGTGGGCTATTTGACACTAAGGACTGTTAGTCCCATTTGGACTGGCTGTCTCTACGGTGTCCAGGGCTTCTCCATCAATCAAGGCTGCCTAGGTGTCTCTTTTCGGAGGTTATCTCTGGCTGTGCCACACTGCCCAGGCAATATAGATTTCTCTAGCTCTGCCTTTAGAGAAAATATGCACATTTGTGTAGGTTCAGCCTGGGAATTAGGCATATACTAGCTACATCCAGTTGCTTGCTACTGTGGCCTGGCATCTCCCTACAGCTGCCCTCTTCTAAGTCCCTGGTTCCCCTGACCCATTCTGCCCATGCGTGTGCCATAGTACTGTGATGCCAGAGTCTCCCAGTATTGAAGGCTCTGAGGTGTTTCTTTTATAACTTTCTATTCTGACTGTTCCTCTTCAGTCACTTGTCCCTTTCCATATCCGTAGTTACCCTGACTTGGGGTACCCATGTATGTGCAACTAGCACCCCATTAGTTGGTCTTGGGCTGCAGGGTATACTCCACATCTGTGGAGTATCAGCTTGACCCCAACCACCTGAATGGACTCAGGGTGCTGGGTGCCCACATACTGAATATCTTTCTGAAGGTACATTTTGTAAAATGGGTATTTTCTTATTGGCCATAATAAGCCTTGGAATTAAGCATATGCCAGGTACTTCATATAGTCTGCTACTGTGACCCACCCTCTCTCAACAGATACCCTGTAGAACCAGGCCAGGCTGCTCAGTGATCACTGACAATGTGCATGTGTGCACACGTTGGCCTCTTAAGTTAGGAAGTCTAACTCAGTCCAATCTCTGACTCTTGCACAATCTCTATAGCAGGGAGAGCTTACCCCCAGAGAAATCTGAGGCTTTCTTTTAAATAGAGGACCATTGGTCCCCATTCAGACAGCTGCCTGCTGGGGTTGAGGCTTTTCCAGGAATCCGAGTCCCAGGTAGCATGTAAGGGTGGGATCTGGAACCAGGCAGTTAAAAGGAGAGGCAAGATCCCAGTAACAAGCTCTCTGGAATGACTGGCATCTACCTAACTCCAAGTCTCAGCCTAAATGAATGAGCATTTCTCCCACGAAGGCAGAGCTGGAGGAATCTGGACTGTCTGGCCATGGTGGGGCCAGGAAGGATGGCCTGGGTAGCCTCCACTAAAAGGCATTTAGGGAGACTTGTTTGGAATAAGTCCGAGCCCCCCTTCAGGCAGCTCATCCAAAAAGGGACTAACAATCCTATCTCATTTTTAAAAATCTAAATTCAATTAACCAACTTATAGTACGCCATTAGTTTCAGATGTAGAGTTCAAGTACTTTATCAGTTGCGTAGAACACCCAGCGCTCATCACATCAAGTGGCCTCCTTAATGCCCATCCCCCAGTTACCCCATCCCCCTCACCCCTCTCCAGCAGCCCTCAATTTGTTTCCTAGAATTAAGAGTCTCCCTCTCTGATTTATTCCCATTCCGTTTTCCCTCCTTCCCCTATGTCCTCCTGCACTACTTCTATTCCACATATGAGTGAAACCATATCATAGTCTGTCTCTGGTTGACTTATTTCACTTAGCCTAATACCGTCCAGTTCCATGCATGTCAATGTAAATGGTAAGATTTCATTTTCTCTGATGGCCGAGGAATATTCCATTGTATACATATACCACATCTTCTTTATCCCTTCCTCTATCGATGGACATCTGGGCTCTTTCCATAGTTGGACTATTGTGGACATTGCTGCTATAAGCACTGGGGTGGAGGTGCCCCTTCAGATCACTACATTTGTGTCTTTGGGGTAAATAGTAGTGCAGTTGCTGAGTCGTGGGGTAGCTCTATTTTTTAACTTTTTTATTTTTTATTTTTTTTAGATTTTATTTATTTTTTGACAGAGATCACAAGTAGGCAGAAAGGCAGGCAGAGAAAGAGGAAGGGAAGCAAGCTGCCTGCCGAGCAGAGAGCCCGACGCGGGGCTTGATCCCAGGACCCCGGGATCATGAACTGAGCCGAAGGCAGTGGCCCAACCCACGGAGCCACCCAGGCGCCCCTATTTTTTAACTTCTTGAGGAACCTCCATACTATCAGTTCTGTTTCAAATGCAGGCTCAGACAGATTTCCTGGGAATGGTTTCTTTCCATCTTGGAGGCTCTGCGGGAGATTGGGGGCCGACCTGAGCCCCACGAGTCTGGAGGGTCCCTGTCAGACACACCCATCTGGCAGAGTGTGCTCTGTGCATGCACAGGTGCATGCAGGTCGTGGGAGCCATGGACCTGGAACTGTCAGCTTCTTGGGGAATCCAGGTTTCATGAGCAGGCTCTTTGGGACCATGGAATCTGCCTAATCCCAAACCTTAACCGAGGGACATATTTATTGTGATGGTAGAGGTGGAGGAATCTGTATTGTCTTGCCAGGATGGGGCCAGGCATGCTGATAAGGTTATCCTTCCCTGAAAGGCACCTCGAGGCCTTGATAACCAGTAAACCCAGGACCCCATCAGAAAGCCAGTCCAAATGGGGGCTGACTTTACACCAGTTTGAAGCTGAAGCCTCAGGAAAAATTTTGTGGAGTGGAATCTATGTTAGTGTAAATGGTAAAGGCCAGTTCCACAGGCCTTGCGGACCACAAATGCCCAAGGCTGGCTTCAGTGCGTGGGCTGCCCATGCTCAAGGTCCTTCAGGTCATGGTATCTGGGGGACCTGCAACAGAGCAGTTGTAGGAAAGAGGCTGACATCCAGGAGCAACTGTGTGAGGTACCTGGTACCAGCCTCATTGCAATTTTTATCGTATAGCATAAGAGGCACCCAGTTTCGAATGCAGCCTCAAAGAGATGTTTGGGGAGGTGGGCTCACTCTGCCCTGGAGGCTCTACAAACCTTGAAGCCTGGTTTATGGTCCATAGGATTGGAGGACCCAGGCAGCCAAAGGCCAGCTGATAGAATACAGATTACCCACGCATGTGAAGCTCAGGTCTGGGAAGCTGGGGACCTGGAACAAGACAGTTGTAGTAAGAGGCTGGGTCACAGAAGTAGGTTTTTTTGGGGGGGGGTGGGTACCTGATACCTGCTTTATTTGAGGCCTTAGTTTATACAAATGCACATATTCTCTCTGCAGGCCAATTTGGAGGCAACTGCACAGCCTTGTCAGCATTAGCGAAACTGACCTGGGCAAGTGTCCTGAAAAGATGAGTCTTGGGAGTGGGCTGTTGAGGGTACAAGGAACCTGCCTTTTCCAAGCCCTATCGTACATAAAAGCGCCTATGCTCTCCAAAGTTACAGGTGGAGGAGTCTGGACTGCTTTGCCAGGGTGCAGTTGTATCCTTAACTGAGAGGCACCTAGGAGCCTTGATTATTGGTAAGCCCTGGACTCCTCACGTGGCCATTCCTAAAGGGGACTGAGTTTGACCATTTGAAAGGTGCCAACTCAAGAAGATTTTTGGGTGATGAGCCTCCTGTGGCCTGGAAGCTGGTTTAGGACCAAGCTAAGATCCACAGGCTTGGAGGGCCTCCCAGTATCCTTCAGCAGGCCAATGGAGTATTTATTGCCCATGCATGAGCCATGTGGGCAGAATCCTGGTGACAGGGCAAGTGTCTGGAAAAGCTGGTTCATAGAAGTGGGCTTTGGGGGCTAGAGGGCACCTGCTTATTTGCAGGTTTTAGTCCACATAAATGTGCATATCCTCTTAAGGCGGAGCTGGAGAATTGTGAAGACCTGCCAAGGCTGATTCTAGTGTACTGACCGTGGTATTTCCAAGAGATACCTGGGAACCTTCACTGATGCAAAAACCTGGGACTTAAACAAATGCTAAGCACACACTGGAACTGAGTGTCACCCATTTCAGTGGCTTCCTCAAAGAGAGTTTCAGGGGTGGGCATCCTCCAAGCTTAAGGTAATGCAAGTAGTTGGAGAAGGGCCTTAGCGCCACAGGCTTGGGGGCCTTGGTTGCCCATGGGGCAGTCGAGAGGGTATGCTTTTGCTGGTGTCAGGCTCACAGGTCGGGGTATCCAGGGACCTGGAACAGGGCAATGTTGAATGAGGTCCAGTCATAGTAGCAGACTCTCAGGGGTACCCAACATGGGCCTAACCAAAGCCCTAAACTACACAAATGTGCTTTTTTTTCCCGCTGAAATCTGTTTGGTTTTGGGAGGCACATAATGTTCAGACTAATTTTGTCATTGCCAACAGTGACTTTAACACTGGTTAAAACAACTGTGGGAATTACTCCAAATGTAACTTAACTTATAGGAAGAAACTATACAGGGTGGATTTCTCACACAAAGGAAACTTTATTTGCAACAAATGAGATGACAGGGAATAACTTTGAAAGCCATGACTCCCTGAGCAGAGGTGAGCGGGTTCCTTTTATTTAAGCTAGGATGAATACTCAAAAGGGGAGTTTTGCCATCACACGTAGAGATGGGCATAAGTTCACACACCCATTTTAAAGAAACATGCCTATTCATACCTTGTACATTATGTCAATGAGGTTTGTGCTCCTTCCTTGGCAGAGATTTTAACATTATAATGAGGAAGAGGTAACTATACATACCCCTGTGCAGGGGTGTGTTGGTGTTTGAGTTCAAACTGGTCTAGGCTTGCCAGAGTCCTTCCTGCTATTTGCCTCTAAAATATAAGGTTTATATTCCTCAGAAAGAGGGAGCACGTGGGGGGTCTTCCTGGTGACTATTTTAACCTCATTAACCTCGTGGTACATTGCTTCAATCCTATAAAAACAACTCAAGAATGTGCCTTAAGTCAATCTTTACTCTTGAAGCAGCACTGGGAGATAATTTTTGTTAGTTCATTTATAATTTTTGTTAGTTCATTTCCATTTTGTTTTATTAACTTTTTCTAGTTTATAACTTTTTTTCCCTTCCCATGTCCTTTTCTGTTTATTTATTTTTTATTTTTTTGAAAACTTTTCAAAAAATACCAGCTAGCTTTTATTTAAATTCCAGTTATACAATGTAATATTAGCTTCATACAATAAAGTGATTTCAGCACTCTTTACAATACCCTGTTCTCATCACAAGTGCACTCCTCAATCCCCATCTCCTATTTTATGCCCATCTCTACATGTGATGACGAAACTCCCCTTTCTCAGTATTCACCCTAACTTAAGTAAAAGAAACCCACTCGCCCCTGCTCAGGGAGTCATGGCTTTGGAATGTTTGTTTCTCCGATCCATGAGCATAGGAATGTCTTTATATTATTTTGTGTCCTCTTCAGTTTCTTTCGTGAGTGTTCTATAGTTTTCATACTACAAATCTTTTTACCTTTTAGGTTAGGTTTATTCATAGGTATCTTACTGGTTTGGGTGCAATTGTAAATGGGATCAATTTCTTAACTTCTTTTTCTGCTGCTTCATCACTATTGTACAGAAATGCAACAGATTGGGGCGCCTGGGTGGCTCTGTCAGTTAAGCTGCTGCCTTCGCCTCAGGTCATGATCCCAGGGTCCTGGGATTGAGTGCGGTACAGGGACCCTTGCTCAGCGGGGGCCTGCTTCTCCCTCTGCCTGCTCTGCCTGCCACTCTCCCTTCTCGTGCTCTTTCTCTTTTTCTGATAAATAAATAAACGAAATTAAAAAAAAAAAAAAGAAATGCAACAGATTTCTGTATGTTGACTTCATATCCCATGACGTTGCTGAACTCCTCTACCAGTTTAGCAATTTTTCGGTGGAGTTTTTGGGTTTTCTACATACATTATCATCATGTTTTCAACAAGTAGGGAAAGTTTGACTTCTTCCTGGCTGATCGGGAAGCCTTTTATTTCTTTTTCTTGTGTGATTGCCAAGGTTAGGACTTCAGTGTTATGTTGGATACAATTGTTGAGAATGGACATTCCTGTCATGTACCTCACCTTGGGGGAAAACATCTCAGTTTTTCCCCTTTGAGGATGACATTAGCTGTGGGTCCTGCCTGTGTAGCTTTTGTGATGTTAAGGTATGCTCTCTCTATCCCTGCTTTGTTGAGGCTTTTTGTCAAGAATGGATGCTATGGGGCGCCTGGGTGGCTCAGTGGGTTAAGGCCTCTGCCTTCGGATCAAGTCATGGTTCCAGGGTCCTGGAATTGAGCCCCCCATCGAGCTCTCTGCGCAGTGGGGAGCCTGCTTCCCCCCCTCTGCCTGCCACTCTGCCTACTTTGATCTCTGTCAAATAAATAAATAAATAAATCTTAAAAAAAAAAAGAACAATAAGACAGCAACAACAAGAAATATATAAAATTTATGCAAGTTGGCCAAAAAAGTCAAACTCTTTCTTAACTAAAAAAAAACAAAAACAAAAAACTGAACATGTTAGGGGAGGGTGGTCGCGTCCGCCCTGACTTAGTTCTCCCAGGGAGGCTAGTGGCCTTTTCTTCGTGCATCTCAGACACTCTGAAATTTGCCTCTCCCTTCATGGAACAAGACGGTGACTTGAGGGAAGCCGGCCGCGCGGCCTTGTCCCTCCCACATAAGTACACTGGACATTTCCCTTACACTTCGACGCGTCTATGTCCATGGATGAAGATGATCAGAGGAGGACGGTTTTCCCCAAGAGTTGTTCCTTAGAGTTCAGGGCCCAGCACGGCACTTTCATTCTGCTTCCAGGCATCCGTGTCAAAGCGCTACTGTCTCCCCGAAACAGGATGTCAGGGCAGAGGTGCATCCTGCACAAGCCGGTTTCTCGGGGTCGAGGGTAAGGGCCCTACCAAGTAACTATGCTCTCGCCTGCATCTGGGAGACAGCTTCTAGCTTCAGGGGAAAATGTTAGTCGATGACCATCCTCTCCATAGTTCTTTTGGGGAGATGAGGGATTTGCACTTTCCTCAACGCTTCCGGACATCAGAAATTCTTCTCTCTTCACAGGACCAGGTGTGGCGTGCTCACCAGACTGGTTTCTCCAAGGTAAGCCTGTGGCACTTGCCTTGCATTTGCACACACCCCTTTGGAAAGGCCTCTCTGCTCCGTGTGCCTTGAGGCTGTTAGTCTGACGGAGGGTTTTCCTACCGTGTTGTATCTTCGAGCTGGGTGTCTAGCACAGCACTCCCCTCATGCCTTCTCAGGCGGGGTCAGGCTGACCGCTAGGGTTAGGCTTGAGAAGCTGGAAGCCGTCACGCACCTATCTGAAAGGTGTGGTGAAGAAGTGCCCGAGGACCGAACGGAGAGCTAGAGTGAGGGTGAGATTCCAAGTGGGCCCCAGCAAGTTCCTCTTAGTCTTCCTGAAGCGGCGGTGTGTTCGCTAGCCTCCTGGGCTGCAGAAACACCCCCGTGCTTGATGCACCGAAGGTTTCTTCTTTGTTTGCCAGAGTGGCCTGGCCTTGCCAGACGGTGTCCCAGGTTCACCTTTGGCTCACAAGTAGGCTTCTGGACAGGTCATGGCCATATCCAGTGCAAGGGCTTGTGTGCCATTCCCATAAACACCAGGGGCCCGTTGTGTAGCCCTGCAGCGTTCCTACCATGAGGGCTGGGCAGAGGGTAAACATTAAGGTGAGACTCGGGCTTCAGCTGTGGCCTCGGGAATGTGGGGGTGTAGGGTAGGCGGTGGGAGGCGGGTGGCACCTAGTGTGGCCAGGGTTCAGGTTTGTGGCTGGAACCCTGTGGGCCCACAAACCCTGGGCGTTGTCAAGTGGCCCGGTTTCCTTCTGGGCTCCAGGACGGTGAGTGTGGCCTGAATTAGGGGAGCCCTTTCCACAGGGTCCTCAGAACCAGACACCATCAGACCCACAGCCAGGGCTAGGGTTGGGGTTACAGTCTGGGAAGATGCTTGAGCCAGTGGGAGTGTAGAGCCCTGCCCTGCAGCCAGAGTCGAGGGTAAGCCTTAGGGTGAAGCTCAGGGCTAGGGTGGTGTCTCAGGGTCTAGGGCCCTCGCAGGATTGCGGTTCAGGATTTCACCAGAACCATGCTCTCAGCCCCGCTGGGTCTGTTGCCCATGGCTTCCTTGGTTTTGTGTTCCTGGGGGTTTTGCCCTGAACTGGCCCTGGGTCCCAAAACCCTTTGATTCTCTGCCTGGCCATTCGGGCCCTCAGAGGGCCAGAGCCAAGCTGAGGGTAGGGTGAGAGGCAGCCCCCGAGGCAGGAAAGTACCTGGCTAGTGGTGGGGCTGAGAAAGTTTTGAGGGTTGGTGGCAGACCAGCAGTAAAGTGAGTGTCTGCCTTCTGGCTTGGACTTAGGCAGATGCTCTTAGGGTTCCTGAAGCTTCGGGTTTCCACTAGCATCATGGTCTCCAGCAACATCACGGGACCTGCTATGTCCCTTGGCTCAGACCATCCTTGATCTTGCCCACGGCTCCACTACCCACTTCAGACTCACCAGCAGGGATAGGGCCAGGCGAGGGAGGCAGAAGTCTAGGCCTAGGGTTCAGTTGTCAGTTCTGAAGGTGTTAGGGGTCAAATCGATGGCAGTGCAGCATCCTCTCCCGAGGGCTGAGTGGACTGCTAGCTACTGGGTGAGCTTCGGGCTACAGGTTTGGCCTCGGGGGACACGCAGAGGGTGGTGTTGATTTGGGAGATCCGCTGGAGTCCTGTATTCTGGCAACACTGTGGAGGCCGTTGCCTGTGGCCTGGTTTCATCACATGCTCCTCACTAATACGTCTGGCATCAGTCAGGTGAGTCAAATCCTTTGCACACTCAGAGCTGGGGTCTGGGTTCCACAGTCAGTCTTGCAGTCCTTGGCCCATGGTTCAGATGGAGTTTGGGAGACAGCAGGAGCCGGTCCCCAGGCAGCATGGCCACCTGCTCTGAGGCCATAGTGAAGGAAGAGCTTCCTCAGACATTCCACCGACCTAAGGTCAAGGCACTTTCCTTAGACTTGCCCCACCACATATGGGTGCGATTCTTTCCTCAGTAAAAAGAGCCATGTGCACAAAAGGCCATTGACCTTCAAGCTAGTCTGTGGGAGATGAGAGCATGGCACTCTCCTTAGGCCTCTAGGCAGACCTTTGAGAAGGCGCCAGTCTCCTTGACACGCCCTGTCAGGGGAGGGTGGTCACCTTTCAAACAGACTTCTTTCTAACAGGGAGGCAGATGGTTTTACCTCAGGCATTCACACACACTCTTGGAAACTTGCTTCCCCCTCACAACCCAAAATGGTGACTGGAGAGAGCTGGCTGCTCGGCCCCGCTCTCCCCCATCAGTATGCGGGGTGTTTCTGTACCACATCCCGGCTTGGCTCTTCATGGAAGTTGTTCTAGGGAAAATGTTTTTTTTTGCCAAGACGGTGTTTCTTAGAGTTTAAGTCGCCACACACCCGATCAGCTTCCAGGCACCATGTGACAAGGCTGTCTCCCTGAAACACGCTGTCAGATGAGGGGTGTTGGATACACTGACAGGTTCTGCGGGGTGAAGCCTTGGGCCCTCCATGTAGAGGAACCAGGGCCTGTTTCTGAGAGAAGGCTTGTGGCTGTAGGGGAAGTGGGAGCTGACGGGGCCTCCCCACCATTGCGCCTTCCTCTATGCTTCCAGGGTCCAAAATGTTTCTCCCTTCCCCGGACCAGGTATGAGGGGCGCCACAGACGCGTGGCCATGAGGTCAGCTGTTTGCACTTGCCAGGCGCTTCCATCACCGTCTCGAATAGGCCTCTGTGCTCACGGACCCTGGAGGATGTTTGCCTGAAGGAGGGCCTTGGTACCGCATCCTTGCCACCAGACAGGTACGCAACATGCCTCTCTCCGAAAGGTGGCCCAGCAGGGTTCGGGGGCTCTCTTCTAAGGTAATGCTGCGAGAGTGGGGTGGCTCTCAGAAGTAGTCTTGTGCACTCTGAGCGGGAGTCTGTGTTCTGCCGTAGGTCCGGAGGCTGTGCACCGCTTGTTAGGTTGGCGGCCAGGGGACAGCAGGTGCCAGTGCCTCTGCCACGTGCCTGGTGCGCTGAGGCCAAGTTTGGGGGCCGCCTTCCTGGAGTTCCTGAGACACCACGACCCGGGCCCTTCCTTAGACTTCAGCAGCAACACACGGGGCGAGTCTTTCTCTCCCCAGGAAAGAGCAATGGTCGGGAAAGGCGGCTCAGCATCGGGCTTGCTTCCTGGAGTTAAGGCCTTGGCCCACTGCTTAGGCTAGGCTGAGGTTTGAGAAGGCATCCTTCTCCTTGGAGCCATGTTGTATGGGGACGGTGGCCCCCTCCAACAGACTTCTTTCTCACAGTGAGGCAGAAGGCCTTTGCTTCCAGCGTTCACATACACTGTGGGGAAACTGACGCTTGCCCATTTCCAACTCAAGGCGCTGACATGGGAGAGGCCGGCTCCTTAGCCTGGGCGCTCCCCCATCAGGAAGTGGGCCGATTCCCCTGTCATCCACGCTTCTCTCTTCGTGGATGTTGCTTGGGGGAGGACGTTTTTCCCTGAGTACGGTGGGTTTCTGTTTTTTTTTTTTTTTTTTTTAATGAACTATTTTTTAAATTTAATTTCTTTTCAGTGTAACAGAATTCATTGTTTATGCACCATACCCAGTGTTCCATGCAATATGTGCCCTCCATAATACCCACCACCAGGCTCCCCCAACCTCCCTTTTAAAACCCTCAGATTGTTTTTCAGAGTCCACAGTCTCTCATGGTTCACCTCCCCTTCCAGTTTCCATCAACTCCCTTCTCCTCTCCATCTCCCCATGTCCTTCCTCCGTGTTATCTCTTATGCTCCACAAATAAATGAAACCATATCTTAATTGACTCTCTCTGCTTGACTTATTTCACTCAGCATAATCTCTTCGAGTCCCGTCCATGTTGCTACTAAAGTTGGGTATTCATCCTTTCTGATGGAGGCATAATACTCCATAGTGTATATGGACCACAGCTTCCTTATCCATTTGTCGGTTGAAGGGCATCTTGGTTCTTTCCGCAGTTTGGCGACTGTGGCCGTTGCTGCTATGAACATTGGGGTACAGACGGCCCTTCTTTTCACAACATCTGTATCTTTGGGGTAAATACCCAGTTGTGCAATTGCAGGGTCATAGGGAAGCTCTATTTTTTTGAACCCTAAAGCCGCGTTCTTGGAAGGTGTCTAAACAAGGGCTTCCAACACGAACCAGAAGAGGGCAGCAAAACACTAGTCACTACACTGTGTCCCTTGCTCTGGGACAGGAAAGCAGTTGCAGGCTTTCCTGCCTCTTTGGTTCTTGTGCATTTTCTGGATTAACATGATTCCAGGACCTGCAGCAGGTCCACACATCTTTAAGGAACACACCAAGCCTTTGGTTTTTACCATCATATTTCTCAGCAATGAGATATCAGAGGACATGGCTAATTATTCAAACCAGGGTGGAAAAAATAACCAAAACCCCACTCACAATTAATTTTACTAAAGATCCAGTGCATTGAATCATATAAATAAGATTGAATCATATAATTAAATGAACCCTATAAATAAGAATACAGAATGAATATCTTACTGAAATTACCAATTTTAAGCTTATTTTCTCCATGTATATTGCATTATTTACTAAATTCTGCATTCACAAAAATACAGACAGAATGATATTTGAAAGGGAAGTGATCAAAGTGTGTCTCCACTAGTTATCACAATTGACAATTGCCACCAGGAACATGGCTTCTTCACCCAACCGCAGGCAACAACTGGACATTTATTAATTAGCATTTAATGTGCAAAAATAGAGCTGTTCTCTCAAATGTAATGTGAGGTAGTTATGAACACATCTTAAACATTTTAAGATTCCTGAATAGGAAGGAATAGACTGACCCATAGGAAAAAGGTCATTCGTGTTTCTCTTCTTTTTTTTTTTTTTTTTAGATTTTATTTATTTGAGAGAGAAAGATTGAGAGTGCACGCATGAGAAGGGGGGAGGCGTACAGGGAGACAGAGAGGCATACTCCATGCCAGGCATGGAACCTGATGATCGGGGCTCGAGCCCAGGACACTGAGATCATGACCTGAGTCCAAGTCAGCTGTTTAAAAGACTGAGCCACCCAGGAGCCCGTGTCTCCTTAAACAGAGAAATTACAAAGAAGTGTTTCCTTTAAAATTAGCTAAGGGGCAATAGCGTCTGTTTCCACCAATGTTATTTGCTATTGTGCCGGAATGTAGGTGAATGCAAAGTTAGGAACCAAACAGGAGGAATCAAGGCTACAACAGTGATGCAAAAACACGGTTAGGTCCTTTTTTATTTCTGGCTTGTTCACTCAAGGTCATGTTAGTGAAATGTATCAATAGCTCATTTCCTCATTACTCTGCACTGTGCTGTCTAATGATTCACATGTCCTCGAGTACTGATATAAAATTGCTTTGTGTCTGCCTTTGCTAGCTTTTAACTACTTGCGCAACTTTCAGCGGACATGAGCAGTAATCTCTGTTGGTCTGTATCATAGGAGGCGTGCTGTGTATGTTTAAACTTTAGATCCTGCCTTTTCCACTTCTGTGAGATTTCAGAAGTACTGAAATATTGGTAAGGAAAATCCTAGATTTCAATACCGGGAACTGTAGATTCCCCTGCTCTCACAAGGGAGCTGAGCTATCACTTTGCAAGGACCTTACCAAGTATCCACAGATGGTGAACAAGTTTCCAGTCCTCCCACAGGACCGCTCTAGGCGTGGACAGTATGTGGCCCGCAGAGGGGCCTCAGGCCAAGCGCACAGCTGCCACAGGTGGACCTCAGCAGTGGGGCGGGCTCCGTCCTGCTGTGACCGGCCTCAGCTGAGGAGTCCGTGAAAGGACACCCTCTGCCTTGGGTGAGTGGGCTCATGGCAACCCTGAAGCCCCAGATGGAAGGCAGGGACACTGGGGGATTTCTGAAACGCAAGAGACATACATCTACTGCTCTAGGAGAATGCTTGCCTATCTTCAGGAGAATTCCAAGTTTGCACAGAAATGAATGGAACTTTTGGGAAATGATGGAAGGAATGACTGCATAGTTAGCTTGGAGGTCTGATACGACGTGATACAACATTTCTTAGTGTGCTGCTGGGCTCCATGGGGCCTCTTGTGATCAGGCATTGAGAAATGCTTTGATGGGACAATGGAGACCCACATTTAAATTTGAATTTAAAATTAAAATTTAATTTTAAAATTAAAGCTTCAAAACAAAATATGGTCTAGAGGATGTACAATGAAAAGTAAAGTCTCCCTTGTTCCCACCCAGAAGTAGCCAGGGGAGGTGGCTGGCACCCACTGTGCCCCCATTTCTCTTCCTCAGTTCAGCCTTCAAGCCCAAGAGATCTGTGAACCCCCCAAGTGTGGGGAACGAGGGAGTGGACCCCTCCACAGCACCTCTGCAGGCCTGATTCATGACCCGGGTGATGACCCAACAGAAGCTGTGTGAGTGCACAGGGGTTCCTGCTCGCGCGCTCACTCCTCCGGTTCCAGGTTCTAGAGCTGTGTCCTGGCAACAGGTCCCGCATTGTGCTCTAGGCCTTCGGCTGCGACTTGGCAGCTGAAGGAGAGCGCTGCGAGCCTAGTTGGCTATCCTCAGCGTCTAGCCTTACCGGACTGCTCTATGGGCACCTCCTTGAGTAGGCCGTGCCCCTCCCCCCATCCCCGGGCTCTGCGGGGCCCCCACCTGGCTCCCTGTGGCCGCAGACAACTCTTGGCGCCCAGGGCTCGACCGGCGGTCCACGCCCCGGGGTCCATTCGCAGGCGGTCCTCCACGAGCCGGCAACCATGCTCACTCCTAGCAGCTTTCTCCGGGACCCTGGAGAACCTGCGCCTTCTTTTCCTGGGACTCCTCACCACCTTCTGCAGGTGGGGCTGCCGGCTGAAGGCGATGCTGTCAGCTCCTGGATCGCAGGTGTCCTGCCGCCGCAACTGCGAGTCCATCGTGGACACGGTCACCCCCTGTGTGCTGCAGAGGCGGTTCGTCACCGGGCTGCGGCCCTCGGCACCCAGGAACGTCCATGATGTCTCCACAGCGGAGCGGGTGGGCAGAGACCCCAGTCGGAGCGGCAAAGGGTTGGCCCAGGCCCAGGGTCCTCACAGAAAGGGCCCTCAAGGCACTGGGACCCCACAGAGGGCATTTAGTCCCCTGGGGGTCCACGGAGGCCTCTCTTCCTTTGTGCCCAGGCCTGGGCCTCTGCTGAGAGCCGTCCCCCAGGAAGAGAGCTCAGAAGACCCATACAGTAAGAAGTCCCCCAGCTCCCAGAGGAGCTCCTGCCCCACTCGAAATGCCATCACCAGTTCTTACAGTTCCACCATGGGCTGCTACCCGGTGCAGAGGAGGAGGGGTCTGGCCACAAGTCAGGCCGCGTGGCCCCCGAGGTCCCCCAAAAAAGTCAGCCAAAAGAGTCCCTTGTGTCCTGCCGGAGTGCCTGCCCTTCGCCAGAAGAACCAGCCGGAAAAGGCTGCCGATACCACCACCAGGCAGAAAACAACGCCGAGGAACTGCTCATCCCCAGCTGACTGTTCCAGGCCCGGAAAACGCAAGGTTAGTCTGCTGCCACACAGGCGAGGGGAGCCTCTGAGGCTGCCGTCACCCCCTCAGCCGGGGTTTCGAGTGACTGCTGAGGACCTTGACCGGGAAAAGACAGCTGCTCTCCAGCGCATTCAAGATGCTCTTCGAGGGGACACAGAGGCCACCTGCAGCTGTGGCCCAACTAGCCCATCCAGTGCCTTGGCCCTGCCTGCTGCAGTGGCTGCTCCCCTGCCAGCCTCTGACTCCCAGGTCACCTTCGGTTCCTCCTCAGGTTCTTCCCAGCCTCTCCTCTTGGGGTCTCTCCCTGGCTGCAGTGGGAGCAATGTTGCATCTACCCAGGCCCTCTCGATGCAGCCCGGGGACAACATGGTCTCAGTCACAGTCCCCACAGGGCTGCCTGCGCTGCCTGGGGGGAGTGGCAACCCGGGATCCACTGCCCAGGCCCCATTCGGGGCTGTTGGTGGGCAGTGGCCCGCAGCCAGCCCCCTTCACAGCTCTCCCCCCCATGGACAGCCGGCAGCTCAGGCTCCAGTCCCACTCCAGGCCCTGAGCACAACGGTAGTCCAGCTGACCTTGGGCAGTGGCACTCAGGCAGTTTATGTGGTTCCCTTACCCGCATCTGCCTCCCGGGGCACCCGTGCCAGTGCCCAGCCATGTTCGGCTACCTCCCCTGCTGTACTCGCCCCTGGCACAGCCGCTGCCCCTGGCTTGACAGCAGCCCCCCAGGTGCCTGGCGCTGTGTCCCATGCTGGGCGCATTAGCCAGCAGCCCCGCCCTCCAGGGGGCAGCACAATGCTGGTCCTCATCAGCATGGGGTTTTCCACAGCACCCCCAGGTTTTGGGAGAGGTGATGGTGTCCCAGATCTGTGCTCCAGGTTTGGGGCTCTGAGCATTACAGCAGGAACGAGCAGGGCCCCAAGCGGCCCACAGGGCTCCAGGGCAAGCCTGGGCCCAAACACAGGGGGCCTCCCACGCCAGAGCACCATGTCGGGGACCGCTGGAGCCGGCACGACGAGCCAGCCTGTGTCGGGAGCCCCGAGTGCCCCTAGCTTCAGTCACATCCCCAGGCACCAGAGCAGGAAGAGGTCCAGGTCAGATGGCATTAGCTCTGCCAGCAAGGCCGCCTGCGGGGATGGGGGCGTCCTGGCCTCTCCTCCTAGTGGCCCCACCTCTCTGGTCAGCACAGCCCAGACCAGCCTTGCCACCAAGACCCCCTCATTCCCTGCCCAGCGATTCATTAGGTGCAAAAGAGCTGCACCCTGCAACAAAGCATTTTCGTCCACATCACAGCCCACTGCCTCTGCCTCTGGCTTGGCAACTGCCCCCCAGGTGCCGGGCGCCGTGTCCCATGCTGGGCCCAACAGCCAGCAGCCCGGCCCCCAAGCTGGCAACACAATGCCGGCCCCCATCAGCATGGGGCTTACCGCAGCACCCCCAGGTTTGGGGAGAGGAGATGTAGTTGCAGATTTGTGCTCCAGGTTTGGGGCTCTGAGCATTACAGCAGGAACGAGCAGGGCCCCAACAAGCAGCCTTGCCACAAAGAACCCCTCATTCCCTGCCCAGCACCGGAGAGGACGCAAAAGATCTGCACCGGGCAACAAGCCGTTTTCCTCCAAATCACAGCCTGCTTCCAAGAGGCAGAGGCTCGGCTGAGCCAATAGCTTCCTGGAAAAGTAGCCGGTGTTGCACTTCCTTCTAGATGACACCGGTGCAAGACTAGTGTGGAATGGGAGACACAAATCAAGCCCGGTCCTGGAGCAAAACCGGGCTCCCAGCCTGCCAGCCAACGTTGGGAAAACTTCCCAATCCCTGAACCAGCAGTTTGAAGGAAGGTGGGGGCTTGAGGCCTCGTCTGTGATCCCAGGGGCCATGGGCCTAGGGACAGTACATGGAGATCCGTGTCCCTTTGGCCTCCAGTCCCACAGCTCCTGGGACTCCTGCCGCTGCCCACAGGTTTCCCCTCCCTTCTCCCCATGTTCTTCGCAGAACCTTTAGGTAGTGTTAATTTCATTAATTAAAGCCTGTTCTAGTTTCTCTGCATAGCTCTCCTGAGTCTCTTCTGTGGGTCAAGTGCGCAAAAGTTGGGGGCCGAATGGGTGCTGTCATGGGAAGCCCGATGCCATCATTTCCAGGTTCCTGTGGCCCAGCAGAGCGGGTAGGGCAAGAAGGACGGACCCTTGAAGAGTGAGAGTAGGTTTTCCGTTTTGGGGGGGCCTGGGAGAACACTGGCCTGGGGAGGGCAAAGTGGGGAGACTCACCCTTGTCTATTGGAAGCACTGCTCCTCTCCCACTGGGGACGCCACGGAATCTTTTAGCTTCACAGCCCTAGGGCAATGTAAAGACACTCCTGGCCTAGAGTATTGGTCTGGCATCAAAGGTTGTGGCTCAGGGCACAGGAGGACAGCTTTGCCTTGAGGGTATGACAGCTCCCTGAGCGCTGAGTGACTCCCACTTCACACAAGCACCAGGCCTCCCTCCGTGCATCTCTTCCCTCTGCCAGGCATTTGCGGGCCCCTTCCTGATGGCACTGGGGAGAAGAATGAGGAACAAACAAGTCACCTGGGAGAGGGAGGGAGCAGAGATGACACTGAAAGGACCGTCACCCCCCAAAACTCCTCAGTCCCGTATTTATTAGATACAAGATCACACCCAACAAAGGAGGAGGTTATACATTCGTCATGGGTCTTGTAGGTCAACCAGAAGGAATGGGAGGCCTACGGCGACCACAGTCTTGTAGGTAAACAGAGTAGGCTGTGCCTGGCCCAGCGGCTTGGATTTTTGGCGGAGCAAGTGCACATAAAGGGATTATTCTAACAGCAGGCTTTCCTGAGGCAGGGGAGACAACGGAAAAGGGAAACAGGCGATGTTCCAGCCTGAGCTGCTGGGCTTCAAGGACCTGTATCCTCCTCTCCACCCGAGGCCTGCTGCTAGTTCAGGTTTTCTCAAGGTCATCGTCAAGCATGCTTGCGTGACCAGTACCATTTCTCATTAGTGATATTTTAAGCAGCCTATCATTCTGAGGGATGGTTTCATTCCCCCCCCGTTTTTGTTAATGCAGAAGCCGCAAAATCCATTTTGCAAGTTCTTGAACCATTGGTCGTCAGAAAGATGTTTGTGAGCATCTGAGGACTCAGCGTAAAAAGACTATAGCAATAAAAAGTATCATCATTCCACCTATAATGCCAGCACCAGTGTTTTGATTCAAGCAAAGGGTTTTACATCAGACAGAATATCATTAATCCTTTGTGCGAAACTCACTCTTGGAACTGATTGTAAGGATCACAAGGAATGCCCTGAATAGTATCTTGAAGCTGTTTAATATCCACAGTTAAATTACCACCATCATGACTAGTAATATGGTGAAATCTTGTTCCATGGTATTTCTGAGTTATTATAGGTGTAGGAGTAACACAGAAGGAAGAAACATTCTAATCACACGGAAGGTGAAGGCTTATATTTGCAAGATCTTCTCTCCTATATATATTACAGCTTCCTTTAAATCAAGGACTCTTTCATGAAATCTTTGATCTAGACTGTTTGTTGATTCCAAGCCTTGATAGCATTCCCGTGCCATTTTTGCACAAATTGGGTGGTTTGTGCAGTCTGATGCAAGGCCAGTCCCACAGTGGCAGCGGTAACAGTAATGGCTGTAATTTGGAAAATAGGTTGGTCAGAGGCACGGGTGACAACCGGGATTTGTGCCTCTTGTCTGAAGTGTGCAGTATGTGTGCGGTGGGGCAGTGGTTGGGGGGACAGTTTTGTGGGACTGAGCCCCTGCTCTCTCCAGGTATCTATGTCCACACAGATAGCGTCAGATTTGAGTTATATTGTAGCACAACTAGCTGGTGTCAGAGAATTTGGTGAGTGGAACACCGCCTCCCACACCCGTGGTGGAGTTGGGCACAGAACCCTTATGATTCCAAATATGAGAATGTCCAAAACCAAAACAAAAACCTGACCCTTTTTGCTAGTTTGGCTGAAACAGAAAGTCTAAAATCAAAGTGTGTTCTACAAATGCACGATGTTATGAGAAACGTTGTTTTATGAAGGTTTCATTTCACAGGCATGATTGATTACATTATTGACTATTGGCCATTGATCTTCATGTCCAGTTGTCTTCTCTCCCCAGAGGTCTGGCTGGTGGGCTCAAGGGTCCATGGCTCTAATCACAATCACAAGTTGACCCCACTGCCAACCAGCCCCAGTTCCTAGGGGAGATCCAAAAGCCACCCCCTTAACATAATAAAAGAAACTTTTATTGCTATCCTCATAGGAAATTACAGAGGTTTTTAGTTCTGTGCCTGAAATGGAGACACAGAATATTTCTGTTATATTCTGTTATATTTCTATTTCACAGTGTTAGAAAGCAAAGGAATAACCTAAAGAATATATTAAAAAAAAAACCTAGAACTGTGAGTAAAGTTGATGTAATTTTCTGAGTTTTCAATAACTTTCTTTTTGTAGCATGCTTATAACATATTGTAAATGTAAATATAACCTTATTTGGTTATCAGTGATATTTAAAACACAGGGATATGCAGACAATATTAGTTTAAATATTGTCTTAACTCTCCAGATATTTTAGTCCATGAACATCTATTTTTAATTATATATGTTGCTTTGGAAATTTAACAACTGAACCAAAAAACAAAACAAAACAAAAAACCTATGAGTTCTTTCAAAAAAGTGAATATTTTCTTGGAAATAATAGACTATAAAAGTTGTATAGTATTAGTGTGCTTGGGTGGCTCAGTGGGTTTAAAGCCTCTGCCTTCGGCTCGGGTCATGATCCCAGGGTCCTGGGATCGAGCTCCATGTCAGGCTCTCTGCTCTGCGGGGAGCCTGCCTCCTCCTATCTCTCTGCCTGCCTGTCTGCCTACTTGTGATCACTGTCTGTCAAATAAATAAATAAATAAATAAATAAATAAATAAAATCTTTAAAGATTTTAAATAAATCTTAAATAAATTTAGTGATTTATTTAAATAAATTTAAATAAATAAATAACAATCTTTCAAGATTTTGTTTATTTATTTATTTGACAGCAAGAGAGAGAGAGATCACAAGCAGGCAGAGAGGCAGGCGGGGTGGGGGTGGGGGCCAGGCTTCCTGCTGAGCAGAGAGCCCGATGCGGGTCTGGATCCCAGGACCCTGAGATCAAGACCTGAGCAGAAGCCAGAGGCTTAACCACTGAGCAACCCAGGCGCCCCAATAAGTAAAATCTTAAAAAAAAAAAATTGGGGAGGGTATGTGCTTGGGTGAGTGCTGTGAAGTGTGTAAACCTGGCGATTCACAGACCTGTACCCCTGGGGATAAAAATATATGTTTATAAAAAATAAAAACTTAAAAAAAAATGAAAGTGGACCTGGACTGGGGCACCTGGCTGGGTTAGTTGGTTAAGTGTCCAACTGCTGATTTTGGCTCAGGTCTCCATCTCAGGTAGTGAGACTGAGCCCCTTGTTGCACTCCACGCTCGGCCGGGAGTCTGCTTGAGATTCTCTCACTCCCCCTCTGCCCCTCCCCACTGCCTACCCATGTCCCCTCTCTAAAATAAATAAATAAAGCTTTTTAAAAATAATGAAGTGGATTTGGAATAGTTACAAATATATATTGCAAACTCTAGGGCAACCAAAAAAGAAAGAAAAAAAAAGTACTGACATGCTAAGAAAGAAAGAAAATGAAATCATAATAAGTTGTCAGTTAAAACCACAAAAGGCAGAAAAAGAGTGGAAGACAAAAACAGGAACAAAGAACAAGGACAATGAAGAGAAAATAGTAACAAATGTTAGATATTAATCCAGGTTTATCAATAACACTTCTAACGTCACCGGCCTAAATGCACCAATTAAAAGGCAGATTTCAGAGCGGATTAAAACACACAACCAAAATACATGTTGTCTATTAGAAAATTACTTTGAATATAAAGACACACAGATTAAAAGTAAACAGACGGAGAAAAACAGACCATGCTACCACTAAGATGCTTACATTAATCAAAAGAAGGCCGCAATAGCTATATTAATTTCAGACAGAGCAGACATCCGTGTAAGAAAAGTTAGGGATAAAGAAGGGCCTTATGTAATGATATATTTATATTTACATAAATATAAATTCTCCAAGAAGACATAGCAATTCTTCCTTAACATTATGCATGCCCCTAATAAGGCGTCCAACTATACAAGGTAAAACTTACAAGTAGAAAAAGGTGAAACCACTAACGTGGCTGGAGACTTCAACACCTGTCCCTCAAAAATGGACCGATCCAGCAGGCAGAAAACCAGTAAGGACACAGTTGAACTCAATAACACCACCAATCACCAAGAAATAATCGACATCTACAGACAGCTTCATCCAACAACAGCAGGATACACATATTTCTCAAACTCACATGGAACATTTGCCAAGATAGACTACATTCTGGGCCATAAAACACATCCTAACAAAATTAAAAGAGGTGTGCCTGGGTGGCTCGGTCAGTTATACGTCTGCCTTCAACTCAGAGCCGTGCATCAGGCTCACTGCTCAGAAGGAGTCTGCTTCTCCCTCTGCCCCTTTCCCTGCTTGTGCTCCTTCTCAAATAAATAAATAAATAAGATCTTTTTTTAAAACAAACAAAACAAAACAACCAAAAATGTTTTTTAAAAGAATAGAAATCCGTTTCTGCTCGTAGACTATAATGAAATTAAACCAGAAATCAGTAACAGAAAAGTAACTGAAAAATCCCAATATACAGGGAGACTGAAAACATGCTTCTGAATAACAAATTGGCAGAAGAAGAAATCTCAAGAGAAATTTTGAAAGATTTTGAACTAAATGAATTTGAAAACACAACAATCAGTAAGCTTCTAGCCAGGTTAACAAAAAATGAAAAACAAACAAACAAACAAACAAACAACCAAACCAGAAAGGGGGATACAAATGACTAATACTACAAATGAAAGAAGAGACACCAGTAGGGATCTCCCTGAAAAGGATAATAAAGGAATACTATGAACAACTCTATGCCTACAAATTTGACACCATAGATGAAGCAGACCTATTCTGTGAGAGACACATCTGCCAAAAGTTACTCAGGAAGAAACAGGCAATTATAATAGGTCTTTATATATTAAAGGCATTGAATCAGTAATTAATAACCTTCTAAAACAGAAAGCATGAGGCCCAGATGAGTTCTCTGGTGGATTCTATCAAACATTAAAGGAAGAAACTATACCAAGTATCTATTTTCAATCTCTTTCTAAGGATAGAAGCAGAGAGATTATTTCCTAATTCATTCTATGAGGCCATAATTACCCTTATGCCAACACCAGAAAAAGACATTACAAGAAGACTGCAGACCAGTATTTCTCATGAACACAGATGCAAAAATCTCCAACAAAATAGTAGCAAACTGAATTCAGCAATGTATAAAAAGAATTATATGCCAGGACCAAATGGGATTTATCCCAGGTATGCAAGGCTGGTTCGACATTCTAAAATTAATGTGATCTATCCCATTGATAGACAGAACATCACAGAAAAAGAATTTGACAAATCCAACCACCATTCATGATAAAATCTCACAGTAAACTAGGAATGGAGGGGAACTGTCTCAACTTGATAAAGAATATCTACAAAAAGCTACCACTAACACCATACTAAAGGGTGAGAAACCCCAAGCTTTTCCATCAAGATTGGGTAAAAATATAAGGATGTCTTCTCTCTCCTTTTTTTCTTCCATTGATTTTTCTATTGGCTGTGGTTATTACAGTTTCATAATCTGAAGGATGTCCTATTTCACTCGCCACTTCTTTTCAACACAGCTCTTGAAGTCCTTGCTAATCCAGTAAGTTAAAAGGAAATGAGAGGTATGCAGCTTGGAAAGGTAAACATGAAACTATTGTTCGAAGATAACATGATTACCTATGTAAAAAAAATCCAAAAGAATTGATCCAAAAACCTCCTGGAACTAATAAGTGACTAAAGCAAGGTTGCAGAATACAAGGTTAATATTTAAAAATTAAATTGCTCTCCTATATCTCAATAATAACTAAAATTTGAAATTAAAAAAACAACACCATTTATATCAGGACCCGCCAAAATGAAATATTTAGGTATAAGTCTAACAAAAGTCATATAAGACCTGTATGAGGAAAACGACAAAACTCGGATGAATGAAATCAAAGAACACATAAATGGAAAGATACTCTATGTTTTTGGATAGGAAGACTGAATATTGTCAACATGCCAGTTCTTCCCAACTTGATCTATAGATTCACTACAATCCCAATGACAATCCCAGCATGTCATTTTATGGATATCGACAAACTCATCTAAAGGTTAAATGGAAAGGCAAAGGACCCACAGCAGCCAACAGAACATTGAAGGAGAAGGACAAGGGACTGACACTACCCAACTTCAAGACTCACTATAAAGCTACAGTAATCAGGACAGTGTTATACTGGCAAAAGAATAAACAAATAGATCAATGGGACAGAATAGGGAGACCAGAAAGAGACCTTCAAAAATTTAGTCAACTGATCTTTGATAGAGGAGCAAAGACAATACAATGGAGTAAAGACAGTCTTTAAAATATAATGCTATAATAAGTAGACATCCAGGGGCGCCTGGGTGGCTCAGTGGGTTAAAGCCTCTGCCTTCGGCTCAGGTCATGATCCCAGGGTCCTGGGATCGAGCCCCGCATCGGGCTCTCTGCTCAGCAGGGAGCCTGCTTCCTCCTCTCTCTCGTTCTGCCTGCCTCTCTGCCTACTTGTAATCTCTGTCAAATAAATAAAGAAATAAATAATATTAAAAAAAACCACACACAAATAAGTAGACATCCACAGAACAACAACAGTAACAAAATGCATCTAGATACAGACCTTTCAAAAAAATTAACTCAGGGGGCACCTGGGTGGCTTAGTCCTTAAGCGTCTGCCTTTGGCTCAGGTCATGATCCCAGGGTCCTGGGACTAAGCCCTGCATTGGGCTCCCTGCTCCACAGGAAGCCTGCTTCTCCCTCTCCTACTCTCCCTACTTGTGTTCCCTCTCTCACTGTGTTTCTCTCTGTCAAATAAATAAATAATATCTTAAAAAAAAAGTTATCTCAAAATGGGCCACAGACCTAAATATAAAAGAAAAAAATAGCAAATATTGTAGAAGACAGCATAACCTAGAGACCCTGGGTATTGGGATATCAACACCAAACATTCAATCCGTGAAAGAAATTTATATAATGTTTGAATTAATCATTAGTGATGAACTTATTGAAATTAAAAACAACTGCTCTGTGAAAGACCATATCAAGAAAATGGAATATAAGCTACAGACTGAACAGACATATTTGCAAAAGACACATCTGATAAAGGACTGTTATCCCAAATATACAGAGAACTCTTAAACTCAACAAGATCACAAACAACCCAATTGAAAAATGGGCCAAAGATCTTAACAGACACCTCACCAAAGAAGTTATACAATGGTGAATCAGCACATGAAAAATGCTGAACATCAGATGTCATCAGAGAAATGCAAATAAAAACGAGACTTGACTGCACATCCACCAGAACAGCCCATCGCAGAGCACTGACATCACCAAATGCTGGTGAGGATGTGGAGCAACAGGAACTCCACTCATTGTTGGTGGGAATGCAAAATGGTACAACCACTTGGAAGAGTTTGGTGTTTTCTTACAAAACTAAACATTCTCTTAGCATACCAGCCAGCAGTCATGCTCCTTGGTATTTATCCAAAGGAGCTGCAAAATATGTCCACACAAAAACCTGCACACAAATGTTTATAGTACCTTTATTCTTTTTTTTTTTTTAATAGTACCTTTATTCTTAATTGTCAAAACTTGGAAGCAAAGTGTCTTTCAATAGGTAAATGGAGAAACTGTGGTACAGAAATGTAGAGACAATAAAAAATACCGGTGGTTTCCGAGGGACCGGTGGGGAGCACAGAGGATTTTGAGGGCAGTAAAAATGCTTTGTATATTGGGTGGTCTGACCGCCGTCTCTGAGTGTTCTCCGTGTTCTTTCCAGAGACTGCACGACCTGGTCCTCCCCCTGGTCATGGGGGTCCAGCAGGGCGATGTCCTGGGCAGCTCCCCGTATACCAGCTCCTGCTGCCGCTGGGAGCTCTACCGCCTGCTGCTGGCACTCCTGCTGGCCCCGGCTCCCCGCTGCCCGCCTCCCCTCTCCTGCGCAGTGCAAGCCTTCTCCCTTGGCCAGCGAGAGGACAGCCTTGAGGTAGCTGCCCCTTGGCCCTCCCTACCCCCCACATCTGAAGCCAGGGCCTCCCCTTCTGGTGCCTGATGCTCACACCTGCCCTTGGTCTCTTCCTCAGGTGGCATCTTTCTGCTCGGAAGCGCTGGTGACCTGTGCTGCCCTGACCCACCCCCGGGTCCCTCCCCTGCAGTCCATGGGCTCTGCCTGCCCTACGCCTGCTCCAGTCCCCCCTCCTGAGGCCCCATCTCCATTCTGGGCACCCCCCTTCCATCCCCGAGGCCCCATGCCCCCGGTGGGCCCCTTGCCGCCAGCGGGCCCCCTGCCTCCGACACGCCCTGGACCTCCAGCCACAGCCAACCACTTAGGCCTCTCCGTCCCAGGCCTGGTGTCTGTGCCCCCCCGGCTCCATCCTGGCCCAGAGAACCATCGGGCAGGCTCCAACGAGGACCCCGTCCTCGCCCCTAGTGGCACTCCTCCACCCCCCATACCCCCGGATGAGACTTTTGGGGGCAGAGTGCCCAGGCCGGCCTTTGTCCACTATGATAAGGAGGAGGCATCCGACGTGGAGATCTCCTTGGAAAGCGACTCTGATGACAGCGTGGTGATCGTCCCCGAGGGGCTGCCTCCCCTGCCGCCCCTCCCCCCCTCGGGCTCCACACCCCCGCCTGTGGCTCCAGCCGGCCCGCCAACTGCCTTCCCTCCTGGGCCGGCCATAGAGGAGCCCGAGGAGCTTCCCACGGCCCCGGGGCCTCTCCCGCCCCCCCCCGCCCCCCCTGTACCGGGCCCCGTGGCGCTGCCGACTCCCCAGCTGGTCCCTGAAGGGACTCCTGGCGGCGGAGGACCCCCTGGCCTGGAGGAAGACCTGACGGTCATTAACATCAACAGCAGTGATGAGGAGGAGGAATAAGAGGAGGAGGACTTTGAGTAAGAGGAGGAGGACGAGGAGGAGTATTTTGAGGAGGAAGAAGAGGAAGAAGAGGAGTTCGAGGAGGAGTTTGAGGAAGAGGAAGGAGAGTTGGAGGAGGAGGAAGAGGAGGAAGAGGAGGAGGAGGAGGAGGAGCTGGAGGAGCTGGAGGAGGTGGAGTTCGGCCCCGCAGGGGCACCGGCAGAGGAGAGTGGGCCCCCGCCGCCGAGCCCGCCCCCGGCGCTGCCCCATGCCCAGTCCCCAAAGTCCCAGCCTGAGCCCGAAGGCGAGCCCGGGCTGCTGCTGGAGGTAGAGGAGCCGGGGGCCGAGGAGGGGCCGGGGGCCGAGGCTGCCCCCACGCTGGTCCCTGAGGTGCTCCCCTCTGAGGGGGAGGGTCCGCCGGACCCAGAGAGCCCCCCAGCTGGGCCACCTCCCCAGGAGCTCAAGGAAGAGGAGCCTTCGGCTCCCCCGACCCTGCTGGAGGAGGGGACTGAGAGTGGGGGGTGACGAGGTGCCGGTCCCCCCCGAGACACCTGCCGTGGCAGACGTGGAGGCGGAGGCCGAGGCAGAGACGGCCGCCCTCCCCGAGAAGGTAGGCGGGCAGGGGAGGGGGCTCAGCTCTGGGTCTGTCCTTCTGTGCGCCTGTGTGTGTGTGACCGTTTCCAATCTTACGTCTTTTTGCCGAAAAGGAGCAGGATGACACGGCCGCCATGCTGGCTGACTTCATCGATTGTCCCCTTGATGACGAGAAGCCACCACCGGCCCCGGAGCCCGATTCCTAATCCTCTCCTGCCGCCCTTTCGGTTTCTAATAAAGTTCTGTCCTGGGAGATCACCTGCCGCCCGCCTCTTGCACCGCTGGGTTCCCGGCCTGAAGCCCCATCGCCTGCGGGCGTCCCAAGGTACTCGTAGTGCTCCCTGTGCGTCTGCACAGCGGCCTGTGCTCCCCGGCGGCCCGACTGCCCTGCGTCGTCCCACCGTCCGCCCTCGGCGCTGCTGGCGATTGAGACCACGAGTAAGGAGCGGGGCTGCTTGTCAGAGCCTAGGATGGGTGTGTGGGAGGTCAGAGCACTGTGTGTCCCAGAGAGTGAGAGTGTGTAAATATGCGTGCTCCCGTGCCGCCAAAACCGTGGGCTGGAAACCATGTGACTGGAGGTAGACAAATGTGAAAGGTACGGAGGTGTGAGCCCTGTTCCCGGGCTGGGCCTTCTTGTGACTGGATCTACCCCGTTCCCCCAGCTGTGGCCACGGCCCAGCTGGTGTCTGGTTTCTGCAAACACGGCACGCCTCGGCCTCTTTGGGGCTCTCGTGTGTGTGGGAGCAAGACGGGCGTCCGTCTGTGTGGCATGAGCACAGGTCTGTCTATTGCGGCATGAACACAGGCCGGAGATGTGGGCAGAGCACCTCGTCTTCCCGAGTGTGCGTGTCCTGAAGGCCCTTGTTAGTGAGGCCAATTTTTGGCAACTTACTCAGGTTTACAAAACTTTTCCCCCAACCTGCTATCTTGAGAAACCCCAAGCCTGTGGAAGGGCTGGAAGAAGAGTGTGACCATCACATAGACTCCCCGGTCGCAGATGTTAGTCCGTGTTCGTCTCTGTGCAGCTGTACTCTGTGTAGACCCGTGCGTTCGTGTGCACACGCACCGCTGCCCGTAGCAGTGTGCTCACATCTGGACCTACCTTTTTTTCATAGCATCGTGTAAAAGTCTGTTTGCAGACCTGGTCCTTGTCCTCTGAATTTGTTAGCGTTCTCTGCTGAGATTAAGGTCGTTTTTCTAGGTAATCACAATACCACCGTCAAACCTGTGGTAAGAGCCCAGGAGCAAGGATGGGCGCCCTGAGACGGGTGTGCGGGCGTGGACAGGGACGTGCTCACTGGGTCATGTGCTCCTGCGGGGACAGGTGACCGTGTGGGGACAGGGATGGGCGTGCAGGGCGGGGCTGAGGGGGCTGGTGAGTGCGTGGGGCAGGTGTGTACCCTGGGAGGGTGCGCAGACACGCGCGGCCTTCCCGGGGAAGGTGGTGCCTTACCACCAAGGATGGACCCATCTCATGGAGTCACGATGTGGTTATTCATCAGACACTGAGTACCGGTTGCGTAATAGTCGCTGCTTTCTCCTTAATCCCTGTTTTAGAAATGCCTCCGGGTCACAGGAGCTTCTGGAGGAGCACATAGGGTGTGGGGGCAGCCCCCCATTTCCTCTTCCAGTTGTCTCTGCGTGGTTAGGGCACAGTGTCGAGACTAGGGTTTGCTGCTGGTACGGTGATGGGCCGTTTCACTGGCAGTAGGCAGGGCAGTGCACGAAATGCAGAAACCCCCTCCCTCCAACCCTCCTGGGCGGAGCTTCCAGATGCTGCGTGGCAGGGCAGAGAGCAGATGGGCGCTGAGAGTGAGCAGGTGCTGGGTTTGCAGCGGGGAGAGGGGAACTGGGGTGTGGGGGCGTGTTTTCAACATTTGATGAGAATTTTCAGACATCGAAAGTGCAGGATTTACACAGAGTGCACGCACGCACCCACTGTGTTCCTGCACCTGGGCACGTGTGTGTGCGCACCTTTGTGTGTGTGTATGCATGAGTGTGTGCGTGGGTTTTAGGTAGGAGGGTTTGGGGGGTCTCCCCGAGATGGGCGGTGAATGAAGGGCTGGCAGGAGGTGATGTGAGGGCTGTGCAGGGCTGGGGGGGCTCCCAGCGTCGCCAGTAAGACGTCCTGAATCGGGAGCCCTCTCGGGGTGCGGAAGGTGGCCAGTAGGATGGGCAAGGGGGATGGGGTCGGGTAGGTGGCAGGCTGGGAGCAGGAGAGGGTGGCGAGGGGGTGTTGCAGGAGGCATTGGGCAGACCACATATTAGGGGTTTTGTTTGTTTTGTTTTAAAAATGTTCTTAATTTAAATTTAGCTTAGTTAACATGGAGTATTATTAGTTTCAGAGGTAGAGGTCCGTGATTCATCAGGTGCGTGTAACACCCTTGTTACAGGTGCCCCCCCTCCATGCCCGTCCCCCAGTTACCCAGCCCCCCACCCCCTCCCCTGCGGCAGCCCTCAGTTTGTTTCCTACGCTTAAGAGCCTCTTATGGTTTGTCTCCTCTCTGTTCTCATGTGATTTTATTTTTCCTTTCCTTTCCCTGTGATCTTGTTTTGATTCTTAAATTTCACGTGTGAGTGGAATTCCTTCCTTGCGGCGGTGGCGGATGCTCCGGTGCGCACACTGCCTCCGAACCCGCTCACTGGGCAGCGGGCCTCTGGTGTCTCCACAGTGCGGCTGTTGTGGGTGTTGCTGCTGTGAATAGGGGGGCAGCTGCCCCTTTGAATTAGCGTGTGTGTGTTTGTTGGGTGAGGACCCAGGAGAGCGGGAGCTGGGCATAGGGCAGCTGTTTTCAACTTTCCTCGGAACTTCCATCCTGTTTGCCGGAGCGGCTGCCCCAGCGCGCGTCCCCACCAGCCGTGTGTAAAGGTTCCTCTTCCAGCAGGAGTTCTGTCGGCCCCATGTGACCTCTCTCGGGAGGTGAATGCGAGGGCGGGTCAGGCTGGGGACGCACAGAGGCCAGGCTGCGGCTAGACGGTGTGGGAGTGGCTGGAGCCCAGTCAGGGTGTGTGTTGGGGGGGAGCAGGTGGGTCTGCAGGTGACACACCCTGTGGCTTCTCAGCCTCCTCCCTCTGCCTGCGGTGGCGGCCGGCGCTGTCCTTTGCTTCCGCTATGTGCCCAGCGAGTCTCTGCGCTGCTTCCCTAGCTCTTGCTGCCACACAACAAGCAGGCATGTGTGTACAGATCACGTGTGCACACGGGTATGGATGTGGGGTCCAGCAAGCGTGTATGTGTGTACAGAGGTGTGCACGCGAGTATTGATGTGCGGGATACAGATCTGACTGTACTGTTCTGTCCCCATGGGATCTATCAAACGGTCCATCTTTTCCTGGTTTGAAGCCCCAGCTTTGCTAGATTTCTGAATTTCTGCCTGGGTTTGGGTCTGTTTCCTGATCTCGTGCTCTGTTCCTCTGATCTGCCGGAGCCCGTTTCCTTACTGTGGCTGTGGTCGGTTCCAGGGTCTAGTCGCAGGGCAGGTAATTAGAGCATGTTTGGCTTGACCTTGGGCCAGGTCACCGTTCGGGGCTAGAACGGCTTCACGGTTCAGAACAGGGTCGGGCAGACGAGCCCCTCCGGGTTTCTGGATTGATGCCTGTGGAGATGGGGGAGCGCTTGTTCTCAGCGAGCTTTTCAGCAACGTGCCTCCATGCTCGGCGGCCAAGGGAGAGTGTGCTGACCAGACTGCAGGACAGTTGATTAAATTTTCCAGACGGTTAATGATCCCACGGGGACAGTAGCGATCAGCGCTGTGCTCTGGACCTTGCCCGAGATCCCTGTAGGCAGCTTGGGTCTGTGAATTACCTTTTCAGGGGAGCACCGAGCTGGAAGGCTAGCGTGTGCTTGCCTGGGAACTGTTCAGAGGGATCAGGAGTTGGCTGTTTTTGGGTCCCTCTGTGGTTAGTGGACAGGGGGATGTCAGAGGTGGCTGGGGGAGGCGGCGCAGGAGAGCCTGGCTCCTGCGGGTGACTTGGGTCCAGGGCTGGCGCAAGGACAGGTGCGGACGGAAGCAGGAGTCGTGGGGATGCGCACATGGGTTCTGGAGCCGCAGGAGGCTGTGTCGGGGTTTGGGCTTTGTTTGCCACCGGCCAGGGTTCTTCTAAAGTTGAATCTCCCCGAGAGAAGTGATGAGCTCTGTCTCCCATGAGCTTTGGCTCAGAGATGGTTCAGGGAGTGTGTGGTGGTCTCCGTGGAGGCTGGGAAAGGTGACTTCGGACCATGGCCGGCAGCAGGGACAGGAGCTCAGGCTTTCCAAGCATCTGAGCGCCCTCTGGGGGCTGTCTGGGCCTGGGCTGCTGGGGGGTGTCGTGAATGCTTCATTTCGGGTGACCCTTGCTAAAGGCTGGCTGGGCCTCACCTGGGAGCAGTCCCTGAGTCTGCTTGTTCTCAGGAAGCCCCGTGCCTGGCCCAGGCCATAGCCTCCCTCCAGTGTCCTTCGTGCTGACTGTTCTGTAGAAATGGGGTGGGGTGAGGTGGGGTGGCTGGGAGCTGGGAACTGTAGCTAATCCCCAAATGACAGGGCCTGTTGCCAAGGACGGAGTGGTTTTGGGTTATGAAATGCCTAGTGGTTTTGGCCTAGAAGCAGGGTGGTAGGCATTGGGGAAGTAATGCGTTATTTGAGGTGTTTCTCTAAAGGAACCCACAGTCTGGCAGTATTTGAAACCCCGAGCGAGCAGTGTCTCTAGGAGGCCATGCAGCCAGAGCTGTAGGACCCAGCACGGGGGTGTGGGGTCGAGGAGGGCAGAGAGATCTGGGGGGACAGGCACCCAGGGACGGAGGTGATGGAGGTGGTAGGAGGGAATGAAGTGGGGGGCGTCCGGAACGTTGTTCACACCTACATTTTAGGGGCAAAGGAGCCTTTAACGGGGAGAGAAGAGACCACAGAAGGGCTGATGTCCTGGAAAGTGAGAGAAGAACTTCAAACGGGAGGGGGACACGGTGCGGTTGAGAAATGTCCATAGGGTTTGTCTGCCATCAGTGGGGTTCAAGGAGAGCCGCCTCACAAGCCTGGTGGGGGCCCCGCTCCCCAGGAGAAGAGGGAGGGAGCAAGACTCTGCAGGGGGAGGGGAGAGGAGCAGGTGGTGTCGTGAGGGGACCCTGGGTTTGTACTGCCGCCTCTCCATGCGGGGCTGGCGGCCACCCGTCAGCTGCCTCGGTCCTGCTCAGGTTCTCAGTGGCTCCCGTCAGTTGGGGATGGGCAGCCTCTTGGCCCCAACCCTGGGAAGGGACAGTTCCTGGGCAGAGCTCAGGTCTGGGCAGTGGCCACCGGTCACAGGGACAGAGAGTGGATGTTTTCAGAGGCTTTGGACCTCCTGCTAACCGCCCTGCTGCTAACCCCCTGCTCCTGCTAACCCCGCTGCTGCTGCTCGTACTAACCCCCCATCCTGCTAACCCACCCCGCTGTCTTTTCTCACCAGGCCCTTACCCTGCTCCCCAGCCCACTCCACTTCGTAGCCCTCCCCGCCAGCCGATACATATTCTTCACTATGACTGTTTGGAGCTCGTCTCCTCCCACAGAGTGTGAGCACCTCGAGAGCAGAGACGGCTGCTTTTGCTCTGTCCCCCGCTATCCCCAGCCCCACACCTGCTGCTGCTTGCGCCATGGCTAGTACCGTTACACGGTGGGTGTTTGGGCAGAGTCCCCGCGGGGCCCCCGGACACAGGCTCCAGTCCCCTGAGGAGCACTGAGTGGGAGATAAACAGACCGTCCCTACCATGTGATAAGCTCCCCAAAAGGCAGGACGCCCTGCTCCAGCCCATCGATGTGCCTCGAGGGAGGGCACCTGAATCTGAGGTCTCGCAGGGTGTGGCCTGGCCACGGATGTCATCAAGCCATCTTCGCTTAGCCGACGGAAGGGGCAGCCACGTTTGCCCTGCCTGGGGTCTGTCCCTGGAATTGCACTGCCCCTTGTGCCCTGCCTGGGCCTTTGTTTCCTGGGGTCCTCTTGGTCCACAGCCCAAGTGCCTGGTTCCCTCTGCCCTTCACTCCCTGATTCTCTGCCTGGGCCCTAGGGAGGGATGCGTGGGGTCCCTGCAGCCTGCCCCGAGGATTTCCCTGCAGAATGGCTGTGGGGGCTTGTGGGGGGCGCTCCTCTGGGTCCCTGGCAGGATGTGCGGCCCAGAGTGATCGCAGATGGTAAGTGGCTGCAACCATGTGTGGCCTGAGTTCAAGAGGAACCGCGCTTCCTTGCCCTCCGACCCCTGCCAGGGTGTGCGGCGCTTGGGCTCCAGCTCCCCTTGGCAGGCAGCACAGTGCCTAAGCCACGTTTTGGGGTCCCAAACACCAGGAATCTGAATTTGTTTACACTTGGACCATTCCAGTCCCTATTGGCCAGTCAGGAGGTTACCTGCGCTGTGCCAGGAGCCCGGGAGGACAGGGAGGATGCCAGACCCGTGGCCACAGCCCCTCCCTCTGCGCAGATCTCCATTTCCTAGGAGAGAGGAAGGCACAGTGGGGGCCCCCAAGGAGGGCGGTGGGAGACAGTGCCAGAGGGCAGTGGTGCCAGCTTCTGGGGGGGCAGGCGTTGGGGGCAGAACGTGGAGGAGTCGCACCAAGCCCCCAGCAGTGGCCGTGGGAGCCCAGGGGCGGGACGTATGGACACTCACACTTGGATTATTTATAGCAAAGAAAGTACTTGACTTACGAAGAATTTTTAAAACTTCTAACTTAAAGAAAATCTGAAAAATGGAGAAAAGGTAGCAGTAGCAGTACCTTTTCATTAAAGGAGCCACACAGTGATACTCCCCCCACCCCCCGCCCCCACGCATCCGGCGTTTGAGAGTAAATCATATTGAATCGGCCTGCTTCTCTCCCCTTAAACACTTGCATAGCCTCAAATATTTACATAGTATCTCCTCAGACAGCAGTTGTCTGCTCAAATTTAGCAGTGGGGGGCGCCTGGGGGCTGGTGAAGCATCCTGCTCTGCTCAGGTCATGTCCCGGGGTCCTGGGATCGAGCCCCGCGGCCGGCTCCCTGCTCCAAGGAAGCCTGCTCTCCCTCTCCCTCTGCCCCTGCTCATGCTCTCCCGTAAATGAATTAACAAAATCTTTTCTAAGAAAGAATTTAACAGCTGAAAGAACACTCTTACTAACATTTTGCCCCTGTTTGAATTTCCTCGCTTGTGTCAGTAATTAGTCAGTTTCAGTTGCTTGTGAATTTCAGCCTCTCACCTGCAGAGTCACAGGGGCTCTGGTCCCGCTCCCAAGTGCACCTGTGCTGGGTCTCGGGTCCCTCGGGCAGGTCTGCCTCCACCAACTCCCGCAGAGCAGTCTGAGCACCCGACTCCAGGGTTAACCCTTACTCCTTCCTTCCTCTCCAGTCAGGAGCGACACGGTCCCGCTGACGGGAGGCTTTTAGCTTGTGACTGGCGAGATGCCTGTTGTCAAGGACGCCGCGAATGCCCAGGTGGCAGAACTGACAGGCTCTCGGGCTCCCGGCATCTCTGCTCTCACCTGGCCACGTGGTCATGGTGAGGACGCTTGGCCGACAGGGTGCAGACACATGCACACTGGCTCCTGCTTCCACGGAACACTGAGGCCCGCACCCCAAAAAGACCTCTGAACCTAGGGGTGACACAGGTGCTCTTGTAACAAGATGGTCGCCATGGGAACACGGAGGAGGGGTTGGGGAAGCCGGGAACTGTCTGGACAGTAGGTGCAGGAAGAGAAAGTCAGCGGGCGTTCCAAATGGGAATCAGAAAACAGGAAGAAACCGCGGAGGCTGTGTGGGGGGAAAGCCATGCTATTCCCGATCTTCTGTTGTGACGTCTTTGTAATAACTTAAAATATATCTGCAGGGCGCCTGGGTGGCTCAGTGGTTAAGCCTCTGCCTTCGGCTCAGGTCATGATCTCAGGGTCCTGGGATCGGGTCCCGCATCGGGCTCTCTGCTCGGCAGGGAGCCTGCTTCTTCCTCTCTCTCTCTGCCTGCCTCTCCATCTACTTGTGATTTCTCTCTGTCAAATGAATAAATAAAAAATCTTAAAAAAAAATATATCTGCATATAAATCTTAGTGTATATTTCATCAAAGGAAGCCATTCATTCGTTCACTCATTCGTGGAGGCGAACTTAACCGTTTCCTCCTGGAGTCCTTGTTCTCTGGACCCACTGTCAGTTACCCTGGAACCTTCCAAACCCCTATGTTACTCTGGAACCTTCCAGGCCTGTTATTTATTTATCTAGAAGATTTCATTGATTTATTTGAGAGCGAGCACAAGTAGGCGGAGGGGCAGAGGGAGAAGCAGGCTCCCCGCTGAGCAGGGAGCCCAGTGGAGGACTTGATCCCAGGACCCTGAGATCATGACCTGAACTGAAGACAGACCCTTCACCGACAGAGCCCCCCGGTGTCCCCGGACCGGCTGTTTGACTGTTTTTCTGGAAAAACCTTCATCATCACTGGGAATGCCCTGCATCTCTCCTTCGTTTCCTGGGGCCCGTGGGTTCCTCTTTCTTGGCTTATTTCCTTATTTCAGCGGAGCATATCCTCTTAGCAGTTTCTGGAGAAAAACTGCGTAGGATGTGAAATGCTTTTACTCCTTGCCTGTCTGGAAATACTCTTATTTGATCGAATATTCGGTCGTGTACGGGGGTAGGACACTGTTTTCCCCTCGAGATCTTGTAGACATTTCCCCGTTTTTCTTGGTTTCCAGTGTTGCCATTCAGAAGTTTGATGTCATCTCGAGTCCCTTAGTGGCCTGACATTTTCTTTTGAAGGTTTTAGGATTTGTTCTTTGTCCCAGAATTCTGAAATCTCCCAGTGGCGTGCCTGGGCCTAGGTGTGTCCGTTCTGTTAGCATTTGTGGGTTGTGTCGATATGGAACTAACACTCTTTGGGTTCTACAAAGTTTCTTTATATCCTATCCTCACCTTTCCCTGCCCTCTCTCACTCAGGAAATCTAAACTATTCTTCGTGTCTTTCTGGGAAATTTCATGACTTTTTTAACGCTTCTTTTGAAATTTTCATTTCTGCTCTCGTACTTTGATTTCCCAGGGCTCATCTCTATTCCCTGAATGACCCTTTTAAAGAAATTAGTTCTTGGGGTGTCTGGGTGGCTCAGTGGGTTAAGCCTCTGCCTTCGGCTCAGGTCATGATCTCAGGATCCTGGGATCGAGTCCCGCATCGGGATCTCTGCTCAGCAGGGAGCCTGCTTCCTCCTCTCCCTCTGCCTGCCTCTCTGCCTACTTGTGATCTCTCTGACGAATAAATAAATAAAATCTTTAAAAAAATAATTCTTTTTAAGAGAGAGAAAGGAAGATGACAGGGGGGAGGGGGAGGGACAGAAGGAGAGGGAGAGAAAGAATCCCATGCAGATCCCCGATGATCATGAAGCCTGATGTGGGTTCCGATCTCACAACCCTGAGATCATGACCTAAGCTGAAACTAAGAGTCATACGCTTAGCACTGAACCACCTAGGCGTCCCATTAATTTTTTTTTTAGAAGAGTTTCCTCAGCTCCCTCTTTTCTCTTTTCTCCAAGTTCCCCTCCCATGTGGTCTCTGTATCTCACCCCAGAAACTTCCCTCCAGCACCTGCTGGTGCTCGTCCCCCTTTCCCCTGAGAAGTAGGGCCCTGGAGACGCTGACTGGGAACTCGTGGACAGTGCTGGGACTCCGTGCGGGAGGGCTTTGCGGAAGGGGACCAGGTGCAGACCTGCTTGACTGGTGCCGCACTTTGCAGACTTGGCCAGGCTCAGTTTCCTCGAGCAGGAGCCCTCTCTCGTGCAGCCCGTGTGTTGGCGTTCTGGAAGCTTGGGTGGGGGGCTGGGCGTCCCCCCGGGCCGGTGGGTGATTTTCAGCATAGAAGGCACCCGGGTTCCCAGCCGTGCCTGGTATGCCCAGGACGTGACCTTGTGGCCCAGAATTCATTGCTTGGCTGTCCAGATGCGGGGAGAGGAAGTCCCCTGTCCTTAAGGAATCTCAGCGACTTTTCCGTTGTCCCGGCCTCCTCTATATCTGGGTCTTCAGAGCTAATGGGTGCCTTTGATTTCAGAGCCTTTTCAGGACAGTCTGTGTCAGGAGTTGGCTTGCTTCTCGGGGTTTTAGAGCCCACCTCCGCCCCTCTCCACGGGCCCGTGTCACCTTTTCCCAGTCGGTTGTGACCAGCATGCCTTGATTGCTCTCAGGTGGCAGAATCGGTTGACGTCTTTCATCTTTGGTTGCCCCCTCTCCTGCTGTCTTTATTCTTGGGGGTTTATATGTTTCAAAAACTCCTTCACAGTCGCAGTGGGGCTTAAAGGGGGTGTGTATGAAGAGTTAGGTCATCCGTTCTTTATCAGGAGCATTTGCAATATCTCTTTGGACCAAGAGGAAGTGCCCTGGTCGCGATCATAAAACCCGGCTTCCCCATGCCCAGTATGGAGTGGATGAATGGGCGGGATCTCTGGGGGGAACATGTTTCTTTTGTATGCCATGTGCTATGTTTGAGGGAGGCCGTAGAGACCTCTCCACAACCCTACTTCTTCTTTTTTTTTTTTTAAGCTTTTATTTATTTCTTTGACAGACAGAGATCACAAGTAGACAGAGAGGCAGACAGAGAGAGAGGGGGAAGCAGGCTCCCTGCTGAGCAGAGAGCCCAATGTGGGGCTCGATCCCAGGATCCTTGATCATGACCTAAGGCAGAGGCTTAACCCACTGAGCCACCCAGGTGCGCCCCCCCCAAACCTACTTCTTGACCTATCCTCAGCTCTTGGCCTCGGGGAGGGGGGGCGCTGCCATTCTTCTAGGACTCCCTCCTGTCTGTGCTCAGGGACCACAGACTAGAAGGATCGCACTGTGCCTCAGCTAGCCCGAGTCTGGGAGCAGCGAAGTGGGAAGGGTTAGTCTGGGCTTCGGGAAACAAGGATGTCAGAAGCACCAAGATAAAGCTTTCCTGTCGCTGGATGGATGGGCGATGTCTCCCAGGATGGGGGCAGGATGGGAGGCGGGAGCGCCACAGCCGGACCCCGGACACCTCCCCCCAGGAGAGGCTGTTCCCGCCGAACTTGTCCTTCAGGAGAAGTCTCGGCCCCCGTGGGACGGGGTGCTTCTTCCCTACGTGAAGCTCACGACGTGTTCTAGATCGGTGGTAGGCTGTCCCTGCGGTCCGGCTAGCGTGCTTTCTTCAGTCCCCGCGTCTGCAGATCGACAGACGTGTTAGAAACGCTCCTGGCACAAAGGCCCCATCTCCGTCCTCGCAGACCTGTCAGGTGGTGACATTAGTCAGAAATCCCGGTGAACGTGTGACCTGACCTGTTCTTCTGGCTCCTCTTTCCAGGATTGTCGTCTGTCTTCTGTCAGGACATTGACAAGGGCTTTGCTGTCCTTCATTCTGTCTCTCAGAATCTCGGGGCTCAGGTTACCTGGGACTGAATCCCAGGTAAGGTGTTTGCAGAATTCTCGGCCACGCGTTCCTGATGTCTCAGCCTCTTCCTCATTCAGGTTTAAACCCACGCCTTATACTGAGTCCACAGGGACGCGACCCAACGGAAAACGCCTAATTCCTTGAGACTTGCTTGCAAGATTGTCGTTTTCTCAAGTTATGCCATGTGACTCGGAATTTCACTTAAAAAGACAACTTCCAGTGGCCAGCTTTCTCCTGGGTTCTGGAGTTTGCCCAAAACACCCTGTGTCTCCCTTCCCAGGTCACTGGGCTCTAAGGCTCTCAGAGGCTTGGTTAGAGCCTGCTGTGGCCAGCCTGCACCTTGTAATAGCACCTCCGGACGACTCACATCCCAGTGACCCCCTGAGAGCAACGCAGCGGGGCCAACATGACGGTTCCTGCTGTCAGCGTTTTGAGTTGTGCCCTGACTGTGACCAGTTTTGTTCGCATAAGAGACACGCACGGATCTTACCCACCAGGTAGAGCCAGATGCATAAGAAATTAATGCCTTCAATTCTCTGTATCTCGCCATTCCCTTTTAAGATGAAAGTTCCATTCATATAACCAATGCCCGGACTCCACTCCCACGTTGAAACGCCTGGTAAACCACGCCACCTCCCTGAGCCCCACGCAGCCGGACAGCGGGAACACCACTGTGGGGTCTGTCACTGTCCTGCCCGCTGAGCCTCAGGCGGGCGTGCTTTCCTCGGAAAACCCTGGAGATGTCGGCGGAGAGAGTGTGAAGCCTTGGGCCTCTGTGGATCCTTGTGAGCCTTGAACGCTCTTCGTGAACCCCCGGCCACGGAGCCCGCGGAGCCCACGGAGCCGCCACAGAGAGCCCCGGGCGGTCGAATGGCCCTGGTCACTCCTGCCCCTCGCAGGAGCCCCGTCCGAGCCGCGGGGTGTGTTTCTGCGCATTCCAGACCCGGGAGGCTTGGTCATGCTCTGCTCGCTCCTTCCTGCGTTTTCGAGTTCCAGATGAAATAGTTCCTTGTGTCTCGAGGTCAGCCCTCCTGTAACCACACAGCCCTAAAAGTTCCCAGGTTGTGAAGTTGGAGTTCACCCACTGATTAAAAAAAACAAAAAACCCCGTGCACCTTCAGCTTGCTCCTGAATTTGGTCTTTCCTTGGAATGTGTGACGATTGTCATAGTTTGACTGCCAATAAAGCACAGGGTCCGATTGCTTAAACATCTCCTTATCTCTCTTTTTGCCAAGATACCACACCGTTGGGTAACAGCATGAGCTCTGCATTTGGCATCCTGTGGCGGATGAGTTAACTTTCTTTTTTCTTTTTAAAAGATTTTATTGATTTATTCAACAGAGATCACATGTAGGCAGAGAGGCGGTCAGAGAGAGAGGGGGAACCGGGCTCCCCGCTGAGCAGAGAGCCCAACACGGGGCTTGATCCCAGGACCCCGGGATCATGACTGAACTGAAGGCAGAGGCTTAACCCACTGAGCCACCCAGGCACCCAGGATAACTTTCTTTTGATTCTGAAAGATTCAGAGCGAGAAACATCCCGAATCTCAAAGCATACATGCATTCTCCAGCTACTGAGACACAGAAGGATGTCGGTAACTTTGCGGTCAGCACTTTCTAGCCGCAGAAAGAGAAGAGGTCAGTAACTGAGCTCCCGCTGGTGTTTGCTCTTTCATCTGCTCCGTTGTCTCTGCTCGCCGCTGTGTCCCGGAGGTCTGCTAGAACCACCCGCCCGTCCTTAAGGTTACATTGCCTTGACCTGCCTCCCAGCGTACAGGGTTCGGATATGTGCGAGGTCCTCGAGACTCTATCGACAGCCCGTGGACGTCGTCTCAAGGTGCCGTCCTAAGAAATTCCCTACGAGGCATCCACTCAGCTGCTGAAGGAGGACAGTCTTGATCCCTTTACCCTGATCCATGCTCTCTTGAAAAAATATTTTCCGTCACTGCAAGCCTGCTATGCACATTCTGGCCTGGAGAGATGGGCGGGGACAAGACTGGGCACAGAGTTGCTGTGACCCCTGGACCCTACCTGCCACCGCCCAGTGCTTCTCCCTTCCCTCCAAAGGGTGGGACAGGACCCTTCCCGGAGGCCTTCCTTCCGGGGTATTATTTCCTGCTTCCTCCTGGTTGATTGGAGACGGATTAAAGTTTTCATCCCTCTTCCCCGTGGTGTTTCCTTTGCAAAATATACTCTACACCGTCAGCCTGGCTCTCGAGCGCGGAGATGATCCGCGGATACTGAGCAGGGGTTGGGGTTCGGCTGGCGGCTGACCCGAACACCAGTTGTGTTTCGGCCTGTGTTTTGTGTCCCCCCTCCCCGGCCACTTGATTCAACGAGAGGCTCCACAGGCATCTTGACATCCAGGATAAGGACAGCATGATGTGGACACATGCCCTGTTTGCCCCCAGGTGCCCTGCCCGGAGAGTTCTGTCCTGTCCTCAAGAGCTCCTTAACCCATCCTGCGGCAAGGTCTGGGGAAGCACTCTGCAGGCTCTCTGCTACCTCCTGTCCTGAGCTGCTGCGTCTGTGCCAACTGTCTGATTGCACAGTGATTCATCCCCCAACCCCGTGACTGCAGACCCTGGTTGTCATGTCACTTATCTGCTGCAGCTCAGGCAGTTGGCCGGGCTGGGGCTACCTCAGAGCCTTCCTCATTTGCCTCATCTGGTGTTGGTACTGGCTGCTGATTGGCATCTCGAGTGAGGGCTGTTGGCCAGAGCATCTACATGTGGCCCGGGTTCTGCATTCAAGGCTCTCCAGATAACACGGTGCCAGGAAGAGTGTGGCTTTTAACCTAGTTTTGGAAGGGGGACGGGGGCAGCCGGACCCAGCGTTCCGCGGGAGGAGTATGGGTGTTACAGAGGAGCACGCGGATGTGACGTGGCGGCCTGGAAATGTTCGGAAACAGCCTGGCACAGTCCACCCCCTGACACCCGCTGTCCCTTCCCACATGCGAAGTACTCTCACCCCTTAAGGCAGCAGCGTAGAATCGGGCTCTGGTCCGGTCTTGTCCCTAGACCAGGTGTCCAGATGGTCTCGCGGGTGTGGTCCTGGGTTAAGGATCAGTCCCACTGCCCTCGAGCCCGCCGGGCCTCTTGGCCTTCCTCTTGGAGGTCATCTTTCCTTTTCCATAAATAGAAGCTCATGTTGGTAGGTGAGTCCTTTTCTTAGCCTGATTCTCGCCTATTGAAGAAGTTAGTGGGTCCAATGTTCTCTTTCCTGTTTGTACTGTTGTTGTTCTTTTTAGTTCAATCTCATGGAATTAAAAAAGAAACCTTGTGGGCGTCGTAGGTATAAGCTGTCATCCAGCCCAGTAAATGATGTCCACATGCAGACCTCTGTGCTAACCCTTATCCTCTAGCTTGGACTCCTTGCCCTTGACGTTCTTAAAAGCTCTATTATTTTAACAGAGAAATTTTGCTAGACCTACCCTTAAGTTCCTTAAAAGGCCTTTGGCTGAGGTCCCACTTGGAATCTTTCTGAGGTTTTACCATTATGTGACAGTCACACCTTCGTTTTCTTCTCGGGGCCACATTTTCCTGAAAATGCCCCGAACTGGATCTCTGCCCACAAGACATCTTCTCGGTCGTGGTGGTTGTCTGGAGCAGATGAGATGAAGACATTTAGTTAGAGCCCAGCTAGTGCTGGATTGCTCACATGTCACGTTTTTTCTTGACCTTAACCTCTCTCCTCCTGTGTGTCATCGCGGGCAGGGAGGGCAATCTGTGCGGGGGTCTCCTTGTGTCACACAGTCCACTAGAGGCGGTTCCCACCCTCCAGGGTGCCTTGGGTGGACGGAGTTCCCTCTATGACATAATGATACCAGACGAATGACAACACTTCCCTCCTCATATAATCTCTTCCTGGAGTTCCCGCTAATACTTCTCTGACTTCAGGTCAAGCTCCTGCCTTCTTGAAGGCTTTAGGTTCCCACCCAACCTCGGGTCCTGAGGCCAACACGATGCCTTGGGGTCTTTGTTTCATCATCGTTCCACTCTTGGTACCAAAATCTGTTGTGGGCACCTGATGCTGGTAACAAGTCATCCCAGAACATGGAGACTTGAAATCCTGGCCGTGATGGTTCTGGGGGTTACCAGTGCCTGGGAGTCCTCACGTGGAAACTCTCACGTGGTTAGAGTCCAGCTGCGACCAGAACCGGGGTGCTCTCGAAGGCTTCCTCACACATCCGGCGGCTAAAGCTGGGTGTCCACGGGCCCACGGACGTGGGCCTTGCTGCGTGGCCTGGGTTTCCTCGCAGCATGGCCGCCGGGTTCCCAGAGAACCAGGTGGAAGGGAGTGCCTGAAATTTTTATGACCAGCTTCACACGTCACCGAATGTCATTTCTTTTGTACCCTCTTGGTTGAGGCAGTGTCGGGGGGTCCTCTCAGGAGCAAGGAGGTTGAACAGAGTGAGCCCCTCGGTGGGACTCAGTGTGGCAGCCGTGGTGGGAAGTGCAGCCTGTCCCAGTGTCTGTGGCGACCGCAGGTGGCGTCCTTGCTGCCGTCCGCACCCAGGGCCGTCTGTGCACTCGACACCCAAACCACATCCATTATAGCGTTTGAGTTGTCCTGAATTGAAAAGGGTCATTATAACAATGACAGCGAGGAAACCATTTGAGACAGTGACTTTCTTTCGTTGAGCTTTATTGAACTCTCTTTACATAATGATGGCAGCATACTTTTTCAAATGAAAAAGTGAAAAATTACAGTAAAAAAGGGAAAAGTTTTGAATTCATACTTCACATTCTTTATTTTTTGAACCTATGCTTTTCTTCTTAGAAATTTGATTTTTTTTTTAAAAATGAAGCACTTTCTTACATTTTGTTGTCCCATACCTAATGGCCTTCTCCGTGATGTGTGTGGTCAGTGTTCAAAGAACCATTTAAAACTTGGCGCTTTTTTTGTGCGTTTAAGGCTGATTCCAGCGGTTTGCAGAAATCTGTCTCTGATGCATCGTACTTAAAGCTTCCCCAGAAGAAACAGACGATTCTGGAAAGAAAAGCTGCAGGTCTGAGCTAGTCCTCCTGTGTGTGTTTATTTTTGTTTGTGTTTTCATCAAAGTGTACTTCAGGGGTTGGAATTAAACCTTAAAAAAGTTGTCTCAGATGTTGCATAGTTTGACGATGGGTGCTCTGGAATCTGGGTTGGAGACACAAACCATGTTGGAAGCAAGCCTGAGTCCCAGACTGCCCCCGAATTTGCCTTGGAACGAACATGTGCATTCGCTTAGTGTTAGCCTACAACCAGGAATTCTTAAAATTTACTTCCATGTAGAATACAGCATCGGTTGAAAATGAGTAATAAAAAGCCCTTAAGTGTCCAAATACGTATTTAAATAACAGCTTCATTGAGATCTAATGCACAGTTCAGCCCCTATCAAGTGTCTGTAATTCGGTGTGGTTACGTATGTTCACAGAGTTACACAATCATCACTACTAATTTCAAAACACTCTGACTCCCAAGAAGAGAGCCCAAATATCCGGTTTCTCCCAAACGGACCCCCTCCCCGGTTTCTTCCCCCCACGCTTCTTCCTTTCCTCTCAAACCTGGGAAACCATGGTTCTGCTTCCTTTCGCTGTGGATTTGACTCAACGTTTCACTTACGCGGAATCATACCATACGTGGTTTTTTTGGTCTGATTTCTGTCACTTGGCACCATATTTTCAACACTCATCCATTGGACTTGTGTTATTACAACTTAACAATAGCTCAATAGATTCCAGCAAGTCCTAATCAACGCGGGAAACCAGAGCGCCCTGATGTCCTGGGGAGCCGGTGAAATCAACAAAGGCGGCCGGGAGCCCGAACCCCAGGAATGATATGTCACCGGGGACCTTCCCCGCTGACTTGTTCGCTTGTGTTTATGCTGACACTGACCTGAGACTGACTTCATGTGGGACTGTGCAGTGGGGAGGGGCAGCAAGATACAGAGAGAAACACTTGTCCTCTTGGCCATAGAACTAAGAAGAGAAATTCCCTCAAGCTCGGGGGTGTGGCAGTGACGCTCCTTCTTAAAAAATTGTTTCTTTTTCTCTCTTGGTTTTGGCCCAGTGTGGCTGGTGTCGCAGAGCGCGGCGCGGGCCCCTCACATTGAGAAATCCCACATTTGTGGCCGGAGGAACTGGAAAAGGGAGACTGTGATAGAGGAGGATGGTGAGTCTCGGTGACTTTCTGCTTTGTCTTCGCTCCCCTCTTGGCACCGAGGGCAGCCCCGTTGTGCAGATCAGCACAGGGGATGGACCCCTGAGGAGAACCCCCTTCTTTCTAGCCAGAGCATGTAACCATAGGTCCCTGGAGGGTGACGAGGTCAGGGAACATCCAGGGGAGAGAGCGCCCGAGCAGAGGGAGCCCTAGTTGTGTGTGTGCATTTACACATATCCTGGCTGCTTCGCAGAGCTGCCGTGCGTAGGGCAACCCCAGAGCGGCCCAGCAGAGGCTTTGGGAATTCAGTTAGCACTGACGCCGCAGCTCACAGACGGCGGGGCAGAGCCTGATGCCCGGACCCGACCAGGTCAGTTGTCTGCTCAATCGAAACACCAGTAAATACCAGCATCCTCTGGAGGATTTTCACCGGACCTGGAGTCTCACAACGTCTAGGGAACAATCTGAAGTCTCAGAAAGATGAAATGTGATGCAGAAAATATATCTGAATAACAGATGAACATGCGCCAAATTTATCAGATGACAAAAGTGGAAGGTTCAGAAGGCTCGGCAAACCTCCGACCGGGTGAACTCAGTAAAACCACGTCCTGGGGCGCCTGGGGGGCTCAGTCAGTTGGGTGTCTTGCCTTCAGCTCAGGTCATGATCCCAGGGTCCTGAGATAGAGTCCTGCATTGGGCTCCCTGCTCAGCGGGGAGCCTGCCTCCCTCTGCCTGCTATTCCCTCTGCTTGTGCTCTCTTTCTTTCTCTCTGACAAATAAATAAAATCTTCAAACAAAGTCCCAACAGGAGATTATTGGAAATCAAAGATTAAGGGGGGGGGAACCCCTCTTTAAAGTTGTCAGAGAACAAGGACTCAGAGTGACAGTTGGAATGACTGTGGGTTTCTCATTAGAAGCAAAGAAGCCACAAGACTGTTGAATGAATCCTTCAAGTATGTTAAGAAAAGACCTATCAACCCAGAGTTCTATTTTCCAGCGAAAATGCTTCAGGAATAATGGCAAAAGGAAGATACCTTTATTTTTTCAAAAATATTTTATTCTTAAAAAAGATTTATTATTTTAGAGAGAGAAGAGAGAGCCTAGGGACAGGGGCAGTGGGAGACGGAAAGAATTTCCATGAAGTCTGCTGAGCGGGGTCCCATCCTGGAGCCCAGCATGGGGCTCAGTCTCACAACCTGAGATCATGACCTACGCTAAAACCAAGAGTCAGATGCTCAACTGACTGAGCAACCCAGGTGCCCCTAAATGATTTTATTTCTTTACTTATTTTTAGAGTTTTATTTTTTGTAGAGATTTTATCAGAGAGAGAGAGAGACAGCATAAGCAGGGGGAGCTGCAGGCAGAGGGAGAAGCGGGCTTCCCGCTGAGCAAGGAGTCTGATGCGGGGCTCGATCCCAGAACACTGGGGTCATGACCTGAGCCAAAGGCAGAGGCCCAACGGACTGAGGCATCCAGCTGTCCGTAAAAGATCATATTTTTAAAGCAATCTCCACACCCAATGTGGGGCTCACACTCATGACTCTGAGGTCAAGAGTTGCACGCTCCACGACTGAGTCAGCCAGGTGCCCCAGAATGAATACATTTTTAGCTGAAGGAGAATGATGAGAATTTGTTGTCATAAGACCTCTTCCACAAGGAATGAAAAGGGAAGTTCCTTTGGGCTGATTATCAATGACACCGAGGGAAACGTGTAACTTCGGGAATGAAGGAAGAGCAACAGGAATGGTACATATCTAGGTGATATATTTAACTACAGTCTTTGTTTCCAGTTATTGAAAACACGTTTTGGCTGTCTGAAGCAAAAATTAGCCCATTGTGTGGTGGGGTGTAGCACGTAATGTAGATGTATATGTGATAAGTAAAACATTAAAGGGGATTAAGGGACTTATGTGGTTGGAAGCCACCTATTTTTACTTCAAGTGGTAAAAATACTAGCTCTAAGTAGAATGTAAAAGGTTAGAGATGTCTACTGTAATTGCCACAGCACCTCCTAAAAAACAGTATGAAGTGAGACGGCTCAAAAGCCAATGGGTAAATTAAAATAGTAAAAAATACCCAGATACCCTAAAAAGACAGAAAAGGGGGAACAACATTAAAGGGAGAACAAACAATAAAATTATAGACTTGAATTCATCCATATTAATAATTAAATGTAAATGGGTTAAAATACCAGTTAAAGAGATGATCAGACTGGATTTTAAAAAGACCCAAGTATAATCCACTTATAATAATTTTGCACTTTAAATGTAATGACATAATAGGTAAAAAATACTGGAGTTGAACAAGATACAGAAGGAAAGTACTAGTAGAAAAATGGAGTGACTATATTAATATTAGAAAAACTAGGTTTTCTGATAAATGAATTTAGTAAGGTGGTGGGATCCAAAATCAACATATAGAAATTGTTGCATTTCCATATGCTAATAATGAAGCAGCAGAGAGAGAAATTGAGAAAACAATACCATTTACAATTGCATCAAAAGTAATTAAATGCCTGGGAATAAACTTAACCAAGGAGGTGAAAGACCTGTACTCTGAAAACTATAAAACAAGGATCGAAGAAATTCAAGACAACACAGAGAAATAGAGGAACATCCCATGCTCATGGATTGAAAGAACAAACACTGTTAAAACATCCGTACTACCCGAAGTCATCTGCAGATGTAATGCAATCCCTATTCGTATGCCACCAACATTTTTCACAGAACTAGAATGAACAATTCTAAAATCCATATGGAACCATACAAGACCCTGAATAACCAAGGCAATTTTGAAAAAGCAAAGCAGGGCCGCCTGGGTTGCTCAGTGGGTAAAGCCTCTGCCTTTGGCTCAGGTCATGATCTCAGGGTCCTGGGATCGAACCCCTGCATCCGGCTTTCTGCTCCGTAAGGAGTCTACTCCCCCCTGCCCCCGGCCTGCCTCTTTGCCTACTTGTGATCTCTATCTGTCAAATAAATAAATAAAAACTTAAAAAAAAAAAAAAGGAAAGGCAATGTTGGAGGCATCACATTCCAGATTTCATGTTATACTACAAAACTGTAGTGCTTTTTATGTAGTGATCGGTTTTACACATAAGAGCAGAAATCAGTAAAATCATAAAACAATAAAAAAAGAAATGAGAGAAACTGAGAGCTGGTTCTTGGAAAAGATCAATAAAGTTTATAAACCTTTAGTCATGACCTAGAAAACAAGAGACAAGTGACCGGTTAGCAGTATCAGAACTGACACTGGAGACATCACATTGAAATATCAACGGCGGGCATAGGCAGTGGAGCATGTGACACTTGATCTCAGGATTGTGAGTTCAAGCCCCACATTGGGTATAGGGATTTTTAAAAAAGTAAAAAAAAAAAAAAAACCGACAACTTTGGGGTACCTGGCTGGCTCTGTTGGTTGAGCATCTGACTGTTGGTTTCATCTCAGGTCATGATCTCAGGGTTGTGGGGATTGAGCCCCACATGGGGCTCGACACTCAGTGCAGAGTCAACTTGAGATTCTCTCTCCCTCTGCCCCTCCCCGACCCAGCATTTTTTTTTCTCTCTAAGATAAATAAATCTTTCAAAAAAATCAAACTGAACCATTCCTCACACCTCATACAAAAATGAACTCAGAATGAATCACAAACCTAAGTATAAAATACAAGATATGCCATAATGCTTCTAGGAGAAAACATAGCAGAGAGTCTCTTGGCCTTTTGCTAGGCAAAGGCAAACATGATACAAAAGGAAAAGAATGATAAAGTTTACATCCCCATAATTAAAATTATTATAAAATAAACAAACACATCTGTTCTGCGAACAACACTGTTAAGAGATGAAAAGGCACCCTTGTTCCTCAGTTTTCATTGGCAGAACATATTTGCGGACTGGGCATCTTATGGAAGACTGACATCTAGAATGTATGTATGTATGTGTCTTCAGACTCAATCATAAGAAAACAAACAGCTCGACAAAACGTGGGCAACAGGCTAACAGGAACTTCACCGAAACACATAGACAGATGTCAAATGAGAACCTGAGAGGACACTTGGTGTGGTGCGGTGCATCATTAAAACCATGGACATGCAAAGTAAAGGCACAGAAGCACATGATCGTGCACCTGTTAGAAACCCAGGCACCCCCAAACCCATCTCCCCTGGGCAGCCCCATCTCCACCGAGAGCAGGCAAGGGTGCAGAGCGACTGGAATTCACACACTGCTGGGGAGAGACCATTTACTGAAGGACTGTGGCCAGAGTGACATAGAAAAGTAGAAGTCTGGTCTACAGCCCCTGCAGCCAGCGGTTCCGGAAGCCAAAGCACATCCTCTCAGCAACTGGCCCAAACAGTCAGGATATGGCCCGTAACTACCAGCATCTCTTGAGTTCTGCCCCTGCTTTCGATTTAGCCCCAACTGGAAAAAGACAAATCCTATATGCCCCTCACCCCAACCAATCACACGGATGCCCCGTTTCTGGTTAGTTTGCCTACAACTTTCCCATGCCAGCTGCCTCCCATCAGAAGAGAGCTGAACCCTCCCTTTCTCAGACTATAAGCCTTCCGTCCGCACGGCCTGCCTTGGAGTCTCCACCACCTGCACATGATGGTGGTCTACTCCCTTGCAACAAAGGACGCTCTCAATAAACAGCCTCTCTGGGGTGCCTGGATGGCTCAGTGGGTTAAAGCCTCTGCCTTTGGCTCAGGTCGTGATCCCAGGGTCCTGGGATCGAGACCTGCATCGGGCTCCTTGCTCAGCAGAAAGCCTGCTTCTCCTTCTCCCTCCGCCTGCCATTCCCTTTGCCTGTGCGCTCTCTCTCTCTTGCTGTCAAATAAAGAAATAAATAAAATCTTTAAAGATTTTAAATAAATCTTAAATAAATTTAGTGATTTATTTAAATTAATTTAAATAAATAATAATCTTTAAAGATTTTATATATTTATTTGACAGCAAGAGAGAGAGATCACAAGCAGGCAGAGAGGCAGGCGGGTTGGGGGTGGGGGGCAGGTTTCCTGCTGAGCAGAGAGCCCGATGCGGGGCTCAATCCCAGGACCCTGAGATCAAGACCTGAGCAGAAACCAGAGGCTAGCCACTGAGTAACCCAGGCGCCCCAATAAGTAAAATTAAAAAAAAAAAAAAAATTGAAAGTGGACCTGGACTGGGGTACCTGGGTGCGTTAGTTGGTTAAGTGTCCAACTGCTGATTTTGGCTCAGGTCTCCATCTCAGGTAGTGAGACTGAGCCCCTTGTTGCACTCCACGCTCGGCTGGGAGTCTGCTTGAGATTCTCTCACTCCCCCTCTGCCCCTCCCCACTGCCTACACATGTCCCTTCTCTAAAATAAATAAATAAAGCTTTTTAAAAATAATGAAGTGGATTTGGAAGAGTTATAAACATATATTGCACACTCTAGGGCAACCAATAAAGGAAGAAAAAAAAAAGCACAACTGGTATGCTAAGAAAGAAAGAAAATGAAATCAGAATAAATTGTCAGTTAAAACCACAAAAGGCAGAAAAAGAGTGGAAGACAAAAAAACAGGAACAAAGAACAAGGACAATGAAGAGAAAATAGTAACAAATGTTAGATATTAATCCAGGTTTATCAATAACACTTCTAACGTCACCGGCCTAAATGCACCAATTAAAAGGCAGATTTCAGAGCGGATTAAAACACACAACCAAAATACATGTTGTCTATTAGAAAATTACTTTGAATATAAAGACACAGATTAAAAGTAAACAGATGGAGAAAAACAGACCATGCTACCACTAAGATGCTTACATTAATCAAAAGAAGGCTGGAATAGCTATATTAATTTCAGACAGAGCAGACATCAGTGTAAGAAAAGTTAGGGATAAAGAAGGGCCTTATGTAATGATATATTTATATTTACATAAATATAAATTCTCCAAGAAGACATAGCAATTCTTCCTTAACATTATGCATGCCCCTAATAAGGCGTCCAACTATACAAGGTAAAACTTACAAGTAGAAAAAGGTGAAACCACTAACGTGGCTGGAGACTTCAACACCTATCCCTCAAAAATGGACCGATCCAGCAGGCAGAAAACCAGTAAGGACACAGTTGAACTCAATAACACCATCAATCACCAAGAAATAATCGACATCTACAGACAGCTTCATCCAACAACAGCAGGATACACATTTTTCTCAAACTCACATGGAGCATTTGCCAAGATAGACTACATTCTGGGCCATGAAACACATCCTAACAAAATTAAAAGAGGTGTGCCTGGGTGGCTCGGTCAGTTAAACGTCTGCCTTCAACTCAGAGCCGTGCATCAGGCTCACTGCTCAGAAGGAGTCTGCTTCTCCCTCTGCCCCTTTCCCTGCTTGTGCCCCTTCTCAAATAAATAAGATCTTTTTTTAAAACAAACAAAACAAAACAACCAAAAATGTTTTTTAAAAGAATAGAAATCCGTTTCTGCTTGTAGAGTATAACGAAATTAAACCAGAAATCAGTAACAGAAAAGTAACTGAAAAATCCCAATATACAGGGAGACTGAAAACATACTTCTGAATAACAAATTGGCAGAAGAAGAAATCTCAAGAGAAATTTTGAAAGATTTTGAACTAAATGAATTTGAAAACACAATAATCAGTAATCTTCTAGCTAGGTTAACAAAAAATGAAAAAAATAAAAAAACCAGAAAGGGGGATACAAATGACTAATACTACAAATGAAAGAAGAGACACCAGTAGGGATCTCCCTGAAAAGGATAATAAAGGAATACTATGAACAACTCTATGCCTACAAATTTGACACCATAGATGAAGCAGACCTATTCTGTGAGACACACATCTGCCAAAAGTTACTCAGGAAGAAACAGGCAATTTGAATATAGGTCTTTATATATTCAAGACATTAAATCAGTAATTAATAGCCTTCTAAAACAGAAAGCATGAGGCCCAGATGAGTTCTCTGGTGGATTCTATCAAACATTAAAGGAAGAAACTATACCAAGTATCTATTTTCAATCTCTTTCTAAGGATAGAAGCAGAGAGAATATTTCCTAATTCATTCTATGAGGCCATAATTACCCTTATGCCAACACCAGAAAAAGACATTACAAGAAGACTGCAGACCAGTATTTCTCATGAACACAGATGCAAAAATCTCCAACAAAATAGTAGCAAACTGAATTCAGCAATGTATAAAAAGAATTATATGCCAGGACCAAATGGGATTTATCCCAGGTATGCAAGGCTGGTTCGACATTCTAAAATTAATGTGATCTATCCCATTGATAGACAGAACATCACAGAAAAAGAATTTGACAAATCCAACCACCATTCATGATAAAATCTCACAGTAAACTAGGAATGGAGGGGAACTGTCTCAACTTGATAAAGAATATCTACAAAAAGCTACCGCTAACACCATACTAAAGGGTGAGAAACCCCAAGCTTTTCCATCAAGATTGGGTAAAAATATAAGGATGTCTTCTCTCTCCTTTTTTTCTTCCATTGATTTTTCTATTGGCTGTGGTTATTACAGTTTCATAATCTGAAGGATGTCCTATTTCACTCGCCACTTCATTTCAACACAGCTCTTGAAGTCCTTGCTAATCCAGTAAGTTAAAAGGAAATGAGAGGTATGCAGCTTGGAAAGGTAAACATGAAACTATTGTTCGAAGATAACATGATTACCTATGTAAAAAAAATCCAAAAGAATTGATCCAAAAACCTCCTGGAACTAATAAGTGACTAAAGCAAGGTTGTAGAATACAAGGTTAATATTTAAAAATTAAATTGCTCTCCTATATCTCAATAATAACTAAAATTTGAAATTGAAAAAACAACACCATTTATATCAGGACCCGCCAAAATGAAATATTTAGGTATAAGTCTAACAAAAGTCATATAAGACCTGGATGCGGAAAACGACAAAACTCGGATGAATGAAATCAAAGAACACATAAATGGAAAGATACTCTATGTTTTTGGATAGGAAGACTAAATATTGTCAACATGCCAGTTCTTCCCAACTTGATCTATAGATTCACTACAATCCCAATGACAATCCCAGCATGTCATTTTATGGATATCGACAAACTAATCTAAATGTTAAATGGAAAGGCAAAGGACCCACAAGAGCCAACAGAACATTGAAGGAGAAGGATAAGGGACTGACACTACCCAACTTCAAGACTCACTATAAAGCTACAGTAATCAGGACAGTGTTATACTGGCAAAAGAATAAACAAATAGATCAATGGGACAGAATAGGGAGACCAGAAAGAGACCTTCAAAAATTTAGTCAACCGATCTTTGATAGAGGAGCAAAGACAATACAATGGAACAAAGACAGTCTTTAAAAAATAATGCTATAATAAGTAGACATCCAGGGGCACCTGGGTGGCTCAGTGCGTTAAAGCCTCTGCCTTCGGCTCAGGTCATGATCCCAGGGTCCTGGGATCGAGCCCCATATCGGGCTCTCTGCTCAGCAGGGAGCCTGCTTCCTCCTCTCTCTATCTCTGCCTGCCTCTCTGCCTACTTGTAATCTCTGCCTGTCAAATAAATAAATAAATAATATTAAAAGAAAACAAAAAACAAAAAAATAAGTAGACATCCACAGAACAACAACAATAACAAAATGCGTCTACATACAGACCTTTCATAAAAAATTAACTCAAGGGGCACCTGGGTGGCTTAGTCGTTAAGCGTCTGCCTTTGGGTCAGGTCTTGATCCCAGGGTCTTGGGAATAAGCCCTGCATTGGGCTCCTGCTCCACAGGAAGCCTGCTTCTCCCTCTCCTATTCCCCCTACTTGTGTTCCCTCTCTCACTGTGTCTCTCTCTGTCAAATAAATAAATAATATCTTAAAAAAAAAGTTAACTCAAAATGGGCCACAGACCTAAATATAAAAGAAAAAAATAGCAAATATTGTAGAAGACAACATAACCTAGAGGACCCTGGGTATTGTGATATCAATACCAAACATGCAATCCGTGAAAGAAATGTATTTAATGTTTGAATTAATCATTAGTGATGAACTTATTGAAATTAAAAACAACTGCTCTGTGAAAGACCATATCAAGAAAATGGAATATAAGCTACAGACTGAACAAAGATATTTGCAAAAGACACATCTGATAAAGGACTGTTATCCCAAATATCCAGAGAACTCTTAAAGCTCAACAAGATCACAAACAACCCAATTGAAAAATGGGGCAAAGATCTTAACAGACACCTCACCAAAGAAGTTATACAATGGTGAATAAGCACATGAAAAATGCTGAACGTCAGATGTCATCAGAGAAATGCAAATAAAAACGAGACTCGACTGCACATCTACCAGAACAGCCCATCGCAGAGCACTGACATCACCAAATGCTGGTGAGGATGTGGAGCAACAGGAACTCCACTAATTGTTGGTGGGAATGCAAAATGGTACAACCACTTGGAAGAGTTTGGTGTTTTCTTACAAAACTAAACATTCTCTTAGCATACCAGCCAGCAGTTATGCTCCTTGGTATTTATCCAAAGGAGCTGCAAACTATGTCCACACAAAAACCTGCACACAAATGTTTATAGTAGCTTTATTCTTAATTGTCAAAACTTGGAAGCAAGTTTTTTCCTTCAATAGGTAAATGGACAAACTGTGGTACAGAAATGCTTTGTATATTGGGGCGCCTGGGTGGCTCAGTGGGTTAAAGCCTCTGCCTTCAGCTCAGGTCATGATCCCAGGGTCCTGGGATTGAGCCCCACATCGGGCTCTCTGCTCAGCAGGGAGCCTGCTTCCTCCTCTCTCTGACTGCCTCTCTGCCTACTTGTAATCTCTGTCTGTCAAAGAAATAAATAAAATCTTTTAAAAAAATGCCTTGTATATTATAATAATGGATAATGCCATTATACCTTCCCCCCAACCCACAGAATGTTCAACATCAGGAATGAATTCTAAGTAGACTATGGACTTTGGGTGACTGTGATGTGTCAATGTAGGTTTATCCTCAGCAACACATGTACTGTTCTGGTGAGTGATGCTGAGAATGGGGAGGCAAGGGATATGTGGAAACTTGTACCTTCCTCTCAGTTTTGTTATAAACCTAAAACTGCTCTAAAAAAAATAAAATCTTTGGGGCACCTGGGTGGCTTGGTCGGTTGAGTGTCCAACTCTTGATTTCAGCTTGGATCATGATCTCGGTCATGAAATCGAGCCCCATGTTGGGCTCAGTGCGGAGTCTCCTTGGGATTCCCTCTCTCTCCCTCCACTTGCTCTTACTCTCTCTAAATAAATAAAATGTTTTTAAAATTTAAGCATGATGTGTTTTACAATAATAAATTTTTAATAAAGAGAAGGGTGTGTGGACACCTGCCTTTGGCTCAGGTTGTGATCCTAGGGTCCCGGAATCCAGTTCTGCGCTGGGCTCTTTGCTTGGGAAGGAGCCACTTCTCCCTCTGCCTGCCTCTCCCTCACTGCTTATGCTCTCACTCTCTTTTTCTCTTACAAATAAACAAAAAAAAATTTTTTTTTAAAATAAAAAATATAAAATTTATAAAAGGGGTTGGCCAACTATAACAAATGCCGTAAATACATCAAAAAGCTGAAGACTGAGAAATAACCTGAGATTTGGAAGCACAGAGACCTTGACAGGAGTGGTTTTGGGAAAAAAATCATCAAATACAGTATTTACACAAGGGAAAAAAAAAACAAATGTAACTAGAATAAGACAAAAGATGTGAATGTCCTTTATGTAGGAAAATAGAAATATCTATCAAAACACATTAAGGAAACCTAGATAAGTAGAGAAACACATACTCTTTTTTTTATTATTTAAATTCGAGTTAGTTCATGTATAGTGTATTACTAGTTTCAGGGGGAAAATTTAGTGGTTTATCAGATGGCTAAAAGACCTAGTGCTCATTCTATCAAGTCTCTTCTTTATACCCGTCACCCAATTACCCCACCCACCCACCCACCCATCTCCCCTCCGGAGCCCTCAGTTTGTTGCCTAGAGTTAAGAGTCTCTTATGGTTTGCCTCCCTCTCTGTTTTTATTTTGTTTTTCCTTCTCTTCCCCTATGATTACCTATGATTTTGTGAGAAACACCTTTTCTTGATTTGGCAATTTAATATTGTAAAGATCATTAGCTGTTCTTGTATAGGTCTTACAAAACCAACCAATCAAATTCACATCAAAATCGCCAAATGTTTTTTTGTAGGATTTGTCAATCTGAAATTAGACTACATGGGGATAAAAGCGGTCAAGAGTAGCCAGGGTGATTCCAAAAAATACTAAAATGCTCTCTACCATCACCCCACCCCCGCCACACACACACACACACACACACACACAAATTTAAAAATGATTATAATACAGACAAATAGACCAACAGAATAGAACACCTTAAAACAAACCCAATTCTTTATATAAACCTAACAGGACAAATCCAGTCTATCAACAGAGAAAGGACAGAATGTTCAATACTAAGATCCCTACCTTATTCCATCTACAAAAGTGAATTCCAGGTAAAGTTAAAGATTTAAAGATGAAAAAAAAATTCTTTAGAGGTCACCATTATTCCATTGGGGCAGCATGGCACAAACTACTGATTGCCTACAACTTGTCTGTACCAATATTTTATAGATCTGAAGTTGAAAATTTCTAGAGCATCCATGTGGAAGAAACTCTGATTTGTATCAGACATCTGTTACAATATACTTTGAACAGTGAAAAGATAGAAATTATCCAGGTCAACCTCAGCAAAAAATGGAAAAACGTGTGGTTGAGTTGTATTATAAAATATAGTTATACTGTAAATTTCAGATATTAAAATGAACTGCATACGTATCTAGATATGTATCTAGGTATGTAACAGAAACATGAATAAAAAACCAAGCTATAGAAACATTCCTTATACCATTTATTTAAAACTGTAAAAACACAAGAACACTGTACATCATTTATAGATACAGGATATGCGGAAGTATAAAAAAATCTACAGTAAAAATTAACCTCTAGCAAGAGCGGAACAAGGAAAAGGACTTTAGCTGTACCTATACAGCATTTTTTATCCTTAAGAAAAGACATCTAAAAAACATGGCTAAACACTGAGCTAAATAAAATTAGAATGGGGGTGGATTTGCGTATCTGCTGTATTATTTCCTGCTTGAAATACTGCATAATTTTTAAAGTCTTAATTCCTTTTTTAAAATAGAAGAAAACCACCGTATGTTGGATTTTTACAAGGAACTCCCAGCTGTCGGAGCACCGATGGTGAACCGCCCCATCTTCTCCTTGCAGCCTTGTCCCTGCTCCCCCTTCCCCAGTGGATACATCCCCAAAGCGCATGCTCTGGGGATGACGGCCTTCACACCTGGCATGATGCCTAACAGTAGCAGCTGTGCCATTGGTATCTGACAAACTACTACACGGACCTCTGGACATGAAATTCTCCAACCTGCACAAGGTCAACTTGATACTATTCAATTATCGAAGGAACCCAATTTCTAGTTTTTCTGATCCCGTTCCTTTACCACCAAACCACAGTTCCTTCTTTCTTGATGTTTTTCTCTAACTTCTTTTTTGTAGGTCTTCTGGTGCCCTTTACTGCTCCTCAGAGCCCTGACCGTATTTAGTCAACTTGGATTCTGCTTCCTTTATAAAAATTCTCCCCATATATTTGTGAAACTCATTCCTGACCTCATGCCAGTCTCTTCTGAAGGGCATCCAGACTGGTTTTAAATTCCCTTGACTCTTAAGGTGGTTTTTGCAACAGAGGTCTTCCTTTAATTCTGCTGACTTTCCTATTTCTTTCTGTGTGGATACAAACAGAATTTGAGATCATTTCCTGCAAACTTCTCATCTACCTTCAGAATCCAACGTTACTGCTTCATGGAAGATGACTGAGCAGATTTTAGAATGGTAGGTATATAGTTCTGGGAATTCACACAACTAAATAAAGTGCCCCTTTGAAAAGGTGCCCTGCATGAGAGAGCATGATATAAAAGTTAAAAACAAATGCTAGTCTAGTAAATTAAGAAATATAATGTGTACAAGTAGAAAAGATTCTCACATGAGTGGTCTGACGAGATGTTGTGTGGAACCAAAACAAAGTCATCCGTGTCACAAGAAGAGTTCTTGCTACTAGTACTGGCAGAATCTTTGGACACTTGTAGATAGTTGGGAGGACCCAATGGTGGGGAGGATGAGTTTTCTTCCTGAATATGCTGCGTATCTGGAAGGGACTAAAATTAACAACATAAAATTAAAACTGGCCTAGTAATAAAATGCACGTCAGAATAGCCCTTAGACTAAGGAATACTGTCTTCATAAAAGTGGGCATAAAGTTAATTCCATCTTAAAATTTTGGAAAAAAGAAATCTCTTTGGAAAATCTTTCCCTTAGAAAAGCACAGTTTAAAGTGTCTTCATATAAAGACTTCTATCATTTTTTTCCAAAAATGATACTTAAAAATATATCCTACCCCTTATCACGTACATGTCTCCCTCTCCTGAAATTCCTGAGGTGTGTTTTCATCATCTCAACATGCCCCGTTTTGGCTCTTGGCCTAGCAAAGCAGGTACTCAAAAACTATTCACTCGATGACTAAAACACTATGTCCAGGGACTTTAGACTAACAACATCCTGCACACATTTTACAAAGTTTTAAACCTCCAGTGAAGAAAACATTATAAACAGGAAAGCAAGAGACCACGTTATGCAAAAAAAGTAAATAGATCGATCAGGATAGCTACGTTCAAGCCTAGAGATTTATGTTTGCTCACAGAAAGCAAGATCTGGAAAACCTTACTGGCTGTGGGTACATTCCTTTTGTTCTTCTTTTGTTACGGGGAGGAGTGGGTTTGCAGGAGCTAGGACAGGAAGGAAGGAAAGCATATACGAGGCATACAAGCAAATACACAGATGTAAGCAGTTGTATGTCCTGTGGCATTTGCCTCGTTCAGGGACTCAAGTGACACCTCTAATTAAATGTCTTGGTTACACAATGGTTTTCTGAAACAATGAACTTCCTAATTTATTATGTTAAGTCCTCTATGACCTTGTTTAACCTTCGTTTCTAGTTAAGAAAAGGAAAAATACTACACAATGCCCTTTGATCTTAAACCCATGTCCTAAACACCCAATTCACTGCTAGGGCTCCTTCGAATGTCACTGTGCAATGAAATCTGTATCAGATCTCCTATCGTGTATGTGTGTGTGTGTGACACACATGACATACAACCCCCTCATCACTTTTTAAAGAGACCTTGTGTGTCTAGGTAATAAAGGGAAGGGACAATGGGAAGACTAACATGACCAACCGTCTACCATGGACTAGACCCCGCTGGGTGCTTTCCATGTCTTACCTAACCCCAGTCCTGTTCTGAAACCCCTGTCATACATGGATACAGACAGACAGCTCAGAAGCTTAGGAAATTTGCCCAAGATCACACAGCTAAAAAGTGCTCAAGCTGAGATGTGATTCCAAGCGTCTAACTCCACAATCTCTTTCCAGTGGTTTAGGCAGGCCCTTTCTCAAGCTCTTCCATGCCTTCGTCAAACCGTCTGCAGCCACAGCATCTGAGTGGAAGGGATCTTCCCCCTGCTGGTCTCTCCACCCTGTGCTCTAAGTCCGGTCCCCTCCACCTCCTCAGAGACCTGGACCAGCTCCCTCTGCCCCTGACGGTCTCCCCCTCTCCCTTTCGTCTGGTTTTCTTCCCCTCTGTGCATAAACTCATTCCATTTTCTCACACCTCAAATCCCTGCAGTCCTTTTAATCACCGTCTTCTCTCACTTCTTTACTTTTTAACGATGTCTCTCGAAATTATCAATCTTCACTGACCCAAGCTCCTCACCTCCTACGTATCGCTCAACGCGCCATAACCCATTTTCTGCCTTCTCCTGTGCAGTCACGCGGTCTTCACCAGGCTGGCCAGGCTTCCCCCTGCCACGCCGTGTTACCCACGCTCTGCTTCACCCGCGCTGCAGACCACTCGACGCTCAACCCCTCCGTTCAGTGAACCGGCTTCTCCTCCCACTTCCTAGTCTGTTCTGTGGGTGCCGGCTTCTCTTCCATCCCTTAAAGGACAGGGATGGAGTGTGGAGTTCCCCAAGGTGCCACTCTGGACCCTCTACGCCTCACATTTTTAAAAAATTCTGTTCAGTCAGCCACGGCACCGTACGTAATTAGCGTCTGATGCGGTGTGCATCACTGGTTACACGGAACACCCAGTGCTCCTCATGGCCCGCACTCCTCACAGTTTTATCCGCACCGCAGCGACCACTCTCACCCTCCAAGTACCCCCTCACCTCTGCGGCCTAGACCTCTCCAGTGAGCACTGCACTAACTCACTACCTTCCTGGTCCAAAGCGTTGCTCCCCGCGCTCCCTGCCGGAGTGACCTCACCATCATCCATCCGTTCGGTCCCCGTTCAAGCAGCTCCAAGCTTGGTGAACTCTACCTTTCTCTTACCTGGCCCCCACCTTCCCTGCAGCTCAGGCCCTCGTTCTCGGAAAAAGAAAAAACAAAACAAGAAAGGTGCAACAGTCTGTGGGTTCTCCGTGCTCTAACAGAGCGACCACTCTACTCTCTATTGCTCTCAAGCCCCGGCTTCCACCCTGCGGCGGCGTACAGCACACCTCCACCTAAAAGCACTCTGATGGCTCCCACAGCCAAATCCCGTCAAGAGACAGCAGCCCCTGCCTCTCTAGCTGCACCTGCCCCTCCGCTTGCCATCAGTACTCTGTGTCCCCCAGCCTGGACTGCTCCGAGGAGCCTCGTCCACAGAACTTCCAGCAATGATGGAGACGGTCTACATCTGAGCGCACGGTGTGCTGGCGACCCACTAGCCACAGACAGCTATTGAACACTCGAAATGTGGCTAGCCTAAGTTACAGAATGTTAGATTTCACTTAATTTTAACAAACTTAAGTGGGCCGAGAGAGGCTCCAGGGTTCCTTCAGGGCGTCATGCTTCCGGAACTTCATGAATGAGAATTCTTCCGCCTATAATACCATTCTTTTACTAATCCACCTTGCTAGGTCTTTCTTCAAAAGTCAGCTCAATGCCCTCCCCTGAGCAGCCTTCCTGAGTTCTTGCTCTGATTTCATGCTCCCCATTCATGTTCCCACAGGCAATAATGAGACACACACATAAGCTTCCAACAGTGGTTGCTTTATCTACCTTGTCCCCACACAACTAAATTCAAAGCTCCTTAATGTAAGGGACCTTGTCGTTTCATTCATTAGTATCAACCAGAACCTTACACAGACTAGGTGTTTAATAAATGTTATGAAACCAAGAAACATGATCTAAACAGCATTTAAGCTATAGCCACTATCGTAACTAAAAGACTGACTTGGATTTTTTTTTCCTTTCAAGATTTCTCTGGAATCAAGTAGCAGCTGGGTATTTGTGTGAGAATGTAAAAAGAGAATGCTGTATGTGCATGCCTGTGTGTATCAACCCTCCACATGAGTCTACTCCAGCCGTAGGAAGAAAGGGGAGGCATGCATAAAACCATCTTATTTTTGGCAGTTTACATTAAAAGCAAGGCCTTATTAAACCATCCCATTTCTCACTATCTGGAAATTATACAGATTCTGGATTTCCTTTTACTCCTCAGCTTTCCTTTTTCCCTTTTTATTTTCTTTTCAAGCTGCCTTTTTTTTTTTCTTTTTAAGTCGGCTCCACGCACAGTGTGGAGCCCCACACGGATCTTGAACTCACGACCCTGAGACCAAGCCCTGGGTTGAGATCAAGAGTTAGATGCTTTATGGACTGAGCCACCCAGGTGCCCAACCATTAGCTTTTAATAAAAGCCTTCTAAAAATGGTTTTCCCACCAAAGTTTCTAGCATCTAAATATGCTTCCTCTCTCCCCTTGGCTTGTCCTCCCCTCTCTTAGCACTCCATCTCTTGGCCAGCAGCCTGAGCCGAGCTCCGAGCGCTCTCCCCTTCGATGCTGCCCCACACAACAGAAAACCCCAACTGGCTCTCGCCAGTCAAAGCAATCTCCAAGTCAATGAACCTCCTACTGGACCCCCTCTATCTCATTCCTCGGTCATCCTACAAACAGGCTCCTCTCTTCTTGCTCTCTCCCAGCTCTTCTCATAATTAGATTCTTCCCTGTGGTTCCTTTCTCAAGCATCAACTTCGCTTTTCATGTCTCACACCGCATCAAATATAGACTTCATAATAATAGCTACAATTTGTCAAGCCCGCCCAAGGCTGCTGTTCATGAAGCCTACCTTACAGAGGACGGGGCCCCGGCTCAGCGCTGGAGCTGAGCTGCTCCAGGTGAAGCATGAGCCAGCGGCCTGGCCAGTGCTGAGGCCAGATGGGCCTGACCCCAGATAAAGCCAACGGTCTCTCCATGCCAGTACACTTCCTCCACGTTTCTCCCCAGTCACTCAAATCCAATGTTTTCTAATATTCCAGACTGAAGCAGGAAATCCACAACACTTTTTTCCCCTCTTAGCTTTTTAAAAAAATGTAGGGGAATATAATGTCTTATTATCCTATCTGCTTTTTCTAACTTAGTTTAAGTCTGGAGGGATAGGCAAAAAGGGTTTTTTTTTGTCTGTTTGCAATCGGCTTCCTCAGCATCTGCCTTAGCCATGGGCTGTTAGGTTTTCCTTGAAAACAATAGTCTAACAGCAGTTGCCACTTACTGAGTACTGTGTACCAGACATTATAGTAAAGTGCTTTTGCTCATTTACACTTAAAAGAACCTATGAAATAGGTCAATTACACTCGCTTTCCCTAGGAGAAACAGGCTCAAAGAGATTAAGTCATTTGACCTGGCTAATGCGGCAAGTACGGGGTGCAGAAGCTCCCGAGTCCCATGTTCTTAAACCTCTAAGGTGAACCCACTAATTACACAATCACTTCCTCTTATGACTGCCCCACGCTCCACCGCCAGCATTCAAGAAATTCACGTCTGCCACAACAGTCACCAGAGCTGACACAAGAGCCCTTGGAACTTCAGCTGATGGGAAAGCCTCAAGGTCACAGCCCAGAGCAAGGAGTGGGGGAAGGGTCGGAAGCCGGCAGAGTGAAGCCCTGGGAGCACAGAGCAGAAATTCTCAGGATCTAGAAGCAGCACTTAGGCTGGAGGAAAGAGAACCACAGAGAAAATGGCCAGGGAAGCCCAGAGGAGGGAGGCGGCTGGGGTGGAGCAAGTCCTGAAGGGCTGGGAACCGGCGTTCAGGGAACTGAAGTGTGAGGACTGTGGCTCCGAGGTCACTCACCACCAATGGAAATTCTACGTACGATAAATACCCAGACGGATGCGATGATAGTTGGAGAAAATGAAGTTACTACCTCCCTGCCTCTGATGGGTACTCTGCAGCTGTCATCCTTTCCAACCCACGGGGCATCAAACGTTGCTGAGTAGGATACTCGCTGTTGAGAGGAAAATGGCCCGGGGGGTGACATTTCTTGCTGAAGCTTACACAGCTACAGAGGGCAGAGTGCAAATCTAGGTCCATCTGACTCAACAATAATGTTCTCTGTCCAAAGCTCAGCAGTAGCACTGGAATGGGCACGTCAGAATGTAAGTTCTAGTAACCACTGCACATCAGAAGGGAATCCACAATGTATCCCAGGCTCCCTTAGGGACAGAGGCAATAGCACTCACTCTGAAATTATAGTTAATAAAACCAAAACTTACTGGTGGAGAGGCAAAGCGACAGGATGGAGAGCTGCCACAGGAGCTCCCAGAGACGGAGCCAGCATACACGGGCACTGGAACTGGGCAGGCTGGGGGGAGACACACCGGTGAAGAGAGATGTGCGCTGCAGAGACTTACACAGCTCGTCTAAGAGACGACATCGCTGTGTGACCAGATTCATTTACCTACTTATTACAGCTCCTGTGGGTAAAACTAAACCTGCAGCAATTACTACAAATATTTCAACTGGGACTTGGGAAAAAAAAATGACTGGAATTCAATAAATAAAGCTCAATGAAATCTTGAGAAGCACAATCAAAAATTAATTTGTGACACAAAATACTGATTTTTCCCTTAAGTCTGTCTGCCTTCACTCTTCAAGCAAAAATGCAAAAAAAATTAAAAAAGGTACTCACATTTTTTCACTGGAACTTGTTCAAGAAAAGGATGGCTAAAAAATGCTTCTGTAATGAAAAAGGAGAATGCAACCCTTAAGCTCAGGTTGAGTAGCAGACGGGTTAATCTTGTTGATGCATTTAACAGTGTTGAGATCATAAATAATTATTATTAACTTCTTTATGTAGCCTCCATCTCCTTCCACTGTAGAAGCCTATGATTTTTATAAATCATCTATAAAAATGATCAGATTATAAATAAATCTTAATCCACGAAAAATTTAAAATAATAATTGTGAGTTTTGCAAACACGCATTCCCAACGCGGCAGGCTCCACCAAAGCAGGCATGTTCGGGGACCCGCCCTGTCCTCCTGCGGGGGACAGGGGGCTGTGAACAGGATCCCGAAGTGTATACGGAAGCATGGCTGGGGTTAACTGTCCTAGAGGCAATCCAGGCAGCTGATTTATATAATAAATCCCATCCTTCTATCCCAGAAGAGATATTCCTGCAGCTGGTTTCACGTTTTTTTAAAAATCTGTAAGTCTGATTTAATTTCTTTGGCTGTCTACCAAGGATAAAACCTACATAATAAGTCTGCTAATTAAAGGTAAATAAGTCAGGAGGACATGGCCGTTCATTATTTTACTTTAGCTTCCTGTGTGTTTAAAATATTTCATTAATTCTTTAAAAGCCCATAAAGCTAATCTCCTGTCCCAGACCTGTATGCTAGTAAATCTCACAGAGCAGGCAAGGAGGGCGGCGTGACACCAGCATGGGATTTAAATGAGGAGGTACAAGATCAGGAAAAGCTTAACTCAGGGTCAGGCTAGCGTATCTTCCACTCTGAAGGGCCCTGGGGTTTCTTACTGAAATAAATCACCAAAAGCCACTCAGTGTAAATATCAGTTGCAAGACTGGCTAAGGAATAGAAATGTGGAGGGTTTTGAAAAAAATATATATTTTCTAGCAGAGATAATTTTTGGAACAAAAATTACTATACATATACATAAATTCTGGTTTGACATATAAGATTTTTAATGCTAATTTTTACAATGAACATCATAGGGATGAAAAAGAAAAGAACTGAATGCAAATGCTCTGAAACCACATCCCAAATCCATTGCTATGGCAGGGAAAATATACAAATACTTCATATATAATCCAGTATTTTAAAACTATTATTGATGAGTCTATTGTTTCAGTATTGACCCCTATTTCTCATGGTTACAGAGCAACTCTCAATTTAATTTCTCCCCCTGAAAGATAAATATTTACCAAGTCCATTTGCTGAAATTTAGTTCCAACTTTACAAAACTTTAAGAAAATACACGTTCAGACTATTCACCTTGTCCCCTATATGGAAACTTCCAGAGCTATTGTCTACTGAGGACATTTGCTAGGACAACAAACGGAGTGCTTCACATACCAGTTTATTTAATCCTCACAAACTTAACACACAGGATTATCTTCCTTTTACAGACAAGGATAAAGTGCATAAAGGCCATGTATCTTCATCAACGTCAAAGTCAGCAAGCTGAGGGATGAGAATTCAAATCCTGGTCTGTCTTATCCAGGAACCTATATGGACTTCCATAACACACATGAAGAGACCAAAACTCTGGACTAAGGTTTTGCAAATCTCTATTAATATTACAACTAATTACTACAGGAGAAATCAAACACTGTTTTTTTTCTTTCTAAAAATGTCAAGATCAAGGTTAATTTAAAAAGCATTTTCACTGAACATGTCTTATGGCTCTTCTGGTCTGACATTTAAGTCATGCTGTTTTTACATATGACTGCTACGAGTAAGATCGAAAAGAACAAACTTTTACATGAGATTGATAAAAACAAGTTAACAAACTGCCCCCAAAGAGGAGCTGAGACCCAGACAATTTCAGGGGAAAATGTTCTTTCAAAGCCTTCCAAGACAGGACAATCCCTATAGTATTAAGCATTCCTAGACCGTGTAAAGTTAAAATACTTAGAAATCTTTATCTTTAGGGGCGCCTCGGTGGCTCAGTGGATTAAAGCCTCTGCCTTTGTCTCAGGTCATGATCCCAGGGTCCTGGGTTTGAGCCCCACATCGGGCTCTCTACTCAGTGGGGAGCCTGCTTCCCCCCTCTCTCTCTGTCTGCCCCTCTGCCTACTTGTGATCTCTCTCTGTCAAATAAATAAAATCTTTAAAAAAAAAAAGAAATGTTTAGCTTTAAATGATTATATTATAAAAAGAAGAAAGGCTCAATATCCGTGATACGGCTTTCGCCTTCAGAATGTAAAAATCTGAACTCAGGCCTTGCGGAGCACCCAGAGCCCATTCTTCCACAGCCCTCACACTGCGGTGAAAACCAAACTGCCACAGAGCGGCCCCTGCCTGTCTCCTGAAACCCCATCTTCGAGGCCAGGGTCTTTCCACCAGGATTCTGGAGTGTTTCTCCTCCTTTGCCTCCTCCCAGATCTCCGAAATACATCCCCAGCCTAGACCTCTCCTCTGGACTCCAAATGCCCTTTGGGCATCTGCATCCCTCCGTTAAATGTGTGTCTTCCGTTTAACAGATCCAAGCTGAACCCCTGATTTGCCCCAGAGCCTACTCTGGCCACAGAGCCTCAAGCATGTCTATAACAAACAACTCCATTCCTTCACGCACCCAGGCCAGACACCCTGGAGGCATCTTTGAGTCTTCGCTCTCTCACACCCCACATCCAATTCATCTGTAAATACTACGGTCTCTACCTCCAAAAACATGCAGAATTCAAGGGACTCCCGACCACTTCCATGGCTGTCATTCCAGCCTGAGTCCCTTCATCTCTCACTGGGGTAACTGCTGTGGTCCCCAGATTGGTCCCCGGGCTCCTGTCCTCACCACCCCGCTCCACAGTCTGTTGGCAACAAGCAACCAGAATGATCCTTTCTAAAACTTGGGTCAGATCCTATTACTCCTGAGCTCACACTCTCCCCAACACATTTTGAGCAAAAGCCCACGTCTTTAACTGGTCTTCTAACTGTTCCTCCAGCTGACACGGCACTCCCAGCCCTGGGCATTTGTACTGGCTGTTCATTCCACCTGGCAAGCTCTTCCCACAGACATGCACACCGCCCACTCACTGTCTCACTATCCCACTGTCCATCAATCAAAGACCACTTCCTCAGAAGGGGCTTCATGGAATTTAAACTTTCAATCCCTCCCCCATGGGCATTTCCCTTCCCTCGTCTTTCCCAGAGCACTTATCACCTTCTTTATGGTGCGCTGATTAAACTTTACGCTTTGTTTGCCTCTCTTCCACGAGAATATGTGCTATGGGATGACAGGGATTTTCTTTATTAACTCGACCCCCTGTATCTAGAACATAGCGAGCACTCAATAAATATTTATAAAATAAGGGAAGAAAAAAGATGAAGAGAAAGAAAGAAACTGACTTGAATTTTCTCCTGAAAACTCTATAGTATCTTTTAAAAAATAACTTTTTGGGGGATACACAGAAATCAAATTAGAACACACACAGAATTTGAAAAGATTACTTACCAAAGTCCATTCTGTCTTTCTGGTTTCTCTGAAGCAAACCCAAGAGGAGATTAGCCAAGTAAGGTGATGTTACTCTGGGAATACTGGGGCAAAGGAAGAAAAAGACTCTTAAGTGGTGAGTTTATACAGGTTAAACACACGACTTTTGCCTTCACGATGGTAAGTGAAAATGTATATGTAGATTCACAAACACACCTTAAGCCAAGAAGATCATGGTAAAGTCTCATTCATTCCTTCCAGAAGAAAAAGAAAACAAAACAAAACACTAAGCAACTGCCTTTGAGAAAGGGCATCAATTCGGGAGGTTCCTGCATTGTGTTTATTGATATTATCTGAGTCTGTGCAGGCATAAAGCACTTCAGAAGCACAATCAGCCTGGCACTCATATTTGCCAGAACTCTCTATTAGAAGAAGAGCCACCTCCCATTGTCTGGAAAAAGGCACAGCTCCAATTCGAGTGAGAAATAATACAGCTTCCTAAAATCCACTAAGAAAAAGACAAACCAATAGAAAAATGAGTCATAGGACCACGCAATTCACAGAATAAAAACTACAAAAGGACATGAGACAAATGAAAGAGCACCAACTTTACTAGTAAAGGAAACAATGCAAATTAAAGAGCCAATTGGTCCCCTTCTGTTTGTGAGGCACCTGCTGTGATAACATCCCGTGTTGGTGAAACCGTGGGGAAACAAGCACTCTGTGGCGGTGCTGCATTAGCTAATTGGGAGAGCATCCCTTGTGGTCTCCTAATTCCATGTCCAGGAGTCTATCCTAAAGAAATACACAGGACTGTACACCAACACACACACACACACACACACACACACACACACACACACTTCACTCAACACTGTTTGGAGTAACCAAAAAATGAAAACAAGGATCTGATTTAACAAAATATGAAACATTTAGCCACGAAACTCTATGAACCGTTTAAAAGAATGAAGTAGTTCTCTATATCCTGATGCTAACTGGTGTCTATGATACACTGTACAGTAAAAAAAAAAAAGTTGCAGAACAATTTGCCAAGTATGATGTAATTTGTACAAAACATGTACGTGTACATATCTACAGGAGGTGCAGAGCCAGCCCATGTCATCCTGGAGAGCAGGGAAGACCGAGGGAGGGACTGACTGCCTAGTTCACACACATCTGTTCTGTTTGTGTCTCCCTTCCCCCCAAGAACATGTAAAACTTCTGTGTGTGTTTTTTTTTCCTTTAAATATACTTTACATTTTAAAAAAGAAAAAAAAAATGGCACAGCACTATCCAGGCACCTGTGATGCACCAGTAATTTTCAGATTTCTGGTTAAAATGAATGTTCTCCCATTACTGTCAACTGAAGAAAGATTCAAGACTGGAAACCGGTAACACGAGTTCAAATAATGCTGCATTCACAGACACTAAAACCCAGCGTAACCAAACACGTACCTAGGCATTAAGCTCCTGTTTTTTTCATAAAACATCCTGAGGTCTTGAGGACTATTGGCCTGTTTAAAAACAAACAAACAAAACCAACAAGGTTTTATTCCCTAGACGATGGGGGCAGAAAGTTCAAATCACGAGATCCATGCTCAAATGCTGGCTATAAAGCACATATTCTGAACCTGAAAGTCCTGGGTTGCAGAAGGGGCCACAGATGGGCACCAGGAACTTAAAAACCTCTGGAACTTTGTGCGAATTCTGCCTATCTGGACGTAGGGTATCTTTGCCCAGGTCTGTCTCCCAGAGGAGCCCAAAACTTAGGAAGAGTTCAGAACCACTACTCTGGAGGTCACCCTGCCAGCCCAACACCTACATTTTTATTGTGTACAATCAGGGTATATTTTCTCTTAGGACTGCCAAGGGCACAAGGAAGGGAAAGAAACCAACAGCTGCCTCTCAGTCCCTCCTCGACAGCAGATGCCGCCCTCCCACACAGTAAGAGCTGCAGGATTAGTGATGCCCCCCCCCACCCACACCTGCCCCTCCTGCTGCCCCTCTGTCCCCAACGGGGCTGAGAGGGTAAGTGTCTAAACCAGGCGGGGCACTGATTTCACATCTTTTTTACTCGGCTTACTCTGTTCCAGTTTTCAGGTTCAGAAAAACCTCTCTGTAACTGGGCAGTAGGAACTCATCACGATTCGTTCTGGAGGGCCTCTTTCTGACAGGACGTGAGGGGAGTGGAGAAGAGGGAAGAATAACCCCAAATAATGTCCACCAATACTAAACCATCAGCCTTCTCTCACCCAGCAGCGCCAGGACCAGGAAGCTGGAGGCGGTTTCCGCTCATCTTCCGAGACCAGGCCTTGAGGATTATTGGCCTGTTTGTGGAGTGCAGGGCCTCCCACACCCAGGTAAGCAGGAAGCATGGACCATCACTGTTCACACCACTTCCCACCAGGGTGTCAGTCCTGTCCCTGACTAGTTGTCACCAGCCTGGGGAACATAAAGCGAGCTTTATGCCCAGGCTAATGACAAAGGGAGGGCAGATAAAAAAAGGAAAAGCAAAAGCTGTTCTGGCTCGCTATAGCAGTTTCTGCCTGTAACAAAATCAAAACAAGTCACAAGGGAACCAAAAGCACCGTTTTCAAAGTATGCCCTGTTTTCTTAAGTCAAAGGCAACTGCAAAATGAGAAGATCCCAAAACTGAGCACAGATAGAAAGTCAGGCTACCTGAAAAGGTGGTTTTCTAACTAGGCATTGATATATCACTGTTCCTATGCTCCACAGGTCTGCCTTAGCATCATAATGTTGAGACATAATAACTTCAGGAGCATGGGGATAAAAACATACCAGGCACATGCATGATGTTATTTATCTTACTAATATTGATAAATTAACTGGTAAAGTTCACGCTCCTAACAAATGCTAAAATGAGATCGCACCAGACACTTCCCTAATCAGGTGATCCTGCTGTGAGCTTAAAGCACATTCGTACACTGGGATTTACTGGTAAACTCAAAAACAACACTGCATGAAAGGAAGCAATGTATAGAAACAAACATTTCTATGTATTACTATGGGACAGCAATGCAGTTAGAGTATTAAGGTTATAATAAAAATACACACCAGCTACAACACAGAGGTGACTTCTGGGGTAGAAGAGTGGGATGTGGAAAGAGGGAAAGATTTAAAGGACTTGGGCTGTTGCTGAAATATTTTACTTCTTTCTTGGGGGAAAGGAAAAGATCAAGGCACATATGGCAAAATGTTACCTTTGTTAAAAATGGACAACAAGTATACAAGTGTTTGCTGTATTACTCCCTGTTTTTCCGCTCATTTGAAAGCTTTTAAAATAATCCACGAACTATGATGAACATACAGTAAGGACTGTCTTAGAAGCAAAGGCATTTGTCTTCTCTGCTGCTCTGTTACAGCTCTCCTCCCACCTCTTACTGCATGCTGCTTCTTAAAAATGCCAGTAATCTGGACAAACATTAAACAGAAATGTCAAACACACGCAAAACCAGGGAAATTTATTTTCCATTTGTACCATGTTTAGCTGTCATCCCTGGTAAGCTTCTCACTGACTTAGATCAGAGGAAATCCTTACTGACCATAAGCCCATTTACACTTAGAACTGAGACAGGTACATGCATTTACTTGGCAGAATTCTGAAGCTCCAGAATTAAGCTACTTTCAGGCCCGATGCTTCCCACTGGTCCGGAATTTTCATAGCCTTCCCTTTTCAGACATGACAACATCCGCACGGAAGGATGAAGACGGAACTACAATTTTTCAGCTTTACCTCTAACACTAACTGAAAAATCTTCTATGACCCAGAGATCTTGTCAAGAGAAACAACATGAGAAGATGAGGAAACGCCCAAGAGGGTTTTGTTGTTGTTGTTGTTTTCTCTAATATCATACACCAAGTACAGCATGACCACACTTCGTCAATCTGTATTTTCAATTTACTCGAACAAGGGATTTTTTACCACTCATAATTAGTTTTTTTAAAAACTTAAGCTAAAAGAACTCCATGCTGGGTGTGGAGCCTACTTAAAAAAAAAATAATAAATCAGCTAATGGGTAAAAGTGACCTTTATAGTCCGCTATTTTAAAGCAAAAGATGACGTAAAGCATTATCAGTAATACAATCTCTGTTAGTAATACAACAGTTTAGGCTACACATAAAATCACACCTGAACTAGAAACCAACATCATACTTAAAATCCCAGTGCTAATGGCACCATACACAAGCAAGGACAAAAAAAACTCACTCACATTCACAGACCTGTACCCCTGGAGATAAAAATACATTATATGTTTATAAAAAATTAAAAAATTAAACTAAATTAAATTAAATTTGAAAAAAATAAAACCTCACTCACCATGTATATTGGGGACCCACACAGTGTTGCAGCCATCATGTTACTCTGCAGGTAACGGGCAAACCCAAAATCCGCTAGTCCACAAAATCAAAGGGAGAAAAACAAAACATACCTTTACTCACACTTCATATAGATCATACCTTAAGACACAAGAGGGCACAAAGGAACTGTGAGAAATTTGTCACTTATTGGGTAAGCCTGCCTGCCAAGGAAGAAAATTTCTACCTCAGTTTCAACAAGCTAAGAACGGGAAGTGATCACCAACTGTACAAGTCCCTGCGCTGCCGGTTTCGTACTCAGGGAGCGAGCACCAAGCTTTGTGAGAGAAAACCCTAATTGTAATAAACGATTCATTAATACTGCTCTAAGTATCAGTGCCAGGTGGAGAATTAGAACTTCTTTTTTTCCCTTCTCCAGATCCAGATGTAAAATACATAAAATGAGAAACTTCATTTTTTTAAAGATTTTATTTGAGAGAGAGAAAGAAAGAGAGAAAGACAGAGAATGAGCTGGGAGAGGGGCAAAGCGAGAGGGAGAAGCAGACTCCCGGCTGAGCAGGAAGCCCAGCGCAGGGCTCCATCCTTGGACCCCAGGATCATGACCCGAGCCAAGGGCAGACACCCAACCAACTGAGCCACCCAAGTACATCCAGAAATTTCTTTCCATACTGGTTTAAAAAAAAAAATTCTAAGCACACAAAGAAAAGCTTAAAAAATACCTAGGATTACAAATTGCTTCAAATAATTGCTAAAAGAAAGAAAGAAAGAAAGACAGGTTGGTTGATCTAAATGGTCTCTTAGATCCCTTGTGTTACAATTCCATGAGCTGTTAAGAGCCCGGTTTCTTCAACTGCATCTACGACGACCATACATCAGCTTCCTTCTGATGAGAAGCAGAACAGTGTTTAGTGCTGGGAGGTGCTTGGAGTTCCTAACATGGGCCCCTCAATTCTGAGACTAGGGGTAGGCTGCCAGTAATGTACAGGGTTCCCATATCCAAATGCACCTTGCTGAACTCAATTAAAATTTCAAATGTGCATCAACAAAACCCATCATTCCAACAAAGTTGAGCTAAAATTTTCTAAAACTACAGTCTCAAGGCTGTCCTTTGCATCAAACACTACATGGCCGTTTACCTATTTTGATGCGAATACCACTGACAGTGGATTTTCTGCGATTCGCATATGACAGCAAGATGTTCTGGGGTTTGAGACCCCTGTGGATTATTCCTTTGCTGTGCAGAATCCGCACGGCAGCTGCGATCTGATGCAGAAACACCCTAATAGTATCTTCACTGAGAGTTCCTTTAGCTGGTAGAAAAGGAATCGCATAAATATTTAAGCACACAAAATCAAATACCATCTGCATCTCCCATCAACAGAATCAAGTTAAGAACAGAGAGGGAATGAGGAACCGGGAGTCACATTTTTTTTTTCCGTTTTACTCTAATAATTTAAGTATATGAAAAGAGAGCAGACACCTCAAACGTTTCACTTGATCTGCTGTAAAGAGAACTGCTATAATTTGCATCTCTTGTTTTCGCTGGTGTTTTTCTTTCCCCTGTTTTTTTACCAGTGAAGGTGCCCACGTGACTCTAAGCACAACAGGTACCCTACAAATGGGAGGCGCCCCGGCAAACTAAAATAGAAGTGCCCCCTTGTCATCAGCCAACAGTCTGGGATAAACATCCAGATTTCATTCCGGGCATTATGTGAGCACAAATTAAATGCAGGTGGGGTCAATGAATGGAGACTGGGACCTTTTTCCACCACTTGTAGCTGTGAGGGGTCTGCGCTCCCACAGGGCTCTCCCTCGTCTTTCCTGCTGCAACACTCCTGTCCCACCACAGTATCTCTCATCACTGGGCACTTTTAAGAAGGAGCACTTCTACTTGTTTTCAGTACCTTAGAGAGGCAGTATGGATGTTACTGGAGGGTAGCCCTAAGACAGTGGCCACTCCAGTGTGTCTGTGTGTATGCTGGGGCATACGTAATGTTAACAGCTTGATCAGGAGTCAGGCTGCCTCTCTCCAAATCCCAGCTCCTCCACCTCCTCACTGCATGACCCGGGATGATGAACCCTCCGGGGCCTACTTCCCCATCAAGAAAAGCTGGAAACAGACTAACCCATGGTGGTGTTGTAAAAGTCAAACAACATAGCACCTTTAGTAATGAAGATTTTAGAAAAAGCCTGGCACACAGTAACTATTCAAATATAGTCAGTACACAAAGATAAACTTTTTATTACAATGAATCTAAAAGTCACAAGTGGGATTCCTTGAATCTACATTAGGGATTTAATATCCACGACCCTCCCTACTAAATCATTTGTGAACATACTTCTGTATGTGAACATACAACTCTAGAATATGATCTACATAAACTTTCCATATGTAATTAAGAAGATAAAAATAATGTTATTCTTGGAACAAGTGAAATATTAGTTTTAAGATCATTTTAGACATAATATAATGACATTTTATGTCCTGAACATCTTCAAATAAGGTAAGTCCCCATGGTTTATAAATAGTTTTTTCTGTTTTACTTTTTTTTTTTTTAATCCTTTGGGGCTCTCTTCTGGATGTTCACTGAAAACAAAAAGAAATATAAATACACTAAAACATATCAAAGTGGTATCTTCCATATGCCATCCCTTGGAAATAAGCACTGCTAAAAGTATGGTGCGTATTCTTCCAGATCTTAGTGGGTGGGTCAAACCAATGATTCGATCTTTATTTTTGGAATGTTTTACTTGTTACTTTGCAAAAATTAGAATGAACAATTTTACATGTCATTCATTTACATTTTCACTCTAGGGCTACTTTAAATGACTGCAGCTGCTCGACCTTGAATCTTTGCCTCATTACATACAATTGAGTATACTTAACATTTATTTGCTTCAGAGTCCAGATTCTAGCCCTGTTCTTGGTGTGGGGGGGTGATGAGTGATCCAGTCTAAGCTGTTTTTGTACACAAACTATAGTAAACATTCACATAGTTCTATGAACATGGATGCATACTTCTCAACACAACCCTATAAACTGAATTTCCCATCAAAACTAAGTATTTCAAAGGCACGGCCAACATCAAAACTGTTCCAAATAAATAAATTCTTGAGCAAGTTAGCCCCGAGGGAGGAGACTCAGCACAGCGGCCACACTCCACGAATCCTGCCAGAATGCATGTTAAAGTACGACTTGTTAATTAATTTAAAATGTTTTTAACTTACAATCCATAGAATCTGCTTTCTGTCTTTTGAAAATGTGAATGGCATTTTACTTATCAAAGCAAATTTTCTAGTAGCCACATTTTAAAAACTAAAAAAAACGGGTTTACATAACATATATTTAATCTAATACACCCAAAACAATTTCGCTTGTAGTCAACATAAAATCCTCAGAGAGATACCATCGCTTTCTTCCTTGAAATGTTCAAAATCAAATACATTCACATTTGCATGTTGTCTTCGGACTAGCCCACACTTTAGGAGCTCCGTAGCCCCATGACATTGGTAGCTGTCTTACTGGGTGGTTTAACTCTGGAAAATTCCTTGAGGTCTGGATTTCTTTTCTATGTCTTTACAAGTGTTTTCAAACAATAAGGGATTCCTTTAAGGACTGTGGCAGAGAGGGACCAGGGAGCGGTTCAAGGACTTGAGCAAAACCACAGCAGTCAAGCGCTGTGAAGGGGGCCCTGGTGTAAACCAGCTTGCCTGACTCCAGTCCTCAAGCTGGTGAAGGCCTCACTCACGGGTCTCCTGTTCTAACACTCCGGCTCTGTGATATCAAATAGGAGCTCAACATAACGCCGGAAACTGCTGCGGAAGCTAACTTAAGCGACACCAGCAGCAGCGCCTGCATCAGCCAGGAGGACTTCTGTTACTGAGGGAAACTGATACTGATAATGAGGGCAGCGAACTGATATGGAGCCACTCAATCTGACCCCGGTGGAAGGTGCTTTTACCCGGGAACTCGAGATTCTCTGAGTGGGCAGGCAGAAGCAGGGTGTTTTCTAGCTTGAACTTCTTTCCGCCAGTGGTCAATGAAAGTGCCTGACTCACCGCATTCTATCCACTAGCAACTGACATTGGCGGGGGGAAGATATATATATATATATATAAAATAAGGATTAAAAAAAAGAATCTTGGTTGGAAAGAATACAAAACTTCACATGCAATAAACTCCCAAATTCAAGGTAAGGGGGTAAGCACGGCAGTGGGTCTAGGAAAGGACTCAGGCAGGGCTTCCACTATTTATAAGTCTTTTTTAACTCAGGGGAGGGACACCAATTTCCTTCCTTCAGTCACTCACTCCCTCCTCTCCTTCTGCAACAATCAGCCAAAAACCAGCTTCCAAACACTGTCTCTGTCCCCAGTGCCTCCCCAAGGCGTGCTGGCTCCGGAGGGGTCCTGCCGCCCTTGCTCGGCTACTGCGGAGGGCCCACAGCAGGCAGGGCAGGCAGGACAGGCCCAGGTAAGCAGGAGCCACGGAGCTTCTGTCCCCTCAGGGCAGGAGCGCGGGGACCAGGTGGGGTCTCAGCTCCCCTGGGGCCTGCCTCTCACCCATCAGGACGAACAGGACGCCCGCTCTCTCCTTCTCCGAGGTGGCAGTTGCAGTGCCCAGCCGGCCAGCTGATGTATGCGGACCACTGGAGCTCTGCTGGCGGTGGACCGTGTGGCGTCCACGGTCGTCAGCGTCCTAGGGTCGCCGCTGTCCCCTATGCACCCAGGTCTGCCGCCACCATGGGCAGCAAGGAGCTTGGCGCCCAGGGGCCACCTCACCCACCGCCACACCAAGCAGGCACGGGGGCAACACTCCCAGGGCTCTTCCTATTAATCTCGGTGCAGCTTTTGAAAGTCAGCGATGTTTCATATTTCAAAGATTTTTCAAAGCTCACTTTCAGTTGCACTCCCTAATTACTAGGTGAAACGGAACATTTTAATTGTGTTCTCGTAAACCCTCCACACCCTTTTTTAAGTCTTAAAACTGAACATGTTAGGGGAGGGTGGTCGCGTCCGCCCTGACTTAGTTCTCCCACGGAGGCTAGTGGCCTTTTCCTCGTGCATCTCAGACACTCTGAAATTTGCCTCTCCCTTCATGGAACGAGACGGTGACTTGAGGGAAGCCGGCCGCGCGGCCTTGTCCCTCCCACATAAGTACACTGGACATTTCCCTTACACTTCGACGCGTCTATGTCCATGGATGAAGATGATCAGAGGAGGACGGTTTTCCCCAAGAGTTGTTCCTTAGAGTTCAGGGCCCAGCACGGCACTTTCATTCTGCTTCCAGGCATCCGTGTCAAAGCGCTACTGTCTCCCCGAAACAGGATGCCAGGGCAGAGGTGCATCCTGCACAAGCCGGTTTCTCGGGGTCGAGGGTATGGGCCCTACCAAGTAACTATGCTCTCGCCTGCATCTGGGAGACAGCTTCTAGCTTCAGGGGAAAATGTTAGTGGATGACCATCCTCTCCATAGTTCTTTTGGGGAGATGAGGGATTTGCACTTTCCTCAACGCTTCCGGACATCAGAAATTCTTCTCTCTTCACAGGACCAGGTGTGGCGTGCTCACCAGACTGGTTTCTCCAAGGTAAGCCTGTGGCACTTGCCTTGCATTTGCACACACCCCTTTGGAAAGGCCTCTCTGCTCCGTGTGCCTTGAGGCTGTTAGTCTGACGGAGGGTTTTCCTACCATGTCGTATCTTCGAGCTGGGTGTCTAGCACAGTACTCCCCTCATGCCTTCTCAGGCGGGGTCAGGCTGACCGCTAGGGTTAGGCTTGAGAAGCTGGAAGCTGTCACGCACCTATCTGAAAGGTGTGGTGAAGAAGTGCCCGAGGACCGAACGGAGAGCTAGAGTGAGGGTGAGATTCCAAGTGGGCCCCAGCAAGTTCCTCTTAGTCTTCCTGAAGCGGCGGTGTGTTCGCTAGCCTCCTGGGCTGCAGAAACACCCCCGTGCTTGATGCACCGAAGGTTTCTTCTTTGTTTGTCAGAGTGGCCTGGCCTTGCCAGACGGTGTCCCAGGTTCACCTTTGGCTCACAAGTAGGCTTCTGGACAGGTCATGGCCATATCCAGTGCAAGGGCTTGTGTGCCATTCCCATAAACACCAGGGGCCCGTTGCGTAGCCCTGCAGCGTTCCTACCATGAGGGCTGGGCAGAGGGTAAACATTAAGGTGAGACTCGGGCTTCAGCTGTGGCCTCGGGAATGTGGGGGTGTAGGGTAGGCGGTGGGAGGCGGGTGGCACCTAGTGTGGCCAGGTTTCAGGTTTGTGGCTGGAACCCTGTGGGCCCACAAACCCTGGGCGTTGTCAAGTGGCCCGGTTTCCTTCTGGGCTCCAGGACGGTGAGTGTGGCCTGAATTAGGGGAGCCCTTTCCACAGGGTCCTCAGAACCAGACACCATCAGACCCAAAGCCAGGGCTAGGGTTGGGGTTACAGTCTGGGAAGATGTTTGAGCCAGTGGGAGTGTAGATCCCTGCCCTGCAGCCAGAGTCGAGGGTAAGCCTTAGGGTGAAGCTCAGGGCTAGGGTGGTGTCTCAGGGTCTAGGGCCCTCGCAGGATTGCGGTTCACGATTTCACCAGAACCATGCTCTCAGCCCCGCTGGGTCTGTTGCCCATGGCTTCCTTGGTTTTGTGTTCCTGGGGGTTTTGCCCTGAACTGGCCCTGGGTCCCAAAACCCTTTGATTCTCTGCCTGGCCATTTGGGCCCTCAGAGGGCCAGAGCCAAGCTGAGGGTAGGGTGAGAGGCAGCCCCCGAGGCAGGAAAGTACCTGGCTAGTGGTGGGGCTGAGAAAGTTTTGAGGGTTGGTGGCAGACCAGCAGTAAAGTGAGTGTCTGCCTTCTGGCTTGGACTTAGGCAGATGCTCTTAGGGTTCCTGAAGCTTCGGGTTTCCACTAGCATCACGGTCTCCAGCAACATCACGGGACCTGCTATGTCCCTTGGCTCAGACCATCCTTGCTCTTGCCCACGGCTCCACTACCCACTTCAGACTCACCAGCAAGGATAGGGCCAGGTGAGGGACGCAGAAGTCTAGGCCTAGGGTTCAGTTGTCAGTTCTGAAGGTGTTAGGGGTCAAATCGATGGCAGTGCAGCATCCTCTCCCGAGGGCTGAGTGGACTGCTAGCTACTGGGTGAGGTTTGGGCTACAGGTTTGGCCTCGGGGGACACGCAGAGGGTGGTGTTGATTTGGGAGATCCGCTGGAGTCCTGTATTCTGGCAACACTGTGGAGGCCGTTGCCTGTGGCCTGGTTTCATCACATGCTCCTCACTAATACATCTGGCATCAGTCAGGCGAGTCAGATCCTTTGCACACTCAGAGCTGGGGTCTGGGTTCCACAGTCAGTCTTGCAGTCCTTGGCCCATGGTTCAGATGGAGTTTGGGAGACAGCAGGAGCCGGTCCCCAGGCAGCATGGCCACCTGCTCTGAGGCCATAGTGAAGGAAGAGCTTCCTCAGACATTCCACCGACCTAAGGTCAAGGCACTTTCCTTAGACTTGCCCCACCACATATGGGTGCGATTCTTTCCTCAGTAAAAAGAGCCATGAGCACAAAAGGCCATTGACCTTCAAGCTAGTCTGTGGGAGATGAGAGCATGGCACTCTCCTTAGGCCTCTAGGCAGACCTTTGAGAAGGCGCCAGTCTCCTTGACACGCCCTGTGAGGGGAGGGTGGTCACCTTTCAAACAGACTTCTTTCTAACAGAGAGGCAGATGGTTTTACCTCAGGCATTCACACACACTCTTGGAAACTTGCTTCCCCCTCACGACCCAAAATGGTGACTGGAGAGAGCTGGCTGCTCGGCCCCGCTCTCCCCCATCAGTATGCGGGGTGTTTCTGTACCACATCCCGGCTTGGCTCTTCATGGAAGTTGTTCTAGGGAAGATGTTTTTTTGCCAAGACGGTGTTTCTTAGAGTTTAAGTCGCCACACACCCGATCAGCTTTCAGGCACCATGTGACAAGGCTGTCTCCCTGAAACACGCTGTCAGATGAGGGGTGTTGGATACACTGACAGGTTCTGCGGGGTGAAGCCTTGGGCCCTCCATGTAGAGGAACCAGGGCCTGCATCTGAGAGAAGGCTTGTGGCTGTAGGGGAAGTGGGAGCTGACGGGGCCTCCCCACCATTGCGCCTTCCTCTATGCTTCCAGGGTCCAAAATGTTTCTCCCTTCCCCGGACCAGGTATGAGGGGCGCCACAGACGCGTGGCCATGAGGTCAGCTGTTTGCACTTGCCAGGCGCTTCCATCACCGTCTCGAATAGGCCTCTGTGCTCACGGAGCCTGGAGGATGTTTGCCCGAAGGAGGGCCTTGGTACCGCATCCTTGCCACCAGACAGGTACGCAACACGCCTCTCTCCGAAAGGTGGCCCAGCAGGGTTCGGGGGCTCTCTTCTAAGGTAATGCTGCGAGAGTGGGGTGGCTCTCAGAAGTAGTCTTGTGCACTCTGAGCGGGAGTCTGTGTTCTGCCGTAGGTCCGGAGGCTGTGCACCGCTTGTTAGGTTGGCGGCCAGGGGACAGCAGGTGCCAGTGCCTCTGCCACGTGCCTGGTGCGCTGAGGCCAAGTTTGGGGGCCGCCTTCCTGGAGTTCCTGAGACACCACGACCCGGGCCCTTCCTTAGACTTCAGCAGCAACACACGGGGCGAGTCTTTCTCTCCCCAGGAAAGAGCAATGGTCGGGAAAGGCGGCTCAGCATCGGGCTTGCTTCCTGGAGTTAAGGCCTTGGCCCACTGCTTAGGCTAGGCTGAGGTTTGAGAAGGCATCCTTCTCCTTGGAGCCATGTTGTATGGGGACGGTGGCCCCCTCCAACAGACTTCTTTCTCACAGTGAGGCAGAAGGCCTTTGCTTCCAGCGTTCACATACACTGTGGGGAAACTGACGCTTGCCCATTTCCAACTCAAGGCGCTGACATGGGAGAGGCCGGCTCCTTAGCCTGGGCGCTCCCCCATCAGGAAGTGGGCCGATTCCCCTGTCATCCACGCTTCTCTCTTCGTGGATGTTGCTTGGGGGAGGACGTTTTTCCCTGAGTACGGTGGGTTTCTGTTTTTTTTTTTTTTTTTTAAATGAACTATTTTTTAAATTTAATTTCTTTTCAGTGTAACAGAATTCATTGTTTATGCACCATACCCAGTGTTCCATGCAATATGTGCCCTCCATAATACCCACCACCAGGCTCCCCCAACCTCCCTTTTAAAACCCAGATTGTTTTTCAGAGTCCACAGTCTCTCATGGTTCACCTCCCCTTCCAGTTTCCATCAACTCCCTTCTCCTCTCCATCTCCCCATGTCCTTCCTCCGTGTTATCTCTTATGCTCCACAAATAAATGAAACCATATCTTAATTGACTCTCTCTGCTTGACTTATTTCACTCAGCATAATCTCTTCGAGTCCCGTCCATGTTGCTACTAAAGTTGGGTATTCATCCTTTCTGATGGAGGCATAATACTCCATAGTGTATATGGACCATAGCTTCCTTATCCATTTGTCGGTTGAAGGGCATCTTGGTTCTTTCCGCAGTTTGGCGACTGTGGCCGTTGCTGCTATGAACATTGGGGTACAGACGGCCCTTCTTTTCACAACATCTGTATCTTTGGGGTAAATACCCAGTTGTGCAATTGCAGGGTCATAGGGAAGCTCTATTTTTTTGAACCCTAAAGCCGCGTTCTTGGAAGGTGTCTAAACAAGGGCTTCCGACACGAACCAGAAGAGGGCAGCAAAACACTAGTCACTACACTGTGTCCCTTGCTCTGGGACAGGAAAGCAGCTGCAGGCTTTCCTGCCTCTTTGGTTCTTGTGCATTTTCTGGATTAACATGATTCCAGGACCTGCAGCAGGTCCACACATCTTTAAGGAACACACCAAGCCTTTGGTTTTTACCATCATATTTCTCAGCAATGAGATATCAGAGGACATGGCTAATTATTCAAACCAGGGTGGAAAAAATAACCAAAACCCCACTCACAATTAATTTTACTAAAGATCCAGTGCATTGAATCATATAAATAAGATTGAATCATATAATTAAATGAACCCTATAAATAAGAATACAGAATGAATATCTTACTGAAATTACCAATTTTAAGCTTATTTTCTCCATGTATATTGCATTATTTACTAAATTCTGCATTCACAAAAATACAGACAGAATGATATTTGAAAGGGAAGTGATCAAAGTGTGTCTCCACTAGTTATCACAATTGACAATTGCCACCAGGAACATGGCTTCTTCACCCAACCGCAGGCAACAACTGGACATTTATTAATTAGCATTTAATGTGCAAAAATAGAGCTGTTCTCTCAAATGTAATGTGAGGTAGTTATGAACACATCTTAAACATTTTAAGATTCCTGAATAGGAAGGAATAGACTGACCCATAGGAAAAAGGTCATTCGTGTTTCTCTTCTTTTTTTTTTTTTTTTTTTAGATTTTATTTATTTGAGAGAGAAAGATTGAGAGTGCACGCATGAGAAGGGGGGAGGCGTACAGGGAGACAGAGAGGCATACTCCATGCCAGGCATGGAACCTGATGACCGGGGCTCGAGCCCAGGACACTGAGATCATGACCTGAGTCCAAGTCAGCTGTTTAAAAGACTGAGCCACCCAGGAGCCCGTGTCTCTTTAAACGGAGAAATTACAAAGAAGTGTTTCCTTTAAAATTAGCTAAGGGGCAATAGCGTCTGTTTCCACCAATGTTATTTGCTATTGTGCCAGAATGTAGGTGAATGCAAAGTTAGGAACCAAACGGAAGAATCAAGGCTACAACAGTGATGCAAAAACACGTTAGGTCCTTTTTTATTTCTGGCTTGTTCACTCAAGGTCATGTTAGTGAAATGTAGCAATAGCTCATTTCCTCATTACTCTGCACTGTGCTGTCTAATGATTCACATGTCCTCGAGTACTGATATAAAATTGCTTTGTGTCTGCCTTTGCTAGCTTTTAACTACTTGCGCAACTTTCAGCGGACAGGAGCAGTAATCTCTGTTGGTCTGTATCATAGGAGGCGTGCTGTGTATGTTTAAACTTTAGATCCTGCCTTTTCCACTTCTGTGAGATTTCAGAAGTACTGAAATATTGGTAAGGAAAATCCTAGATTTCAATACCGGGAACTGTAGATTCCCCTGCTCTCACAAGGGAGCTGAGCTATCACTTTGCAAGGACCTTACCAAGTATCCACAGATGGTGAACAAGTTTCCAGTCCTCCCACAGGACCGCTCTAGGCGTGGACAGTATGTGGCCCGCAGAGGGGCCTCAGGCCAAGCGCACAGCTGCCACAGGTGGACCTCAGCAGCGGGGCGGGCTCCGTCCTGCTGTGACCGGCCTCAGCTGAGGAGTCCGTGAAAGGACACCCCCTGCCTTGGGTGGGTGGGCTCATGGCAACCCTGAAGCCCCAGATGGAAGGCAGGGACACTGGGGGATTTCTGAAACGCAAGAGACATACATCTACTGCTCTAGGAAAATGCTTGCCTATCTTCAGGAGAATTCCAAGTTTGCACAGAAATGAATGGAACTTTTGGGAAATGATGGAAGGAATGACTGCATAGTTAGCTTGGAGGTCTGATACGACGTGATACAACATTTCTTATTGTGCTGCTGGGCTCCATGGGGCCTCTTGCGATCAGGCATTGAGAAATGCCTTGATGGGACAATGGAGACCCACATTTAAATTTTAATTTAAAATTAAAATTTAATTTTAAAATTAAATCTTAAAAACAAAATATGGTCTAGAGGATGTACAATGAAAAGTAAAGTCTCCCTTGTTCCCACCCAGAAGTAGCCAGGGGAGGTGGCTGGCACCCACTGTGCCCCCATTTCTCTTCCTCAGTTCAGCCTTCAAGCCCAAGAGATCTGTGAACCCCCCAAGTGTGGGGAACGAGGGAGTGGACCCCTCCACAGCACCTCTGCAGGCCTGATTCATGACCCGGGTGATGACCCAACAGAAGCTGTGTGAGTGCACAGGGGTTCCTGCTCGCGCTCAATCCTCAGGCTCCAGGTTCTAGAGCTGTGTCCTGGCAACAGGTCCCACATTGTGCTCTAGGCCTTCGGCTGCGACTTGGCAGCTGAAGGAGAGCGCTGCGAGCCTAGTTCGCTATCCTCAGCGTCTAGCCTTACCTTACTGCTCTATGGGAACCTCCTTGAGTAGGCCGTGCCCCTCCCCCCATCCCCGGGCTCTGCGGGGCCCCCACCTGGCTCCCTGTGGCCGCAGACAACTCTTGGCGCCCAGGGCTCGACCGGCGGTCCACGCCCCGGGGTCCATTCGCAGGCGGTCCTCCACGAGCCGGCAACCATGCTCACTCCTAGCAGCTTTCTCCGGGACCCTGAAGACCCTGCGCCTTCTTTTCCTGGGACTCCTCACCACCTTCTGCAGGTGGGGCTGCCGGCTGAAGGCGATGCTGTCAGCTGGATCGCAGGTGTCCTGCCGCCACAACTGCGAGTCCATCGTGGACACGGTCACCCCCTGTGTGCTGCAGAAGCCGTTCGTCACCGGGCTGCGGCCCTCGGCACCCAGGAATGTCCATGATGTCTCCACAGCGGAGCGGGTGGGCAGAGACCCCAGTCGGAGCGGCAAAGGGTTGGCCCAGGCCCAGGGTCCTCACAGAAAGGGCCCTCAAGGCACTGGGACCCCACAGAGGGCATTTAGTCCCCTGGGGGTCCACGGAGGCCTCTCTTCCTTTGTGCCCAGGCCTGGGCCTCTGCTGAGAGCCGTCCCCCAGGAAGAGAGCTCAGAAGACCCATACAGTAAGAAGTCCCCCAGCTCCCAGAGGAGCTCCTGCCCCACTCGAAATGCCATCACCAGTTCTTACAGTTCCACCATGGGCTGCTACCCGGTGCAGAGGAGGAGGGGTCTGGCCACAAGTCAGGCCGCGTGGCCCCCGAGGTCCCCCAAAAACGTCAGCCAAAAGAGCCCCTTGTGTCCTGCCGGAGTGCCTGCCCTTCGCCAGAAGAACCAGCCGGAAAAGGCTGCCGATACCACCACCAGGCAGAAAACAACGCCGAGGAACTGCTCATCCCCAGCTGACTGTTCCAGGCCCGGAAAACGCAAGGTTAGTCTGCTGCCACACAGGCGAGGGGAGCCTCTGAGGCTGCCGTCACCCCCTCAGCCGGGGTTTCGAGTGACTGCTGAGGACCTTGACCGGGAAAAGACAGCTGCTCTCCAGCGCATTCAAGATGCTCTTCGAGGGGACACAGAGGCCACCTGCAGCTGTGGCCCAACTAGCCCATCCAGTGCCTTGGCCCTGCCTGCTGCAGTGGCTGCTCCCCTGCCAGCCTCTGACTCCCAGGTCACCTCCGGTTCTTCCTCAGGTTCTTCCCAGCCTCTCCTCTTGGGGTCTCACCCTGGCTGCAGTGGGAGCAACGTTGCATCTACCCAGGCCCTCTTGATGCAGCCCGGGGACAACATGGTCTCAGTCACAGTCCCCACAGGGCTGCCTGCGCTGCCTGGGGGGAGTGGCTACCCGGGATCCACTGCCCAGGCCCCATTCGGGGCTGTTGGTGGGCAGTGGCCCGGAGCCAGCCCCCTTCACAGCTCTCCCCCCCATGGACAGCCGGCAGCTCAGGCTCCAGTCCCACTCCAGGCCCTGAGCACAACGGTAGTCCAGCTGACCTTGGGCAGCGGCACTCAGGCAGTTTATGTGGTTCCCTTACCCGCATCTGCCTCCCGGGGCACCCGTGCCAGTGCCCAGCCAGGTTCGGCTACCTCCCCTGCTGTACTCGCCCCTGGCGCAGCCGCTGCCCCTGGCTTGACAGCAGCCCCCCAGGTGCCTGGCGCTGTGTCCCATGCTGGGCGCATTAGCCAGCAGCCCCGCCCCCCAGGGGGCAGCACAATGCTGGTCCTCATCAGCATGGGGTTTTCCACAGCACCCCCAGGTTTTGGGAGAGGTGATGGTGTCCCAGATCTGTGCTCCAGGTTTGGGGCTCTGAGCATTACAGCAGGAACGAGCAGGGCCCCAAAGGGCCCACAGGGCTCCGGGGCAAGCCTGGGCCCAAACACAGGGGGCCACCCACGCCAGAGCACCCTGTCGGGGACCGCTGGAGCCGGCACGACGAACCAGCCTGTGTCGGGAGCCCCGAGTGCCCCTAGCTTCAGTCACATCCCCAGGCACCAGAGCAGGAAGAGGTCCAGGTCAGATGGCATTAGCTCTGCCAGCAAGGCTGCCTGCGGGGATGGGGGCGTCCTGGCCTCTCCTCCTAGTGGCCCCACCTCTCTGGTCAGCACAGCCCAGACCAGCCTTGCCACCAAGACCCCCTCATTCCCTGCCCAGCGATTCATTAGGTGCAAAAGAGCTGCACCCTGCAACAAAGCATTTTCGTCCACATCACAGCCCACTGCCTCTGCCCCTGGCTTGGCAACTGCCCCCCAGGTGCCGGGCGCCGTGTCCCATGCTGGGCCCAACAGCCAGCAGCCCGGCCCCCAAGCTGGCAACACAATGCCGGCCCCCATCAGCATGGGGCTTACCGCAGCACCCCCAGGTTTGGGGAGAAAAGATGTAGTTGCAGATCTGTGCTCCAGGTTTGGGGCTCTGAGCATTACAGCAGGAACGAGCAGGGCCCCAACAAGCAGCCTTGCCACAAAGAACCCCTCATTCCCTGCCCAGCACCGGAGAGGACGCAAAAGATCTGCACCGGGCAACAAGCCGTTTTCCTCCAAATCACAGCCTGCTTCCAAGAGGCAGAGGCTCGGCTGAGCCAATAGCTTCCTGGAAAAGTAGCCGGTGTTGCACTTCCTTCTAGATGACACCGGTGCAAGACTAGTGTGGAATGGGAGACACAAATCAAGCCCGGTCCTGGAGCAAAACCGGGCTCCCAGCCTGCCAGCCAACGTTGGGAAACTTCCCAATCCCTGAACCAGCAGTTTGAAGGAAGGTGGGGGCTTGAGGCCTCGTCTGTGATCCCAGGGGGCATGGGCCTAGGGACAGTACATGGAGATCCGTGTCCCTTTGGCCTCCAGTCCCACAGCTCCTGGGACTCCTGCCGCTGCCCACAGGCTTCCCCTCCCTTCTCCCTACGTTCTTCGCAGAACCTTTAGGTAGTGTTAATTTCATTAATTAAAGCCTGTTCTAGTTTCTCTGCATAGCTCTCCTGAGTCTCTTCTGTGGGTCAAGTGGGCAAAAGTTGGGAGCCGAATGGGTGCTGTCATGGGAAGCCCAACGCCACCGTTTCCAGGTTCCCGTGGCCCAGCAGAGCGGGTAGGGCAAGAAGGACGGACCCTTGAAGAGTGAGAGTAGGTTTTCCGTTTTGGGGGGGCCTGGGAGAACACTGGCCTGGGGAGGGCAAAGTGGGGAGACTCACCCTTGCCTATTGGAAGCGCTGCTCCTCTCCCACTGGGGACGCTACGGAATCTTTTAGCTTCACAGCCCTAGGGCAATGTAAAGACACTCCTGGCCTAGAGTATAGGTCTGGCATCAAAGGTGGTGGCTCAGGGCACAGGAGGACAGCTTTGCCTTGAGGGTGTGACAGCTCCCTGAGCGCTGAGTGACATCCCACTTCACACAAGCACCAGGCCTCCCTCCGTGCATCTCTTCCCTCTGCCAGGCATTTGGGGGCCCCTTCCTGATGGCACTGGGGAGAAGAATGAGGAACAAACAAGTCACCTGGGAGAGGGAGGGAGCAGAGATGACACTGAAAGGACCGTCACCCCCCAAAACTCCTCAGTCCCGTATTGATTAGATACAAGATCACAACCAACAAAGGAGGAGGTTATACATTAGTCATGAGTCTTGTAGGTCAACCAGAAGGAATGGGAGGCCTACGTCGACCATAGTCTTGTAGGTAAACAGAGTAGGCTGTGCCTGGCCCAGCGGCTTGGATTTTTGGCGGAGCAAGTGCACATAAAGGGATTATTCTAACAGCAGGTTTTCCTGAGGCAGGGGAGACAACTGAAAAGGGAAACAGGCGATGTTCCACCCTGAGCTGCTGGGCTTCAGGACGTGTATCCTCCTCTCCACCCGAGGCCTGCTGCTAGTTCAGGTTTTCTCAAGGTCATCGTCAAGCATGCTTGCGTGACCAGTACCATTTCTCATTAGTGATATTTTAAGCAGCCTATCATTCTTAGGGATGGTTACATTCCCCCCCGTTTTTGTTAATGCAGAAGCCGCAAAATCCATTTTGCAAGTTCTTGAACCATTGGTCGTCAGAAAGATTATCGTGAGCATCTGAGGACTAAGCGTAAAAAGACTATAGCAATAAAAAGTGTCATCATTCCACCTATAATGCCAGCACCAGTGTTTTGATTCAAGCAAAGGGTTTTACATCAGACAGAATATCATTAATCCTTTGTGCGAAACTCACTCTTGGAACTGATTGTAAGAATCACAAGGAATGCCCTGAATAGTATCTTGAAGCTGTTTAATATCCACAGTTAAATTACCACCATCATGACTAGTAATATGGTGAAATCTTGTTCCATGGTATTTCTGAGTTATTATAGGTGTAGGAGTAACACAGAAGGAAGAAACATTCTAATCACACGGAAGGTGAAGGCTTATATTTGCAAGATCTTCTCTCCTATATATATTACAGCTTCCTTTAAATCAAGGACTCTTTCATGAAATCTTTGATCTAGGACTGTTTGTTGATTCCAAGCCTTGATAGCATTCCCGTGCCATTTTTGCACAAATTGGGTGGTTTGTGCAGTCTGATGCAAGGCCAGTCCCACAGTGGCAGCGGTAACAGTAATGGCTGTAATTTGGAAAATAGGTTGGTCAGAGGCACGGGTGACAACCGGGATTTGTGCCTCTTGTCTGAAGTGTGCAGTATGTGTGTGGTGGGGCAGTGGTTGGGGGGACAGTTTTGTGGGACTGAGCCCCTGCTCTCTCCAGGTATCTATGTCCACACAGATAGCGTCAGATTTGAGTTATATTGTAGCACACCTAGCTGGTGTCAGAGAATTGTTGGTGAGTGGAACACCGCCTCCCACACCCGTGGTGGAGTTGGGCACAGAACCCTTATGATTCCAAATATGAGAATGTCCAAAACCAAAACAAAAACCTGACCCTTTTTGCTAGTTTGGCTGAAACAGAAAGTCTAAAATCAAAGCGTGTTCTACAAATGCACGATGTTATGAGAAACGTTGTTTTATGAAGGTTTCATTTCACAGGCATGATTGATTACATTATTGACTATTGGCCATTGATCTTCATGTCCAGTTGTCTTCTCTCCCCAGAGGTCTGGCTGGTGGGCTCAAGGGTCCATGGCTCTAATCACAAGTTGACCCCACTGCCAACCAGCCCCAGTTCCTAGGGGAGATCCAAAAGCCACCTCCTTAACATAATAAAAGAAACTTTTATTGCTATCCTCATAGGAAATTACAGAGGTTTTTAGTTCTGTGCCTGAAATGGAGACACAGAATATTTCTGTTATATTCTGTTATATTTCTATTTCACAGTGTTAGAAAGCAAAGGAATAACCTAAAGAATATATTAAAAAAAAACCCTAGAACTGTGAGTAAAGTTGATGTAATTTTCTGAGTTTTCAATAACTTTCTTTTTGTAGCATGCTTATAACATATTGTAAATGTAAATATAACCTTATTTGGTTATCAGTGATATTTAAAACACAGGGATATGCAGACAATATTAGTTTAAATATTGTCTTAACTCTCCAGATATTTTAGTCCATGAACATCTATTTTTAATTATATATGTTGCTTTGGAAATTTAACAACTGAACCAAAAAACAAAACAAAACAAAAAACCTATGAGTTCTTTCAAAAAAGTGAATATTTTCTTGGAAAAAATAGACTATAAAAGTTGTATAGTATTAGGGTGCTTGGGTGGCTCAGTGGGTTTAAAGCCTTTGCCTTCGGCTCGGGTCATGATCCCAGGGTCCTGGGATCGAGCCCCATGTCAGACTCCCTGCTCTGCGGGGAGCCTGCCTCCTCCTATCTCTCTGCCTGCCTGTCTGCCTACTTGTGATCACTGTCTGTCAAATAAATAAATAAATAAATAAATAAATAAAATCTTTAAAGATTTTAAATAAATCTTAAATAAATTTAGTGATTCATTTAAATAAATTTAAATAAATAAATAACAATCTTTAAAGATTTTGTTTATTTATTTATTTGACAGCAAGAGAGAGAGAGATCACAAGCAGGCAGAGAGGCAGGCGGGGTGGGTGTGGGGGGCAGGCTTCCTGCTGAGCAGAGAGCCTGATGCGGGTCTCGATCCCAGGACCCTGAGATCAAGACCTGAGCAGAAGCCAGAGGCTTAACCACTGAGCAACCCAGGCACCCCAATAAGTAAAATCTTAAAAAAAAAAATTGGGGAGGGTATGTGCTTGGGTGAGTGCTGTGAAGTGTGTAAACCTGGCGATTCACAGACCTGTACCCTTGGGGATAAAAATATATGTTTATAAAAAATAAAAAATTAAAAAAAAATGAAAGTGGACCTGGACTGGGGCACCTGGCTGGGTTAGTTGGTTAAGTGTCCAACTGCTGATTTTGGCTCAGGTCACCATCTCTGGTCGTGAGACTGAGCCCCTTGTTGCACTCCACGCTCGGCCGGGAGTCTGCTTGAGATTCTCTCACTCCCCCTCTGCCCCTCCCCACTGCCTACCCATGTCCCCTCTCTAAAATAAATAAATAAAGCTTTTTAAAAATAATGAAGTGGATTTGGAATAGTTACAAATATATATTGCAAACTCTAGGGCAACCAAAAAAGAAAGAAAAAAAAAGTACAACTGACATGCTAAGAAAGAAAGATAATGAAATCATAATAAGTTGTCAGTTAAAACCACAAAAGGCAGAAAAAGAGTGGAAGACAAAAACAGGAACAAAGAACAAGGACAATGAAGAGAAAATAGTAACAAATGTTAGATATTAATCCAGGTTTATCAATAACACTTCTAACGTCACCGGCCTAAATGCACCAATTAAAAGGCAGATTTCAGAGCGGATTAAAACACACAACCAAAATACATGTTGTCTATTAGAAAATTACTTTGAATATAAAGACACACAGATTAAAAGTAAACAGATGGAGAAAAACAGACCATGCTACCACTAAGATGCTTACATTAATCAAAAGAAGGCCGCAATAGCTATATTAATTTCAGACAGAGCAGACATCCGTGTAAGAAAAGTTAGGGATAAAGAAGGGCCTTATGTAATGATATATTTATATTTACATAAATATAAATTCTCCAAGAAGACATAGCAATTCTTCCTTAACATTATGCATGCCCCTAATAAGGCGTCAAACTATACAAGGTAAAACTTACAAGTAGAAACAGGTGAAACCACTAACGTGGCTGGAGACTTCAACACCTGTCCCTCAAAAATGGACCGATCCAGCAGGCAGAAAACCAGTAAGGACACAGTTGAACTCAATAACACCATCAATCACCAAGAAATAATCGACATCTACAGACAGCTTCATCCAACAACAGCAGGATACACATTTTTCTCAAACTCACATGGAGCATTTGCCAAGATAGACTACATTCTGAGCCATAAAACACATCCTAACAAAATTAAAAGAGGTGTGCCTGGGTGGCTCGGTCAGTTAAACGTCTGCCTTCAACTCAGACCGTGCATCAGGCTCACTGCTCAGAAGGTGTCTGCTTCTCCCTCTGCCCCTTTCCTTGCTTGTGCTCCTTCTCAAATAAATAAATAAGATCTTTTTTTAAAACAAACAAAACAAAACAACCAAAAATGTTTTTTAAAAGAATAGAAATCCGTTTCTGCTTGTAGAGTATAACGAAATTAAACCAGAAATCAGTAACAGAAAAGTAACTGAAAAATCCCAATATACAGGGAGACTGAAAACATACTTCTGAATAACAAATTGGCAGAAGAAGAAATCTCAAGAGAAATTTTGAAAGATTTTGAACTAAATGAATTTGAAAACACAATAATCAGTAATCTTCTAGCTAGGTTAACAAAAAATGAAAAAAATAAAAAAACCAGAAAGGGGGATACAAATGACTAATACTACAAATGAAAGAAGAGACACCAGTAGGGATCTCCCTGAAAAGGATAATAAAGGAATACTACGAACAACTCTATGCCTACAAATTTGACACCATAGATGAAGCAGACCTATTCTGTGAGAGACACATCTGCCAAAAGTTACTCAGGAAGAAACAGGCAATTTGAATATAGGTCTTTATATATTCAAGACATTGAATCAGTAATTAATAGCCTTCTAAAACAGAAAGCATGAAGCCCAGATGAGTTCTCTGGTGGATTCTATCAAACTTTAAAGGAAGAAACTATACGAAGTATCTATTTTCAATCTCTTTCTAAGGATAGAAGCAGAGAGAATATTTCCTAATTCATTCTATGACGCCATAATTACCCTTATGCCAACACCAGAAAAAGACATTACAAGAAGACTGCAGACCAGTATTTCTCATGAACACAGATGCAAAAATCTCCAACAAAATAGTAGCAAACTGAATTCAGCAATGTATAAAAAGAATTATATGCCAGGACCAAATGGGATTTATCCCAGGTATGCAAGGCTGGTTCGACATTCTAAAATTAATGTGATCTATCCCATTGATAGACAGAACATCACAGAAAAAGAATTTGACAAATCCAACCACCATTCATGATAAAATCTCACAGTAAACTAGGAATGGAGGGGAACTGTCTCAACTTGATAAAGAATATCTACAAAAAGCTACCACTAACACCATACTAAAGGGTGAGAAACTTCAAGCTTTTCCATCAAGATTGGGTAAAAATATAAGGATGTCTTCTCTCTCCTTTTTTTCTTCCATTGATTTTTCTACTGGCTGTGGTTATTACAGTTTCATAATCTGAAGGATGTCCTATTTCACTCGCCACTTCTTTTCAACACAGCTCTTGAAGTCCTTGCTAATCCAGTAAGTTAAAAGGAAATGAGAGGTATGCAGCTTGGAAAGGTAAACATGAAACTATTGTTCGAAGATAACATGATTACCTATGTAAAAAAAATCCAAAAGAATTGATCCAAAAACCTCCTGGAACTAATAAGTGACTAAAGCAAGGTTGCAGAATACAAGGTTAATATTTAAAAATTAAATTGCTCTCCTATATGTCAATAATAACTAAAATTTGAAATTAAAAAAACAACACCATTTATATCAGGACCCTCCAAAATGAAATATTTAGGTATAAGTCTAACAAAAGTCATATAAGACCTGTATGCGGAAAACGACAAAACTCGGATGAATGAAATCAAAGAACACATAAATGGAAAGATACTCTATGTTTTTGGATAGGAAGACTAAATATTGTCAACATGCCAGTTCTTCCCAACTTGATCTATAGATTCACTACAATCCCAATGACAATCCCAGCCAGTCATTTTATGGATATCGACAAACTCATCTAAAGGTTAAATGGAAAGGCAAAGGACCCACAACAGCCAACAGAACATTGAAGGAGAAGGAGAAGGGACTGACACTACCCAACTTCAAGACTCACTATAAAGCTACAGTAATCAGGACAGTGTTATACTGGCAAAAGAATAAACAAATAGATCAATGGGACAGAATAGGGAGACCAGAAAGAGACCTTCAAAAATTTAGTCAACTGATCTTTGATAGAGGAGCAAAGACAATACAATGGAACAAAGACAGTCTTTAAAAAATAATGCTATAATAAGTAGACATCCAGGGGCGCCTGGGTGGTTCAGTGCGTTAAAGCCTCTGCCTTCGGCTCAGGTCATGATCCCAGGGTCCTGGGATCGAGCCCCATATCGGGCTCTCTGCTCAGCAGGGAGCCTGCTTCCTCCTCTCTCTCTCTCTGCCTGCCTCTCTGCCTACTTGTAATCTCTGCCTGTCAAATAAATAAATAAATAATATTAAAAGAAAACAAAAAACAAAAAAATATGTAGACATCCACAGAACAACAACAATAACAAAATGCGTCTACATACAGACCTTTCATAAAAAATTAACTCAAGGGGCACCTGGGTGGCTTAGTCGTTAAGCATCTGCCTTTGGGTCAGGTCTTGATCCCAGGGTCTTGGGAATAAGCCCTGCATTGGGCTCCTGCTCCACAGGAAGCCTGCTTCTCCCTCTCCTACTCCCCCTACTTGTGTTCCTTCTCTCACTGTGTCTTCTCTGTCAAATAAATAAATAATATCTTAAAAAAAAATGTAACTCCAAATGGGCCACAGACCTAAATATAAAAGAAAAAATAGCAAATATTGTAGAAGACAACATAATTTAGAGGACCCTGGGTATTGTGATATCAACACCAAACATGCAATCCGTGAAAGAAATTTATATAACGTTTGAATTAATCATTAGTGATGAACTTATTGAAATTAAAAACAACTGCTCTGTGAAAGACCATATCAAGAAAATGGAATATAAGCTACAGACTGAACAAAGATATTTGCAAAAGACACATCTGATAAAGGACTGTTATCCCAAATATACAGAGAACTCTTAAACTCAACAAGATCACAAACAACCCAATTGAAAAATGGGCCAAAGATCTTAACAGACACCTCACCAAAGAAGTTATACAATGGTGAATCAGCACATGAAAAATGCTGAACGTCAGATGTCATCAGAGAAATGCAAATAAAAACGAGACTTGACTGCACGTCCACCAGAACAGCCCATCGCAGAGCACTGACATCACCAAATGCTGGTGAGGATGTGGAGCAACAGGAACTCCACTCATTGTCGGTGGGAATGCAAAATGGTACAACCACTTGGAAGAGTTTGTTGTTTTCTTACAAAACTAAACATTCTCTTAGCATACCAGCCAGCAGTCATGCTCCTTGGTATTTATCCAAAGGAGCTGCAAACTATGTCCACACAAAAACCTGCACACCGATGTTTATAGTACCTTTATTCTTAATTGTCAAAACTTGGAAGCAAAGTGTCTTTCAATAGGTAAATGGAGAAACTGTGGTACAGAAATGTAGAGACAATAAAAAATACTGGTGGTTTCTGAGGGACAGGTGGAGAGCACAGAGGATTTTGAGGGCAGTAAAAATGCTTTTTATATTGGGTGGTCTCAGCGCCATCTCTGAGTGTGCTCCGTGTTCTTTCCAGAGACTGCACGGCCTGGTCCTCCCCCTGGTCATGGGGGTCCAGCAGGGCGAGGTCCTGGGCAGCTCCCCGTATACCAGCTCCCGCTGCCGCCGGGAGCTCTACCGCCTGCTGCTGGCACTCCTGCTGGCCCCGGCTCCCCGCTGCCCGCCTCCCCTCTCCTGCGCAGTGCAAGCCTTCTCCCTTGGCCAGCGAGAGGACAGCCTTGAGGTAGCTACCCCTTGGCCCTCCCTACCCCCCACATCTGAAGCCAGGGCCTCCCCTTCTGGTGCCTGATGCTCACACCTGCCGTTGGCCTCTTCCTCAGGTGGCATCTTTCTGCTCGGAAGCGCTGGTGACCTGTGCTGCCCTGACCCACCCCCGGGTCCCTCCCCTGCAGTCCATAGGCTCTGCCTGCCCTACGCCTGCTCCAGTCCCCCCTCCTGAGGCCCCATCTCCATTCAGGGCACCCCCCTTCCATCCCCGAGGCCCCATGCCCCCGACGGGCCCCTTGCCGCCAGCGGGCCCCCTGCCTCCGACACGCCCTGGACCTCCAGCCACAGCCAACCACTTAGGCCTCTCCGTCCCAGGCCTGGTGTCTGTGCCCCCCCGGCTCCATCCTGGCCCAGAGAACCATCGGGCAGGCTCCAACGAGGACCCCGTCCTCGCCCCTAGTGGCACTCCTCCACCCCCCATACCCCCGGATGAGACTTTTGGGGGCAGAGTGCCCAGGCCGGCCTTTGTCCACTATGATAAGGAGGAGGCATCCGACGTGGAGATTCTTGGAAAGCGACTCTGATGACAGCGTGGTGATCGTCCCCGAGGGGCTGCCTCCCCTGCCGCCCCTCCCCCCTCGGGCTCCACACCCCCGCCTGTGGCTCCAGCCGGCCCACCAACTGCCTCCCCTCCTGGGCCGGCCAAAGAGGAGCCCGAGGAGCTTCCCACGGCCCCGGGGCCTCTCCCGCCCCCCCCGCCCCCCCCTGTACCGGGCCCCGTGGCGCTGCCGACTCCCCAGCTGGTCCCTGAAGGGACTCCTGGCGGCGGAGGACCCCCTGGCCTGGAGGAAGACCTGACGGTCATTAACATCAACAGCAGTGACGAGGAGGAGGAGGAGGAGGAAGAAGAGGAGGAGGAGGAGGAGGAGGACTTTGAGTAAGAGGAGGAGGACGAGGAGGAGTATTTTGAGGAGGAAGAAGAGGAAGAAGAGGAGTTCGAGGAGGAGTTTGAGGAAGAGGAAGGAGAGTTGGAGGAGGAGGAAGAGGAGGAAGAGGAGGAGGAGGAGGAGGAGCTGGAGGAGCTGGAGGAGGTGGAGTTCGGCCCCGCAGGGGCACCGGCAGAGGAGAGTGGGCCCCCGCCGCCGAGCCCTCCCCCGGCGCTGCCCCCTGTCCAGTCCCCGAAGTCCCAGCCTGAGCCCGAAGGCGAGCCCGGGCTGCTGCTGGAGGTAGAGGAGCCGGGGGCCGAGGAGGGGCCGGGGGCCGAGGTTGCCCCCACGCTGGTCCCTGAGGTGCTCCCCTCTGAGGGAGAGGGTCCGCCGGACCCGGAGAGCGTCCCAGCTGGGCCACCTCCCCAGGAGCTCAAGGAAGAGGAGCCTTTGGCTCCCCGGACCCTGCTGGAGGAGGGACTGAGAGCGGGGGTGACGAGGTGCCGGTCCCCCCCGAGACACCTGCCGTGGCAGACGTGGAGGCGGAGGCCGAGGCAGAGACGGCCGCCCTCCCTGAGAAGGTAGGCGGGCAGGGGAGGGGGCTCAGCTCTGGGTCTGTCCTTCTGTGCGCCTGTGTGTGTGTGACTGTTTCCAATCTTACGTCTTTTTGCCGAAAAAGAGCAGGATGACACGGCCGCCATGCTGGCTGACTTCATCGATTGTCCCCCTGATGACGAGAAGCCACCACCGGCCCCGGAGCCCGATTCCTAATCCTCTCCTGCCGCCCTTTCGGTTTCTAATAAAGTTCTGTCCTGGGAGATCCCTGCCGCCCGCCTCTTGCAGCACTGGGTTCCCGGCCTGAAGCCCCATCGCCTGCGGGCGTCCCAAGGTACTCGTAGTGCTCCCTGTGCGTCTGCACAGCGGCTGGTACTCCCCGGCGGCCCGACTGCCCTGCGTCGTCCCACCGTCCGCCCTCGGCGCTGCTGGCGATTGAGACCACGAGTAAGGAGCGGGGCTGCTTGTCAGAGCCTAGAGTGATGTGTGGGAGGTCAGAGCACTGTGTGTCCCAGAGAGTGAGAGTGTGTAAATATGCGTGCTCCCGTGCCCCCAAAACCGTGGGCGGAAACCATGTGACTGGAGGTAGACAAATGTGAAAGGTACGGAGGTGTGAGCCCTGTTCCCGGGCTGGGCCTTCTTGTGACTGGATCTACCCCCCCCCCCAGCTGTGGCCACGGCCCAGCTGGTGTCTGGTTTCTACAAACACGGCACGCCTCGGCCTCTTTGGGGCTCTCGTGTGTGTGGGAGCAAGACGGGCGTCCGTCTGTGTGGCATGAGCACAGGTCTGTCTATTGCGGCATGAACACAGGCCGGAGATGTGGGCAGAGCAGCTCGTCTTCCCGAGTGTGCGTGCCCTGAAGGCCCTTGTTAGTGAGGCCAATTTTTGGCAACCTACTCAGGTTTACAAAACTTTTCCCCAACCTGCTATCTTGAGAAACCCCAAGCCTGTGGAAGGGCTGGAAGAAGAGTGTGACCATCACATAGACTCCCCGGTCGCAGATGTTAGTCCGTGTTCCTCTCTTTGCAGCTGTACTCTGTGTAGACCTGTGCGTCCGTGTGCACACGCACCTCTGCCCGTAGCAGTGTGCTCACATCTGGACCTACCTTTTCTTCATAGCATCGTGTAAAAGTTTGTTTGCAGACCTGGTCCTTGTCCTCTGAGTTTGTTAGAGTTCTCTGCTGAGATTAAGGTCGTTTTTCTAGGTAATCACAATACCACCGTCAACGCTGTGATAAGAGCCCAGGAGCAAGGGTGGGCGCCCTGAGACGGGTGCGCGGGCGTGGACAGGGACGTGCCCACTGGGTCATGTGCTCCTGCGGGGACGGGTGACCGTGTGGGGACAGGGATGGGCATGCAGGGCGGGGCTGAGGGGGCTGGTGAGTGCGTGGGGCAGGTGTGTACCCTGGGACGGGTGCACAGACACGCGCGGCCTTCGCTTCAGCATTCCCGGGAAAGGTGGTGCCTTACCACCAAGGATGGACCCATGTCACGGAGTCACGATGTGGTTATTCATCAGACACTGAGTACCGGTTGCGTAATAGCCGCTGCTTTCTCCTTAATCCGTGTTTTAGAAATGCCTCCGGGTCACAGGAGCTTCTGGAGGAGCACAGAGGGTGTGGGGGCAGCCCCCCATTTCCTCTTCCAGTTGTCTCTGCGTGGTTAGGGCACAGTGTCGAGACTAGGGTTTGCTGCTGGTATGGTGATGGGCCGTTTCACTGGCAGCAGGCAGGGCAGTGCACGAAATGCAGAAACCCCCTCCCTCCAACCCTCCTGGGCTGAGCTTCCAGAAGCTGCGTGGCAGGGCAGAGAGCAGATGGGCGCTGAGAGTGAGCAGGTGCTGGGTTTGCAGCGGGGAGAGGGGAACTGGGGTGTGGGGGCGTGTTTTCAACATTTGATGAGAATTTTCAGACATCGAAAGTGCAGGATTTACACAGAGTGCACGCACGCACCCACTGTGTTCCTGCACCTGGGCACGTGTGTGTGCGCACCTTTGTGTGTGTGTATGCATGAGTGTGTGCGTGGGTTTTAGGTAGGAGGGTTTGGGGGGTCTCCCCGAGATGGGCGGTGAATGAAGGGCTGGCAGGAGGTGATGTGAGGGCTGTGCAGGGCTGGGGGGGGTCCCAGCGTCGCCAGTAAGACGTCCTGAATCGGGAGCCCTCTCGGGGTGCGGAAGGTGGCCAGTAGGATGGGCAAGGAGGATGGGGTCGGGTAGGTGGCAGGCTGGAAGCAGGAGAGGGTGGCGAGGGGGTGTTGCAGGAGGCATTGGGCAGACCACATATTAGGGGTTTTGTTTGTTTTGTTTTAAAAATGTTCTTAATTTAAATTTAGCTTAGTTAACATGGAGTATTATTAGTTTCAGAGGTAGAGGTCCGTGATTCATCAGGTGCGTGTAACACCCTTGTTACAGGTGCCCCCCCTCCATGCCCGTCCCCCAGTTACCCAGCCCCCCACCCCCTCCCCTGCGGCAGCCCTCAGTTTGTTTCCTACGCTTAAGAGCTTCTTATGATTGTCTCCTCTCTGTTCTCATGTGATTTTATTTTTCCCTTCCTTCCCCTGTGATCCTGTTTTGATTCTTAAATTTCACGTGTGAGTGGAATTCCTTCCTTGCGGCGGTGGCGGATGCTCCGGTGCGCACACTGCCTCCGAACCCGCTCACCGGGCAGCGGGCCTCTGGTGTCTCCACAGTGCGGCTGTTGTGGGTGTTGCTGCTGTGAACATTGGGGGGCAGCTGCCCCTTTGAATTAGCGTGTGTGTGTTTGTTGGGTGAGGACCCAGGAGAGCGGGAGCTGGGCATAGGGCAGCTGTTTTCAACTTTCCTCGGAACTTCCATCCTGTTTGCCGGAGCGGCTGCCCCAGCACGCGTCCCCACCAGCCGTGTGTAAAGGTTCCTCTTCCAGTGGGAGTTCTGTCGGCCCCATGTGACCTCTCTCGGGAGGTGAATGCGAGGGCGGGTCAGGCTGGGGACGCACAGAGGCCAGGCTGCGGCTAGACGGTGTGGGAGTGGCTGGAGCCCAGTCAGGGTGTGTGTTGGGGGGGAGCAGGTGGGTCTGCAGGTGACACACCCTGTGGCTTCTCAGCCTCCTCCCTCTGCCTGCGGTGGCGGCCGGCGCTGTCCTTTGCTTCCGCTATGTGCCCAGCGAGTCTCTGCGCTGCTTCCCTAGCTCTTGCTGCCACACAATAAGCAGGCATGTGTGTACAGATCACATGTGCACACGGGTATGGATGTGGGGTCCAGCAAGCGTGTATGTGTGTACAGAGGTGTGCACGCGAGTATTGATGTGCGGGATACAGATCTGACTGTACTGTTCTGTCCCCATGGGATCTATCAAACGGTCCATCTTTTCCTGGTTTGAAGCCCCAGCTTTGCTAGATTTCTGAATTTCTGCCTGGGTTTGGGTCTGTTTCCTGATCTCGTACTCTGTTCCTCTGATCTGCCGGAGCCCACTTGCTTACTGTGGCTGTGGTCGGTTCAGGGTGTAGTCGCGGGGCAGGTAATTAGAGCATGTTTGGCTTGACCTTGGGCCAGGTCACCGTTCGGGGCTAGAACGGCTTCACGGTTCAGAACAAGGTCGGGCAGAGGAGCCCCCCGGGTTTCTGGATTGATGCCTGTGGAGATGGGGGAGCGCTTGTTCTCAGCGAGCTTTTCAGCAACGTGCCTCCATGCTCGGCGGCCAAGGGAGAGTGTGCTGACCAGACCGCAGGACAGTTGATTAAATTTTCCAGTCGGTTAATGATCCCACGCGGACAGTAGCGATCAGCGCTGTGCTCTGGACCTTGCCCGAGATCCCTGTAGGCAGCTTGGGTCTGTGAATTACCTTTTCAGGGGAGCACCGAGCTGGAAGGCTAGCGTGTGCTTGCCTGGGAACCGTTCAGAGGGATCAGGAGTTGGTTGTTTTTGGGTCCCTCTGTGGTTAGTGGACAGGGGGATGTCAGAGGTGGCTGGGGGAGGCGGCGCAGGAGAGCCTGGCTCCTGCGGGTGACTTTGGTCCAGGGCTGGCGCAAGGACAGGTGCGGACGGAAGCAGGAGTCGTGGGGATGCGCACATGGGTTCTGGAGCCGCGGGAGGCTGTGTCGGGGTTTGGGCTTTGTTTGCCACCGGCCAGGGTTCTTCTAAAGTTGAATCTCCCCGAGAGAAGTGATGAGCTCTGTCTCCCATGAGCTTTGGCTCAGAGATGGTTCAGGGAGTGTGTGGTGGTCTCCCTGGAGGCTGGGGAAGGCGACTTCGGACCATGGCCAGCAGCAGGGACGGGAGCTCAGGCTTTCCCAGCATCTGAGCGCCCTCTGGCGGCTGCCTGGGCCTGGGCTGCTGGGGGGTGTCGTGAATGCTTCATTTCGGGTGACCCTTGCTAAAGGCTGGCTGGGCCTCACCTGGGAGCAGTCCCTGAGTCTGCTTGTTCTCAGGAAGCCCCGTGCCTGGCCCAGGCCATAGCCTCCCTCCAGTGTCCTTCGTGCTGACTGTTCTGTAGAAATGGGGTGGGGTGAGGTGGGGTGGCCGGGAGCTGGGAACTGTAGCTAATCCCCAAATGACAGGGCCTGTTGCCAAGGACGGAGTGGTTTTGGGTTATGAAATGCCTAGTGGTTTTGGCCTAGAAGCAGGGTGGTAGGCACTGGGGAAGTAATGCGTTATTTGAGGTGTTTCTCTAAAGGAACCCACAGTCTGGCAGTATTTGAAACCCCGAGCGAGCAGTGTCTCTAGGAGGCCATGCAGCCAGAGCTGTAGGGCCCAGCACAGGGGTGTGGGGTCGAGGAGGGCAGAGAGATCTGGGGGGACAGGCACCCAGGGACGGAGGTGATGGAGGTGGTAGGAGGGAATGAAGTGGGTGGCGTCTGGAACGTTGTTCACACCTACATTTTAGGGGCAAAGGAGCCTTTAACGGGGAGAGAAGAGACCACAGAAGGGCTGATGTCCTGGAAAGTGAGAGAAGAACTTCAAACGGGAGGGGGACACGGTGCGGTTGAGAAATGTCCATAGGGTTTGTCTGCCATCAGTGGGTTCAAGGAGAGCCGCCTCACAAGCCTGGTGGGGGCCCCGCTCCCCAGGAGAAGAGGGAGGGAGCAAGACTCTGCAGGGGGAGGGGAGAGGAGCAGGTGTCCCAAGGGGCCCTTGGGTTTGTACTGCCGCCTCTCCATGCGGGGCTGGCGGTCACCCATCAGCTGCCTCGGTCCTGCTCACGTTCTCAGTGGCTCCCGTCAGTTGGGGATGGGCAGCCTCTTGGCCCCACCCCTGGGAAGGGACAGTTCCTGGACAGAGCTCAGGTCTGGGCAGTGGCCACCGGTCACAGGGACAGAGAGTGGATGTTTCCAGAGGCTTTGGACCTCCTGCTAACCCACTGCTTCTGCTAACCCTCTGCTGCTGCTCGTACTAACCCCCCATCCTGCTAACCCACCCGCGGTCTTTTCTCACCAGGCCCTTACCCTGCTCCCCAGCCCACTCCACTTCGTAGCCCTCCCCGCCAGCTGATACATATTCTTCACTATGACCGTTTGGAGCTCGTCTCCTCCCACAGAGTGTGAGCACCTCGAGAGCAGAGACGGCTGCTTTTGCTCTGTCCCCCGCTATCCCCAGCCCCACACCTGCTGCTGCTTGCGCCATGGCTAGTACCGTTACACGGTGGGTGGTTGGGGCAGAGTCCCCGCGGGGCCCCCGGACACAGGCTCCAGTCCCCTGAGGAGCACTGAGTGGGAGATAAACAGACCGTCCCTACCATGTGATAAGCTCCCCAAAAGGCAGGACGCCCTGCTCCAGCCCATCGATGTGCCTCGAGGGAGGGGACCTGAATCTGAGGTCTCACAGGGTGTGGCCTGGCCACGGATGTCATCAAGCCATATTTGCTTAGCCGACGGAAGGGGCAGCCACGTTTGCCCTGCCTGGGGTCTGTCTCTGGAATTGCACTGCCCCTTGTGCCCTGCCTGGGCCTTTGTTTCCTGGGGTCCTCTTGGTCCACAGCCCAAGTGCCTGGTTCCCTCTGCCCTTCACTCCCTGATTCTCTGCCTGGGCCCTAGGGAGGGATGCGTGGGGTCCCTGCAGCCTGCCTCGAGGATTTCCCTGCAGAATGGCTGTGGGGGCTTGTGGGGGGCGCTCCTCTGGGTCCCTGGCAGGATGTGTGGCCCAGAGTGATCGCAGATGGTAAGTAGCTGCAACCATGTGTGGCCTGAGTTCAAGAGGAACCGCGCTTCCTTGCCCTCTGACCCCTGCCAGGGTGTGCGGCGCTTGGGCTCCAGCTCCCCTGTGGCAGGCAGCACAGTGCCTAAGCCACATTTTGGGGTCGCAAACACCAGGAATCTGAATCTGTTTACACTTGGACCATTCCAGTCCCTATTGGCCAGTCAGGAGGTTACCTGCGCTGTGCCAGGAGCCCGGGAGGACAGGGAGGATGCCAGACCCGTGGCCACAGCCCCTCCCTCTGCGCAGATCTCCATTTCCTAGGAGAGAGGAAGGCACAGTGGGGGCCCCCAAGGAGGGCGGTGGGAGACAGTGCCAGAGGGCAGTGGTGCCAGCTTCTGGGGGGGCAGGCGTTGGGGGCAGAACGTGGAGGAGTCGCACCAAGCCCCCAGCAGTGGCCGTGGGAGCCCAGGGGCGGGACGTATGGACACTCACACTTGGATTATTTATAGCAAAGAAAGTACTTGACTTAGAAAGAATTTTTAGAACTTCTAACTTAAAGAAAATCTGAAAAATGGAGAAAAGGTAGCAGTAGCAGTACCTTTTCATTAAAGGAGCCACACAGTGATACTACCCCCACCCCCCGCCCCCGCGCATCCTGCGTTTGAGAGTAAATCATAATGAATCGGCCTGCTTCTCTCCCCTTAAACACTTGCATAGCCTCAAATATTTACATAGTATCTCCTCAGACAGCAGTTGTCTGCTCAAATTTAGAAGTGGGGGGCGCCTGGGGGCTGGTGAAGCATCCTGCTCGGCTCAGGTCATGTCCCGGGGTCCTGGGATGGAGTCCCGCGTCCCAGCTCCCTGCTCCAAGGAAGCCTGCTCTCCCTCTCCCTCTGCCCCTGCTCATGCTCTCCCGTAAATGAATTAACAAAATCTTTTCTAAGAAAGAATTTAACAGCTGAAAGAACACTCTTACTAACATTTTGCCCCTGTTTGAATTTCCTCGCTTGTGTCAGTAATTAGTCCGTTTCAGTTGCTTGTGAATTTCAGCCTCTCACCTGCAGAGTCACAGGGGCTCTGGTCCCGTTCCCAAGTGCACCTGTGCTGGGTCTCGGGTCCCTCGGGCAGGTCTGCCTCCACCAACTCCCGCAGAGCAGTCTGAGCACCCGACCCAGGGTTAACCCTTACTCCTTCCTTCCTCTCCAGTCAGGAGCAACACGGTACGCTGAAGGGAGGCTTATAGCTTGTGACTGGCGAGATGCCTGTTGTCAAGAACGCCCCGAATGCCCAGGTGGCAGAACTGACAGGCTCTCAGGCTCCCGGCATCTCTGCTCTCACCTGGCCACGTGGTCATGGTGAAGACGCTTGGCCGCCAGGGTGCAGACACATGCACACTGGCTCCTGCTTCCACGGAACACTGAGGCCCGCACCCCAAAAAGACCTCTGTACCTAGGGGTGACACAGGTGCTCTTGTAACAAGATGGTCGCCAATGGGAACACGGAGGAGGGGTTGGGGAAGCCGGGAACTGTCTGGACAGTAGGTGCAGGAAGAGAAAGTCAGCGGGCGTTCCAAATGGGAATCAGAAAACAGGAAGAAACCGCGGAGGCTGTGTGGGGGGAAAGCCATGCTATTCCCGATCTTCTGTTGTGACGTCTTTGTAATAACTTAAAATATATCTGCATATAAATCTTAGTGTATATTTCATCAACGGAAGCCATTCATTCGTTCACTCATTCGTGGAGGCGAAGTTACCATTTCCTCCTGGAGTCCTTGTTCTCTGGACCCACTGTCAGTTACCCTGGAACCTTCCAAACCCCCTATTTACCTGTTACTCTGGAACCTTCCAGGCCTGTTATTTATTTATCTAGAAGATTTCATTGATTTATTTGAGAGCGAGCACAAGTAGGGGGAGGGGCAGAGGGAGAAGCAGGCTCCCCGCTGAGCAGGGAGCCCAGTGGAGGACTTGATCCCAGGACCCTGAGATCATGACCTGAACTGAAGGCAGACGCTTCACCGACAGAGCCCTCCGGTGTCCCCGGACCGGCCGTTTGACTGTTTTTCTGGAAAAACCTTCATCATCACTGGGAATGCTCTGCATCTCTCCTTCGTTTCCTGGGGCCCGTGGGTTCCTCTTTCTTGGCTTATTTCCTTATTTCAGCGGAGCATATCCTCTTAGCAGTTTCTGGAGAAAAACTGCGTAGGACGTGAAATGCTTTTACTCCTTGCCTGTCTGGAAATACTCTTATTTGATCGAATATTCGGTCGTGTACGGGGGTGAGACACTGTTTTCCCCTCGAGATCTTGTAGACATTTCCCCGTTTTTCTTGGTTTCCAGTGTTGCCATTCAGAAGTTTGATGTCACCTCGAGTCCCTTAGTGGCCTGACATTTTCTTTTGAAGGTTTTAGGATTTGTTCTTTGTCCCAGAATTCTGAAATCTCCCAGTGGCGTGCCTGGGCCTAGGTGTGTCCGTTCTGTTAGCATTTGTGGGTTGTGTCGATATGGAACTAACACTCTTTGGGTTCTACAAAGTTTCTTTATATCCTATCCTCACCTTTCCCTGCCCTCTCTCACTCAGGAAATCTAAACTATTCTTCGTGTCTTTCTGGGAAATTTCATGACTTTTTTAACGCTTCTTTTGAAATTTTCATTTCTGCTCTCGTACTTTGATTTCCCAGGGCTCATCTCTATTTCCTGAATGACCCCTTTAAGGAAATTAGTTCTTGGGGTGCCTGGGTGGCTCAGTGGGTTAAGCCTCTGCCTTTGGCTCAGGTCATGATCTCAGGATCCTGGGATAGAGTCCCGCATCGGGCTCTGTGCTCAGCAGGGAGCCTGCTTCCTCCTCTCTCTCCCTCTGCCTGCCTCTCTGCCTACTTGTGATCTCTCTGACGAATAAATAAATAAAATCTTTAAAAAAATAATTCTTTTTAAGAGAGAGAAAGGAAGATGACAGGGGGGAGGAGGAGGGACAGAAGGAGAGGGAGAGAAAGAATCCCAAGCAGACTCCCCGATGATCATGAAGCCTGATGTGGGTTCCGATCTCACAACCCTAAGATCATGACCTAAGCTGAAACTAAGAGTCATACGCTTAAAGCACTGAACCACCTAGGCGTCCCATTAATTTTTTTTTTAGAAGAGTTTCCTCAGCTCCCTCTTTTCTCTTTTCTCCAAGTTCCCCTCCCATGTGGTCTCTGTATCTCACCCCAGAAACTTCCCTCCAGCACCTGCTGGTGCTCGTCCCCCTTTCCCCTGAGAAGTAGGGCCCTGGAGACGCTGACTGGAAACTCGTGGACAGTGCTGGGACTCCGTGCGGGAGGGCTTTGCGGAAGGGGACCAGGTGCAGACCTGCTTGACTGGTGCCGCACTTTGCAGACTTGGCCAGGCTCAGTTTCCTCGAGCAGGAGCCCTCTCTCGTGCAGCCCGTGTGTTGGCGTTCTGGAAGCTTGGGTGGGGGGCTGGGCGTCCCCCCGGGCCGGTGGGTGATTTTCAGCATAGAAGGCACCCGGGTTCCCAGCCGTGCCTGGTATGCCCAGGACGTGACCTTGTGGCCCAGAATTCATTGCTTGGCTGTCCAGATGCGGGGAGAGGAAGTCCCCTGTCCTTAAGGAATCTCAGCGACTTTTCCGTTGTCCCGGCCTCCTCTATATCTGGGTCTTCAGAGCTAATGTGTGCCTTTGATTTCAGAGCCTTTTCAGGACAGTCTGTGTCAGGAGTTGGCTTGCTTCTCGGGGTTTTAGAGTCCACCTCCGCCCCTCTCCACCGTCCCGGGTGACCTTTTCCCAGTCTGTTGTGACAGTCGTGCCTTGATTGCTCTCAGGTGGCAGAATCGGTTGACGTCTTTCATCTTTGGTTGCACCCTCTCCTGCTGTCTTTATTCTTGGGGGTTTATATGTTTTAAAAACTCCTTCACAGTCGCAGTGGGGCTTAAGGGGGGTGTGTATGAAGAGTTGGGTCATCCGTTCTTTATCAGGAGCATTTGCAATATCTCTTTGGACCAAGAGGAAGTGCCTTGGTCGCAATCATAAAACCCGGCTTCCCCATGCCCAGTATGGAGTGGATGAATGGGCGGGATCTCTGGGGGGAACATGTTTCTTTTGTATGCCATGTGCTATGTTTGAGGGAGGCCGTAGTGACCTCTCCACAACCCTACTTTTTTTTTTTTATTTAAGGTTTTATTTATTTATTTGACAGAGATCACAAGTAGGCAGAGAGGCAGACAGAGAGAGAGGGGAAGCAGGCTCCCTGCTGAGCAGAGAGCCCAATGTGGGGCTAGATCCCAGGATCCTTGATCATGACCTAAGGCAGAGGCTTAACCCACTGAGCCACCCAGGTGCGCCCCCCCAACCCTACTTCTTGACCTATCCTCAGCTCTTGGCCTTGGGGAGGGGGGGCTGCCATTCTTCTAGGACTCCCTCCTGTCTGTGCTCAGGGACCACAGACTAGAAGGATCGCACTGTGCCTCAGCTAGCACGAGTCTGGGAGCAGTGAAGTGGGAAGGGTTAGTCTGGGCTTCGGGAAACAAGGATGTCAGAAGCACCAAGATAAAGCTTTCCTGTCGCTGGATGGATGTGCGATGTCTCCCAGGATGGGGGCAGGATGGGAGGCGGGAGCGCCACAGCCGGACCCCGGACACCTCCCCCCAGGAGAGGCTGTTCCCGTCGAACTTGTCCTTCAGGAGAAGTCTCGGCAGTCGTCCAACCAACTGAGCCACCCAGGCGTCCCAAGATGGGTTTTGTTTTTTTATCCATTCTGATACCCTGTGTCTTTTGACAGGGGCATTTAGCCCATTAACATTCAGGGTAACTATTGAGAGATATGAATTTAGGGCCATTGTATTGCCTGTAAGGTGGCTGTTACTGTATATGGTCTCTGTTCCTTTCTGATCTACCACTTGTAGGATCTCTCTTTGTTTAGAGGACCCCTTTCAAGATTTCCTGTAGAGCTGGTTTGGTGTTTGCAAATTCTTTCAGTTGTTGTTTGTCCTGGAAGCTTTTAATCTCTCCTTCTATTTTCAATGATAGCCTAGCTGGATATAGTATTCTGGGCTGCATGTTTTTCTCATTTAGTGCTCTGAAAATATCATGCCAGCTCTTTCTGGCCTGCCAGGTCTCTGTGGATAAGTCAGCTGCCAATCTAATATTTTTACCATTGTATGTTACAGACTTCTTTTCCCGGGCTGCTTTCAGGATTTTCTCTTTGTCACTGAGACTTGTAAATTTTACTATTAGGTGACGGGGTGTGGGCCTATTCTTATTGATTTTGAGGGGCGTTCTCTGAACCTCCTGAATTTTGATGCTTGTTCCCTTTGCCATATTGGGGAAATTCTCCCCAATAATTCTCTCTAGTATACCTTCTGCTCCCCTCTCTCTTTCTTCTTCTTCTGGAATCCCAATTATTCTAATGTTGTTTTGTCTTATGGTGTCACTTATCTCTCGAATTCTCCCCTCGTGGTCCAGTAGCTGTTTGTCCCTCTTTTGCTCAGCTTCTTTATTCTCTGTCATTTGGTCTTCTATATCACTAATTCTTTCTTCTGCCTCATTTATCCTAGCAGTGAGAGCCTCCATTTTTGATTGCACCTCATTAATAGCTTTTTAGATTTCAACTTGGTTAGATTTTAGTTCTTTTATTTCTCCAGAAAGGGCTTTTATATCTCTCGAGAGGGTTTCTCTAATATCTTCCATGCCTTTTTCGAGCCCGGCTAGAACCTTGAGAATTGTCATTCTGAACTCTAGGTCTGACATATTACCAATGTCTGTATTGATTAGGTCCCTAGCCTTCGGTACTGCCTCTTGTTCTTTTTTTTGTGTTGAATTTTTCCGTCTTGTCATTTTGTCCAGATAAGAGTATATGAAGGGGCAAGTAAAATACTAAAAGGGTGGCAACAACCCCAGGAAAACATGCTTTAACCAAATTAGAAGAGATCCAAAATCGTGAGGGGGGAGAAAGGGGATAAAAAGTGGTTCAAAAAGGAAACAATAAAAAAAAAAGAAAAAAGAGAAAAAAAAAGAATTTTTTAAAAAAAGAAAACACCTAAGAAAAATATAAAAAAGAAAAAAAATATATGTATTAGATAAACTAGTAAAAAATCGTTAAAAAAGAAAAAGGTAACAGTTAAAAAAAAATTTTACCCGAAGGCAAAAAAAAAAAAAAAAAAATTAAATTAAATTAACCGCAAGACTAAAAAAAAATCACAGGGAAAAAGCCATGAGTTCCGTGCTTTGCTTTCTCCTCCTCTAGAATTCTGCTGCTCTCCTTGGTATTGAAACAGCACTCTTTGGTAGGTGAACTTGGTCTCGGCTGGATTTCTTGTTGATCTTCTGGGGGAGGGGCCTGTTGTAGTGATTCTCAAGTGTCTTTGCCCCAGGCGGAATTGCACCGCTTTTACCCGGGGCCGGGGTGAGTAATCCGCTTGGGTTTGCTTTCAGGAGCTTTTGTTCCCTGAGCGCTTTCCGTAGAGTTCCGGAGGACGAGAATACAAATGGCGGCCTCCTGGTCTCCGGCCCGGAGGAGCCGAGAGCCCAGGGCCGCACTCCTCAGTGCGCCCTCAGAGAACAGCGCCCAGTTACTCCCGTCTGCCTGACCTCCGGCCGCGCTCCGAGCTCACCGAGCCTGCGACCGGTTCAAGGTCACCCTGAGCTGCGAGCTTACTGTCGGCTCTGTCTCTGTCGACGGCTTTCCCGTTCCAATACCCGCAAGCTCTGCGACACTCAGACACCCCAATCCTTCTGTGACCCTGCGGGACCTGAGGCCACGCTGACCCCGTGTGGGCTTTGCCCCGGGTAGCCTCTGGAGCGATGTCCCTCAGCGGAACAGACTTTTAAAAGTCCTGATTTTGTGCGCGGTTGCTCCGCCGCTTGCCGGGAGCCGGCCCCTCCCCCCAGGGTCTATCTTCCCGTCGCTTTGGATTCACTTCTCCGCCGGTCCTACCTTTCAGAAAGTGGTTGTTTTTCTGTTTCCAGAATTGCTGTTCTTCTTCTCTTCGATCTGCTGATGGATTTGCAGGTGTTTGCAATCTTTAGATAAGCTATCTAGCTGATCTCCGTCTAGCTGAAGTAGTCTCGGCCTGCTACTTCTCCGCCATCTTGACTCCTCCCCAAAATATACTCTTTTAACCTAGGTTTGGAAGGGGAACGGGGGGAGCCGGACCCAGCGTTCCGCGGGAGGAGTATGGGTGTTACAGAGGAGCACGCGGATGTGACACGGCAGCGTGGAAATGTTCAGAAACAGCCTGGCACAGTCCACCCCCTGACACCCGCTGTCCCCTCCCACATGCGAAGTACTCTCATCCCATAAGGCAGCAGCCTAGAATCGGGCTCTGGTCCGGGTCTTGTCCCTAGACCAGGTGTCCAGATGGTCTCGCGGGTGTGGTCCTGGGTTGAGGATCAGTCCCGCTGCCCTCGAGCCCGCCGGGCCTCTTGGCCTTCCTCTTGGAGGTCATCTTTCCTTTTCCATAAATAGAAGCTCATGTTGGTAGGTGAGTCCTTTTCTTAGCCTGATTTTCGCCTATTGAAGAAGTTAGTGGGTCCAATGTTCTCTTTCCTGTTTGTACTGTTGTTCTTTTTAGTTCAATCTCATGGAATTCAAAAAGAAACCTTGTGGGCGTCGTAGGTATAAGCTGTCATCCAGCCCAGTAGATGATGTCCACATGCAGACCTCCGTGCTAACCCTTCCCTCTAACTTGGACTACTTGCCCTTGACGTTCTTAAAAGCTCTATTATTTTAACAGAGAAATTTTGCTAGACCTACCCTTAAGTTCCTTAAAAGGCCTTTGGCTGAGGTCCCACCTGGAATCTTTCTGAGGTTTTACCATTATGTGACAGTCACACCTTCGTCTTCTTCTCGGGACCACATTTTCCTGAAAATGCCCCGAACTGGATCTCTGCCCACAAGACATCTTCTCGGTCGTGGTGGTTGTCTGGAGCGGATGAGATGAAGACATTTAGTTAGAGCCCAGCTAGTGCTGGATTGCTCACATGTCACGTTTTTTCTTGACCTTAACCTCTCTCCTCCTGTGTGTCATCGCGGGCAGGGAGGGCAATCTGTGCGGGGGTCTCCTTGTGTCACACAGTCTACTAGAGGCGGTTCCCACCCTCCAGGGTGCTGTGGGTGGACGGAGTTCCCTCTATGACATAATGATACCAGACGAATGACAACACTTCCCCTCCTCATATAATCCCTTCCTGGAGTTCCCACTAATACTTCTCTGACTTCAGGTCAAGCTCCTGCCTTCTTGAAGGCTTTAGGTTCCCGCCCAACCTCGGGTCCTGAGGCCAACACGATGCCTTGGGGTCTTTGTTTCATCAGCATTCCACTCTTGGTACCAAAATCTATTGTGGGCACCTGATGCTGGTAACAAGTCATCCCAGAACATGGAGACTTGAAATCCTGGCCCTGATGGTTCTGGGGGTTACCAGTGCCTGGGAGTCCTCACGTGGAAACTCTCACGTGGTTAGAGTCCAGCTGCGACCAGAACCGGGGTGCTCTCGAAGGCTTCCTCACACATCCGGCGGCTAAAGCTGGGTGTCCACGGGCCCACGGACGTGGGCCTTGCTGCGTCGCCTGGGTTTCCTCGCAGCATGGCCGCCGGGTTCCCAGAGAACCAGGTGGAAGGGAGTGCCTGAAATTTTTATGACCAGCTTCACACGTCACCGAATGTCATTTCTTTTGTACCCTCTTGGTTGAGGCAGTGTCGGGGGGTCCTCTCAGGAGCAAGGAGGTTGAACAGAGTGAGCCCCTCGGTGGGACTCCGTGTGGCAAGTGTGGTGGGAAGTGCAGCCTGTCCCAGTGTCCGTGGTGATCGCAGGTGGCGTCCTTGCTGCCATCCGCACCCAGGGCCGTCTGTGCACTCGACACCCAAACCACATCCATTATAGCGTTTGAGTTGTCCTGAATTGAAAAGGGTCATTATAACAATGACAGCGAGGAAACCATTTGAGACAGTGACTTTCTTTCGTTGAGCTTTATTGAACTCTCTTTACATAATGATGCCAGCATACTTTTTCAAATGAAGAAGTGAAAAATTACAGTAAAAGGAAAAGTTTTGAATTCATACTTTGCATTCTTTATTTTTTGAATCTATGCTTTTCTTCTTAGGAATTTGATTTTTTTAAAAAATGAAGCACTTATTTTCTTACATTTTGTTGTCCCATACCTAATGGCCTTCTCCGTGATGTGTGTGGTCAGTGTTCAAAGAACCATTTAAAACTTGGCGCTTTTTTTGTGCGTTTAAGGCTGATTCCAGCGGTTTGCAGAAATCTGTCTCTGATGCATCGTACTTAAAGCTTCCCCAGAAGAAACAGACGATTCTGGAAAGAAAAGCTGCAGGTCTGAGCTAGTCCTCCTGTGTGTGTTTATTTTTGTTTGTGTTTTCATCAAAGTGTACTTCAGGGGTTGGAATTAAACCTTCAAAAAGTTGTCTCAGATGTTGCACAGTTTGACGATGGGTGCTCTAGAATCTGGGTTGGAGACACAAACCATGTTGGAAGCAACCTTGAGTCCCAGACTGCCACCGAATTTGCCCTTGGAACGAACATGTGCATTCGCTTAGTGTTAGCCTACAACCAGGAATTCTTAAAATTTACTTCCATGTAGAATACAGCATCGGTTGAAAATGAGTAATAAAAAGCCCTTAAGTGTCCAAATACGTATTTAAATAACAACGTCATTGAGATCTAATGCACAGTTCAGCCCCTATCAAGTGTCTGTAATTCGGTGTGGTTACGTATGTTCACAGAGTTACACAATCATCACTACTAATTTCAAAACACTCTGCCTCCCAAGAAGAGAGCCCAGATATCCGGTTTCTCCCAAACGGACCCCCCTCTCCGGTTTCTTCCCCCCACGCTTCTTCCTTTCCTCTCAAACCTGGGAAACCATGGTTCTGCTTCCTTTCGCTGTGGATTTGACTCAACGTTTCACTTAGGCGGAATCATACCATACGTGGTTTTTTTGGTCTGATTTCTGTCACTTGGCACCATATTTTCAACACTCACCCATTGGACATGTGTTATTACAACTTAACAATAGCTTCCAGCAAGTCCTAATCACCGCGGGAAACCAGAGCGCCCCGATGACCTGGGGAGCCGGTGAAATCAACAAAGGCGGCAGGGAGCCCGAACCCCAGGAATGATATGTCACCGGGGACCTTCCCCGCTGACTTGTTCGCTTGTGTTTATGCTGACACTGACCTGAGACTGACTTCATGTGGGACTGCGCAGCGGGGAGGGGCAGCCAAGATACAGAGAGAAACACTTGTCCTCTTGGCCATAGAACTAAGAAGAGAAGCTCCCTCAGGCTTGGGGGTGTGGCAGTGACGCTTCTTCTTAAAAAATTGTTTCTTTTTCTCTCTTGGTTTTGGCCCAGTGTGGCTGGTGTCGCAGAGCGCGGCGCGGGCCCCTCACATTGAGAAATCCCACATTTGTGGCCGGAGGAACTGGAAAAGGGAGACTGTGATAGAGGAGGATGGTGAGTCTCGGTGACTTTCTGCTTTGTCTTCTCTCCCCTCTTGGCACCGAGGGCAGCCCCGTTGTGCAGATCAGCACAGGGGATGGACCCCTGAGGAGAACCCCCTTCTTTCTAGCCAGAGCATGTAACCGTAGGTCCCTGGAGGGTGACGAGGTCAGGGAACATCCAGGGGAGAGAGCGCCCGAGCAGAGGGAGCCCTAGTTGTGTGTGTGCATTTACACATATCCTGGCTGCTTCGCAGAGCTGCCGTGCGTAGGGCAACCCCAGAGCGGCCCAGCAGAGGCTTTGGGAATTCAGTTAGCACTGACGCCGCAGCTCACAGACGGCGGGGCAGAGCCTGATGCCCGGACCCGACCAGGTCAGTTGTCTGCTCAATCGAAACACCAGTAAATACCAGCATCCTCTGGAGGATTTTCACAACCTGGAGTCTCACAACGTCTAGGGAACAATCTGAAGTCTCAGAAAGATGAAATGTGATGCAGAAAATATATATCTGAATAACAGATGAATATGCGCCAAATTTATCAGATGACAAAAGTGGAAGGTTCAGAAGGCTCGGCAAACCCCAGACCGGGTGAACTCAGTAAAACCACGTCCTGGGGCGCCTGGGGGGCTCAGTCAGTTGGGTGTCTTGCTTTCAGCTCAGGTCATGATCCCAGGGTCCTGAGATAGAGTCCTGCATTGGGCTCCCTGCTCAGCGGGGAGCCTGCCTTCCTCTGCCTGCTATTCCCTCAGCTTGTGCTCTCTTTCTTTCTCTCTGACAAATAAGTAAAATCTTCAAACAAACAAAGTCCCAACAGGAGATTATTGAAAATCAAAGATTAAGGGGGGGGGAACCCCTTTTTAAAGTTGCCAGAGAACAAGGACTCAGAGTGACAGTTGGAATGACTGTGGGTTTCTCATTAGAAGCAAAGAAGCCACAAGACTGTTGAATGAATCCTTCAAGTATGTTAAGAAAAGACCTATCAACCCAGAGTTCTATTTCCAGCGAAAATGCTTCAGGAATAATGGCAAAATGAAGATACCTTTATTTTTTCAAAAATATTTTATTTTTAAAAAAGATTTATTATTTTAGAGAGAGAAGAGAGAGCCTGGGGACAGGGGCAGTGGGAGACGGAAAGAATTTCCATGAAGTCTGCTGAGCGGGGTCCCATCCTGGGGCCCAGCATGGGGCTCAGTCTCACAACCCTGAGATCATGACGTAAGCTAAAACCAAGAGTCAGATGCTCAACTGACTGAGCAACCCAGGTGCCCCTAAAAGATTTTATTTATTTACTTATTTTTAGAGTTTTATTTTTTGTAGAGATTTTATCAGAGAGAGAGAGAGACAGAGAGCATAAGCAGGGGGAGCTGCAGGCAGAGGGAGAAGCGGGCTACCCACTGAGCAAGGAGTCTGATGCGGGGGTCGATCCCAGAACACTGGGGTCATGACCTGAGCCAAAGGCAGAGGCCCAACGGACTGAGGCATCCAGCTGTCCCTAAAAGATCATATTTTTAAAGCAATCTCCACACCCAATGTGGGGCTCACACTCATGACTCTGAGGTCAAGAGTTGCACGCTCCACGACTGAGTCAGCCAGGTGCCCCAGAATGAATACATTTTTAGCTGAAGGAGAAAGATGAGAATTTGTTGTCATAAGACCTCTTCCACAAGGAATGAAAAGGGAAGTTCCTTTGGGCTGATTATCAATGACACCGAGGGAAACGTGTAACTTCGGGAATGAAGGAAGAGCAACAGGAATGGTACATATCTAGGTGATATATTTAACTATAGTCTTTGTTTCCAGTTATTAAAAACACGTTTTGGCTGTCTGAAGCAAAAATTAGCACATTGTGTGGTGGGGTGTAGCACGCAATGTAGATGTATATGTATATGTGATAAGTAAAACATTAAAGGGGATTAAGGGACTTATGTGGTTGGAAGCCACCTATTTTTACTTCAAGTGGTAAAAATACTAGCTCTAAGTAGAATGTGAAAGGTTAGAGATGTCTACTGTAATTGCCACAGCACCTCCTAAAAAACAGTATGAAGTGAGACGGCTCGAAAGCCAATGGGTAAATTAAAATAGTAAAAAATACCCAGATACCCTAAAAAGACAGAAAAGGGGGAACAACATTAAAGGGAGAACAAACAATAAAATTATAGACTTGAATTCAACCTTATTAATAATTAAATGTAAATGGGTTAAAATACCAGTTAAAGAGATGATCAGACTGGATTTTAAAAAGACCCAAGTACAATCCACTTATAATAATTTTGCACTTTAAATGTAATGACATAATAGGTAAAAAATACAGGAGTTGAACAAGATACAGAAGGAAAGTACTAGTAGAAAAATGGAGTGACTATATTAATATTAGGAAAACTAGGTTTTCTGATAAATGAATTCAGTAAGGTGGTGGGATCCAAAATCAACATATAGAAATTGTTGCATTTCCATATGCTAATAATGAAGCAGCAGAGAGAGAAATTGAGAAAACAATACCATTTACAATTGCATCAAAAGTAATAAAATGCCTGGGAATAAACTTAACCAAGGAGGTGAAAGACCTGTACTCTGAAAACTATAAAACAAGGATCGAAGAAATTCAAGACAACACAGAGAAATAGAGGAACATCCCATGCTCATGGATCGGAAGAACAAACACTGTTAAAACATCCGTACTACCCGAAGTCATCTGCAGATGTAATGCAATCCCTATTCGTATGCCACCAACATTTTTCACAGAACTAGAATGAACAATTCTAAAATCCATATGGAACCATAGAAGACCCTGAATAACCAAGGCAATTTTGAAAAAGGAAAGCAGGGGCGCCTGGGTGGCTCAGTGGGTAAAGCCTCTGCCTTTGGCTCAGGTCATGATCTCAGGGTCCTGGGATCGAGCCCCTGCATCAGGCTTTCTACTCCGTAAGGAGTCTACTCCCCCCCGCCCCTGGCCTGCCTCTTTGCCTACTTGTGATCTCTATCTGTCAAATAAATAAATAAAAACTTAAAAAAAAAAAAAAAAGGAAAGGCAATGTTGGAGGCATCACATTCCAGATTTCATGTTATACTACAAAACTGTAGTGCTTTTTATGTAGTGATCGGTTTTACCCATAAGAGCAGAAATCAGTAAAATCATAAAACAATAAAAAAAGAAATGAGAGAAACTGAGAGCTGGTTCTTGGAAAAGATCAATAAAGTTTATAAACCTTTAGTCATGACCTAGAAAACAAGAGACAAGTGACCGGTTAGCAGTATCAGAACTGACACTGGAGACATCACATTGAAACATCCACGGCTGGCATAGGCAGTGGAGCATGTGACTCTTGATCTTGGATTGTGAGTTCAAGCCCCACATTGGGTATAGGGATTTTTAAAAAAGTAAAAAAAAAAAAAAAAAAAAACCCACAACTTTGGGGTACCTGGCTGGCTCTGTTGGTTGAGCATCTGACTCTTGGTTTCATCTCAGGTCATGATCTCAGGGTTGTGGGGATTGAGCCCCACATGGGGCTTGACACTCAGTGCAGAGTCAACTTGAGATTCTCTCTCCCTCTGCCCCTCCCCGACCCAGCATTTTTTTTTCCTCTCTAAGATAAATAAATCTTTCAAAAAAATCAAACTGAACCATTCCTCACACCTCATACAAAAATGAACTCAGAATGAATCACAAACGTAAGTATAAAATACAAGATATGCCATAATGCTTCTAGGAGAAAACATAGCAGAGAGTCTCTTGGCCTTTTGCTAGGCAAAGGCAAACATGATACAAAAGGACAAGAATGATAAAGTTTACATCCCCATAATTAAAATTATTATAAAATAAACAAACACATCTGTTCTGCGAACAACACTGTTAAGAGATGAAAAGGCACCCTTGTTCCTCAGTTTTCATTGGCAGAACATATTTGCGGACTGGGCATCTTATGGAAGACTGACATCTAGAATGTATGTATGTATGTGTCTTCAGACTCAATCATAAGAAAACAAACAGCTCGACAAAACGTGGGCAACAGGCTAACAGGAACTTCACCGAAACACATAGACAGATGTCAAATGAGAACCTGAGAGGACACTTGGTGTGGTGCGGTGCATCATTAACACCATGGACATGCAAAGTAAAGGCACAGAAGCACATGATCGTGCACCTGTTAGAAACCCAGGCACCCCCAACCCCATCTCCCCTGGGCAGCCCCATCTCCACCGAGAGCAGGCAAGGGTGCAGAGCGACTGGAATTCACACACTGCTGGGGAGAGACCATTTACTGAAGGACTGTGGCCAGAGTGACATAGAAAAGTAGAAGTCTGGTCTACAGCCCCTGCAGCCAGCGGTTCAGGAAGCCAAAGCACATCCTCTCAGCAACTGGCCCAAACAGTCAGGATATGGCCCGTAACTACCAGCATCTCTTGAGTTCTGCCCCTGCTTCCGATTTAGCCCCAACTGGAGAAAGACAAATCCTATCTGCCCCTCACCCCAACCAATCACACGGATGCCCCGTTTCTGGTTAGTTTGCCTACAACTTTCCCATGCCAGCTGCCTCCCATCAGAAGAGAGCTGAACCCTCCCTTTCTCAGACTATAAGCCTTCCGTCCGCACGGCCTGCCTTGGAGTCTCCACCACCTGCACATGATGGTGGTCTACTCCCTTGCAACATAGGACGCTCTCAATAAACAGCCTCTCTGGGGTGCCTGGATGGCTCAGTGGGTTAAAGCCTCTGCCTTTGGCTCAGGTCGTGATCCCAGGGTCCTGGGATCGAGACCTGCATCGGGCTCCTTGCTCAGCAGAAAGCCTGCTTCTCCTTCTCCCTCCGCCTGCCATTCCCTTTGCCTGTGCGCGCTCTCTCTCTTGCTGTCAAATAAAGAAATAAATAAAATCTTTAAAGATTTTAAATAAATCTTAAATAAATTTAGTGATTTATTTAAATTAATTTAAATAAATAATAATCTTTAAAGATTTTATATATTTATTTGACAGCAAGAGAGAGAGATCACAAGCAGGCAGAGAGGCAGGCGGGTTGGGGGTGGGGGGCAGGTTTCCTGCTGAGCAGAGAGCCCGATGCGGGGCTCAATCCCAGGACCCTGAGATCAAGACCTGAGCAGAAACCAGAGGCTAGCCACTGAGTAACCCAGGCGCCCCAATAAGTAAAATTAAAAAAAAAAAAAAATTGAAAGTGGACCTGGACTGGGGTACCTGGGTGTGTTAGTTGGTTAAGTGTCCAACTGCTGATTTTGGCTCAGGTCTCCATCTCAGGTAGTGAGACTGAGCCCCTTGTTGCACTCCACGCTCGGCTGGGAGTCTGCTTGAGATTCTCTCACTCCCCCTCTGCCCCTCCCCACTGCCTACACATGTCCCTTCTCTAAAATAAATAAATAAAGCTTTTTAAAAATAATGAAGTGGATTTGGAAGAGTTATAAACATATATTGCACACTCTAGGGCAACCAATAAAGGAAGAAAAAAAAAAGCACAACTGGTATGCTAAGAAAGAAAGAAAATGAAATCAGAATAAATTGTCAGTTAAAACCACAAAAGGCAGAAAAAGAGTGGAAGACAAAAACAGGAACAAAGAACAAGGACAATGAAGAGAAAATAGTAACAAATGTTAGATATTAATCCAGGTTTATCAATAACACTTCTAACGTCACCGGCCTAAATGCACCAATTAAAAGGCAGATTTCAGAGCGGATTAAAACACACAACCCAAATACATGTTGTCTATTAGAAAATTACTTTGAATATAAAGACACAGATTAAAAGTAAACAGATGGAGAAAAACAGACCATGCTACCACTAAGATGCTTACATTAATCAAAAGAAGGCCGGAATAGCTATATTAATTTCAGACAGAGCAGACATCAGTGTAAGAAAAGTTAGGGATAAAGAAGGGCCTTATGTAATGATATATTTATATTTACATAAATATAAATTCTCCAAGAAGACATAGCAATTCTTCCTTAACATTATGCATGCCCCTAATAAGGCGTCCAACTATACAAGGTAAAACTTACAAGTAGAAAAAGGTGAAACCACTAACGTGGCTGGAGACTTCAACACCTGTCCCTCAAAAATGGACCGATCCAGCAGGCAGAAAACCAGTAAGGACACAGTTGAACTCAATAACACCATCAATCACCAAGAAATAATCGACATCTACAGACAGCTTCATCCAACAACAGCAGGATACACATTTTTCTCAAACTCACATGGAGCATTTGCCAAGATAGACTACATTCTGGGCCATAAAACACATCCTAACAAAATTAAAAGAGGTGTGCCTGGGTGGCTCGGTCAGTTAAACGTCTGTCTTCAACTCAGAGCCGTGCATCAGGCTCACTGCTCAGGAGTCTGCTTCTCCCTCTGCCCCTTTCCCTACTTGTGCCCCTTCTCAAATAAATAAGATCTTTTTTTAAAACAAACAAAACAAAACAACCAAAAATGTTTTTTAAAAGAATAGAAATCCGTTTCTGCTTGTAGAGTATAACGAAATTAAACCAGAAATCAGTAACAGAAAAGTAACTGAAAAATCCCAATATACAGGGAGACTGAAAACATACTTCTGAATAACAAATTGGCAGAAGAAGAAATCTCCAGAGAAATTTTTAAAGATTTTGAACTAAATGAATTTGAAAACACAATAATCAGTAATCTTCTAGCTAGGTTAACAAAAAATGAAAAAAGTAAAAAAACCAGAAAGGGGGATACAAATGACTAATACTACAAATGAAAGAAGAGACACCAGTAGGGATCTCCCTGAAAAGGATAATAAAGGAATACTATGAACAACTCTATGCCTACAAATTTGACACCATAGATGAAGCAGACCTATTCTGTGAGAGACACATCTGCCAAAAGTTACTCAGGAAGAAACAGGCAATTTGAATATAGGTTTTTATATATTCAAGACATTGAATCAGTAATTAATAGCCTTCTAAAACAGAAAGCATGAGGCCCAGATGAGTTCTCTGGTGGATTCTATCAAACATTAAAGGAAGAAACTATACCAAGTATCTATTTTCAATCTCTTTCTAAGGATAGAAGCAGAGAGAATATTTCCTAATTCATTCTATGAGGCCATAGTTACCCTTATGCCAACACCAGAAAAAGACATTACAAGAAGACTGCAGACCAGTATTTCTCATGAACACAGATGCAAAAATCTCCAACAAAATAGTAGCAAACTGAATTCAGCAATGTATAAAAAGAATTATATGCCAGGACCAAATGGGATTTATCCCAGGTATGCAAGGCTGGTTCGACATTCTAAAATTAATGTGATCTATCCCATTGATAGACAGAACATCACAGAAAAAGAATTTGACAAATCCAACCACCATTCATGATAAAATCTCACAGTAAACTAGGAATGGAGGGGAACTGTCTCAACTTGATAAAGAATATCTACAAAAAGCTACCACTAACACCATACTAAAGGGTGAGAAACTTCAAGCTTTTCCATCAAGATTGGGTAAAAATATAAGGATGTCTTCTCTCTCCTTTTTTTCTTCCATTGATTTTTCTATTGGCTGTGGTTATTACAGTTTCATAATCTGAAGGATGTCCTATTTCACTCGCCACTTCTTTTCAACACAGCTCTTGAAGTCCTTGCTAATCCAGTAAGTTAAAAGGAAATGAGAGGTATGCAGCTTGGAAAGGTAAACATGAAACTATTGTTCGAAGATAACATGATTACCTATGTAAAAAAAATCCAAAAGAATTGATCCAAAAACCTCCTGGAACTAATAAGTGACTAAAGCAAGGTTGCAGAATACAAGGTTAATATTTAAAAATTAAATTGCTCTCCTATATCTCAATAATAACTAAAATTTGAAATTAAAAAAACAACACCATTTATATCAGGACCCGCCAAAATGAAATATTTAGGTATAAGTCTAACAAAAGTCATATAAGACCTGGATGCGGAAAACGACAAAACTCGGATGAATGAAATCAAAGAACACATAAATGGAAAGATACTCTATGTTTTTGGATAGGAAGACTAAATATTGTCAACATGCCAGTTCTTCCCAACTTGATCTATAGATTCACTACAATCCCAATGACAATCCCAGCCAGTCATTTTATGGATATCGACAAACTCATCTAAAGGTTAAATGGAAAGGCAAAGGACCCACAACAGCCAACAGAACATTGAAGGAGAAGGAGAAGGGACTGACACTACCCAACTTCAAGACTCACTATAAAGCTACAGTAATCAGGACAGTGTTATACTGGCAAAAGAATAAACAAATAGATCAATGGGACAGAATAGGGAGACCAGAAAGAGACCTTCAAAAATTTAGTCAACTGATTTTTGATAGAGGAGCAAAGACAATACAATGGAACAAAGACAGTCTTTAAGAAATAATGCTATAATAAGTAGACATCCAGGGGCACCTGGGTGGCTCAGTGCGTTAAAGCCTCTGCCTTCGGCTCAGGTCATGATCCCAGGGTCCTGGGATCGAGCCCCATATCGGGCTCTCTGCTCAGCAGGGAGCCTGCTTCCTCCTCTCTCTCTCTCTGCCTGCCTCTCTGCCTACTTGTAATCTCTGCCTGTCAAATAAATAAATAAATAATATTAAAAGAAAACAAAAAACAAAAAAATAAGTAGACATCCACAGAACAACAACAATAACAAAATGCGTCTACATACAGACCTTTCATAAAAAATTAACTCAAGGGGCACCTGGGTGGCTTAGTCGTTAAGCGTCTGCCTTTGGGTCAGGTCTTGATCCCAGGGTCTTGGGAATAAGCCCTGCATTGGGCTCCTGCTCCACAGGAAGCCTGCTTCTCCCTCTCCTATTCCCCCTACTTGTGTTCCCTCTCTCACTGTGTCTCTCTCTGTCAAATAAATAAATAATATCTTTAAAAAAAAAGTTAACTCAAAATGGGCCACAGACCTAAATATAAAAGAAAAAAATAGCAAATATTGTAGAAGACAACATAACCTAGAGGACCCTGGGTATTGTGATATCAATACCAAACATGCAATCCGTGAAAGAAATGTATTTAATGTTTGAATTAATCATTAGTGATGAACTTATTGAAATTAAAAACAACTGCTCTGTGAAAGACCATATCAAGAAAATGGAATATAAGCTACAGACTGAACAGACATATTTGCAAAAGACACATCTGATAAAGGACTGTTATCCCAAATATCCAGAGAACTCTTAAAGCTCAACAAGATCACAAACAACCCAATTGAAAAATGGGCCAAAGATCTTAACAGACACCTCACCAAAGAAGTTATACAATGGTGAATAAGCACATGAAAAATGCTGAACGTCAGATGTCACCAGAGAAATGCAAATAAAAACGAGACTCGACTGCACATCTACCAGAACAGCCCATCGCAGAGCACTGACATCACCAAATGCTGGTGAGGATGTGGAGCAACAGGAACTCCACTCATTGTTGGTGGGAATGCAAAATGGTACAACCACTTGGAAGAGTTTGGTGTTTTCTTACAAAACTAAACATTCTCTTAGCATACCAGCCAGCAGTTATGCTCCTTGGTATTTATCCAAAGGAGCTGCAAACTATGTCCACACAAAAACCTGCACACAAATGTTTATAGTAGCTTTATTCTTAATTGTCAAAACTTGGAAGCAAGTTTTTTCCTTCAATAGGTAAATGGACAAACTGTGGTACAGAAATGTAGAGACAATAAAAAATACCGGTGGTTTCCGAGGGACAGGTAGGGTGCACAGAGGATTTTGAGGGCAGCAAAAATGCTTTGTATATTGGGGCGCCTGGGTGGCTCAGTGGGTTAAAGCCTCTGCCTTCAGCTCAGGTCATGATCCCAGGGTCCTGGGATTGAGCCCCACATCGGGCTCTCTGCTCAGCAGGGAGCCTGCTTCCTCCTCTCTCTGACTGCCTCTCTGCCTACTTGTAATCTCTGTCTGTCAAAGAAATAAATAAAATCTTTAAAAAAAATGCCTTGTATATTATAATAATGGATAATGCCATTATACCTTCCCCCCAACCCACAGAATGTTCAACATCAGGAATGAATTCTAAGTAGACTATGGACTTTGGGTGACTGTGATGTGTCAATGTAGGTTTATCCTCAGCAACACATGTACTGTTCTGGTGAGTGATGCTGAGAATGGGGAGGCAAGGGATATGTGGAAACTTGTACCTTCCTCTCAGTTTTGTTATAAACCTAAAACTGCTCTAAAAAAAATAAAATCTTTGGGGCACCTGGGTGGCTTGGTCGGTTGAGTGTCCAACTCTTGATTTCAGCTTGGATCATGATCTCGGTCATGAAATCGAGCCCTATTTGGGCTCAGTGCGGAGTCTCCTTGGGATTCCCTCTCTCTCCCTCCACTTGCTCTTACTCTCTCTAAATAAATAAAATGTTTTTAAAATATAAGCATGATGTGTTTTACAATAACAAATTTTTAATAAAGAGAAGGGTGTGTGGACACCTGCCTTTGGCTCAGGTTGTGATCCCAGGGTCCCGGAATCCAGTTCTGCGCTGGGCTCTTTGCTTGGGAAGGAGCCACTTCTCCCTCTGCCTGCCTCTCCCCCACTGCTTATGCTCTCACTCTCTTTTTCTCTTACAAATAAACAAAAAAAATTTTTTTTAAAAATAAAAAATATAAAATTTAAAAAAGGGGTTGGCCAACTATAACAAATGCCGTAAATACATCAAAAAGCTGAAGACTGAGAAATAACCTGAGATTTGGAAGCACAGAGACCTTGACAGGAGTGGTTTTGGGAAAAAAATCATCAAATACAGTATTTACACAAGGGAAAAAAAAAAACCAAATGTAACTAGAATAAGACAAAAGATGTGAATGTCCTTTATGTAGGAAAATAGAAATATCTATCAAAACACATTAAGGAAACCTAGATAAGTAGAGAAACACATACTCTTTTTTTTTATTATTTAAATTCGAGTTAGTTCATGTATAGTGTATTACTAGTTTCAGGGGGAAAATTTAGTGGTTTATCAGATGGCTAAAAGACCTAGTGCTCATTCTATCAAGTCTCTTCTTTATACCCGTCACCCAATTACCCCACCCACCCACCCACCCACCCATCTCCCCTCCGGAGCCCTCAGTTTGTTGCCTAGAGTTAAGAGTCTCTTATGGTTTGCCTCCCTCTCTGTTTTTATTTTGTTTTTCCTTCTCTTCCCCTATGATTACCTATGATTTTGTGAGAAACACCTTTTCTTGATTTGGCAATTTAATATTGTAAAGATCATTAGCTGTTCTTGTATAGGTCTTACAAAACCAACCAATCAAATTCACATCAAAATCGCCAAATGTTTTTTTGTAGGATTTGTCAATCTGAAATTAGACTACATGGGGATAAAAGCGGTCAAGAGTAGCCAGGGTGATTCCAAAAAATACTAAAATGCTCTCTACCATCACCCCACCCCCGCCACACACACACACACACACACAAATTTAAAAATGATTATAATACAGACAAATAGACCAACAGAATAGAACACCTTAAAACAAACCCAATTCTTTATATAAAACTAACAGGACAAATCCAGTCTATCAACAGAGAAAGGACAGAATGTTCAATACTAAGATCCCTACCTTATTCCATCTACAAAAGTGAATTCCAGGTAAAGTTAAAGATTTAAAGATGAAAAAAAAATTCTTTAGAGGTCACCATTATTCCATTGGGGCAGCATGGCACAAACTACTGATTGCCTACAACTTGTCTGTACCAATATTTTATAGATCTGAAGTTGAAAATTTCTAGAGCATCCATGTGGAAGAAACTCTGATTTGTATCAGACATCTGTTACAATATACTTTGAACAGTGAAAAGATAGAAATTATCCAGGTCAACCTCAGCAAAAAATGGAAAAACGTGTGGTTGAGTTGTATTATAAAATATAGTTATACTGTAAATTTCAGATATTAAAATGAACTGCATACGTATCTAGATATGTATCTAGGTATGTAACAGAAACATGAATAAAAAACCAAGCTATAGAAACATTCCTTATACCATTTATTTAAAACTGTAAAAACACAAGAACACTGTACATCATTTATAGATACAGGATATGCGGAAGTATAAAAAAAATCTACAGTAAAAATTAACCTCTAGCAAGAGCGGAACAAGGAAAAGGACTTTAGCTGTACCTATACAGCATTTTTTATCCTTAAGAAAAGACATCTAAAAAACATGGCTAAACACTGACCTAAATAAAATTAGAATGGGGGTGGATTTGCGTATCTGCTGTATTATTTCCTGCTTGAAATACTGCATAATTTTTAAAGTCTTAATTCCTTTTTTAAAATAGAAGAAAACCACCGTATGTTGGATTTTTACAAGGAACTCCCAGCTGTCGGAGCACCGATGGTGAACCGCCCCATCTTCTCCTTGCAGCCTTGTCCCTGCTCCCCCTTCCCCAGTGGATACCTCCCCAAAGCGCATGCTCTGGGGATGACGGCCTTCACACCTGGCATGATGCCTAACCCTAGCAGCTGTGCCATTGGTATCTGACAAACTACTACACAGACCTCTGGACATGAAATTCTCCAACCTGCACAAGGTCAACTTGATACTATTCAATTATCGAAGGAACCCAATTTCTAGTTTTTCTGATCCCGTTCCTTTACCACCAAACCACAGTTCCTTCTTTCTTGATGTTTTTCTCTAACTTCTTTTTTGTAGGTCTTCTGGTGCCCTTTACTGCTCCTCAGAGCCCTGACCGTATTTAGTCAACTTGGATTCTGCTTCCTTTATAAAAATTCTCCCCATATATTTGTGAAATTCATTCCTGACCTCATGCCAGTCTCTTCTGAAGGGCATCCAGACTGGTTTTAAATTCCCTTGACTCTTAAGGTGGTTTTTGCAACAGAGGTCTTCCTTTAATTCTGCTGACTTTCCTATTTCTTTCTGTGTGGATACAAACAGAATTTGAGATCATTTCCTGCAAACTTCTCATCTACCTTCAGAATCCAACGTTACTGCTTCATGGAAGATGACTGAGCAGATTTTAGAATGGTAGGTATATAGTTCTGGGAATTCACACAACTAAATAAAGTGCCCCTTTGAAAAGGTGCCCTGCATGAGAGAGCATGATATAAAGGTTAAAAATAAATGCTAGTCTAGTAAATTAAGAAATATAATGTGTACAAGTAGAAAAGATTCTCACATGAGTGGTCTGACGAGATGTTGTGTGGAACCAAAACAAAGTCATCCGTGTCACAAGAAGAGTTCTTGCTACTAGTACTGGCAGAATCTTTGGACACTTGTAGATAGTTGGGAGGACCCAATGGTGGGGAGGATGAGTTTTCTTCCTGAATATGCTGCGTATCTGGAAGGGACTAAAATTAACAACATAAAATTAAAACTGGCCTAGTAATAAAATGCACGTCAGAATAGCCCTTAGACTAAGGAATACTGTCTTCATAAAAGTGGGCATAAAGTTAATTCCATCTTAAAATTTTGGAAAAAAGAAATCTCTTTGGAAAATCTTTCCCTTAGAAAAGCACAGTTTAAAGTGTCTTCATATAAAGACTTCTATCATTTTTTTCCAAAAATGATACTTAAAAATATATCCTACCCCTTATCACGTACATGTCTCCCTCTCCTGAAATTCCTGAGGTGTGTTTTCATCATCTCAACATGCCCCGTTTTGGCTCTTGGCCTAGCAAAGCAGGTACTCAAAAACTATTCACTCGATGACTAAAACACTATGTCCAGGGACTTTAGACTAACAACATCCTGCACACATTTTACAAAGTTTTAAACCTCCAGTGAAGAAAACATTATAAACAGGAAAGCAAGAGACCACGTTATGCAAAAAAAGTAAATAGATCGATCAGGATAGCTACGTTCAAGCCTAGAGATTTATGTTTGCTCACAGAAAGCAAGATCTGGAAAACCTTACTGGCTGTGGGTACATTCCTTTTGTTCTTCTTTTGTTACGGGGAGGAGTGGGTTTGCAGGAGCTAGGACAGGAAGGAAGGAAAGCATATACGAGGCATACAAGCAAATACACAGATGTAAGCAGTTGTATGTCCTGTGGCATTTGCCGCGTTCAGGGACTCAAGTGACACCTCTGATTAAATGTCTTGGTTACACAATGGTTTTCTGAAACAATGAACTTCCTAATTTATTATGTTAAGTCCTCTATGACCTTGTTTAACCTTCGTTTCTAGTTAAGAAAAGGAAAAATACTACATAATGCCCTTTGATCTTAAACCCATGTCCTAAACACCCAATTCACTGCTAGGGCTCCTTCGAATGTCACTATGCAATGAAATCTGTATCAGATCTCCTATCGTGTATGTGTGTGTGTGTGAGACACACATGACATACAACCCCCTTATCACTTTTTAAAGAGACCTTGTGTGTCTAGGTAATAAAGGGAAGGGACAATGGGAAGACTAACATGACCAACCGTCTACCATGGACTAGACCCCGCTGGGTGCTTTCCATGTCTTACCTAACCCCAGTCCTGTTCTGAAACCCCTGTCATACATGGATACAGACAGACAGCTCAGAAGCTTAGGAAATTTGCCCAAGATCACACAGCTAAAAAGTGCTCAAGCTGAGATGTGATTCCAAGCGTCTAACTCCACAATCTCTTTCCAGTGGTTTAGGCAGGCCCTTTCTCAAGCTCTTCCATGCCTTCGTCAAACCGTCTGCAGCCACAGCATCTGAGTGGAAGGGATCTTCCCCCTGCTGGTCTCTCCACCCTGTGCTCTAAGTCCGGTCCCCTCCACCTCCTCAGAGACCTGGACCAGCTCCCTCTGCCCCTGACGGTCTCCCCCTCTCCCTTTCGTCTGGTTTTCTTCCCCTCTGTGCATAAACTCATTCCATTTTCTCACACCTCAAATCCCTGCAGTCCTTTTAATCACCGTCTTCTCTCACTTCTTTACTTTTTAACGATGTCTCTCGAAATTATCAATCTTCACTGACCCAAGCTCCTCACCTCCTACGTATCGCTCAACCCGCCATAACCCATTTTCTGCCTTCTCCTGTGCAGTCACGCGGTCTTCACCAGGCTGGCCAGGCTTCCCCCTGCCACGCCGTGTTACCCACGCTCTGCTTCACCCGCGCTGCAGACCACTCGACGCTCAACCCCTCCGTTCAGTGAACCGGCTTCTCCTCCCACTTCTTAGTCTGTTCTGTGGGTGCCGGCTTCTCTTCCATCCCTTAAAGGACAGGGATGGAGTGTGGAGTTCCCCAAGGTGCCACTCTGGACCCTCTACGCCTCACATTTTTAAAAAATTCTGTTCAGTCAGCCACGGCACCGTACGTAATTAGCGTCTGATGCGGTGTGCATCACTGGTTACACGGAACACCCAGTGCTCCTCATGGCCCGCACTCCTCACAGTTTTATCCGCACCGCAGCGACCACTCTCACCCTCCAAGTACCCCCTCACCTCTGCGGCCTAGACCTCTCCAGTGAGCACTGCACTAACTCACTACCTTCCTGGTCCAAAGCGTTGCTCCCCGCGCTCCCTGCCGGAGTGACCTCACCATCATCCATCCGTTCGGTCTCCCGTTCAAGCAGCTCCAAGCTTGGTGAACTCTACCTTTCTCTTACCTGGCCCCCACCTTCCCTGCAGCTCAGGCCCTCGTTCTCGGAAAAAGAAAAAACAAAACAAGAAAGGTGCAACAGTCTGTGGGTTCTCCGTGCTCTAACAGAGCGACCACTCTACTCTCTATTGCTCTCAAGCCCCGGCTTCCACCCTGCGGCGGCGTACAGCACACCTCCACCTAAAAGCACTCTGATGGCTCCCACAGCCAAATCCCGTCAAGAGACAGCAGCCCCTGCCTCTCTAGCTGCACCTGCCCCTCCGCTTGCCATCAGTACTCTGTGTCCCCCAGCCTGGACTGCTCCGAGGAGCCTCGTCCTCAGAACTGCCAGCAATGATGGAGACGGTCTGCATCTGAGCGCACGGTGTGCTGGCGACCCACTAGCCACAGACAGCTATTGAACACTCGAAATGTGGCTAGCCTAAGTTACAGAATGTTAAATTTCACTTAATTTTAACAAACTTAAGTGGGCCGAGAGAGGCTCCAGGGTTCCTTCAGGGCGTCATGCTTCCGGAACTTCATGAATGAGAATTCTTCCGCCTATAATACCATTCTTTTACTAATCCACCTTGCTAGGTCTTTCTTCAAAAGTCAGCTCAATGCCCTCCCCTGAGCAGCCTTCCTGAGTTCTTGCTCTGATTTCATGCTCCCCATTCATGTTCCCACAGGCAATAATGAGACACACACATAAGCTTCCAACAGTGGTTGCTTTATCTACCTTGTCCCCACACAACTAAATTCAAAGCTCCTTAATGTAAGGGACCTTGTCGTTTCATTCATTAGTATCAACCAGAACCTTACACAGACTAGGTGTTTAATAAATGTTATGAAACCAAGAAACATGATCTAAACAGCATTTAAGCTATAGCCACTATCGTAACTAAAAGACTGACTTGGATTTTTTTTTCCTTTCAAGATTTCTCTGGAATCAAGTAGCAGCTGGGTATTTGTGTGAGAATGTAAAAAGAGAATGCTGTATGTGCATGCCTGTGTGTATCAACCCTCCACATGAGTCTACTCCAGCCGTAGGAAGAAAGGGGAGGCATGCATAAAACCATCTTATTTTTGGCAGTTTACATTAAAAGCAAGGCCCATTAAACCATCCCATTTCTCACTATCTGGAAATTATACAGATTCTGGATTTCCTTTTACTCCTCAGCTTTCCTTTTTCCCTTTTTATTTTCTTTTCAAGCTGCCTTTTTTTTTTCTTTTTAAGTCGGCTCCACGCACAGTGTGGAGCCCCACACGGATCTTGAACTCACGACCCTGAGACCAAGCCCTGGGTTGAGATCAAGAGTTAGATGCTTTATGGACTGAGCCACCCAGGTGCCCAACCATTAGCTTTTAATAAAAGCCTTCTAAAAATGGTTTTCCCACCAAAGTTTCTAGCATCTAAATATGCTTCCTCTCTCCCCTTGGCTTGTCCTCCCCTCTCTTAGCACTCCATCTCTTGGCCAGCAGCCTGAGCCGAGCTCTGAGCGCTCTCCCCTTCGATGCTGCCCCACACAACAGAAAACCCCAACTGGCTCTCGCCAGTCAAAGCAATCTCCAAGTCAATGAACCTCCTACTGGACCCCCTCTATCTCATTCCTCGGTCATCCTACAAACAGGCTCCTCTCTTCTTGCTCTCTCCCAGCTCTTCTCATAATTAGATTCTTCCCTGTGGTTCCTTTCTCAAGCATCAACTTCGCTTTTCATGTCTCACACCGCATCAAATATAGACTTCATAATAATAGCTACAATTTGTCAAGCCCGCCCAAGGCTGCTGTTCATGAAGCCTACCTTACAGAGGACGGGGCCCCGGCTCAGCGCTGGAGCTGAGCTGCTCCAGGTGAAGCATGAGCCAGCGGCCTGGCCAGTGCTGAGGCCAGATGGGCCTGACCCCAGATAAAGCCAACGGTCTCTCCATGCCAGTACACTTCCTCCACGTTTCTCCCCAGTCACTCAAATCCAATGTTTTCTAATATTCCAGACTGAAGCAGGAAATCCACAACACTTTTTTCCCCTCTTAGCTTTTTAAAAAAATGTAGGGGAATATAATGTCTTATTATCCTATCTGCTTTTTCTAACTTAGTTTAAGTCTGGAGGGATAGGCAAAAAGGGTTTTTTTTTGTCTGTTTGCAATCGGCTTCCTCAGCATCTGCCTTAGCCATGGGCTGTTAGGTTTTCCTTGAAAACAATAGTCTAACAGCAGTTGCCACTTACTGAGTACTGTGTACCAGACATTATAGTAAAGTGCTTTTGCTCATTTACACTTAAAAGAACCTATGAAATAGGTCAATTACACTCGCTTTCCCTAGGAGAAACAGGCTCAAAGAGATTAAGTCATTTGACCTGGCTAATGCGGCAAGTACGGGGTGCAGAAGCTCCCGAGTCCCATGTTCTTAAACCTCTAAGGTGAACCCACTAATTACACAATCACTTCCTCTTATGACTGCCCCACGCTCCACCGCCAGCATTCAAGAAATTCACGTCTGCCACAACAGTCACCAGAGCTGACACAAGAGCCCTTGGAACTTCAGCTGATGGGAAAGCCTCAAGGTCACAGCCCAGAGCAAGGAGTGGGGGAAGGGTCGGAAGCCGGCAGAGTGAAGCCCTGGGAGCACAGAGCAGAAATTCTCAGGATCTAGAAGCAGCACTTAGGCTGGAGGAAAGAGAACCACAGAGAAAATGGCCAGGGAAGCCCAGAGGAGGGAGGCGGCTGGGGTGGAGCAAGTCCTGAAGGGCTGGGAACCGGCGTTCAGGGAACTGAAGTGTGAGGACTGTGGCTCCGAGGTCACTCACCACCAATGGAAATTCTACGTACGATAAATACCCAGACGGATGCGATGATAGTTGGAGAAAATGAAGTTACTACCTCCCTGCCTCTGATGGGTACTCTGCAGCTGTCATCCTTTCCAACCCACGGGGCATCAAACGTTGCTGAGTAGGATACTCGCTGTTGAGAGGAAAATGGCCCGGGGGGTGACATTTCTTGCTGAAGCTTACACAGCTACAGAGGGCAGAGTGCAAATCTAGGTCCATCTGACTCAACAATAATGTTCTCTGTCCAAAGCTCAGCAGTAGCACTGGAATGGGCACGTCAGAATGTAAGTTCTAGTAACCACTGCACATCAGAAGGGAATCCACAATGTATCCCAGGCTCCCTTAGGGACAGAGGCAATAGCACTCACTCTGAAATTATAGTTAATAAAACCAAAACTTACTGGTGGAGAGGCAAAGCGACAGGATGGAGAGCTGCCACAGGAGCTCCCAGAGACGGAGCCAGCATACACGGGCACTGGAACTGGGCAGGCTGGGGGGAGACACACCGGTGAAGAGAGATGTGCGCTGCAGAGACTTACACAGCTCGTCTAAGAGACGACATCGCTGTGTGACCAGATTCATTTACCTACTTATTACAGCTCCTGTGGGTAAAACTAAACCTGCAGCAATTACTACAAATATTTCAACTGGGACTTGGGAAAAAAAAATGACTGGAATTCAATAAATAAAGCCCATGAAATCTTGAGAAGCACAATCAAAAATTAATTTGTGACACAAAATACTGATTTTTCCCTTAAGTCTGTCTGCCTTCACTCTTCAAGCAAAAATGCAAAAAAAATTAAAAAAGGTACTCACATTTTTTCACTGGAACTTGTTCAAGAAAAGGATGGCTAAAAAATGCTTCTGTAATGAAAAAGGAGAATGCAACCCTTAAGCTCAGGTTGAGTAGCAGACGGGTTAATCTTGTTGATGCATTTAACAGTGTTGAGATCATAAATAATTATTATTAACTTCTTTATGTAGCCTCCATCTCCTTCCACTGTAGAAGCCTATGATTTTTATAAATCATCTATAAAAATGATCAGATTATAAATAAATCTTAATCCACGAAAAATTTAAAATAATAATTGTGAGTTTTGCAAACACGCATTCCCAACGCGGCAGGCTCCACCAAAGCAGGCATGTTCGGGGACCCGCCCTGTCCTCCTGCGGGGGACAGGGGGCTGTGAACAGGATCCCGAAGTGTATACGGAAGCATGGCTGGGGTTAACTGTCCTAGAGGCAATCCAGGCAGCTGATTTATATAATAAATCCCATTCTTCTATCCCAGAAGAGATATTCCTGCAGCTGGTTTCACGTTTTTTTAAAAATCTGTAAGTCTGATTTAATTTCTTTGGCTGTCTACCAAGGATAAAACCTACATAATAAGTCTGCTAATTAAAGGTAAATAAGTCAGGAGGACATGGCCGTTCATTATTTTACTTTAGCTTCCTGTGTGTTTAAAATATTTCATTTATTCTTTAAAAGCCCATAAAGCTAATCTCCTGTCCCAGACCTGTATGCTAGTAAATCTCACAGAGCAGGCAAGGAGGGCGGCGTGACACCAGCATGGGATTTAAATGAGGAGGTACAAGATCAGGAAAAGCTTAACTCAGGGTCAGGCTAGCGTATCTTCCATTCTGAAGGGCCCTGGGGTTTCTTACTGAAATAAATCACCAAAAGCCACTCAGTGTAAATATCAGTTGCAAGACTGGCTAAGGAATAGAAATGTGGAGGGTTTTGAAAAAAATATATATTTTCTACCAGAGATAATTTTTGGAACAAAAATTACTATACATATACATAAATTCTGGTTTGACATATAAGATTTTTAATGCTAATTTTTACAATGAACATCATAGGGATGAAAAAGAAAAGAACTGAATGCAAATGCTCTGAAACCACATCCCAAATCCATTGCTATGGCAGGGAAAATATACAAATACTTCATATATAATCCAGTATTTTAAAACTATTATTGATGAGTCTATTGTTTCAGTATTGACCCCTATTTCTCATGGTTACAGAGCAACTCTCAATTTAATTTCTCCCCCTAAAAGATAAAAATATTTACCAAGTCCATTTGCTGAAATTTAGTTCCAACTTTACAAAACTCTAAGAAAATACATGTTCAGACTATTCACCTTGTCCCCTATATGGAAACTTCCAGAGCTATTGTCTACTGAGGACATTTGCTAGGACAACAAACGGAGTGCTTCACATACCAGTTTATTTAATCCTCACAAACTTAACACACAGGATTATCTTCCTTTTACAGACAAGGATAAAGTGCATAAAGGCCATGTATCTTCTCCAACATCAAAGCCAGCAAGCTGAGGGATGAGAATTCAAATCCTGGTCTGTCTTATCCAGGAACCTATATGGACTTCCCTAACACACATGAAGAGACCAAAACTCTGGACTAAGGTTTTGCAAATCTCTATTAATATTACAACTAATTACTACAGGAGAAATCAAACACTTTTTTTTTTCTTTCTAAAAATGTCAAGATCAAGGTTAATTTAAAAAGCATTTTCACTGAACATGTCTTATGGCTCTTCTGGTCTGACATTTAAGTCATGCTGTTTTTACATATGACTGCTACGAGTAAGATCGAAAAGAACAAACTTTTACATGAGATTGATAAAAACAAGTTAACAAACTGCCCCCAAAGAGGAGCTGAGACCCAGACAATTTCAGGGGAAAATGTTCTTTCAAAGCCTTCCAAGACTGGACAATCCCTATAGTATTAAGCATTCCTAGACCGTGTAAAGTTAAAATACTTAGAAATCTTTATCTTTAGGGGCGCCTCGGTGGCTCAGTGGATTAAAGCCTCTGCCTTTGTCTCAGGTCATGATCCCAGGGTCCTGGGATTGAGCCCCACAAGGGCTCTCTACTCAGTGGGGAGCCTGCTTCCCCCCCTCTCTCTGCCTGCCCCTCTGCCTACTTGTGATCTCTCTCTGTCAAATAAATAAAATCTTAAAAAAAAAAAAAAGAAATGTTTAGCTTTAAATGATTTTATTATAAAAAGAAGAAAGGCTCAATATCCGTGATACGGCTTTCGCCTTCAGAATGTAAAAATCTGAACTCAGGCCTTGCGGAGCACCCAGAGCCCATTCTCCCACAGCCCTCACACTGCGGTGAAAACCAAACTGCCACGGAGCGGCCCCTGCCTGTCTCCTGAAACCCCATCTTCGAGGCCAGGGACTTTCCACCAGGATTCTGGAGTGTTTCTCCTCCTTTGCCTCCTCCCAGATCTCTGAAATACATCCCCAGCCTAGACTTCTCCTCTGGACTCCAAATGCCCTTTGGGCATCTGCATCCCTCCGTTAAATGTGTGTCTTCCGTTTAACAGATCCAAGCTGAACCCCTGATTTGCCCCAGAGCCTACTCTGGCCACAGAGCCTCAAGCATGTCTGTAACAAACAACTCCATTCCTTCACGCACCCAGGCCAGACACCCTGGAGGCATCTTTGAGTCTTCTCTCTCTCACACCCCACATCCAATTCATCTGTAAATACTACGGTCTCTACCTCCAAAAACATGCAGAATTCAAGGGACTCCTGACCACTTCCATGGCTGTCATTCCAGCCTGAGTCCCTTCATCTCTCACTGGGGTAACTGCTGTAGTCCCCAGATTGGTTCCCGGGCTCCTGTCCTCACCACCCCGCTCCACAGTCTGTTGGCAGCAAGCAACCAGAATGATCCTTTCTAAAACATGGGTCAGATCCTATTACTCCTGAGCTCACACTCTCCCCAACACATTTTGAGCAAAAGCCCACCACGTCTTTAACTGGTCTTCTAACTGTTCCTCCAGCTGACACGGCACTCCCAGCTCTGGGCATTTGTACTGGCTGTTCATTCCACCTGGCAAGCTCTTCCCACAGACATGCACACCGCCCACTGTCTCACTATCCCGCTGTCCATCAATCAAGTGTTTATTCAAAGGCCACTTCCTCAGAAGGGGCTTCATGGAATTTAAACTGTCAATCCCTCCCCCATGGGCATTTCCCTTCCCTCGTCTTTCCCAGAGCACTTATCACCTTCTTTATGGTGCGTTGATTAAACTTTACCCTTTGTTTGCCTCTCCTGCAGGAGAATATGTGCTATGGGATGACAGGGATTTTCTTTATTAACTCGACCCCCTGTATCTAGAACATAGCGAGCACTCAATAAATATTTATAAAATAAGGGAAGAAAAAAGATGAAGAGAAAGAAAGAAACTGACTTGAATTTTCTCCTGAAAACTCTATAGTATCTTTTAAAAAATAACTTTTGGGGGGATACACAGAAATCAAATTAGAACACACACAGAATTTGAAAAGATTACTTACCAAAGTCCATTCTGTCTTTCTGGTTTCTCTGAAGCAAACCCAAGAGGAGATTAGCCAAGTAAGGTGATGTTTCTCTGGGAATACTGGGGCAAAGGAAGAAAAAGACTCTTAAGTGGTGAGTTTATACAGGTTAAACACACGACTTTTGCCTTCACGATGGTAAGTGAAAATGTATATGTAGATTCACAAACACACCTTAAGCCAAGAAGATCATGGTAAAGTCTCATTCATTCCTTCCAGAAGAAAAAGAAAACAAAACAAAACACTAAGCAACTGCCTTTGAGAAAGGGCATCAATTCGGGAGGTTCCTGCATTGTGTTTATTGATATTATCTGAGTCTGTGCAGGCATAAAGCACTTCAGAAGCACAATCAGCCTGGCACTCATATTTGCCAGAACTCTCTATTAGAAGAAGAGCCACCTCCCATTGTCTGGAAAAAGGCACAGCTCCAATTCGAGTGAGAAATAATACAGCTTCCTAAAATCCACTAAGAAAAAGACAAACCAATAGAAAAATGAGTCATAGGACCACGCAATTCACAGAATAAAAACTACAAAAGGACATGAGACAAATGAAAGAGCACCAACTTTACTAGTAAAGGAAACAATGCAAATTAAAGAGCCAATTGGTCCCCTTCTGTTTGTGAGGCACCTGCTGTGATAACATCCCGTGTTGGTGAAACCGTGGGGAAACAAGCACTCTGTGGCGGTGCTGCATTAGCTAATTGGGAGAACATCCCTTGTGGTCTCCTAATTCCATGTCCAGGAGTCTATCCTAAAGAAATACACAGGACTGTACACCAACACACACACACACACACACACTTCACTCAACACTGTTTGGAGTAACCAAAAAATGAAAACAAGGATCTGATTTAACAAAATATGAAACATTTAGCCATGAAACTCTATGAACCGTTTAAAAGAATGAAGTAGTTCTCTATATCCTGACACTAACTGGTGTCTATGATACACTGTACAGTAAAAAAAAAAAGTTGCAGAACAATTTGCCAAGTATGATGTAATTTGTACAAAACATGTACGTGTACATATCTACAGGAGGTGCAGAGCCAGCCCATGTCATCCTGGAGAGCAGGGAAGACCGAGGGAGGGACTGACTGTCTAGTTCACACACATCTGTTCTGTTTGTGTCTCCCTTCCCCCCCAAGAACATGTAAAACTTCTGTGTGTGTGTTTTTTTTCCTTTTAAATATACTTTACATTTTAAAAAAGAAAAAAAAAATGGCACAGCACTATCCAGGCACCTGTGATGCACCAGTAATTTTCAGATTTCTGGTTAAAATGAATGTTCTCCCATTACTGTCAACTGAAGAAAGATTCAAGGCTGGAAACCGGTAACACGAGTTCAAATAATGCTGCATTCACAGACACTAAAACCCAGCGTAACCAAACACATACCTAGGCATTAAGCTCCTGTTTTTTTCATAAAACATCCTGAGGTCTTGAGGACTATTGGCCTGTTTAAAAACAAACAAACAAAACCAACAAGGTTTTATTCCCTAGACGATGGGGGCAGAAAGTTCAAATCACGAGATCCATGCTCAAATGCTGGCTATAAAGCACATATTCTGAACCTGAAAGTCCTGGGTTGCAGAAGGGGCCACAGATGGGCACCAGGAACTTAAAAACCTCTGGAACTTTGTGCGAATTCTGCCTATCTGGACGTAGGGTATCTTTGCCCAGGTCTGTCTCCCAGAGGAGCCCAAAACTTAGGAAGAGTTCAGAACCACTACTCTGGAGGTCACCCTGCCAGCCCAACACCTACATTTTTATTGTGTACAATCAGGGTATATTTTCTCTTAGGACTGCCAAGGGCACAAGGAAGGGAAAGAAACCAACAGCTGCCTCTCAGTCCCTCCTCGACAGCAGATGCCGCCCTCCCACACAGTAAGAGCTGCAGGATTAGTGATGCCCCCCCCCACCCACACCTGCCCCTCCTGCTGCCCCTCTGTCCCCAACGGGGCTGAGAGGGTAAGTGTCTAAACCAGGCGGGGCACTGATTTCACATCTTTTTTACTCTGCTTACTCTGTTCCAGTTTTCAGGTTCAGAAAAACCTCTCTGTAACTGGGCAGTAGGAACTCATCACGATTCGTTCTGGAGGGCCTCTTTCTGACAGGACGTGAGGGGAGTGGAGAAGAGGGAAGAATAACCCCAAATAATGTCCACCAAAACTAGACCATCAGCCTTCTCTCACCCAGCAGCGCCAGGACCAGGAAGCTGGAGGCGGTTTCCGCTCATCTTCCGAGACCAGGCCTTGAGGACTATTGGCCTGTTTGTGGAGTGCAGGGCCTCCCACACCCAGGTAAGCAGGAAGCATGGACCATCACTATTCACACCACTTCCCACCAGGGTGTCAGTCCTGTCCCTGACTAGTTGTCACCAGCCTGGGGAACATAAAGCGAGCTTTATGCCCAGGCTAATGACAAAGGGAGGGCAGATAAAAAAAGGAAAAGCAAAAGCTGTTCTGGCTCGCTATAGCAGTTTCTGCCTGTAACAAAATCAAAACAAGTCACAAGGGAACCAAAAGCACCGTTTTCAAAGTATGCCCTGTTTTCTTAAGTCAAAGGCAACTGCAAAATGAGAAGATCCCAAAACTGAGCACAGATAGAAAGTCAGGCTACCTGAAAAGGTGGTTTTCTAACTAGGCATTGATATATCACTGTTCCTATGCTCCACAGGTCTGCCTTAGCATCATAATGTTGAGACATAATAACTTCAGGAGCATGGGGATAAAAACATACCAGGCACATGCATGATGTTATTTATCTTACTAATATTGATAAATTAACTGGTAAAGTTCACGCTCCTAACAAATGCTAAAATGAGATCGCACCAGACACTTCCCTAATCAGGTGATCCTGCTGTGAGCTTAAACCACATTCGTACACTGGGATTTACTGGTAAACTCAAAAACAACACTGCATGAAAAGAAGCAATGTATAGAAACAAACATTTCTATGTATTACTATGGGACAGCAATGCAGTTAGAGTATTAAGGTTATAATAAAAATACACACCAGCTACAACACAGAGGTGACTTCTGGGGTAGAAGAGTGGGATGTGGAAAGAGGGAAAGATTTAAAGGACTTGGGCTGTTGCTGAAATATTTTACTTCTTTCTTGGGGGAAAGGAAAAGATCAAGGCACATATGGCAAAATGTTACCTTTGTTAAAAATGGACAACAAGTATACAAGTGTTTGCTGTATTACTCCCTGTTTTTCTGCTCATTTGAAAGCTTTTAAAATAATCCACGAACTATGATGAACATACAGTAAGGACTGTCTTAAAAGCAAAGGCATTTGTCTTCTCTGCCGCTTTGTTACAGCTCTTCCTCCCACCTCTTACTGCATGCTGCTTCTTAAAAATGCCAGTAATCTGGACAAACATTAAACAGAAATGTCAAACACACGCAAAACCAGGGAAATTTATTTTCCATTTGTACCATGTTTAGCTGTCATCCCTGGTAAGCTTCTCACTGACTTAGATCAGAGGAAATCCTTACTGACCATAAGCCCATTTTCACTTAGAACTGAGACAGGTACATGCATTTACTTGGCAGAATTCTGAAGCTCCAGAATTAAGCTACTTCCAGGCCCAATGCTTCCCACTGATCTGGAATTTTCATAGCCTTCCCTTTTCAGACATGACAACATCCGCACGGAAGGATGAAGACGGAACTACAATTTTTCAGCTTTACCTCTAACACTAACTGAAAAATCTTCTATGACCCAGAGATCTTGTCAAGAGAAACAACATGAGAAGATGAGGAAACGCCCAAGAGGGTTTTGTTGTTGTTGTTGTTTTCTCTAATATCATACACCAAGTACAGCATGACCACACTTCGTCAATCTGTATTTTCAATTTACTCGAACAAGGGATTTTTTACCACTCATAATTAGTTTTTTTTAAAACTTAAGCTAAAAGAACTCCATGCTGGGTGTGGAGCCTACTTAAAAAAAAATAATAAATCAGCTAATGGGTAAAAGTGACCTTTATAGTCCGCTATTTTAAAGCAAAAGATGACGTAAAGCATTATCAGTAATACAATCACTGTTAGTAAGACAACAGTTTAGGCTACACATAAAATCACACCTGAACTAGAAACCAACATCATACTTAAAATCCCAGTGCTAATGGCACCATACACAAGCAAGGACAAAAAAAACTCACTCACATTCACAGACCTGTACCCCTGGAGATAAAAATACATTATATGTTTATAAAAAATTAAAAAAGTAAACTAAATTAAATTAAATTTGAAAAAAATAAAACCTCACTCACCATGTACATTGGGGACCCACACAGTGTTGCAGCCATCATGTTACTCTGCAGGTAACGGGCAAACCCCAAATCCGCTAGTCCACAAAATCAAAGGGAGAAAAACAAAACATACCTTTACTCACACTTCATATAGATCATACCTTAAGACACAAGAGGGCACAAAGGAACTGTGAGAAATTTGTCGCTTATTGGGTAAGCCTGCCTGCCAAGGAAGAAAATTTCTACCTCAGTTTCAACAAGCTAAGAACGTGAAGTGATCACCAACTGTACAAGTCCCTGCGCTGCCGGTTTCGTACTCAGGGAGCGAGCACCAAGCTTTGTGAGAGAAAACCCTAATTGTAATAAACAATTCATTAATACTGCTCTAAGTATCAGTGCCAGGTGGAGAATTAGAACTTCTTTTTTTCCCTTCTCCAGATCCAGATGTAAAATACATAAAATGAGAAACTTCATTTTTTTAAAGATTTTATTTGAGAGAGAGAAAGAAAGAGAGAAAGACAGAGAATGAGCTGGGAGAGGGGCAAAGCGAGAGGGAGAAGCAGACTCCCGGCTGAGCAGGAAGCCCAGGGCAGGGCTCCATCCTTGGACCCCAGGATCATGACCCGAGCCAAGGGCAGACACCCAACCAACTGAGCCACCCAAGTACATCCAGAAATTTCTTTCCATACTGGTTTAAAAAAAAAAATTCTAAGCACACAAAGAAAAGCTTAAAAAATACCTAGGATTACAAATTGCTTCAAATAATTGCTAAAAGAAAGAAAGAAAGAAAGAAAGAAAGAAAGAAAGAAAGAAAGAAAGACAGACAGGTTGGTTGATCTAAATGGTCTCTTAGATCCCTTGTGTTACAATTCCATGAGCTGTTAAGAGCCCGGTTTCTTCAACTGCATCTACGACGACCATACATCAGCTTCCTTCTGATGAGAAGCAGAACAGTGTTTAGTGCTGGGAGGTGCTTGGAGTTCCTAACATGGGCCCCTCAATTCTGAGACTAGGGGTAGGCTGCCAGTAATGTACAGGCACAGGGTTCCCATATCCAAATGCACCTTGCTGAACTCAATTAAAATTTCAAATGTGCATCAACAAAACCCATCATTCCAACAAAGTTGAGCTAAAATTTTCTAAAACTACAGTCTCAAGGCTGTCCTTTGCATCAAACACTACATGGCCGTTTACCTATTTTGATGCGAATACCACTGACGGTGGATTTTCTGCGATTCGCATATGATAGCAAGATGTTCTGGGGTTTGAGACCCCTGTGGATTATTCCTTTGCTGTGCAGAATCCGCACGGCAGCTGCGATCTGATGCAGAAACACCCTAATAGTATCTTCACTGAGAGTTCCTTTAGCTGGTAGAAAAGGAATCGCATAAATATTTAAGCACACAAAATCAAATACCATCTGCATCTCCCATCAACAGAATCAAGTTAAGAACAGAGAGGGAATGAGGAACCGGGAGTCACATTTTTTTTTTTCCGTTTTACTCTAATAATTTAAGTCTATGAAAAGAGAGCAGACACCTCAAACGTTTCACTTGATCTGCTGTAAAGAGAACTGCTGTAATTTGCATCTCTTGTTTTCGCTGGTGTTTTCCTTTCCCCTGTTTTTTTTACCAGTGAAGGTGCCCACGTGACTCTAAGCACAACAGGTACCCTACAAACGGGAGGCGCCCCGGCAAACTAAAATAGAAGTGCCCCCTTGTCATCAGCCAACAGTCTGGGATAAACGTCCAGATTTCATTCCGGGCATTATGTGAGCACAAATTAAATGCAGGTGGGGTCAATGAATGGAGACTGGGACCTTTTTCCACCACTTGTAGCTGTGAGGGGTCTGCGCTCCCACAGGGCTCTCCCTCGTCTTTCCTGCTGCAACACTCCTGTCCCACCACAGTATCTCTCATCACTGGGCACTTTTAAGAAGGAGCACTTCTACTTGTTTTCAGTACCTTAGAGAGGCAGTATGGATGTTACTGGAGGGTAGCCCTAAGACAGTGGCCACTCCAGTGTGTCTGTGTGTATGCTGGGGCATACGTAATGTTAACAGCTTGATCGGGAGTCAGGCTGCCTCTCTCCAAATCCCAGCTCCTCCACCTCCTCACTGCATGACCCGGGATGATGAACCCTCCGGGACCTACTTCCCCATCAAGAAAAGCTGGAAACAGACTAACCCATGGTGGTGTTGTAAAAGTCCAACAACATAGCACCTTTAGTAATGAAGATTTTAGAAAAAGCCTGGCACACAGTAACTATTCAAATATAGTCAGTACACAAAGATAAACTTTTTATTACAATGAATCTAAAAGTCACAAGTGGGATTCCTTGAATCTACATTAGGGATTTAATATCCATGACCCTCCCTACTAAATCATTTGTGAACATACTTCTGTATGTGAACATACAACTCTAGAATATGATCTACATAAACTTTCCATATGTAATTAAGAAGATAAAAATAATGTTATTCTTGGAACAAGTGAAATATTAGTTTTAAGATCATTTTAGACATAATATAATGACATTTTATGTCCTGAACATCTTCAAATAAGGTAAGTCCCCATGGTTTATAAATAGTTTTTTCTGTTTTACTTTTTTTTTTTTAATCCTTTGGGGCTCTTTTCTGGATGTTCACTGAAAACAAAAAGAAATATAAATACACTAAAACATATCAAAGTGGTATCTTCCATATGCCATCCCTTGGAAATAAGCACTGCTAAAAGTATGGTGCGTATTCTTAGTGGGTGGGTCAAACCAATGATTCGATCTTTATTTTTGGAATGTTTTACTTGTTACTTTGCAAAAATTAGAATGAACAATTTTACATGTCATTCATTTACATTTTCACTCTAGGGCTACTTTAAATGACTGCAGCTGCTCGACCTTGAATCTTTGCCTCATTACATACAATTGAGTATACTTAACATTTATTTGCTTCAGAGTCCAGATTCTAGCCCTGTTCTTGGTGTGGGGGGGTGATGAGTGATCCAGTCTAAGCTGTTTTTGTACACAAACTATAGTAAACATTCACATAGTTCTATGAACATGGATGCATACTTCTCAACACAACCCTATAAACTGAATTTCCCATCAAAACTAAGTATTTCAAAGGCACGGCCAACATCAAAACTGTTCCAAATAAATAAATTCTTGAGCAAGTTAGCCCCGAGGGAGGAGACTCAGCACAGCGGCCACACTCCACGAATCCTGCCAGAATGCATGTTAAAGTACGACTTGTTAATTAATTTAAAATGTTTTTAACTTACAATCCATAGAATCTGCTTTCTGTCTTTTGAAAATGTGAATGGCATTTTACTTATCAAAGCAAATTTTCTAGTAGCCACATTTTAAAAACTAAAAAAAACGGGTTTACATAACATATATTTAATCTAATACACCCAAAACAATTTCGCTTGTAATCAACATAAAATCCTCAGAGAGATACCATCGCTTTCTTCCTTGAAATGTTCAAAATCAAATACATTCACATTTGCATGTTGTCTTCGGACTAGCCCACACTTTAGGAGCTCCGTAGCCCCATGACATTGGTAGCTGTCTTACTGGGTGGTTTAACTCTGGAAAATTCCTTGAGGTCTGGATTTCTTTTCTATGTCTTTACAAGTGTTTTCAAACAATAAGGGATTCCTTTAAGGACTGTGGCAGAGAGGGACCAGGGAGCGGTTCAAGGACTTGAGCAAAACCACAGCAGTCAAGCGCTGTGAAGGGGGCCCTGGTGTAAACCAGCTTGCCTGACTCCAGTCCTCAAGCTGGTGAAGGCCTCACTCACGGGTCTCCTGTTCTAACACTCCGGCTCTGTGATATCAAATAGGAGCTCAACATAACGCCGGAAACTGCTGCGGAAGCTAACTTAAGCGACACCAGCAGCAGCGCCTGCATCAGCCAGGAGGACTTCTGTTACTGAGGGAAACTGATACTGATAATGAGGGCAGCGAACTGATATGGAGCCACTCAATCTGACCCCGGTGGAAGGTGCTTTTACCCGGGAACTCGAGATTCTCTGAGTGGGCAGGCAGAAGCAGGGTGTTTTCTAGCTTGAACTTCTTTCCGCCAGTGGTCAATGAAAGTGCCTGACTCACCGCATTCTATCCACTAGCAACTGACATTGGCGGGGGGAAGATATATATATATATATATATAAAATAAGGATTAAAAAAAAGAATCCAGTTGGAAAGAATACAAAACTTCACATGCAATAAACTCCCAAATTCAAGGTAAGGGGGTAAGCACGGCAGTGGGTCTAGGAAAGGACTCAGGCAGGGCTTCCACTATTTATAAGTCTTTTTTAACTCAGGGGAGGGACACCAATTTCCTTCCTTCAGTCACTCACTCCCTCCTCTCCTTCTGCAACAATCAGCCAAAAACCAGCTTCCAAACACTGTCTCTGTCCCCAGTGCCTCCCCAAGGCGTGCTGGCTCCGGAGGGGTCCTGCCGCCCTTGCTCGGCTACTGCGGAGGGCCCACAGCAGGCAGGGCAGGCAGGACAGGCCCAGGTAAGCAGGAGCCACGGAGCTTCTGTCCCCTCAGGGCAGGAGCGCGGAGACCAGGTGGGGTCTCAGCTCCCCTGGGGCCTGCCTCTCACCCATCAGGACGAACAGGACGCCCGCTCTCTCCTTCTCCGAGGTGGCAGTTGCAGTGCCCAGCCGGCCAGCTGATGTATGCGGACCACTGGAGCTCTGCTGGCGGTGGACCGTGTGGCGTCCACGGTCGTCAGCGTCCTAAGGTCGCCGCTGTCCCCTATGCACCCAGGTCTGCCGCCACCATGGGCAGCAAGGAGCTTGGCGCCCAGGGGCCACCTCACCCACCGCCACACCAAGCAGGCACGGGGGCAACACTCCCAGGGCTCTTCCTATTAATCTCGGTGCAGCTTTTGAAAGTCAGCGATGTTTCATATTTCAAAGATTTTTCAAAGCTCACTTTCAGTTGCACTCCCTAATTACTAGGTGAAACGGAACATTTTAATTGTGTTCTCGTAAACCCTCCACACCCTTTTTTAAGTCTTAAAACTGAACATGTTAGGGGAGGGTGGTCGCGTCCGCCCTGACTTAGTTCTCCCAGGGAGGCTAGTGGCCTTTTCCTCGTGCATTCTCAGACACTCTGAAATTTGCCTCTCCCTTCATGGAACAAGACGGTGACTTGAGGGAAGCCGGCCGCGCGGCCTTGTCCCTCCCACATAAGTACACTGGACATTTCCCTTACACTTCGACGCGTCTATGTCCATGGATGAAGATGATCAGAGGAGGACGGTTTTCCCCAAGAGTTGTTCCTTAGAGTTCAGGGCCCAGCACGGCACTTTCATTCTGCTTCCAGGCATCCGTGTCAAAGCGCTACTGTCTCCCCGAAACAGGATGCCAGGGCAGAGGTGCATCCTGCACAAGCCGGTTTCTCAGAGTTGAGTGTAAGGGCCCTACCAAGTAACTATGCTCTCGCCTGCATCTGGGAGACAGCTTCTAGCTTCAGGGGAAAATGTTAGTCGATGACCATCCTCTCCATAGTTCTTTTGGGGAGATGAGGGATTTGCACTTTCCTCAACGCTTCCGGACATCAGAAATTCTTCTCTCTTCACAGGACCAGGTGTGGCGTGCTCACCAGACTGGTTTCTCCAAGGTAAGCCTGTGGCACTTGCCTTGCATTTGCACACACCCCTTTGGAAAGGCCTCTCTGCTCCGTGTGCCTTGAGGCTGTTAGTCTGACGGAGGGTTTTCCTACCATGTCGTATCTTCGAGCTGGGTGTCTAGCACAGTACTCCCCTCATGCCTTCTCAGGCGGGGTCAGGCTGACCGCTAGGATTAGGCTTGAGAAGCTGGAAGCTGTCACGCACCTATCTGAAAGGTGTGGTGAAGAAGTGCCCGAGGACCGAACGGAGAGCTAGAGTGAGGGTGAGATTCCAAGTGGGCCCCAGCAAGTTCCTCTTAGTCTTCCTGAAGCGGCGGTGTGTTCGCTAGCCTCCTGGGCTGCAGAAACACCCCCGTGCTTGATGCACCGAAGGTTTCTTCTTTGTTTGCCAGAGTGGCCTGGCCTTGCCAGACGGTGTCCCAGGTTCACCTTTGGCTCACAAGTAGGCTTCTGGACAGGTCATGGCCATATCCAGTGCAAGGGCTTGTGTGCCATTCCCATAAACACCAGGGGCCCGTTGCGTAGCCCTGCAGCGTTCCTACCATGAGGGCTGGGCAGAGGGTAAACATTAAGGTGAGACTCGGGCTTCAGCTGTGGCCTCGGGAATGTGGGGGTGTAGGGTAGGGGGTGGGAGGCGGGTGGCACCTAGTGTGGCCAGGGTTCAGGTTTGTGGCTGGAACCCTGTGGGCCCACAAACCCTGGGCGTTGTCAAGTGGCCCGGTTTCCTTCTGGGCTCCAGGACGGTGAGTGTGGCCTGAATTAGGGGAGCCCTTTCCACAGGGTCCTCAGAACCAGACACCATCAGACCCACAGCCAGGGATAGGGTTGGGGTTACAGTCTGGGAAGATGTTTGAGCCAGTGGGAGTGTAGAGCCCTGCCCTGCAGCCAGAGTCGAGGGTAAGCCTTAGGGTGAAGCTCAGGGCTAGGGTGGTGTCTCAGGGTCTAGGGCCCTCGCAGGATTGCGGTTCAGGATTTCACCAGAACCATGCTCTCAGCCCCGCTGGGTCTGTTGCCCATGGCTTCCTTGGTTTTGTGTTCCTGGGGGTTTTGCCCTGAACTGGCCCTGGGTCCCAAAACCCTTTGATTCTCTGCCTGGCCATTCGGGCCCTCAGAGGGCCAGAGCCAAGCTGAGGGTAGGGTGAGAGGCAGCCCCCGAGGCAGGAAAGTACCTGGCTAGTGGTGGGGCTGAGAAAGTTTTGAGGGTTGGTGGCAGACCAGCAGTAAAGTGAGTGTCTGCCTTCTGGCTTGGACTTAGGCAGATGCTCTTAGGGTTCCTGAAGCTTCGGGTTTCCACTAGCATCACGGTCTCCAGCAACATCACGGGACCTGCTATGTCCCTTGGCTCAGACCATCCTTGCTCTTGCCCACGGCTCCACTACCCACTTCAGACTCACCAGCAGGGATAGGGCCAGGTGAGGGAGGCAGAAGTCTAGGCCTAGGGTTTAGATGTCAGTTCTGAAGGTGTTAGGGGTCAAATCGATGGCAGTGCAGCATCCTCTCCCGAGGGCTGAGTGGACTGCTAGCTACTGGGTGAGGTTTGGGCTACAGGTTTGGCCTCAGGGGACACTCAGAGGGTGGTGTTGATTTGGGAGATCCGCTGGAGTCCTGTATTCTGGCAACACTGTGGAGGCCGTTGCCTGTGGCCTGGCTTCATCACATGCTCCTCACTAAGACATCTGGCATCAGTCAGGCGAGTCAGAGCTGGGGTCTGGGTTCCACAGTCAGTCTTGCGGTCCTTGACCCATGGTTAAGATCGAGTTTGGGAGACAGCAGGAGCCGGTCCCCAGGCAGCATGGCCACCTGCTCTGAGGCCATAGTGAAGGAAGAGCTTCCTCAGACATTCCACCGACCTAAGGTCAAGGCACTTTCCTTAGACTTGCCCCACCACATATGGGTGCGATTCTTTCCTCAGTAAAAAGAGCCATGTGCACAAAAGGCCATTGACCTTCAAGCTAGTCTGTGGGAGATGAGAGCATGGCACTCTCCTTAGGCCTCTAGGCAGACCTTTGAGAAGGCGCCAGTCTCCTTGACACGCCCTGTGAGGGGAGGGTGGTCACCTTTCAAACAGACTTCTTTCTAACAGGGAGGCAGATGGTTTTACCTCAGGCATTCACACACACTCTTGGAGACTTGCTTCCCCCTCACGACCCAAAATGGTGACTGGAGAGAGCTGGCTGCTCGGCCCCGCTCTCCCCCATCAGTATGCGGGGTGTTTCTGTACCACATCCCGGCTTGGCTCTTCATGGAAGTTGTTCTAGGGAAGATGTTTTTTTGCCAAGACGGTGTTTCTTAGAGTTTAAGTCGCCACACACCCGATCAGCTTCCAGGCACCATGTGACAAGGCTGTCTCCCTGAAACACGCTGTCAGATGAGGGGTGTTGGATACACTGACAGGTTCTGCGGGGTGAAGCCTTGGGCCCTCCATGTAGAGGAACCAGGGCCTGCATCTGAGAGAAGGCTTGTGGCTGTAGGGGAAGTGGGAGCTGACGGGGCCTCCCCACCATTGCGCCTTCCTCTATGCTTCCAGGGTCCAAAATGTTTCTCCCTTCCCCGGACCAGGTATGAGGGGCGCCACAGACGCGTGGCCATGAGGTCAGCTGTTTGCACTTGCCAGGCGCTTCCTTCACCGTCTCGAATAGGCCTCTGTGCTCACGGAGCCTGGAGAATGTTTGCCTGAAGGAGGGCCTTGGTACCGCATCCTTGCCACCAGACAGGTACGCAACACGCCTCTCTCTGAAAGGTGGCCCAGCAGGGTCCGGGGGCTCTCTTCTAAGGTAACGCTGCGAGAGTGGGGTGGCTCTCAGAAGTAGTCTTGTGCACTCTGAGCGGGAGTCTGTGTTCTGCCGTAGGTCCAGAGGCTGTGCAGCGCTTGTTAGGTTGGCGGTCAGGGGGACAGCAGGTGCCAGTGCCTCTGCCACGTGCCTGGTGCGCTGAGGCCAAGTTTGGGGGCCGCCTTCCTGGAGTTCCTGAGACACCACGACCCGGGCCCTTCCTTAGACTTCAGCAGCAACACACGGGGCGAGTCTTTCTCTCCCCAGGAAAGAGCAATGGTCGGGAAAGGCGGCTCAGCATCGGGCTTGCTTCCTGGAGTTAAGGCCTTGGCCCACTGCTTAGGCTAGGCTGAGGTTTGAGAAGGCATCCTTCTCCTTGGAGCCATGTTGTATGGGGACGGTGGCCCCCTCCACACAGACTTCTTTCTCACAGTGAGGCAGAAGGCCTTTGCTTCCAGCGTTCATATACACTGTGGGGAAACTGACGCTTGCCCATTTCCAACTCAAGGCGCTGACATGGGAGAGGCCGGCTCCTTAGCCTGGGCGCTCCCCCATCAGGAAGTGGGCCGATTCCCCTGTCATCCACGCTTCTCTCTTCGTGGATGTTGCTTGGGGGAGGACGTTTTTCCCTGAGTACGGTGGGTTTCTGTTTTTTTTTTTTTTTTTTTTTTTAATGAACTATTTTTTAAATTTAATTTCTTTTCAGTGTAACAGAATTCATTGTTTATGCACCATACCCAGTGTTCCATGCAATATGTGCTCTCCATAATACCCACCACCAGGCTCCCCCAACCTCCCTTTTAAAACCCTCAGATTTTCCAATCAAGAAATGGGCAGAGGACATGAACAGACATTTCTGCAAAGAAGACATCCAGATGGCCAACAGACACATGCAAAAGTGCTCCATATCACTCGGCATCAGGGAAATACAAATCAAAACCACAATGAGATATCACCTCACACCAGTCAGAATGGCTAAAATAAACAAGTCAGGAAATGTCAGATGCTGGCGAGGATGTGGAGAAAGGGGAACCCTCCTACACTGTTGGTGGGAATGCAAGCTGGTGCAGCCACTCTGGAAAACAGCATGGAGGTTCCTCAGAATGTTGAAAATAGAACTGCCCTATGACCCAGCAATTGCACTATTGGGTATTTACCCTAAAGATACAAATGTAGTGATCCAAAGGGGCACATGCACCCGAATGTTTATAGCAGCAATGTCCACAATAGCCAAACTATGGAAAGAACCTAGATGTCCATCCACAGATGAATGGATCAAGAAGATGTGGTATATATACACAATGGAATACTATGCAGCCATCAAAAGAAATGAAATCTTGCCATTTGCGACAACATGGATGGAACTAGAGCGTATCATGCTTAGCGAAATAAGTCAAGCAGAGAAAGACAACTATCATATGATCTCCCTGATATGAGGAAGTGGTGATGCAACATGGAGGCTTAAGTGGGTAGGAGAAGAATAAATGAAAGAAGATGGGATTGGGAGGGAGACAAACCATAAGTGACTCTTAATCTCATAAAACAAACTGAGGGTTGCTGGGGGGAGGGGGTTTGGGAGAAGGGGGTGGGATTATGGACATTGGGAAGGGTATGTGCTTTGGTGAGTGCTGTGAAGTGTGTAAACCTGGTGATTCACAGACCTGTACCCCTGGGGATAAAAATATATGTTCATAAAAAAAAAAAAATAATAAAACCCTCAGATTGTTTTTCAGAGTCCACAGTCTCTCATGGTTCACCTCCCCTTCCAGTTTCCATCAACTCCCTTCTCCTCTCCATCTCCCCATGTCCTTCCTCCGTGTTATCTCTTATGCTCCACAAATAAATAAAACCATATCTTAATTGACTCTCTCTGCTTGACTTATTTCACTCAGCATAATCTCTTCGAGTCCCGTCCATGTTGCTACTAAAGTTGGGTATTCATCCTTTCTGATGGAGGCATAATACTCCATAGTGTATATGGACCACAGCTTCCTTATCCATTTGTCGGTTGAAGGGCATCTTGGTTCTTTCCGCAGTTTGGCGACTGTGGCCGTTGCTGCTATGAACATTGGGGTACAGATGGCCCTTCTTTTCACAACATCTGTATCTTTGGGGTAAATACCCAGTTGTGCAATTGCAGGGTCATAGGGAAGCTCTATTTTTTTGAACCCTAAAGCCGCGTTCTTGGAAGGTGTCTAAACAAGGGCTTCCAACACGAACCAGAAGAGGGCAGCAAAACAGTAGTCACTACACTGTGTCCCTTGCTCTGGGACAGGAAAGCAGCTGCAGGCTTTCCTGCCTCTTTGGTTCTTGTGCATTTTCTGGATTAACATGATTCCAGGACCTGCAGCAGGTCCACACATCTTTAAGGAACACACCAAGCCTTTGGTTTTTACCATCATATTTCTCAGCAATGAGATATCAGAGGACATGGCTAATTATTCAAACCAGGGTGGAAAAAATAACCAAAACCCCACTCACAATTAATTTTACTAAAGATCCAGTGCATTGAATCATATAAATAAGATTGAATCATATAATTAAATGAACCCTATAAATAAGAATACAGAATGAATATCTTACTGAAATTACCAATTTTAAGCTTATTTTCTCCATGTATATTGCATTATTTACTAAATTCTGCATTCACAAAAATACAGACAGAATGATATTTGAAAGGGAAGTGATCAAAGTGTGTCTCCACTAGTTATCACAATTGACAATTGCCACCAGTAACATGGCTTCTTCACCCAACCGCAGGCAACAACTGGACATTTATTAATTAGCATTTAATGTGCAAAAATAGAGCTGTTCTCTCAAATGTAATGTGAGGTAGTTATGAACACATCTTAAACATTTTAAGATTCCTGAATAGGAAGGAATAGACTGACCCATAGGAAAAAGGTCATTCGTGTTTCTCTTCTTTTTTTTTTTTTTTTTTAGATTTTATTTATTTGAGAGAGAAAGATTGAGAGTGCACGCATGAGAAGGGGGGAGGCGTACAGGGAGACAGAGAGGCATACTCCATGCCAGGCATGGAGCCTGATGACCGGGGCTCGAGCCCAGGACACTGAGATCATGACCTGAGTCCAAGTCAGCTGTTTAAAAGACTGAGCCACCCAGGAGCCCGTGTCTCCTTAAACAGAGAAATTACAAAGAAGTGTTTCCTTTAAAATTAGCTAAGGGGCAATAGCGTCTGTTTCCACCAATGTTATTTGCTATTGTGCCGGAATGTAGGTGAATGCAAAGTTAGGAACCAAACAGGAGGAATCAAGGCTACAACAGTGATGCAAAAACACGGTTAGGTCCTTTTTTATTTCTGGCTTGTTCACTCAAGGTCATGTTAGTGAAATGTAGCAATAGCTCATTTCCTCATTACTCTGCACTGTGCTGTCTAATGATTCACATGTCCTCGAGTACTGATATAAAATTGCTTTGTGTCTGCCTTTGCTAGCTTTTAACTACTTGCGCAACTTTCAGCGGACATGAGCAGTAATCTCTGTTGGTCTGTATCATAGGAGGCATGCTGTGGATGTTTAAACTTTAGATCCTGCCTTTTCCACTTCTGTGAGATTTCAGAAGTACTGAAATATTGGTAAGGAAAATCCTAGATTTCAATACCGGGAACTGTAGATTCCCCTGCTCTCACAAGGGAGCTGAGCTATCACTTTGCAAGGACCTTACCAAGTATCCACAGATGGTGAACAAGTTTCCAGTCCTCCCACAGGACCGCTCTAGGCGTGGACAGTATGTGGCTCGCAGAGGGGCCTCAGGCCAAGCGCACAGCTGCCACAGGTGGACCTCAGCAGCGGGGCGGGCTCCGTCCTGCTGTGACCGGCCTCAGCTGAGGAGTCCGTGAAAGGACACCCTCTGCCTTGGGTGAGTGGGCTCATGGCAACCCTGAAGCCCCAGATGGAAGGCAGGGACACTGGGGGATTTCTGAAACGCAAGAGACATACATCTACTGCTCTAGGAAGATGCTTGCCTATCTTCAGGAGAATTCCAAGTTTGCACAGAAATGAATGGAACTTTTGGGAAATGATGGAAGGAATGACTGCATAGTTAGCTTGGAGGTCTGATACGACGTGATACAACATTTTTTAGTGTGCTGCTGGGCTCCATGGGGCCTCTTGCGATCAGGCATTGAGAAATGCTTTGATGGGACAATGGAGACCCACATTTAAATTTGAATTTAAAATTAAAATTTAATTTTAAAATTAAAGCTTCAAAACAAAATATGGTCTAGAGGATGTACAATGAAAAGTAAAGTCTCCCTTGTTCCCACCCAGAAGTAGCCAGGGGAGGTGGCTGGCACCCACTGTGCCCCCATTTCTCTTCCTCAGTTCAGCCTTCAAGCCCAAGAGATCTGTGAACCCCCCAAGTGTGGGGAACGAGGGAGTGGACCCCTCCACAGCACCTCTGCAGGCCTGATTCATGACCCGGGTGATGACCCAACAGAAGCTGTGTGAGTGCACAGGGGTTCCTGCTCGCGCTCAATCCTCAGGCTCCAGGTTCTAGAGCTGTGTCCTGGCAACAGGTCCCGCATTGTGCTCTAGGCCTTCGGCTGCGACTTGGCAGCTGAAGGAGAGCGCTGCGAGCCTAGTTGGCTATCCTCAGCGTCTAGCCTTACCGGACTGCTCTATGGGCACCTCCTTGAGTAGGCCGTGCCCCTCCCCCCATCCCCGGGCTCTGCGGGGCCCCCACCTGGCTCCCTGTGGCCGCAGACAACTCTTGGCGCCCAGGGCTCGACCGGCGGTCCACGCCCCGGGGTCCATTCGCAGGCGGTCCTCCACGAGCCGGCAACCATGCTCACTCCTAGCAGCTTTCTCCGGGACCCTGGAGAACCTGCGCCTTCTTTTCCTGGGACTCCTCACCACCTTCTGCAGGTGGGGCTGCCGGCTGAAGGCGATGCTGTCAGCTCCTGGATCGCAGGTGTCCTGCCGCCGCAACTGCGAGTCCATCGTGGACACGGTCACCCCCTGTGTGCTGCAGAGGCGGTTCGTCACCGGGCTGCGGCCCTCGGCACCCAGGAACGTCCATGATGTCTCCACAGCGGAGCGGGTGGGCAGAGACCCCAGTCGGAGCGGCAAAGGGTTGGCCCAGGCCCAGGGTCCTCACAGAAAGGGCCCTCAAGGCACTGGGACCTACAGAGGGCATTTAGTCCCCTGGGGGTCCACGGAGGCCTCTCTTCCTTTGTGCCCAGGCCTGGGCCTCTGCTGAGAGCCGTCCCCCAGGAAGAGAGCTCAGAAGACCCATACAGTAAGAAGTCCCCCAGCTCCCAGAGGAGCTCCTGCCCCACTCGAAATGCCATCACCAGTTCTTACAGTTCCACCATGGGCTGCTACCCGGTGCAGAGGAGGAGGGGTCTGGCCACAAGTCAGGCCGCGTGGCCCCCGAGGTCCCCCAAAAAAGTCAGCCAAAAGAGCCCCTTGTGTCCTGCCGGAGTGCCTGCCCTTCGCCAGAAGAACCAGCCGGAAAAGGCTGCCGATACCACCACCAGGCAGAAAACAACGCCGAGGAACTGCTCATCCCCAGCTGACTGTTCCAGGCCCGGAAAACGCAAGGTTAGTCTGCTGCCACACAGGCGAGGGGAGCCTCTGAGGCTGCCGTCACCCCCTCAGCCGGGGTTTCGAGTGACTGCTGAGGACCTTGACTGGGAAAAGACAGCTGCTCTCCAGCGCATTCAAGATGCTCTTCGAGGGGACACAGAGGCCACCTGCAGCTGTGGCCCAACTAGCCCATCCAGTGCCTTGGCCCTGCCTGCTGCAGTGGCTGCTCCCCTGCCAGCCTCTGACTCCCAGGTCACCTCCGGTTCTTCCTCAGGTTCTTCCCAGCCTCTCCTCTTGGGGTCTCACCCTGGCTGCAGTGGGAGCAACGTTGCATCTACCCAGGCCCTCTTGATGCAGCCCGGGGACAACATGGTCTCAGTCACAGTCCCCACAGGGCTGCCTGCGCTGCCTGGGGGGAGTGGCAACCCGGGATCCACTGCCCAGGCCCCATTCGGGGCTGTTGGTGGGCAGTGGCCCGGAGCCAGCCCCCTTCACAGCTCTCCCCCCCATGGACAGCCGGCAGCTCAGGCTCCAGTCCCACTCCAGGCCCTGAGCACAACGGTAGTCCAGCTGACCTTGGGCAGCGGCACTCAGGCAGTTTATGTGGTTCCCTTACCCGCATCTGCCTCCCGGGGCACCCGTGCCAGTGCCCAGCCAGGTTCGGCTACCTCCCCTGCTGTACTCGCCCCTGGCGCAGCCGCTGCCCCTGGCTTGACAGCAGCCCCCCAGGTGCCTGGCGCTGTGTCCCATGCTGGGCGCATTAGCCAGCAGCCCCGCCCCCCAGGGGGCAGCACAATGCTGGTCCTCATCAGCATGGGGTTTTCCACAGCACCCCCAGGTTTTGGGAGAGGTGATGGTGTCCCAGATCTGTGCTCCAGGTTTGGGGCTCTGAGCATTACAGCAGGAACGAGCAGGGCCCCAAATGGCCCACAGGGCTCCAGGGCAAGCCTGGGCCCAAACACAGGGGGCCACCCACGCCAGAGCACCCTGTCGGGGACCGCTGGAGCCGGCACGACGAACCAGCCTGTGTCGGGAGCCCCGAGTGCCCCTAGCTTCAGTCACATCCCCAGGCACCAGAGCAGGAAGAGGTCCAGGTCAGATGGCATTAGCTCTGCCAGCAAGGCCGCCTGCGGGGATGGGGGCGTCCTGGCCTCTCCTCCTAGTGGCCCCACCTCTCTGGTCAGCACAGCCCAGACCAGCCTTGCCACCAAGACCCCCTCATTCCCTGCCCAGCGATTCATTAGGTGCAAAAGAGCTGCACCCTGCAACAAAGCATTTTCGTCCACATCACAGCCCACTGCCTCTGCCCCTGGCTTAGCAACTGCCCCCCAGGTGCCGGGCGCCGTGTCCCATGCTGGGCCCAACAGCCAGCAGCCCGGCCCCCAAGCTGGCAACACAATGCCGGCCCCCATCAGCATGGGGCTTACCGCAGCACCCCCAGGTTTGGGGAGAAAAGATGTAGTTGCAGATCTGTGCTCCAGGTTTGGGGCTCTGAGCATTACAGCAGGAACGAGCAGGGCCCCAACAAGCAGCCTTGCCACAAAGAACCCCTCATTCCCTGCCCAGCACCGGAGAGGACGCAAAAGATCTGCACCGGGCAACAAGCCGTTTTCCTCCAAATCACAGCCTGCTTCCAAGAGGCAGAGGCTCGGCTGAGCCAATAGCTTCCTGGAAAAGTAGCCGGTGTTGCACTTCCTTCTAGATGACACCGGTGCAAGACTAGTGTGGAATGGGAGACACAAATCAAGCCCGGTCCTGGAGCAAAACCGGGCTCCCAGCCTGCCAGCCAACGTTGGGAAAACTTCCCAATCCCTGAACCAGCAGTTTGAAGGAAGGTGGGGGCTTGAGGCCTCGTCTGTGATCCTAGGGGGCATGGGCCTTGGGACATACATGGAGATCCGTGTCCCTTTGGCCTCCAGTCCCACAGCTCCTGGGACTCCTGCCGCTGCCCACAGGCTTCCCCTCCCTTCTCCCCATGTTCTTCGCAGAACCTTTAGGTAGTGTTAATTTCATTAATTAAAGCCTGTTCTAGTTTCTCTGCATAGCTCTCCTGAGTCTCTTCTGTGGGTCAAGTGGGCAAAAGTTGGGAGCCGAATGGGTGCTGTCATGGGAAGCCCGACGCCACCGTTTCCAGGTTCCCGTGGCCCAGCAGAGCCGGTAGGGCAAGAAGGACGGACCCTTGAAGAGTGAGAGTAGGTTTTCCGTTTTGGGGGGGCCTGGGAGAACACTGGCCTGGGGAGGGCAAAGTGGGGAGACTCACCCTTGTCTATTGGAAGCGCTGCTCCTCTCCCACTGGGGACGCCACGGAATCTTTTAGCTTCACAGCCCTAGGGCAATGTAAAGACACTCCTGGCCTAGAGTATGGGTCTGGCATCAAAGGTTGTGGCTCAGGGCACAGGAGGACAGCTTTGCCTTGAGGGTATGACAGCTCCCTGAGCGCTGAGTGACTCCCACTTCACACAAGCACCAGGCCTCCCTCCGTGCATCTCTTCCCTCTGCCAGGCATTTGGGGGCCCCTTCCTGATGGCACTGGGGAGAAGAATGAGGAACAAACAAGTCACCTGGGAGAGGGAGGGAACAGAGATGACACTGAAAGGACCGTCACCCCCCAAAACTCCTCAGTCCCGTATTGATTAGATACAAGATCACAACCAACAAAGGAGGAGGTTATACATTCGTCATGGGTCTTGTAGGTCAACCAGAAGGAATGGGAGGCCTATGTCGACCATAGTCTTGTAGGTAAACAGAGTAGGCTGTGCCTGGCCCAGCGGCTTGGATTTTTGGCGGAGCAAGTGCACATAAAGGGATTATTCTAACAGCAGGCTTTCCTGAGGCAGGGGAGACAATGGAAAAGGGAAACAGGCGATGTTCCACCCTGAGCTGCTGGGCTTCAAGGACCTGTATCCTCCTCTCCACCCGAGGCCTGCTGCTAGTTCAGGTTTTCTCAAGGTCATCGTCAAGCATGCTTGCGTGACCAGTACCATTTCTCATTAGTGATATTTTAAGCAGCCTATCATTCTGAGGGATGGTTTCATTCCCCCCCGTTTTTGTTAATGCAGAAGCAGCAAAATCCATTTTGCAAGTTCTTGAACCATTGGTCGTCAGAAAGATGTTCGTGAGCATCTGAGGACTCAGCGTAAAAAGACTATAGCAATAAAATGTGTCATCATTCCACCTATAATGCCAGCACCAGTGTTTTGATTCAAGCAAAGGGTTTTACATCAGACAGAATATCATTAATCCTTTGTGCGAAACTCACTCTTGGAACTGATTGTAAGGATCACAAGGAATGCCCTGAATAGTATCTTGAAGCTGTTTAATATCCACAGTTAAATTACCACCATCATGACTAGTAATATGGTGAAATCTTGTTCCATGGTATTTCTGATTTATTATAGGTGTAGGAGTAACACAGAAGGAAGAAACATTCTAATCACACGGAAGGTGAAGGCTTATATTTGCAAGATCTTCTCTCCTATATATATTACAGCTTCTTTTAAATCAAGGACTCTTTCATGAAATTTTTGATCTAGGACTGTTTGTTGATTCCAAGCCTTGATAGCATTCCCGTGCCATTTTTGCACAAATTGGGTGGTTTGTGCAGTCTGATGCAAGGCCAGTCCCACAGTGGCAGCGGTAACAGTAATGGCTGTAATTTGGAAAATAGGTTGGTCAGAGGCACGGGTGACAACCGGGATTTGTGCCTCTTGTCTGAAGTGTGCAGTATGTGTGCGGTGGGGCAGTGGTTGGGGGGACAGTTTTGTGGGACTGAGCCCCTGCTCTCTCCAGGTATCTATGTCCACACAGATAGCGTCAGATTTGAGTTATATTGTAGCACAACTAGCTGGTGTCAGAGAATTTGGTGAGTGGAACACCGCCTCCCACACCCGTGGTGGAGTTGGGCACAGAACCCTTATGATTCCAAATATGAGAATGTCCAAAACCAAAACAAAAACCTGACCCTTTTTGCTAGTTTGGCTGAAACAGAAAGTCTAAAATCAAAGCGTGTTCTACAAATGCACGATGTTATGAGAAACGTTGTTTTATGAAGGTTTCATTTCACAGGCATGATTGATTACATTATTGACTATTGGCCATTGATCTTCATGTCCAGTTGTGTTCTCTCCCCAGAGGTCTGGCTGGTGGGCTCAAGGGTCCATGGCTCTAATCACAAGTTGACCCCAGTGCCAACCAGCCCCAGTTCCTAGGGGAGATCCAAAGCCACCTCATTAACATAATAAAAGAAACTTTTATTGCTATCCTCATAGGAAATTACAGAGGTTTTTAGTTCTGTGCCTCAGGGTATGAAGATGGCCTTGGTTGTGGAACTACTGGAGAAACCAAGGCTGTTCCAGGCCTGGCAGGAAAGCCGAAATCACCAGTAGGGGATGGCTTCCGGCTCCTCGCCCCTTCTAGGAGGTTTTCAAAGTTTAATTTCACTCATCTTTGGTTTTTGCCTTATACTCTGACTTTGGAATGGTGGCATTGTGTTTGTAACAGAACTGCTGGAGGAGCCTGTTATTCCAGGTGGATGGAACAGCTTTGGGGAAGTCAGCAGACCTCATAGAGGCTGAACATCCTCTCCAACCCCTGAAGTTTCTCAGGGAGAACAAAAAAAAAAAAAAAAAAAAAAAAAAGGAAAGGAAAAGGGAGAAGAAAGACAGCTCACTTAGAACCTAAGTGATTAAGTATAGGTTTTTTTAAATATTTTATTTATTAATTTGAGACAGAGCACATAGTGAGCACGGGCAGGGGGAGATGCTGAGGGAGAGGGAGAAGCAGGCTCTATGCTGAACACGGAGCCCAATGCAGGGCTCAATCCCGATCCAGGGCTCAATCACACTGTGATCATGACCTGAGTCAAAGGCAGATGCTTAACTGACCAAGCTACTCAGGCACCCCTAATTACAGGGGTGTAATTACATTTATGAATGAACACCATACCCTACTGCAGGCCCACCTGTGACTTCACGTAACATTGCAGTTTACATAGGCTTTGGAGTGAAACAACTTGGCATCTCAAGAACTGGCCTCCTTTTACAAGAAATGTCAGTGAAGGTGGGAGGTTTAGGGACTTATGATAAAGGGTGGTGCCCAAAGCAAGAGAAACCCCATTTGGCATCCTGGCCCTCAAGGCTTTTTGGTTAGCTTCCTGGGTTGTAAATATAACCAGTTGTTTTAGTATTATTATTATTATTATTATTTTATTTTTAAGATTTTATTTATTTATTTGTGAGAGAGAGAGAGCATGAGAAGGGGGCGGGTCAGAGGGAGAAGCAGACTCCCCGCTGAGCAGAGAACCTGATACCCGATGTGGGACTCGATCCGGGGACTCCAGGATCATGATCTGAGCCGAAGGCAGTCGCCTAACCAACTGGGCCACCCAGGTGCCCCTATTATTATTATTTTAAAATAGGAGGTGGTATAGTATGAAAGTTAAAAACACAGGCTCTACTCTCTGTTTTGCTGTCTGAGAAATGGGAATAACGCTGGAAACCACCTCAGCTGGTGTCACTGTAGCTCTGTGAGGTGAGGTGTCAGCCCCAAACCCAGGTCCCCCCATACAAAACTACTCCAGTTGTCCTAAGTGTTGGTGATGTTGCTCTGCCACCGTGCAGGAAAAGACATTTAGAGCACAGATGAAAAAGGAGGTCCTAGACCCCATACCCTCTCTGTAAGATATGCTGAGGACCTGCTGCCTCAGAGAACAGGGAGCTGTTGGACTGTAGCTCAGTCTCTCAACTTCTAAATGACAAAAATTGTACCACCCAGGGTATCTGACCTAGAAAGGGCTTCTGAGTCATCTCTGCCCACTTTCCCTTGCAGAGCTGGGGCATGAAGCCTGGAGAGCCCAGGGACTTCGCCAAGGTGGAACTGTGAGGCCACACAGAGGGGAAAGGAATCCATGTATTGAAGAAACAGGGAATGCTGTCAGCAAGAAGATAAATGGGCACAAATGAAAACAATCCACATTTGTGTGCTGGTATTTTCTGCCATAAATATCAAAAGAACAGCCACAGAAGGGGAACCCCATGGGATGGGCAAGAGCCATACATTTTTGCTCCTACATGGAAGTGTTAGAACCTGGCACCAGCTGTTCAACGAGCGCCCATGGTGGAGGGACAGCCCACACCCTCAGAGTCGCTGAGGTAGTTTTTAGGGAAAGTCAGAAATCTCCCTTGCAATAAAAAAAAGTAAATGTAAATGTATTCATGCTTCTTCAACTGGTGGCAGACACTCCCCCTTTGGAGTGGATGCCTGACTGGGCGCAGAGGCTTCTCAAACAGCCAGGGCTCCCAGAGTTCTGTGACCTAGGCCATCCCATGCTGCCCCACCGGCTCAAGGCTGACCCGATTTCTCCAGCTCTGCCTTCTGGGAGAATACGCTTATTTGTGGGGGTTAACAATTAGGATAAAGCAGATATCTTCTACCCCAACAATCCATTCGAGACCCCTGCCCTGTCCCTAGGTCACCGGCTCCCCTGAATTGTGCAGCTCGAGAATATGCAGTTTGTATCTCTTCAGTAGGCCAAGGGCAGCTGGGGCCAGCCAGAGCCCTTTAAGCTGGTTCCCACTTGAGTTAGAAGGAGGATCTCTCCCCACAAAAATCTTTCTGAGGCCACTGTCCCCACTGGAAAAGGCTGTCTGCCTGATGGGGTTTGGGTTTACCAGGAATCAAAACTCCCAGATGTCTCTTAGTGCAGGATGCCCTAGCGGCCACATAGGCCCCGTCCAGGCAAGTCAGTCTGGATATCTCTAGCTTCACTTTGGGGCAAATATGTACATTTTCATAGTATAGGGTTTAGAATTAGGCAGAGACTTTGGGGGCCAAGGGTCAGCCTGGCCTCTGGGCATACCTGCCCTGTTCTGCTCGCTGGCTTCCTGCGCTCGTGCACCTCAGGCATGCCCAAGAGGTACCCTTCTAGCCTATTTTGGGGAAAGCAGGGCCCTCCAGGCCTCTGGGACTTCAGGTGGTCCAATAGCCTCCTGGGTGGAGGGATCCCAACCCTGAGAATCTATCAGAGGTAGACTGAATGTGGCGACAGTCAGTCCCCATTTGGACTGGCTGCCTAGTGGGGCCCCTGGCTTCTCTTGCAAGGAGGATACCTTGGCTGCCGCCCCCTCCTGGCACTGGCAAGGCAGTGCAGTTGCCTCCAGGTTGGCATTCAGTGGGAATTTGTGCATTTGTTTAGTCTAAGGCTTTGAATGAGGCAAGATGCTAGGTACCTCCAAATACCCTACTCCTGTGACCTGATCTCTCTGTGCAGTTGCCCTTTCCATCTGACCTGCAGATGTTTCGTCTGCACCTCGTCAGTCCACATTTCTCTACCTCTTTCTTCGGGGAGAATATATGCTTTTGTGTAGGTTCAGACTCAAATTAGGATGATAACGTGTATCGCCTAGTGCCTGCTGCTAAGACCTTGCCTCTCCCCACAGTTGTCCTAATTTAGGTCCCTTGGCCTACTGGGCCTGCATGCTCATTCTTACCTATCAGTCAGCTTTGGATAGCCAGAGCACTCCAGACCCGGCTGATTTCCAAGCACCTGCATAGCTCTCAGGTCAGAGGGAAACTTCTGACATGGCAACTTTAAGTTTGTGACTGTCATTCACCATTTAGACAGATTGCCCAATAGGGTGGCGAGCTTCTCCAGAACTCAAGGCTCCTGGGCACTTCCTTTGGCTGGCTAACCAGGCCAGTGGTCAGGCCCCGACCTGGCAGGGCAGTCGAAGCCCTCCAGCTCTGCCCTAAAGTGGAATAGACCCAATTGTGCAGAGTAAGTCTTGGAAAAGTTTAGATGTCCCGTATCCGCAGTAGTTTCCTCCCATTACCCGGTCTCTCTCCTATTCCAGGTCCCTGGTTATCCTGACCTCTGCAGCTTATGTATATGAAGCGTGCACTCTAAGTTGGCATTGGGCTGCAGGGGACACTCTGGGGCTCTGGAGCTAGAGCCAATCTCCAACCACCTGCTTGGCCTCTAGGGTGGAGAGACCCACACTCTGAATATCTGTCTGTGGGCTATTTGACACTAAGGACTGTTAGTCCCATTTGGACTGGCTGTCTCTACGGTGTCCAGGGCTTCTCCATCAATCAAGGCTGCCTAGGTGTCTCTTTTCGGAGGTTATCTCTGGCTGTGCCACACTGCCCAGGCAATATAGATTTCTCTAGCTCTGCCTTTAGAGAAAATATGCACATTTGTGTAGGTTCAGCCTGGGAATTAGGCATATACTAGCTACATCCAGTTGCTTGCTACTGTGGCCTGGCATCTCCATACAGCTGCCCTCTTCTAAGTCCCTGGTTCCCCTGACCCATTCTGCCCATGCGTGTGCCATAGTACTGTGATGCCAGAGTCTCCCAGTATTGAAGGCTCTGAGGTGTTTCTTTTATAACTTTCTATTCTGACTGTTCCTCTTCAGTCACTTGTCCCTTTCCATATCCGTAGTTACCCTGACTTGGGGTACCCATGTATGTGCAACTAGCACCCCATTAGTTGGTCTTGGGCTGCAGGGTATACTCCACATCTGTGGAGTATCATCTTGACCCCAACCACCTGAATGGACTCAGGGTGCTGGGTGCCCACATACTGAATATCTTTCTGAAGGTACATTTTGTAAAATGGGTATTTTCTTATTGGCCATAATAAGCCTTGGAATTAAGCATATGCCAGGTACTTCATATAGTCTGCTACTGTGACCCACCCTCTCTCAACAGATACCCTGTAGAACCAGGCCAGGCTGCTCAGTGATCACTGACAATGTGCATGTGTGCACACGTTGGCCTCTTAAGTTAGGAAGTCTAACTCAGTCCAATCTCTGACTCTTGCACAATCTCTATAGCAGGGAGAGCTTATCCCCAGAGAAATCTGAGGCTTTCTTTTAAATAGAGGACCATTGGTCCCCATTCAGACAGCTGCCTGCTGGGGTTGAGGCTTTTCCAGGAATCCGAGTCCCAGGTAGCATGTAAGGGTGGGATCTGGAACAAGGCAGTTAAAAGGAGAGGCAAGATCCCAGTAACAAGCTCTCTGGAATGACTGGCATCTACCTAACTCCAAGTCTCAGCCTAAATGAATGAGCATTTCTCCCACGAAGGCAGAGCTGGAGGAATCTGGACTGTCTTGCCATGGTGGGGCCAGGAAGGATGGCCTGGGTAGCCTCCACTAAAAGGCATTTAGGGAGACTTGTTTGGAATAAGTCCGAGCCCCCCTTCAGGCAGCTCGTCCAAAAAGGGACTAACAATCCTATCTCATTTTTTAAAATCTAAATTCAATTAACCAACTTATAGTACGCCATTAGTTTCAGATGTAGAGTTCAAGTACTTTATCAGTTGCGTAGAACACCCAGCGCTCATCACATCAAGTGCCCTCCTTAATGCCCATCCCCCAGTTACCCCCTCCCCCTCACCCCTCTCCAGCAGCCCTCAATTTGTTTCCTAGAATTAAGAGTCTCCCTCTCTGATTTATTCCCATTCCGTTTTCCCTCCTTCCCCTATGTCCTCCTGCACTACTTCTATTCCACATATGAGTGAAACCATATCATAGTCTGTCTCTGGTTGACTTGTTTCACTTAGCCTAATACCGTCCAGTTCCATGCATGTCAATGTAAATGGTAAGATTTCATTTTCTCTGATGGCCGAGGAATATTCCATTGTATACATATACCACATCTTCTTTATCCATTCCTCTATCGATGGACATCTGGGCTCTTTCCATAGTTGGACTATTGTGGACATTGCTGCTATAAGCACTGGGGTGGAGGTGCCCCTTCAGATCACTACATTTGTGTCTTTGGGGTAAATAGTAGTGCAGTTGCTGAGTCGTGGGGTAGCTCTATTTTTTAACTTTTTTATTTTTTATTTTTTTTAGATTTTATTTATTTTTTGACAGAGATCACAAGTAGGCAGAAAGGCAGGCAGAGAAAGAGGAAGGGAAGCAAGCTGCCTGCCGAGCAGAGAGCCCGACGCGGGGCTTGATCCCAGGACCCCGGGATCATGAACTGAGCCGAAGGCAGTGGCCCAACCCACGGAGCCACCCAGGCGCCCCTATTTTTTAACTTCTTGAGGAACCTCCATACTATCAGTTCTGTTTCAAATGCAGGCTCAGACAGATTTCCTGGGAATGGTTTCTTTCCATCTTGGAGGCTCTGCGGGAGATTGGGGGCCGACCTGAGCCCCACGAGTCTGGAGGGTCCCTGTCAGACACACCCATCTGGCAGAGTGTGCTCTGTGCATGCACAGGTGCATGCAGGTCGTGGGAGCCATGGACCTGGAACTGTCAGCTTCTTGGGGAATCCAGGTTTCATGAGCAGGCTCTTTGGGACCATGGAATCTGCCTAATCCCAAACCTTAACCGAGGGACATATTTATTGTGATGGTAGAGGTGGAGGAATCTGTATTGTCTTGCCAGGATGGGGCCAGGCATGCTGATAAGGTTATCCTTCCCTGAAAGGCACCTCGAGGCCTTGATAACCAGTAAACCCAGGACCCCATCAGAAAGCCAGTCCAAATGGGGGCTGACTTTACACCAGTTTGAAGCTGAAGCCTCAGGAAAAATTTTGTGGAGTGGAATCTATGTTAGTGTAAATGGTAAAGGCCAGTTCCACAGGCCTTGCGGACCACAAATGCCCAAGGCTGGCTTCAGTGCGTGGGCTGCCCATGCTCAAGGTCCTTCAGGTCATGGTATCTGGGGGACCTGCAACAGAGCAGTTGTAGGAAAGAGGCTGACATCCAGGAGCAACTGTGTGAGGTACCTGGTACCAGCCTCATTGCAATTTTTATCGTATAGCATAAGAGGCACCCAGTTTCGAATGCAGCCTCAAAGAGATGTTTGGGGAGGTGGGCTCACTCTGCCCTGGAGGCTCTACAAACCTTGAAGCCTGGTTTATGGTCCATAGGATTGGAGGACCCAGGCAGCCAAAGGCCAGCTGATAGAATACAGATTACCCACGCATGTGAAGCTCAGGTCTGGGAAGCTGGGGACCTGGAACAAGACAGTTGTAGTAAGAGGCTGGGTCACAGAAGTAGGTTTTTTTTGGGGGGGGGTGGGTACCTGATACCTGCTTTATTTGAGGCCTTAGTTTATACAAATGCACATATTCTCTCTGCAGGCCAATTTGGAGGCAACTGCACAGCCTTGTCAGCATTAGCGAAACTGACCTGGGCAAGTGTCCTGAAAAGATGAGTCTTGGGAGTGGGCTGTTGAGGGTACAAGGAACCTGCCTTTTCCAAGCCCTATCGTACATAAAAGCGCCTATGCTCTCCAAAGTTACAGGTGGAGGAGTCTGGACTGCTTTGCCAGGGTGCAGTTGTATCCTTAACTGAGAGGCACCTAGGAGCCTTGATTATTGGTAAGCCCTGGACTCCTCACATGGCCATTCCTAAAGGGGACTGAGTTTGACCATTTGAAAGGTGCCAACTCAAGAAGATTTTTGGGTGATGAGCCTCCTGTGGCCTGGAAGCTGGTTTAGGACCAAGCTAAGATCCACAGGCTTGGAGGGCCTCCCAGTATCCTTCAGCAGGCCAATGGAGTATTTATTGCCCATGCATGAGCCATGTGGGCAGAATCCTGGTGACAGGGCAAGTGTCTGGAAAAGCTGGTTCATAGAAGTGGGCTTTGGGGGCTAGAGGGCACCTGCTTATTTGCAGGTTTTAGTCCACATAAATGTGCATATCCTCTAAAGGCAGAGCTGGAGAATTGTGAAGACCTGCCAAGGCTGATTCTAGTGTACTGACCGTGGTATTTCCAAGAGATACCTGGGAACCTTCACTGATGCAAAAACCTGGGACTTAAAACAAATGCTAAGCACACACTGGAACTGAGTGTCACCCATTTCAGTGGCTTCCTCAAAGAGAGTTTCAGGGGTGGGCATCCTCCAAGCTTAAGGTAATGCAAGTAGTTGGAGAAGGGCCTTAGCGCCACAGGCTTGGGGGCCTTGGTTGCCCATGGGGCAGTCGAGAGGGTATGCTTTTGCTGGTGTCAGGGTCACAGGTCGGGGTATCCAGGGACCTGGAACAGGGCAATGTTGAATGAGGTCCAGTCATAGTAGCAGACTCTCAGGGGTACCCAACATGGGCCTAACCAAAGCCCTAAACTACACAAATGTGCTTTTTTTTCCCGCTGAAATCTGTTTGGTTTTGGGAGGCACATAATGTTCAGACTAATTTTGTCATTGCCAACAGTGACTTTAACACTGGTTAAAACAACTGTGGGAATTACTCCAAATGTAACTTAACTTATAGGAAGAAACTATACAGGGTGGATTTCTCACACAAAGGAAACTTTATTTGCAACAAATGAGATGACAGGGAATAACTTTCAAAGCCATGACTCCCTGAGCAGAGGTGAGCGGGTTCCTTTTATTTAAGCTAGGATGAATACTCAAAAGGGGAGTTTTGCCATCACATGTAGAGATGGGCATAAGTTCACACACCCATTTTAAAGAAACATGCCGATTCATACCTTGTACATTATGTCAATGAGGTTTGTGCTCCTTCCTTGGCAGAGATTTTAACATTATAATGAGGAAGAGGTAACTATACATACCCCTGTGCAGGGGTGTGTTGGTGTTTGAGTTCAAACTGGTCTAGGCTTGCCAGAGTCCTTCCTGCTATTTGCCTCTAAAATATAAGGTTTATATTCCTCAGAAAGAGGGAGCACGTGGGGGGTCTTCCTGGTGACTATTTTAACCTCATTAACCTCGTGGTACATTGCTTCAATCCTATAAAAACAACTCAAGAATGTGCCTTAAGTCAATCTTTACTCTTGAAGCAGCACTGGGAGATAATTTTTGTTAGTTCATTTATAATTTTTGTTAGTTCATTTCCATTTTGTTTTATTAACTTTTTCTAGTTTATAACTTTTTTTCCCTTCCCATGTCCTTTTCTGTTTATTTATTTTTTATTTTTTTGAAAACTTTTCAAAAAATACCAGCTAGCTTTTATTTAAATTCCAGTTATACAATGTAATATTAGCTTCATACAATAAAGTGATTTCAGCACTCTTTACAATACCCTGTTCTCATCACAAGTGCACTCCTCAATCCCCATCTCCTATTTTATGCCCATCTCTACATGTGATGACGAAACTCCCCTTTCTCAGTATTCACCCTAACTTAAGTAAAAGAAACCCACTCGCCCCTGCTCAGGGAGTCATGGCTTTGGAATGTTTGTTTCTCCGATCCATGAGCATAGGAATGTCTTTATATTATTTTGTGTCCTCTTCAGTTTCTTTCGTGAGTGTTCTATAGTTTTCATACTACAAATCTTTTTACCTTTTAGGTTAGGTTTATTCATAGGTATCTTACTGGTTTGGGTGCAATTGTAAATGGGATCAATTTCTTAACTTATTTTTCTGCTGCTTCATCACGATTGTACAGAAATGCAACAGATTGGGGCGCCTGGGTGGCTCTGTCAGTTAAGCTGCTGCCTTCGCCTCAGGTCATGATCCCAGGGTCCTGGGATTGAGTGCGGTACAGGGACCCTTGCTCAGCGGGGGCCTGCTTCTCCCTCTGCCTGCTCTGCCTGCCACTCTCCCTTCTCGTGCTCTTTCTCTTTTTCTGATAAATAAATAAACGAAATTAAAAAAAAAAAAAAGAAATGCAACAGATTTCTGTATGTTGACTTCATATCCCATGACGTTGCTGAACTCCTCTACCAGTTTAGCAATTTTTCGGTGGAGTTTTTGGGTTTTCTACATACATTATCATCATGTTTTCAACAAGTAGGGAAAGTTTGACTTCTTCCTGGCTGATCGGGAAGCCTTTTATTTCTTTTTCTTGTGTGATTGCCAAGGTTAGGACTTCAGTGTTATGTTGGATACAATTGTTGAGAATGGACATTCCTGTCATGTACCTCACCTTGGGGGAAAACATCTCAGTTTTTCCCCTTTGAGGATGAGATTAGCTGTGGGTCCTGCCTGTGTAGCTTTTGTGATGTTAAGGTATGCTCTCTCTATCCCTGCTTTGTTGAGGCTTTTTGTCAAGAATGGATGCTATGGGGCGCCTGGGTGGCTCAGTGGGTTAAGGCCTCTGCCTTCGGATCAAGTCATGGTTCCAGGGTCCTGGAATTGAGCCCCCCATCGAGCTCTCTGCGCAGTGGGGAGCCTGCTTCCCCCCCTCTGCCTGCCACTCTGCCTACTTTGATCTCTGTCAAATAAATAAATAGATAAATCTTAAAAAAAAAAAAGAACAATAAGACAGCAACAACAAGAAATATATAAAATTTATGCAAGTTGGCCAAAAAAGTCAAACTCTTTCTTAACTAAAAAAAACAAAAACAAAAAACTGAACATGTTAGGGGAGGGTGGTCGTGTCCGCCCTGACTTAGTTCTCCCAGGAGGCTAGTGGCCTTTTCCTCGTGCATTCTCAGACACTCTGAAATTTGCCTCTCCCTTCATGGAACAAGACAGTGACTTGAGGGAAGCCGGCCGCGCGGCCTTGTCCCTCCCACATAAGTACACTGGACATTTCCCTTACACTTCGACGCGTCTATGTCCATGGATGAAGATGATCAGAGGAGGACGGTTTTCCCCAAGAGTTGTTCCTTAGAGTTCAGGGCCCAGCACGGCACTTTCATTCTGCTTCCAGGCATCCGTGTCAAAGCGCTACTGTCTCCCCGAAACAGGATGTCAGGGCAGAGGTGCATCCTGCACAAGCCGGTTCCTCGGGGTCGAGGGTATGGGCCCTACCAAGTAACTATGCTCTCGCCTGCATCTGGGAGACAGCTTCTAGCTTCAGGGGAAAATGTTAGTCGATGACCATCCTCTCCATAGTTCTTTTGGGGAGATGAGGGATTTGCACTTTCCTCAACGCTTCCGGACATCAGAAATTCTTCTCTCTTCACAGGACCAGGTGTGGCGTGCTCACCAGACTGGTTTCTCCAAGGTAAGCCTGTGGCACTTGCCTTGCATTTGCACACACCCCTTTGGAAAGGCCTCTCTGCTCAGTGTGCCTTGAGGCTGTAAGCCTGACGGAGGGTTTTCCTTCCGTGTTGTATCTTCGAGCTGGGTGTCTAGCACAGTATTCCCCTCATGCCTCCTCAGGCGGGGTCAGGCTGACCGCTAGGGTTAGGCTTGAGAAGCTGGAAGCTGTCACGCACCTATCTGAAAGGTGTGGTGAAGAAGTGCCCGAGGACCGAACGGAGAGCTAGAGTGAGGGTGAGATTCCAAGTGGGCCCCAGCAAGCTCCTCTTAGACTTCCTGAAGCGGCGGTGTGTTCGCTAGCCTCCTGGGCTGCAGAAACACCCCCGTGCTTGATGCACCGAAGGTTTCTTCTTTGTTTGCCAGAGTGGCCTGGCCTTGCCAGACGGTGTCCCAGGTTCACCTTTGGCTCACAAGTAGGCTTCTGGACAGGTCATGGCCATATCCAGTGCAAGGGCTTGTGTGCCATTCCCATAAACACCAGGGGCCCGTTGCGTAGCCCTGCAGCGTTCCTACCATGAGGGCTGGGCAGAGGGTAAACATTAAGGTGAGACTCGGGCTTCAGCTGTGGCCGGGGGAATGTGGAGGTGTAGGGTAGGGGGTGGGAGGCGGGTGGCACCTAGTGTGGCCAGGGTTCAGGTTTGTGGCTGGAACCCTGTGGGCCCACAAACCCTGGGCGTTGTCAAGTGGCCCGGTTTCCTTCTGGGCTCCAGGACGGTGAGTGTGGCCTGAATTAGGGGAGCCCTTTCCACAGGGTCCTCAGAACCAGACACCATCAGACCCACAGCCAGGGCTAGGGTTGGGGTTACAGTCTGGGAAGATGTTTGAGCCAGTGGGAGTGTAGAGCCCTGCTCTGCAGCCATAGTCGAGGGTAAGCCTTAGGGTGAAGCTCAGGGCTAGGGTGGTGTCTCAGGGTCTAGGGCCCTCTCAGGATTGCGGTTCACGATTTCACCAGAACCATGCTCTCAGCCCCGCTGGGTCTGTTGCCCATGGCTTCCTTGGTTTTGTGTTCCTGGGGGTTTTGCCCTGAACTGGCCCTGGGTCCCAAAACCCTTTGATTCTCTGCCTGGCCATTCGGGCCCTCAGAGGGCCAGAGCCAAGCTGAGGGTAGGGTGAGAGGCAGCCCCCGAGGCAGGAAAGTACCTGGCTAGTGGTGGGGCTGAGAAAGTTTTGAGGGTTGGTGGCAGACCAGCAGTAAAGTGAGTGTCTGCCTTCTGGCTTGGACTTAGGCAGATGCTCTTAGGGTTCCTGAAGCTTCGGGTTTCCACTAGCATCATGGTCTCCAGCAACATCACGGGACCTGCTATGTCCCTTGGCTCCGACCATCCTTGCTCTTGCCCACGGCTCCACTACCCACTTCAGACTCACCAGCAGGGATAGGGCCAGGTGAGGGAGGCAGAAGTCTAGGCCTAGGGTTCAGTTGTCAGTTCTGAAGGTGTTAGGGGTCAAATCGATGGCAGTGCAGCATCCTCTCCCGAGGGCTGAGTGGACTGCTAGCTACTGGGTGAGGTTTGGGCTACAGGTTTGGCCTCGGGGGACACTCAGAGGGTGGTGTTGATTTGGGAGATCCGCTGGAGTCCTGTATTCTGGCAACACTGTGGAGGCCGTTGCCTGTGGCCTGGTTTCATCACATGCTCCTCACTAAGACATCTGGCATCAGTCAGGCGAGTCAGATCCTTTGCACACTCAGAGCTGGGGTCTGGGTTCCACAGTCAGTCTTGCAGTCCTTGGCCCATGGTTCAGATGGAGTTTGGGAGACAGCAGGAGCCGGTCCCCAGGCAGCATGGCCACCTGCTCTGAGGCCATAGTGAAGGAAGAGCTTCCTCAGACATTCCACCGACCTAAGGTCAAGGCACTTTCCTTAGACTTGCCCCACCACATATGGGTGCGATTCTTTCCTCAGTAAAAAGAGCCATGTGCACAAAAGGCCATTGACCTTCAAGCTAGTCTGTGGGAGATGAGAGCATGGCACTCTCCTTAGGCCTCTAGGCAGACCTTTGAGAAGGCGCCAGTCTCCTTGACACGCCCTGTGAGGGGAGGGTGGTCACCTTTCAAACAGACTTCTTTCTAACAGGGAGGCAGATGGTTTTACCTCAGGCATTCACACACACTCTTGGAAACTTGCTTCCCCCTCACGACACAAAATGGTGACTGGAGAGAGCTGGCTGCTCGGCCCCGCTCTCCCCCATCAGTATGCGGGGTGTTTCTGTACCACATCCCGGCTTGGCTCTTCATGGAAGTTGTTCTAGGGAAGATGTTTTTTTTTGCCAAGACGGTGTTTCTTAGAGTTTAAGTCGCCACACACCCGATCAGCTTCCAGGCACCCGTGTGACAAGGCTGTCTCCCTGAAACACGCTGTCAGATGAGGGGTGTTGGATACACTGACAGGTTCTGCGGGGTGAAGCCTTGGGCCCTCCATGTAGAGGAACCAGGGCCTGCATCTGAGAGAAGGCTTGTGGCTGTAGGGGAAGTGGCAGCTGACGGGGCCTCCCCACCATTGCGCCTTCCTCTATGCTTCCAGGGTCCAAAATGTTTCTCCCTTCCCCGGACCAGGTATGAGGGGCGCCACAGACGCGTGGCCATGAGGTCAGCTGTTTGCACTTGCCAGGCGCTTCCATCACCGTCTCGAATAGGCCTCTGTGCTCACGGAGCCTGGAGGATGTTTGCCCGAAGGAGGGCCTTGGTACCGCATCCTTGCCACCAGACAGGTACGCAACATGCCTCTCTCCGAAAGGTGGCCCAGCAGGGTTCGGGGGCTCTCTTCTAAGGTAATGCTGCGAGAGTGGGGTGGCTCTCAGAAGTAGTCTTGTGCACTCTGAGCGGGAGTCTGTGTTCTGCCGTAGGTCCGGAGGCTGTGCACCGCTTGTTAGGTTGGCGGCCAGGGGACAGCAGGTGCCAGTGCCTCTGCCACGTGCCTGGTGCGCTGAGGCCAAGTTTGGGGGCCGCCTTCCTGGAGTTCCTGAGACACCACGACCCGGGCCCTTCCTTAGACTTCAGCAGCAACACACGGGGCGAGTCTTTCTCTCCCCAGGAAAGAGCAATGGTCGGGAAAGGCGGCTCAGCATCGGGCTTGCTTCCTGGAGTTAAGGCCTTGGCCCACTGCTTAGGCTAGGCTGAGGTTTGAGAAGGCATCCTTCTCCTTGGAGCCATGTTGTATGGGGACGGTGGCCCCCTCCACACAGACTTCTTTCTCACAGTGAGGCAGAAGGCCTTTGCTTCCAGCGTTCACACACACTGTGGGGAAACTGACGCTTGCCCATCCCATTTCCAACTCAAGGCGCTGACATGGGAGAGGCCGGCTCCTTAGCCTGGGCGCTCCCCCATCAGGAAGTGGGCCGATTCCCCTGTCATCCACGCCTCTCTCTTCGTGGATGTTGCTTGGGGGAGGACGTTTTTCCCTGAGTACGGTGGGTTTCTGTTTTTTTTTTTTTTAATGAACTATTTTTAAAATTTAATTTCTTTTCAGTGTAACAGAATTCATTGTTTATGCACCATACCCAGTGTTCCATGCACTATGTGCCCTCCATAATACCCACCACCAGGCTCCCCCAACCTCCCTTTTAAAACCCTCAGATTGTTTTTCAGAGTCCACAGTCTCTCATGGTTCACCTCCCCTTCCAGTTTCCATCAACTCCCTTCTCCTCTCCATCTCCCCATGTCCTTCCTCCGTGTTATCTCTTATGCTCCACAAATAAATGAAACCATATCTTAATTGACTCTCTCTGCTTGACTTATTTCACTCAGCATAATCTCTTCGAGTCCCATCCATGTTGCTACAAAAGTTGGGTATTCATCCTTTCTGATGGAGGCATAATACTCCATAGTGTATATGGACCACAGCTTCCTTATCCATTTGTCGGTTGAAGGGCATCTTGGTTCTTTCCACAGTTTGGCGACTGTGGCCGTTGCTGCGATGAACATTGGGGTACAGACGGCCCTTCTTTTCACGACATCTGTATCTTTGGGGTAAATACCCAGTCGTGCAATTGCAGGGTCATAGGGAAGCTCTGTTTTTTTGAACCCTAAAGCCGCGTTCTTGGAAGGTGTCTAAACAAGGGCTTCCAACACGAGCCAGAAGAGGGCAGCAAAACACTAGTCACTACACTGTGTCCCTTGCTCTGGGACAGGAAAGCAGCTGCAGGGTTTCCTGCCTCTTTGGTTCTTGTGCATTTTCTGGATTAACATGATTCCAGGACCTGCAGCAGGTCCACACATCTTTAAGGAACACACCAAGCCTTTAGTTTTTACCATCATATTTCTCAGCAATGAGATATCAGAGGACATGGCTAATTATTCAAACCAGGTGGAAAAAAAAACCAAAACCCCACTCACAATTAATTTTACTAAAGATCCAGTGAATTGAATCATATAAATAATTAATTGAATCCTATAAATAAGAGTACAGAATGAATAGCTTACTGAAATTACCAATTTTAGGCTTATTTTCTCCATGTATATTGCATTATTTACTAAATTCTGCATTCACAAAAATACATGTAGTGTTCAGACAGAATGATATTTGAAAAGGAAGTGATCAAAGTGTGTCTCCACTAGTTATCACAATTGACAATTGCCACCAGGAACATGGCTTCTTCACCCAACTGCAGGCAACAACTGGACATTTATTAATTAGCATTTAATGTGGAAAAAATAGAGCTGTTTTCTCAAATGTAATGTGAGATAGTTATGGACACATCTTAAACATTTTAAGATTCCTGAATAGGAAGGAATAGACTGACCCATAGGAAAAAGGTCATTCGTGTTTCTCTTCTTTTTTTTTTTTTTTTAGATTTTATTTATTTGAGAGAGAAAGATTGAGAGTGCACGCATGAGAAGGGGGGAGGCGTACAGGGAGACAGAGAGGCATACTCCATGCCAGGCATGGAGCCTGATGACCGGGGCTCGAGCCCAGGACACTGAGATCATGACCTGAGTCCAAGTCAGCTGTTTAAAAGACTGAGCCACCCAGGAGCCCGTGTCTCTTTAAACGGAGAAATTACAAAGAAGTGTTTCCTTTAAAATTAGCTAAGGGGCAATAGCGTCTGTTTCCACCAATGTTATTTGCTATTGTGCCAGAATGTAGGTGAATGCAAAGTTAGGAACCAAACGGAAGAATCAAGGCTACAACAGTGATGCAAAAACACGTTAGGTCCTTTTTTATTTCTGGCTTGTTCACTCAAGGTCATGTTAGTGAAATGTAGCAATAGCTCATTTCCTCATTACTCTGCACTGTGCTGTCTAATGATTCACATGTCCTCGAGTACTGATATAAAATTGCTTTGTGTCTGCCTTTGCTAGCTTTTAACTACTTGCGCAACTTTCAGCGGACATGAGCAGAAATCTCTGTTGGTCTGTATCATAGGAGGCATGCTGTGTATGTTTAAACTTTAGATCCTGCCTTTTCCACTTCTGTGAGATTTCAGAAGTACTGAAATATTTGGTAAGGAAAATCCTAGATTTCAATACCGGGAACTGTAGATTCCCCTGCTCTCACAAGGGAGCTGAGCTATCACTTTGCAAGGACCTTACCAAGTATCCACAGATGGTGAACAAGTTTCCAGTCCTCCCACAGGACCGCTCTAGGCGTGGACAGTATGTGGCCCGCAGAGGTGCCTCAGGCCAAGCGCACAGCTGCCACAGGTGGACCTCAGCAGCGGGGCGGGCTCCGTCCTGCTGTGACCGGCCTCAGCTGAGGAGTCCGTGAAAGGACACCCCCTGCCTTGGGTGGGTGGGCTCATGGCAGCCCTGAAGCCCCAGATGGAAGGCAGGGACACTGGGGGATTTCTGAAACGCAAGAGACATACATCTACTGCTCTAGGAAAATGCTTGCCTATCTTCAGGAGAATTCCAAGTTTGCACAGAAATGAATGGAACTTTTGGGAAATGATGGAAGGAATGACTGCATAGTTAGCTTGGAGGTCTGATACGACGTGATACAACATTTTTTAGTGTGCTGCTGGGCTCCATGGGGCCTCTTGCGATCAGGCATTGAGAAATGCTTTGATGGGACAATGGAGACCCACATTTAAATTTGAATTTAAAATTAAAATTTAATTTTAAAATTAAAGCTTCAAAACAAAATATGGTCTAGAGGATGTACAATGAAAAGTAAAGTCTCCCTTGTTCCCACCCAGAAGTAGCCAGGGGAGGTGGCTGGCACCCACTGTGCCCCCATTTCTCTTCCTCAGTTCAGCCTTCAAGCCCAAGAGATCTGTGAACCCCCCAAGTGTGGGGAACGAGGGAGTGGACCCCTCCACAGCACCTCTGCAGGCCTGATTCATGACCCGGGTGATGACCCAACAGAAGCTGTGTGAGTGCACAGGGGTTCCTGCTCGCGCGCTCACTCCTCAGGCTCCAGGTTCTAGAGCTGTGTCCTGGCAACGGGTCCCGCATTGTGCTCTAGGCCTTCGGCTGCGACTTGGCAGCTGAAGGAGAGCGCTGCGAGCCTAGTTGGCTATCCTCAGCGTCTAGCCTTACCGGACTGCTCTATGGGCACCTCCTTGAGTAGGCCGTGCCCCTCCCCCCATCCCCGGGCTCTGCGGGGCCCCCACCTGGCTCCCTGTGGCCCCAGACAACTCTTGGCGCCCAGGGCTCGACCGGCGGTGCATGCCCCGGGGTCCATTCGCAGGCGGTCCTCCACGAGCCGGCAACCATGCTCACTCCTAGCAGCTTTCTCCGGGACCCTGGAGACCCTGCGCCTTCTTTTCCTGGGACTCCTCACCACCTTCTGCAGGTGGGGCTGCCGGCTGAAGGCGATGCTGTCAGCTCCTGGATCGCAGGTGTCCTGCCGCCGCAACTGCGAGTCCATCGTGGACACGGTCACCCCCTGTGTGCTGCAGAGGCGGTTCGTCACCGGGCTGCGGCCCTCGGCACCCAGGAACGTCCATGATGTCTCCACAGCGGAGTGGGTGGGCAGAGACCCCAGTCGGAGCGGCAAAGGGTTGGCCCAGGCCCAGGGTCCTCACAGAAAGGGCCCTCAAGGCACTGGGACCCCACAGAGGGCATTTAGTCCCCTGGGGGTCCACGGAGGCCTCTCTTCCTTTGTGCCCAGGCCTGGGCCTCTGCTGAGAGCCGTCCCCCGGCAAGAGAGCTCAGAAGACCCATACAGTAAGAAGTCCCCCAGCTCCCAGAGGAGCTCCTGCCCCACTCGAAATGCCATCACCAGTTCTTACAGTTCCACCATGGGCTGCTACCCGGTGCAGAGGAGGAGGGGTCTGGCCACAAGTCAGGCCGCGTGGCCCCCGAGGTCCCCCAAAAAAGTCAGCCAAAAGAGCCCCTTGTGTCCTGCCGGAGTGCCTGCCCTTCGCCAGAAGAACCAGCCGGAAAAGGCTGCCGATACCACCACCAGGCAGAAAACAACGCCGAGGAACTGCTCATCCCCAGCTGACTGTTCCAGGCCCGGAAAACGCAAGGTTAGTCTGCTGCCACACAGGCGAGGGGAGCCTCTGAGGCTGCCGTCACCCCCTCAGCCGGGGTTTCGAGTGACTGCTGAGGACCTTGACTGGGAAAAGACAGCTGCTCTCCAGCGCATTCAAGATGCTCTTCGAGGGGACACAGAGGCCACCTGCAGCTGTGGCCCAACTAGCCCATCCAGTGCCTTGGCCCTGCCTGCTGCAGTGGCTGCTCCCCTGCCAGCCTCTGACTCCCAGGTCACCTCCGGTTCTTCCTCAGGTTCTTCCCAGCCTCTCCTCTTGGGGTCTCACCCTGGCTGCAGTGGGAGCAACGTTGCATCTACCCAGGCCCTCTTGATGCAGCCCGGGGACAACATGGTCTCAGTCACAGTCCCCACAGGGCTGCCTGCGCTGCCTGGGGGGAGTGGCAACCCGGGATCCACGGCCCAGGCCCCATTCGGGGCTGTTGGTGGGCAGTGGCCCGGAGCCAGCCCCCTTCACAGCTCTCCCCCCCATGGACAGCCGGCAGCTCAGGCTCCAGTCCCACTCCAGGCCCTGAGCACAACGGTAGTCCAGCTGACCTTGGGCAGTGGCACTCAGGCAGTTTATGTGGTTCCCTTACCCTCATCTGCCTCCCGGGGCACCCGTGCCAGTGCCCAGCCAGGTTCGGCTACCTCCCCTGCTGTACTCGCCCCTGGCGCAGCCGCTGCCCCTGGCTTGACAGCAGCCCCCCAGGTGCCTGGCGCTGTGTCCCATGCTGGGCGCATTAGCCAGCAGCCCCGCCCCCCAGGGGGCAGCACAATGCTGGTCCTCATCAGCATGGGGTTTTCCGCAGCACCCCCAGGTTTTGGGAGAGGTGATGGTGTCCCAGATCTGTGCTCCAGGTTTGGGGCTCTGAGCATTACAGCAGGAATGAGCAGGGCTCCAAATGGCCCACAGGGCTCCAGGGCAAGCCTGGGCCCAAACACAGGGGGCCACCCACGCCAGAGCACCATGTCGGGGACCGCTGGAGCCGGCACGACGAACCAGCCTGTGTCGGGAGCCCCGAGTGCCCCTAGCTTCAGTCACATCCCCAGGCACCAGAGCAGGAAGAGGTCCAGGTCAGATGGCATTAGCTCTGCCAGCAAGGCCGCCTGCGGGGATGGGGGCGTCCTGGCCTCTCCTCCTAGTGGCCCCACCTCTCTGGTCAGCACAGCCCAGACCAGCCTTGCCACCAAGACCCCCTCATTCCCTGCCCAGCGATTCATTAGGTGCAAAAGAGCTGCACCCTGCAACAAAGCATTTTCGTCCACATCACAGCCCACTGCCTCTGCCCCTGGCTTAGCAACTGCCCCCCAGGTGCCGGGCGCCGTGTCCCATGCTGGGCCCAACAGCCAGCAGCCCGGCCCCCAAGCTGGCAACACAATGCCGGCCCCCATCAGCATGGGGCTTACCGCAGCACCCCCAGGTTTGGGGAGAAAAGATGTAGTTGCAGATCTGTGCTCCAGGTTTGGGGCTCTGAGCATTACAGCAGGAACGAGCAGGGCCCCAACAAGCAGCCTTGCCACAAAGAACCCCTCATTCCCTGCCCAGCACCGGAGAGGACGCAAAAGATCTGCACCGGGCAACAAGCCGTTTTCCTCCAAATCACAGCCTGCTTCCAAGAGGCAGAGGCTCGGCTGAGCCAATAGCTTCCTGGAAAAGTAGCCGGTGTTGCACTTCCTTCTAGATGACACCGGTGCAAGACTAGTGTGGAATGGGAGACACAAATCAAGCCCGGTCCTGGAGCAAAACCGGGCTCCCAGCCAGCCAGCCAACGTTGGGAAAACTTCCCAATCCCTGAACCAGCAGTTTGAAGGAATGTGGGGGCTTGAGGCCTCGTCTGTGATCCCAGGGCGCATGGGCTTTGGGACAGTACATGGAGATCCGTGTCCCTTTGGCCTCCTGTCCCACAGCTCCTGGGACTCCTGCCGCTGCCCACAGGCTTCCCCTCCCTTCTCCCTATGTTCTTTGCAGAACCTTTAGGTAGTGTTAATTTTATTAATTAAAGCCTGTTCTAGTTTCTCTGCATAGCTCTCCTGAGTCTCTTCTGTGGGTCAAGTGCGTAAAAGTTGGGGGCCGAATGGGTGCTGTCATGGGAAGCCCGACGCCATCATTTCCAGGTTCCCGTGGCCCAGCAGAGCGGGTAGGGCAAGAAGGACGGACCCTTGAAGAGTGAGAGTAGGTTTTCCGTTTTGGGGGGGCCTGGGAGAACACTGGCCTGGGGAGGGCAAAGTGGGGAGACTCACCCTTGTCTATTGGAAGCGCTGCTCCTCTCCCACTGGGGACGCCACGGAATCTTTTTGCTTCACAGCCCTAGGGCAATGTAAAGACACTCCTGGCCTAGAGTATAGGTCTGGCATCAAAGGTGGTGGCTCAGGGCACAGGAGGACAGCTTTGCCTTGAGGGTATGACAGCTCCCTGAGCGCTGAGTGACATCCCAGTTCACACAAGCACCAGGCCTCCCTCCGTGCATCTCTTCCCTCTGCCAGGCATTTGGGGGCCCCTTCCTGATGGCACTGGGGAGAAGAATGAGGAACAAACAAGTCACCTGGGAGAGGGAGGGAGCAGAGATGACACTGAAAGGACCGTCACCCCCCAAAACTCCTCAGTCCCGTATTGATTAGATACAAGATCACAACCAACAAAGGAGGAGGTTATACATTCGTCATGGGTCTTGTAGGTCAACCAGAAGGAATGGGAGGCCTACGGTGACCACAGTCTTGTAGGTAAACAGAGTAGGCTGTGCCTGTCCCAGTGGCTTGGATTTGGCGGAGCAAGTGCACATAAAGGGATTATTCTAACAGCAGGCTTTCCTGAGGCAGGGGAGACAACGGAAAAGGGAAACAGGTGATGTCCCACCCTGAGCTGCTGGGCTTCAGGACGTGTATCCTCCTCTCCACCCGTGGCCTGCTGCTAGTTCAGGTTTTCTTAAGGTCATCGTCAAGGCTTGCGTGACCAGTACCATTTCTCATTAGTGATATTTTAAGCAGCCTATCATTTTGAGGGATGGTTACATCCCCCCCCCCGTTTTTGTTAATGCAGAAGCAGCAAATCCATTTTGCAAGTTCTTGAACCATTGGTCGTCAGAAAGATGTTCGTGAGCATCTGAGGAGTAAGCGTAAAAAGACTATAGCAATAAAAAGTGTCATCATTCCACCTATAATGCCAGCACCAGTGTTTTGATTCAAGCAAAGGGTTTTACATCAGACAGAATATCATTAATCCTTTGTGCGAAACTCACTCTTGGAACTGATTGTAAGGATCACAAGGAATGCCCTGAATAGTATCTTGAAGCTGTTTAATATCCACAGTTAAATTACCACCATCATGACTAGTAATATGGTGAAATCTTGTTCCATGGTATTTCTGAGTTATTATAGGTGTAGGAGTAACACAGAAGGAAGAAACATTCTAATCACACGGAAGGTGAAGGCTTATATTTGCAAGATCTTCTCTCCTATATATATTACAGCTTCCTTTAAATCAAGGACTCTTTCATGAAATCTTTGATCTAGGACTGTTTGTTGATTCCAAGCCTTGATAGCATTCCCGTGCCATTTTTGCACAAATTGGGTGGTTTGTGCAGTCTGATGCAAGGCCAGTCCCACAGTGGCAGCGGTAACAGTAATGGCTGTAATTTGGAAAATAGGTTGGTCAGAGGCACGGGTGACAACCGGGATTTGTGCCTCTTGTCTGAAGTGTGCAGTATGTGTGCGGTGGGGCAGTGGTTGGGGGGACAGTTTTGTGGGACTGAGCCCCTGCTCTCTCCAGGTATCTATGTCCACACAGATAGCGTCAGATTTGAGTTATATTGTAGCACAACTAGCTGGTGTCAGAGAATTTGGTGAGTGGAACACCGCCTCCCACACCCGTGGTGGAGTTGGGCACAGAACCCTTATGATTCCAAATATGAGAATGTCCAAAACCAAAACAAAAACCTGACCCTTTTTGCTAGTTTGGCTGAAACAGAAGTCTAAAATCAAAGCGTGTTCTACAAATGCACGATGTTATGAGAAACGTTGTTTTATGAAGGTTTCATTTCACAGGCATGATTGATTACATTATTGACTATTGGCCATTGATCTTCATGTCCAGTTGTCTTCTCTCCCCAGAGGTCTGGCTGGTGGGCTCAAGGGTCCATGGCTCTAATCACAATCACAAGTTGACCCCACTGCCAACCAGCCCCAGTTCCTAGGGGAGATCCAAAAGCCACCCCCTTAACATAATAAAAGAAACTTTTATTGCTATCCTCATAGGAAATTACAGAGGTTTTTAGTTCTGTGCCTGAAATGGAGACACAGAATATTTCTGTTATATTCTGTTATATTTCTATTTCACAGTGTTAGAAAGCAAAGGAATAACCTAAAGAATATATTAAAAAAAAACCCTAGAACTGTGAGTAAAGTTGATGTAATTTTCTGAGTTTTCAATAACTTTCTTTTTGTAGCATATTGTAAATGTAAATATAACCTTATTTGGTTATCAGTGATATTTAAAACACAGGGATATGCAGACAATATTAGTTTAAATATTGTCTTAACTCTCCAGATATTTTAGTCCATGAACATCTATTTTTAATTATATATGTTGCTTTGGAAATTTAACAACTGAACCAAAAAACAAAACAAAACAAAAAACCTATGAGTTCTTTCAAAAAAGTGAATATTTTCTTGGAAAAAATAGACTATAAAAGTTGTATAGTATTAGGGTGCTTGGGTGGCTCAGTGGGTTCAAAGCCTCTGCCTTCGGCTCGGGTCATGATCCCAGGGTCCTGGGATCGAGCCCCATGTCAGGCTCCCTGCTCTGCGGGGAGCCTGCCTCCTCCTATCTCTCTGCCTGCCTGTCTGCCTACTTGTGATCACTGTCTGTCAAATAAATAAATAAATAAATAAATAAATAAATAAATAAACTCTTTAAAGATTTTAAATAAATCTTAAATAAATTTAGTGATTTATTTAAATAAATTTAAATAAATAAATAACAATCTTTAAAGATTTTGTTTATTTATTTATTTGACAGCAAGAGAGAGAGAGATCACAAGCAGGCAGAGAGGCAGGCGGGGTGGGGGTGGGGGCCAGGCTTCCTGCTGAGCAGAGAGCCCGATGCGGGTCTGGATCCCAGGACCCTGAGATCAAGACCTGAGCAGAAGCCAGAGGCTTAACCACTGAGCAACCCAGGCGCCCCAATAAGTAAAATCTTAAAAAAAAAAATTGGGGAGGGTATGTGCTTGGGTGAGTGCTGTGAAGTGTGTAAACCTGGCGATTCACAGACCTGTACCCCTGGGGATAAAAATATATGTTTATAAAAAATAAAAACTTAAAAAAAAATGAAAGTGGACCTGGACTGGGGCACCTGGCTGGGTTAGTTGGTTAAGTGTCCAACTGCTGATTTTGGCTCAGGTCACCATCTCAGGTAGTGAGACTGAGCCCCTTGTTGCACTCCACGCTCGGCCGGGAGTCTGCTTGAGATTCTCTCACTCCCCCTCTGCCCCTCCCCACTGCCTACCCATGTCCCCTCTCTAAAATAAATAAATAAAGCTTTTTAAAAATAATGAAGTGGATTTGGAATAGTTACAAATATATATTGCAAACTCTAGGGCAACCAAAAAAGAAAGAAAAAAAAAGTACAACTGACATGCTAAGAAAGAAAGAAAATGAAATCAGAATAAGTTGTCAGTTAAAACCACAAAAGGCAGAAAAAGAGTGGAAGACAAAAACAGGAACAAAGAACAAGGATAATGAAGAGAAAATAGTAACAAATGTTAGATATTAATCCAGGTTTATCAATAACACTTCTAACGTCACCGGCCTAAATGCACCAATTAAAAGGCAGATTTCAGAGCGGATTAAAACACACAACCAAAATACATGTTGTCTATTAGAAAATTACTTTGAATATAAAGACACACAGATTAAAAGTAAACAGATGGAGAAAAACAGACCATGCTACCACTAAGATGCTTACATTAATCAAAGGAAGGCCGGAATAGCTATATTAATTTCAGACAGAGCAGACATCAGTGTAAGAAAAGTTAGGGATAAAGAAGGGCTTTATGTAATGATATATTTATATTTACATAAATATAAATTCTCCAAGAAGACATAGCAATTCTTCCTTAACATTATGCATGCCCCTAATAAGGCGTCCAACTATACAAGGTAAAACTTACAAGTAGAAAAAGGTGAAACCACTAACGTGGCTGGAGACTTCAACACCTGTCCCTCAAAAATGGACCGATCCAGCAGGCAGAAAACCAGTAAGGACACAGTTGAACTCAATAACACCATCAATCACCAAGAAATAATCGACATCTACAGACAGCTTCATCCAACAACAGCAGGATACACATTTTTCTCAAACTCACATGGAGCATTTGCCAAGATAGACTACATTCTGGGCCATAAAACACATCCTAACAAAATTAAAAGAGGTGTGCCTGGGTGGCTCGGTCAGTTAAACGTCTGCCTTCAACTCAGAGCCGTGCATCAGGCTCACTGCTCAGAAGGAGTCTGCTTCTCCCTCTGCCCCTTTCCCTGCTTGTGCTCCTTCTCAAATAAACAAACACACAAACAAATAAATAAATTAGATCTTTTTTTTAAAACAAACAAAACAAAACAACCAAAATATTTTTTTAAAAGAATAGAAATCAGTTTCTGCTCGTAGACTATAATGAAATTAAACCAGAAATCAGTAACAGAAAAGTAACTGAAAAATCCCAATATACAGGGAGACTGAAAACATGCTTCTGAATAACAAATTGGCAGAAGAAGAAATCTCAAGAGAAATTTTGAAAGATTTTGAACTAAATGAATTTGAAAACACAACAATCAGTAAGCTTCTAGCCAGGTTAACAAAAAATGAAAAACAAACAAACAAACAAACAAACAACCAAACCAGAAAGGGGGATACAAATGACTAATACTACAAATGAAAGAAGAGACACCAGTAGGGATCTCCCTGAAAAGGATAATAAAGGAATACTATGAACAACTCTATGCCTACAAATTTGACACCATAGATGAAGCAGACCTATTCTGTGAGACACACATCTGCCAAAATTTACTCAGGAAGAAACAGGCAATTTGAATATAGGTCTTTATATATTCAAGACATTGAATCAGTAATTAATAGCCTTCTAAAACAGAAAGCATGAGGCCAGGATGAGTTCTCTGGTGGATTCTATCAAACATTAAAGGAAGAAACTATACCAAGTATCTATTTTCAATCTCTTTCTAAGGATAGAAGCAGAGAGATTATTTCCTAATTCATTCTATGAGGCCATAATTACACTTATGCCAACACCAGAAAAAGACATTACAAGAAGACTGCAGACCAGTATTTCTCATGAACACAGATGCAAAAATGTCCAACAAAATAGTAGCAAACTGAATTCAGCAATGCATAAAAAGAATTATATGCCAGGACCAAATGGGATTTATCCCAGGTATGCAAGGCTGGTTCGACATTCTAAAATTAATGTGATCTATCCCATTGATAGACAGAACATCACAGAAAAAGAATTTGACAAATCCAACCACCATTCATGATAAAATCTCACAGTAAACTAGGAATGGAGGGGAACTGTCTCAACTTGATAAAGAATATCTACAAAAAGCTACCGCTAACACCATACTAAAGGGTGAGAAACCCCAAGCTTTTCCATCAAGATTGGGTAAAAATATAAGGATGTCTTCTCTCTCCTTTTTTTCTTCCATTGATTTTTCTATTGGCTGTGGTTATTACAGTTTCATAATCTGAAGGATGTCCTATTTCACTCGCCACTTCTTTTCAACACAGCTCTTGAAGTCCTTGCTAATCCAGGAAGTTAAAAGGAAATGAGAGGTATGCAGCTCGGAAAGGTAAACATGAAACTATTGTTCAAAGATAACATGATTACCTATGTAAAAAAAAATCCAAAAGAATTGATCCAAAAACCTCCTGGAACTAATAAGTGACTAAAGCAAGGTTGTAGAATACAAGGTTAATATTTAAAAATTAAATTGCTCTCCTATATCTCAATAATAAACAACTAAAATTTGAAATTAAAAAGACAGCACCATTTATATCAGGACGCGCCAAAATGAAATATTTAGGTATAAGTCTAACAAAAGTCATATCAGACCTGTATGAGGAAAACGACAAAACTCGGATGAATGAAATCAAAGAACACATAAAGGGAAAGATACTCTATGTTTTTGGATAGGAAGACTGAATATTGTCAACATGCCAGTTCTTCCCAACTTGATCTATAGATTCACTACAATCCCAATGACAATCCCAGCATGTCATTTTATGGATATCGACAAACTCATCTAAAGGTTAAATGGAAAGGCAAAGGACCCACAACAGCCAACAGAACATTGAAGGAGAAGGACAAGGGACTGACACTACCCAACTTCAAGACTCACTATAAAACTACAGTAATCAGGACAGTGTTATACTGGCAAAAGAATAAACAAATAGATCAATGAGACAGAATAGGGAGACCAGAAAGAGACCTTCAAAAATTTAGTCAACTGATCTTTGATAGAGGAGCAAAGACAATACAATGGAGCAAAGACAGTCTTTAAAATATAATGCTATAATAAGTAGACATCCAGGGGCGCCTGGGTGGTTCAGTGGGTTAAAGCCTCTGCCTTCGGCTCAGGTCATGATCCCAGGGTCCTGGGATCGAGCCCCATATCGGGCTCCCTGCTCAGCAGGGAGCCTGCTTCCTCCTCTCTCTCTCTCTGCCTGCCTCTCTGCCTACTTATAATCTCTGCCTGTCAAACAAATAAATAAATAATATTTTTAAAAAACACACACACAAAAAAGTAGACATCCACAGAACAACAACAATAACAAAATGCATCTAGATACAGACCTTTCAAAAAAATTAACTCAAGGGGCACCTGGGTGGCTTAGTCGTTAAGCGTCTACCTTTGGCTCAGGTCATGATCCCAGGGTCCTGGGACTAAGCCCTGCATTGGGCTCCCTGCTCCACAGGAAGCCTGCTTCTCCCTCTCCTACTCCCCCTACTTGTGTTCCTTCTCTCACTGTGTCTTCTCTGTCAAATAAATAAATAATATCTTAAAAAAAAATGTAACTCCAAATGGGCCACAGACCTAAATATAAAAGAAAAAATAGCAAATATTGTAGAAGACAACATAATTTAGAGGACCCTGGGTATTGTGATATCAACACCAAACATGCAATCCGTGAAAGAAATGTATTTAATGTTTGAATTAATCATTAGTGATGAACTTATTGAAATTAAAAACAACTGCTCTGTGAAAGACCATATCAAGAAAATGGAATATAAGCTACAGACTGAACAAAGATATTTGCAAAAGACACATCTGATAAAGGACTGTTATCCCAAATATACAGAGAACTCTTAAACTCAACAAGATCACAAACAACCCAATTGAAAAATGGGCCAAAGATCTTAACAGACACCTCACCAAAGAAGTTATACAATGGTGAATCAGCACATGAAAAATGCTGAACGTCAGATGTCATCAGAGAAATGCAAATAAAAACGAGACTTGACTGCACATCCACCAGAACAGCCCATCGCAGAGCACTGACATCACCAAATGCTGGTGAGGATGTGGAGCAACAGGAACTCCACTCATTGTCGGTGGGAATGCAAAATGGTACAACCACTTGGAAGAGTTTGTTGTTTTCTTACAAAACTAAACATTCTCTTAGCATACCAGCCAGCAGTCATGCTCCTTGGTATTTATCCAAAGGAGCTGCAAACTATGTCCACACAAAAACCTGCACACCGATGTTTATAGTACCTTTATTCTTAATTGTCAAAACTTGGAAGCAAAGTGTCTTTCAATAGGTAAATGGAGAAACTGTGGTACAGAAATGTAGAGACAATAAAAAATACTGGTGGTTTCTGAGGGACAGGTGGAGAGCACAGAGGATTTTGAGGGCAGTAAAAATGCTTTTTATATTGGGTGGTCTCAGCGCCATCTCTGAGTGTGCTCCGTGTTCTTTCCAGAGACTGCACGGCCTGGTCCTCCCCCTGGTCATGGGGGTCCAGCAGGGCGAGGTCCTGGGCAGCTCCCCGTATACCAGCTCCCGCTGCCGCCGGGAGCTCTACCGCCTGCTGCTGGCACTCCTGCTGGCCCCGGCTCCCCGCTGCCCGCCTCCCCTCTCCTGCGCAGTGCAAGCCTTCTCCCTTGGCCAGCGAGAGGACAGCCTTGAGGTAGCTGCCCCTTGGCCCTCCCTACCCCCCACATCTGAAGCCAGGGCCTCTCCTTCTGGTGCCTGATGCTCACACCTGCCGTTGGCCTCTTCCTCAGGTGGCATCTTTCTGCTCGGAAGCGCTGGTGACCTGTGCTGCCCTGACCCACCCCCGGGTCCCTCCCCTGCAGTCCATGGGCTCTGCCTGCCCTACGCCTGCTCCAGTCCCCCCTCCTGAGGCCCCATCTCCATTCAGGGCACCCCCCTTCCATCCCCGAGGCCCCATGCCCCCGACGGGCCCCTTGCCGCCAGCGGGCCCCCTGCCTCCGACACGCCCTGGACCTCCAGCCACAGCCAACCACTTAGGCCTCTCCGTCCCAGGCCTGGTGTCTGTGCCCCCCCGGCTCCATCCTGGCCCAGAGAACCATCGGGCAGGCTCCAACGAGGACCCCGTCCTCGCCCCTAGTGGCACTCCTCCACCCCCCATACCCCCGGATGAGACTTTTGGGGGCAGAGTGCCCAGGCCGGCCTTTGTCCACTATGATAAGGAGGAGGCATCCGACGTGGAGATCTCCTTGGAAAGCGACTCTGATGACAGCGTGGTGATCGTCCCCGAGGGGCTGCCTCCCCTGCCGCCCCTCCCCCCTCGGGCTCCACACCCCCGCCTGTGGCTCCAGCCGGCCCACCAACTGCCTCCCCTCCTGGGCCGGCCAAAGAGGAGCCCGAGGAGCTTCCCACGGCCCCGGGGCCTCTCCCGCCCCCCCGCCCCCCCCTGTACCGGCCCCGTGGCACTGCCGACTCCCCAGCTGGTCCCTGAAGGGACTCCTGGCGGCGGAGGACCCCCTGGCCTGGAGGAAGACCTGACGGTCATTAACATCAACAGCAGTGACGAGGAGGAGGAGGAGGAGGAAGAAGAGGAGGAGGAGGAGGAGGAGGAGGACTTTGAGTAAGAGGAGGAGGACGAGGAGGAGTATTTTGAGGAGGAAGAAGAGGAAGAAGAGGAGTTCGAGGAGGAGTTTGAGGAAGAGGAAGGAGAGTTGGAGGAGGAGGAAGAGGAGGAAGAGGAGGAGGAGGAGGAGGAGCTGGAGGAGCTGGAGGAGGTGGAGTTCGGCCCCGCAGGGGCACCGGCAGAGGAGAGTGGGCCCCCGCCGCCGAGCCCGCCCCCGGCGCTGCCCCCTGTCCAGTCCCCGAAGTCCCAGCCTGAGCCCGAAGGCGAGCCCGGGCTGCTGCTGGAGGTAGAGGAGCCGGGGGCCGAGGAGGGGCCGGGGGCCGAGGTTGCCCCCACGCTGGTCCCTGAGGTGCTCCCCTCTGAGGGAGAGGGTCCGCCGGACCCGGAGAGCGTCCCAGCTGGGCCACCTCCCCAGGAGCTCAAGGAAGAGGAGCCTTTGGCTCCCCGGACCCTGCTGGAGGAGGGACTGAGAGCGGGGGTGACGAGGTGCCGGTCCCCCCCGAGACACCTGCCGTGGCAGATGTGGAGGCGGAGGTCGAGGCAGAGACGGCGGCCCTCCCTGAGAAGGTAGGCGGGCAGGGGAGGGGGCTCAGCTCTGGGTCTGTCCTTCTGTGCGCCTGTGTGTGTGTGACTGTTTCCAATCTTACGTCTTTTTGCCGAAAAAGAGCAGGATGACACGGCCGCCATGCTGGCTGACTTCATCGATTGTCCCCCTGATGACGAGAAGCCACCACCGGCCCCGGAGCCCGATTCCTAATCCTCTCCTGCCGCCCTTTCGGTTTCTAATAAAGTTCTGTCCTGGGAGATCACCTGCCGCCCGCCTCTTGCACCGCTGCGTTCCCGGCCTGAAGCCCCATCGCCTGCGGGCGTCCCAAGGTACTCGTAGTGCTCCCTGTGCGTCTGCACAGCGGCCTGTGCTCCCCGGCGGCCCGACTGCCCTGCGTCGTCCCACCGTCCGCCCTCGGCGCTGCTGGCGATTGAGACCACGAGTAAGGAGCGGGGCTGCTTGTCAGAGCCTAGGATGGGTGTGTGGGAGGTCAGAGCACTGTGTGTCCCAGAGAGTGAGAGTGTGTAAATATGCGTGCTCCCGTGCCGCCAAAACCGTGGGCGGAAACCATGTGACTGGAGGTAGACAAATGGGAAAGGTACGGAGGTGTGAGCCCTGTTCCCGGGCTGGGCCTTCTTGTGACTGGATCTACCCCGTTCCCCCAGCTGTGGCCACGGCCCAGCTGGTGTCTGGTTTCTGCAAACACGGCACGCCTCGGCCTCTTTGGGGCTCTCGTGTGTGTGGGAGCAAGACGGGCGTCCGTCTGTGTGGCATGAGCACAGGTCTGTCTATTGCGGCATGAACACAGGCCGGAGATGTGGGCAGAGCAGCTCGTCTTCCCGAGTGTGCGTGCCCTGAAGGCCCTTGTTAGTGAGGCCAATTTTTGGCAACCTACTCAGGTTTACAAAACTTTTCCCCAACCTGCTATCTTGAGAAACCCCAAGCCTGTGGAAGGGCTGGAAGAAGAGTGTGACCATCACATAGACTCCCCGGTCGCAGACGTTAGTCCGTGTTCCTCTCTGTGCAGCTGTACTCTGTGTAGACCCGTGCGTCCGTGTGCACACGCACCTCTGCCCGTAGCAGTGTGCTCACATCTGGACCTACCTTTTCTTCATAGCATCGTGTAAAAGTTTGTTTGCAGACCTGGTCCTTGTCCTCTGAATTTGTTAGCGTTCTCTGCTGAGATTAAGGTCGTTTTTCTAGGTAATCACAATACCACCGTCAACGCTGTGATAAGAGCCCAGGAGCAAGGGTGGGCGCCCTGAGACGGGTGCGCGGGCGTGGACAGGGACGTGCCCACTGGGTCATGTGCTCCTGCGGGGACGGGTGACCGTGTGGGGACAGGGATGGGCATGCAGGGCGGGGCTGAGGGGGCTGGTGAGTGCGTGGGGCAGGTGTGTACCCTGGGACGGTGCGCAGACACGCGCGGCCTTCCCTTCAGCATTCCCGGGAAAGGTGGTGCCTTACCACCAAGGATGGACCCATCTCAGGGAGTCACGATGTGGTTATTCATCAGACACTGAGTACCGGTTGCGTAATAGCCGCTGCTTTCTCCTTAATCCGTGTTTTAGAAATGCCTCCGGGTCACAGGAGCTTCTGGAGGAGCACAGAGGGTGTGGGGGCAGCCCCCCATTTCCTCTTCCAGTTGTCTCTGCGTGGTTAGGGCACAGTGTCGAGACTAGGGTTTGCTGCTGGTACGGTGATGGGCCGTTTCACTGGCAGCAGGCAAGGCAGTGCACGAAATGCAGAAACCCCCTCCCTCCAACCCTCCTGGGCTGAGCTTCCAGACGCTGCGTGGCAGGGCAGAGAGCAGATGGGCGCTGAGAGTGAGCAGGTGCTGGGTTTGCAGCGGGGAGAGGGGAACTGGGGTGTGGGGGCGTGTTTTCAACATTTGATGAGAATTTTCAGACATCGAAAGTGCAGGATTTACACAGAGTGCACGCACGCACCCACTGTGTTCCTGCACCTGGGCACGTGTGTGTGCGCACCTTTGTGTGTGTGTATGCATGAGTGTGTGCGTGGGTTTTAGGTAGGAGGGTTTGGGGGGTCTCCCCGAGATGGGCGGTGAATGAAGGGCTGGCAGGAGGTGATGTGAGGGCTGTGCAGGGCTGGGGGGGCTCCCAGAGTCGCCAGTAAGACGTCCTGAATCGGGAGCCCTCTCGGGGTGTGGAAGGTGGCCAGTAGGATGGGCAAGGGGGATGGGGTCGGGTAGGTGGCAGGCTGGAAGCAGGAGAGGGTGGCGAGGGGGTGTTGCAGGAGGCATTGGGAGACCACATATTAGGGGTTTTGTTTGTTTTGTTTTAAAAATGTTCTTACTTTAAATTTAGCTTAGTTAACATGGAGTATTATTAGTTTCAGAGGTAGAGGTCCGTGATTCATCAGGTGTGTGTAACACCCTTGTTACAGGTGCCCCCCCTCCATGCCCGTCCCCCAGTTACCCAGCCCCCCACCCCCTCCCCTGGGGCAGCCCTCAGTTTGTTTCCTACGCTTAAGAGCCTCTTATGGTTTGTCTCCTCTCTGTTCTCATGTAATTTTATTTTCCATTCCTCCCCCTGTGATCCTGTTTTGATTCTTAAATTTCACGTGTGAGTGGAATTCCTTCCTTGCGGCGGTGGCGGATGCTCCGGTGCGCACACTGCCTCCGAACCCGCTCACCGGGCAGCGGGCCTCTGGTGTCTCCACAGTGCGGCTGTTGTGGGTGTTGCTGCTGTGAACATTGGGGGGCAGCTGCCCCTTTGAATTAGCGTGTGTGTGTTTGTTGGGTGAGGACCCAGGAGAGCGGGAGCTGGGCATAGGGCAGCTGTTTTCAACTTTCCTCGGAACTTCCATCCTGTTTGCCGGAGCGGCTGCCCCAGCACGCGTCCCCACCAGCCGTGTGTAAAGGTTCCTCTTCCAGCAGGAGTTCTGTCGGCCCCATGTGACCTCTCTCGGGAGGTGAATGCGAGGGCGGGTCAGGCTGGGGACGCACAGAGGCCAGGCTGCGGCTAGACGGTGTGGGAGTGGCTGGAGCCCAGTCAGGGTGTGTGTTGGGGGGGGAGCAGGTGGGTCTGCAGGTGACACACCCTGTGGCTTCTCAGCCTCCTCCCTCTGCCTGCGGTGGCGGCCGGCGCTGTCCTTTGCTTCCGCTATGTGCCCAGCGAGTCTCTGCGCTGCTTCCCTAGCTCTTGCTGCCACACAACAAGCAGGCATGTGTGTACAGATCACGTGTGCACACGGGTATGGATGTGGGGTCCAGCAAGCGTGTATGTGTGTACAGAGGTGTGCACGCGAGTATTGATGTGCGGGATACAGATCTGACTGTACTGTTCTGTCCCCATGGGATCTATCAAACGGTCCATCTTTTACTCATTTGAAGCCCCAGCTTTGCTAGATTTCTGAATTTCTGCCTGGGTTTGGGTCTGTTTCCTGATCTCGTGCTCTGTTCCTCTGATCTGCCGGAGCCCGTTTCCTTACTGTGGCTGTGGTCGGTTCCAGGGTCTAGTCGCGGGGCAGGTAATTAGAGCATGTTTGGCTTGACCTTGGGCCAGGTCACCGTTCGGGGCTAGAACGGCTTCACGGTTCAGAACAGGGTCGGGCAGAGGAGCCCCCCGGGTTTCTGGATTGATGCCTGTGGAGATGGGGGAGCGCTTGTTCTCAGCGAGCTTTTCAGCAACGTGCCTCCATGCTCGGCGGCCAAGGGAGAGTGTGCTGACCAGACAGCAGGACAGTTGATTAAATTTTCCAGTCGGTTAATGATCCCACGCGGACAGTAGCGATCAGCGCTGTGCTCTGGACCTTGCCCGAGATCCCTGTAAGCAGCTTGGGTCTGTGAATTACCTTTTCAGGGGAGCACCGAGCTGGAAGGCTAGCGTGTGCTTGCCTGGGAACTGTTCAGAGGGATCAGGAGTTGGTTGTTTTGGGTCCCTCTGTGGTTAGTGGACAGGGGGATGTCAGAGGTGGCTGGGGGAGGCGGCGCAGGAGAGCCTGGCTCCTGCGGGTGACTTTGGTCCAGGGCTGGCGCAAGGACGGGTGCGGACGGAAGCAGGAGGCGTGGGGATGCGCACATGGGTTCTGGAGCCGCGGGAGGCTGTGTCGGGGTTTGGGCTTTGTTTGCCACCCCGGCCAGAGTTCTTCTAAAGTTGAATCTCTCCGAGAGAAGTGATGAGCTCTGTCTCCCATGAGCTTTGGCTCAGAGATGGTTCAGGGAGTGTGGGGTGGTCTCCATGGAGGCTGGGAAAGGTGACTTCGGGCCATGGCCAGCAGCAGAGACAGGAGCTCAGGCTTTCCCAGCATCTGAGCGCCCTCTGGCGGCTGTCTGGGCCTGGGCTGCTGGGGGTTTCGTGAATGCTTCATTTCGGGTGACCCTTGCTAAAGGCTGGCTGGGCCTCACCTGGGAGCAGTCCCTGAGTCTGCTTGTTCTCAGGAAGCCCCGTGCCTGGCCCAGGCCATAGCCTCCCTCCAGTGTCCTTCGTGCTGACTGTTCTGTAGAAATGGGGTGGGGTGAGGTGGGGTGGCTGGGAGCTGGGAACTGTAGCTAATCCCCAAATGACAGGGCCTGTTGCCAAGGACGGAGTGGTTTTGGGTTATGAAATGCCTAGTGGTTTTGGCCTAGAAGCAGGGTGGTAGGCATTGGGGAAGTAATGCGTTATTTGAGGTGTTTCTCTAAAGGAACCCACAGTCTGGCAGTATTTGAAACCCCGAGCGAGCAGTGTCTCTAGGAGGCCATGCAGCCAGAGCTGTAGGACCCAGCTCGGGGGTGTGGGGTCGAGGAGGGCAGAGAGATCTGGGGGGACAGGCACCCAGGGACGGAGGTGATGGAGGTGGTAGGAGGGAATGAAGTGGGGGGCGTCCGGAACGTTGTTCACACCTACATTTTAGGGGCAAAGGAGCCTTTAACGGGGAGAGAAGAGACCACAGAAGGGCTGATGTCCTGGAAAGTGAGAGAAGAACTTCAAACGGGAGGGGGACACGGTGCGGTTGAGAAATGTCCATAGGGTTTATCGGCCATCAGTGGGGTTCAAGGAGAGCCACCTCACAAGCCTGGTGGGGGCCCCGCTCCCCAGGAGAAGAGGGAGGGAGCAAGACTCTGCAGGGGGAGGGGAGAGGAGCAGGTGGTGTCGCGAGGGGACCCTGGGTTTGTACTGCCGCCTCTCCATGCGGGGCTGGCGGCCACCCGTCATCTGCCTCGGTCCTGCTCACGTTCTCAGTGGCTCCCGTCAGTTGGGGATGGGCAGCCTCTTGGCCCCAACCCTGGGAAGGGACAGTTCCCGGGCAGAGCTCAGGTCTGGGCAGTGGCCACCGGTCACAGGGACAGAGAGTGGATGTTTCCAGAGGCTTTGGACCTCCTGCTAACCCCCTGCTCCTGCTAACCCCGCTGCTGCTGCTCGTACTAACCCCCCATCCTGCTAACCCACCCCGCTGTCTTTTCTCACCAGGCCCTTACCCTGCTCCCCAGCCCACTCCACTTCGTAGCCCTCCCCGCCAGCCGATACATATTCTTCACTATGACCGTTTGGAGCTCGTCTCCTCCCACAGAGTGTGAGCACCTCGAGAGCAGAGACGGCTGCTTTTGCTCTGTCCCCCGCTATCCCCAGCCCCACACCTGCTGCTGCTTGCGCCATGGCTAGTACCGTTACACGGTGGGTGTTTGGGCAGAGTCCCCGCGGGGCCCCCGGACACAGGTTCCAGTCCCCTGAGGAGCACTGAGTGGGAGATAAACAGACCGTCCCTACCATGTGATAAGCTCCCCAAAAGGCAGGACGCCCTGCTCCAGCCCATCGATGTGCCTCGAGGGAGGGGACCTGAATCTGAGGTCTCACAGGGTGTGGCCTGGCCACGGATGTCATCAAGCCATCTTCGCTTAGCCGACAGAAGGGGCAGCCACGTTTGCCCTGCCTGGGGTCTGTCTCTGGAATTGCACTGCCCCTTGTGCCCTGCCTGGGCCTTTGTTTCCTGGGGTCCTCTTGGTCCAAAGCCCAAGTGCCTGGTTCCCTCTGCCCTTCACTCCCTGATTCTCTGCCTGGGCCCTAGGGAGGGATGCGTGGGGTCCCTGCAGCCTGCCCCGAGGATTTCCCTGCAGAATGGCTGTGGGGGCTTGTGGGGGGCGCTCCTCTGGGTCCCTGGCAGGATGTGCGGCCCAGAGTGATCGCAGATGGTAAGTGGCTGCAACCATGTGTGGCCTGAGTTCAAGAGGAACCGTGCTTCCTTGCCCTCCGACCCCTGCCAGGGTGTGCGGCGCTTGGGCTCCAGCTCCCCTGTGGCAGGCAGCACAGTGCCTAAGCCACGTTTTGGGGTCCCAAACACCAGGAATCTGAATCTGTTTACACTTGGACCATTCCAGTCCCTATTGGCCAGTCAGGAGGTTACCTGCGCTGTGCCAGGAGCCCGGGAGGACAGGGAGGATGCCAGACCCGTGGCCACAGCCCCTCCCTCTGCGCAGATCTCCATTTCCTAGGAGAGAGGAAGGCACAGTGGGGGCCCCCAAGGAGGGCGGTGGGAGACAGTGCCAGAGGGCAGTGGTGCCAGCTTCTGGGGGGGCAGGCGTTGGGGGCAGAACGTGGAGGAGTCGCACCAAGCCCCCAGCAGTGGCCGTGGGAGCCCAGGGGCGGGACGTACGGACACTCACACTTGGATTATTTATAGCAAAGAAAGTACTTGACTTAGGAAGAATTTTTAGAACTTCTAACTTAAAGAAAATCTGAAAAATGGAGAAAAGGTAGCAGTATCAGTACCTTTTCATTAAAGTAGCCATACAGTGATACTCCCCCCCCCCCGCCCCCGCGCATCCGGCGTTTGAGAGTAAATCATAATGAATCGGCCTGCTTCTCTCCCCTTAAACACTTGCATAGCCTCAAATATTTACATAGTATCTCCTCAGACAGCAGTTGTCTGCTCAAATTTAGCAGTGGGGGGCGCCTGGGGGCTGGTGAAGCATCCTGCTCGGCTCAGGTCATGTCTCGGGGTCCTGGGATCGAGCCCCGCGTCCGGCTCCCTGTTCCAAGGAAGCCTGCTCTCCCTCTCCCTCTGCCCCTGCTCATGCTCTCCCGTAAATGAATTAACAAAATCTTTTCTAAGAAAGAATTTAACAGCTGAAAGAACACTCTTCCTAACATTTTGTCCCTGTTCCAATTTCCTCGCTTTTGTCAGTGTTTAGTCTGTTTCAGTTGCTTGTGAATTTCAGCCTCTCACCTGCAGAGTCACAGGGGCTCTGGTCCCGCTCCCAAGTGCACCTGTGCTGGGTTGCGGGTCCCTCGGGCAGGTCTGCCTCCACCAACTCCCGCATAGCAGTCTGAGCACCCGACTCCAGGGTTAGCTCTTACTCCTTCCTTCCTCTCCAGTCAGGAGCGACACGGTCCCACTGACGGGAGGCTTATAGCTTGTGACTGGCGAGATGCCTGTTGTCAAGGACGCTGCGAATGCCCAGGTAGCAGAACTGACAGGCTCTCGGGCTCCCGGCATCTCTGCTCTCACCTGGCCACGTGGTCATGGTGAGGACGCTTGGCCGACAGGGTGCAGACACATGCACACTGGCTCCTGCTTCCACGGAACACTGAGGCCCGCACCCCAAAAAGACCTCTGAACCTAGGGGTGACACAGGTGCTCTTGTAACAAGATGGTCGCCATGGGAACACGGAGGAGGGGTTGGGGAAGCCGGGAACTGTCTGGACAGTAGGTGCAGGAAGAGAAAGTCTTAGCGGGCGTTCCAAATGGGAATCAGAAAACAGGAAGAAACGGTGGAGGCTGTGTGGGGGGAAAGCCATGCTATTCCCGATCTTCTGTTGTGACGTCTTTGTAATAACTTAAAATATATCTGCATATAAATCTTAGTGTATATTTCATCAACGGAAGCCATTCATTCGTTCACTCATTCGTGGAGGCGAACTTACCGTTTCCTCCTGGAGTCCTTGTTCTCTGGACCCACTGTCAGTTACCCTGGAACCTTCCAAACCCCTATGTTACTCTGGAACCTTCCAGGCCTGTTATTTATTTATCTAGAAGATTTCATTGATTTATTTGAGAGCGAGCACAAGTAGGGGGAGGGGCAGAGGGAGAAGCAGGCTCCCCGCTGAGCAGGGAGCCCAGTGGAGGACTTGATCCCAGGACCCTGAGATCATGACCTGAACTGAAGACAGACGCTTCACCGACAGAGCCCCCCGGTGTCCCCGGACCGGCTGTTTGACTGTTTTTCTGGAAAAACCTTCATCATCACTGGGAATGCTCTGCATCTCTCCTTCGTTTCCTGGGGCCCATGGGTTCCTCTTTCTTGGCTTATTTCCTTATTTCAGCGGAGCATATCCTCTTAGCAGTTTCTGGAGAAAAACTGCGTAGGACGTGAAATGCTTTTACTCCTTGCCTGTCTGGAAATACTCTTATTTGATCGAATATTCGGTCGCGTACGGGGGTGAGACACTGTTTTCCCCTCGAGATCTTGTAGACATTTCCCCGTTTTTCTTGGTGTCCAGTGTTGCCATTCAGAAGTTTGATGTCACCTCGAGTCCCTTAGTGGCCTGGCATTTTCTTTTGAAGGTTTTAGGATTTGTTCTTTGTCCCAGAATTCTGAAATCTCCCAGTGGCGTGCCTGGGCCTAGGTGTGTCCGTTCTGTTAGCATTTGTGGGTTGTGTCGATATGGAACTAACACTCTTTGGGTTCTACAAAGTTTCTTTATATCCTATCCTCACCTTTCCCTGCCCTCTCTCACTCAGGAAATCTAAACTATTCTTCGTGTCTTCTGGGAAATTTCATGACTTTTTCAACACTTCTTTTGAAATTTTCATTTCTGCTCTCGTACTTTGATTTCCCAGGGCTCATCTCTATTCCCTGAATGACCCTTTTAAAGAAATTAGTTCTTGGGGTGCCTGGGTGGCTCAGTGGGTTAAGCCTCTGCCTTCGGCTCAGGTCATGATCTCAGGATCCTGGGATCGAGTCCCGCATCAGGCTCTGTGCTCAGCAGGGAGCCTGCTTCCTCCTCTCTCTCCCTCTGCCTGCCTCTCTGCCTACTTGTGATCTCTCTGACGAATAAATAAATAAAATCTTTTAAAAAAATAATTATTTTAAAGTAAGAGAAAGGAAGATGACAGGGGGGAGGGGGAGGGACAGAAGGAGAGGGAGAGAAAGAATCCCATGCAGACCCCCCGATGATCATGAAGCCTGATGTGGGTTCCGATCTCACAACCCTGAGATCATGACCTAAGCTGAAACTAAGAGTCATACGCTTAAAGCACTGAACCACCTAGGCATCCCATTAATTTTTTTTTTTAGAAGAGTTTCCTCAGCTCCGTCTTTTCTCTTTTCTCCAAGTTCCCCTCCCATGTGGTCTCTGTATCTTACCCCAGAAACTTCCCTCCAGCACCTGCTGGTGCTCGTCCCCCTTTCCCCTGAGAAGTAGGGCCCTGGAGACGCTGACTGGAAACTCGTGGACAGTGCTGGGACTCCGTGCGGGAGGGCTTTGCGGAAGGGGACCAGGTGCAGACCTGCTTGACTGGTGCCGCACTTTGCAGACTTGGCCAGGCTCAGTTTCCTCGAGCAGGAGCCCTCTCTCGTGCAGCCCGTGTGTTGGCGTTCTGGAAGCTTGGGTGGGGGGCTGGGCGTCCCCCCGGGCTGGTGGGTGATTTTCAGCACAGAAGGCACCCGGGTTCCCAGCCGTGCCTGGTATGCCCAGGACGTGACCTTGTGGCCCAGAATTCATTGCTTGGCTGTCCAGATGTGGGGAGAGGAAGTCCCCTGTCCTTAAGGAATCTCAGCGACTTTTCCGTTTTCCCGGCCGCCTCTATATCTGGGTCTTCAGAGCTAATGGGTGCCTTTGATTTCAGAGCCTTTTCAGGACAGTCTGTGTCAGGAGTTGGCTTGCTTCTCGGGGTTGTAGAGCCCACCTCCGCCCCTCTCCACGGGCCCGGGTCACCTTTTCCCAGTCGGTTGTGACCGGCATGCCTTGATTGCTCTCAGGTGGCAGAATCGGTTGACGTCTTTCATCTTTGGTTGCCCCCTCTCCTGCTGTCTTTATTCTTGGGGGTTTATATGTTTCAAAAACTCCTTCACAGTCGCAGTGGGGCTTAAAGGGGGTGTGTATGAAGAGTTGGGTCATCCGTTCTTTATCAGGAGCATTTGCAATATCTCTTTGGACCAAGAGGAAGTGCCCTGGTCGCGATCATAAAACCCGGCTTCCCCATGCCCAGTATGGAGTGGATGAATGGGCGGGATCTCTGGGGGGAACATGTTTCTTTTGTATGCCATGTGCTATGTTTGAGGGAGGCCGTAGAGACCTCTCCACAACCCTACTTCTTCTTTTTTTTTTTTTAAGCTTTTATTTATTTCTTTGACAGACAGAGATCACAAGTAGACAGAGAGGCAGACAGAGAGAGAGGGGGAAGCAGGCTCCCTGCTGAGCAGAGAGCCCAATGTGGGGCTCGATCCCAGGATCCTTCATCATGACCTAAGGCAGAGGCTTAACCCACTGAGCCACCCAGGTGCGCCCCCCCCAACCCTACTTCTTGACCTATCCTCAGCTCTTGGCCTCGGGGAAGGGGGGCGCTGCTATTCTTCTAGGACTCCCTCCTGTCTGTGCTCAGGGACCACAGACTAGAAGGATCGCACTGTGCCTCAGCTAGCACGAGTCTGGGAGCAGTGAAGTGGGAAGGGTTAGTCTGGGCTTCGGGAAACAAGGATGTCAGAAGCACCAAGATAAAGCTTTCCTGTCGCTGGATGGATGGGCGATGTCTCCCAGGATGGGGGCAGGATGGGAGGCGGGAGCGCCACAGCCGGACCCCGGACACCTCCCCCCAGGAGAGGCTGTTCCCGCCGAACTTGTCTTTCAGGAGAAGTCTCGGCCCCCGTGGGACGGGGTGCTTCTTCCCTATGTGAAGCTCACGACGTGTTCTAGATCGGTGGTAGGCTGTCCCCGCGGTCCGGCTAGCGTGCTTTCTTCAGTCCCCGCGTCTGCAGATCGACAGACGTGTTAGAAACGCTCCTGGCACAAAGGCCCCATCTCCGTCCTCGCAGACCTGTCAGGTGGTGACATTAGTCAGAAATCCCCGGTGAACGTGTGACCTGACCTGTTCTTCTGGCTCCTCTTCCCAGGATTGTCGTCTGTCTTCTGTCAGGACATTGACAAGGGCTTTGCTGTCCTTCATTCTGTCTCTCAGAGTCTCGGGGCTCAGGTTACCTGGGACTGAATCCCAGGTAAGGTGTTTGCAGAATTCTCGGCCACGCGTTCCTGATGTCTCAGCCTCTTCCTCATTCAGGTTTAAACCCGCGCCTTATACTGAGTCCCCAGGGACACGACCCAACAGAAAACGCCTAATTCCTTGAGACTTGCTTGCAAGATTGTCGTTTTCTCAAGTTATACCATGTGACTCGGAATTTCACTTAAAAAGACAACTTCCAGTGGCCAGCTTTCTCCTGGGTTCTGGAGTTTGCCCAAAACACCCTGTGTCTCCCTTCCCAGGTCACTGGGCTCTAAGGCTCTCAGAGGCTTGGTTAGAGCCTGCTGTGGCCAGCCTGCATCTTGTAATAGCACCTCCGGACGACTCACATCCCAGTGACCCCCTGAGAGCAACGCAGCGGGGCCGACATGACGGTTTCTGCTGTCAGCGTTTTGAGTTGTGCCCTGACCGTGACCAGTTTTGTTCGCATAAGAGACACGCACAGATCTTACCCACCAGGTAGAGCCAGATGCATAAGAAATTAATGCCTTCAATTCTCTGTATCTCGCCATTCCCTTTTAAGATGAAATTTCCATTCATATAACCAATGCCCGGACTCCACTCCCACGTTGAAACGCCTGGTAAACCACGCCACCTCCCTGAGCCCCACGCAGCCGGACAGCGGGAACCCCACTGTGGGGTCTGTCACTGTCCTGCCCGCTGAGCCTCAGGCGGGCGTGCTTTCCTCGGAAAACCCTGGAGATGTCGGCGGAGAGAGTGTGCGGGCCTTGGGCCTCTGTGGATCCTTGTGAGCCTTGAACACTCTTCGTGAACCCCCGGCCACGGAGCCCGCGGAGCCCACGGAGCCGCCACAGAGAGCCCCGGGCGGTCGAATGGCCCTGGTCACTCCTGCCCCTCGCAGGAGCCCCGTCCGAGCCGCGGGGTGTATTTCTGCGCATTCCAGACCCGGGAGGCCTGGTCACGCTCTGCTTGCTCCTTCCTCCGTTTTCGAGTTCTAGATGTAGTTCCTTGTGTCTCGAGGTCAGCCCTCCTGTAACCACACAGCCCTAAAAGTTCCCAGGTTGTGAAGTTGGAGTTTACCCACTGATTAAAAAAAACAAAAAACCCCGTGCATCTTCAGCTTGCTCCTGAATTTGGTCTTTCCTTGGAATGTGTGACGATTGTCATAGTTTGACTGCCAATAAAGCACAGGGTCCGATTGCTTAATCATCTCTTCATCTCTCTCTTTGCCAAGACACCACACCGTTGGGTAACAGCATGAGCTCTGCATTTGGCATCCTGTGGCGGATGAGTTAACTTTCTTTTTTCTTTTTAAAAGATTTTATTTATTTATTCAACAGAGATCACATGTAGGCAGAGAGGCGGTCAGAGAGAGAGGGGGAACCGGGCTCCCCGCTGAGCAGAGAGCCCAACACGGGGCTTGATCCCAGGACCCCGGGATCATGACTGAACTGAAGGCAGAGGCTTAACCCACTGAGCCACCCAGGCACCCAGGATAACTTTCTTTTGATTCTGAAAGATTCAGAGCGAGAAACATCCCGAATCTCAAACCATACATGCATTCTCCAGCTACTGAGACACAGAAGGATGTCGGTAACTGTGCGGTCAGCACTTTCTAGCCGCAGAAAGAGAAGAGGTCAGTAACTGAGCTCCCGCTGGTGTTGGCTCTTTCATCTGCTCCGTTGTCTCTGCTCGCCGCTGTGTCCCGGAGGTCTGCTAGAACCTCCCGCCCGTCCTTAAGGTTACATTGCCTTGACCTGCCTCCCAGCGTACAGGGTTCGGATATGTGCGAGGTCCTCGAGACTCTGTCGAGAGCCCGTGGACGTCGTCTCAAGGTGCCGTCCTAAGAAATTCCCTACGAGGCATCCACTCAGCTGCTGAAGGAGGACAGTCTTGATCCCTTTACCCTGATCCATGCTCTCTTGAAAAAATATTTTCCGTCGCTGCAAGCCTGCTACGCACATTCTGGCCTGGAGAGATGGGCGGGGACAAGACTGGGCACAGAGTTGCTGTGACCCCTGGACCCTACCTGCCACCGCCCAGTGCTTCTCCCTTCCCTGCAAAGGGCGGGACAGGACCCTTCCCGGAGGCCTTCCTTCCGGGGTATTATTTCCTGCTTCCTCCTGGTTGATTGGAGATGGATTAAAGTTTTCACCCTCTTCCCCGTGGTGTTTCCTTTGCAAAATATACTCTACACCGTCAGCCTGGCTCTCGAGCGCGGAGATGATCCGCGGATACTGAGCAGGGGTTGGGAAATCGGCTGGCGGCTGACCCGAACACCAGCTGTGTTTCCGGCCTGTGTTTTGTGTCCCCCCTCCCCCGCCACTTGATTCAACGAGAGGCTCCACAGGCATCTTGACATCCAGGATAAGGACAGCATGGTGTGGACACATGCCCTGTTTGCCCCCAGGTGCCCTGCCCGGAGAGTTCTGTCCTGTCCTCAAGAGCTCCTTAACCCATCCTGCGGCAAGGTCTGGGGAAGCACTCTGCAGGCTCTCTGCTACCTCCTGTCCTGAGCTGCTGCGTCTGTGCCAACTGTCTGATTGCACAGTGATTCATCCCCCAACCCCGTGACCGCAGACCCTGGTGGTCACGTCACTTATCTGCTGCAGCTCAGGCAGTTGGCCGGGCTGGGGCTACCTCAGAGCCTTCCTCATTTGCCTCATCTGGTGTTGGTACTGGCTGCTGATTGGCATCTCGAGTGAGGGCTGTTGGCCAGAGCATCTACATGTGGCCCGGGTTCTGCATTCAAGGCTCTCCAGATAACACAGTGCCAGGAAGAGTGTGGCTTTTAACCTAGTTTTGGAAGGGGGACGGGGGCAGCCGGACCCAGCGTTCCGCGGGAGGAGTATGGGTGTTACAGAGGAGCACGTGATGTGACGTGGCGGCGTGGAAATGTTCGGAAACAGCCTGGCACAGTCCACCCCCTGACACCCGCTGTCCCCTCCCACATGCGAAGTACTCTCACCCCTTAAGGCAGCAGCCTAGAATCGGGCTCTGGTCCGGGTCTTGTCCCTAGACCAGGTGTCCAGATGGTCTCGCGGGTGTGGTCCTGGGTTAAGGATCAGTCCCTATGCCCTCGAGCCCGCCGGGCCTCTTGGCCTTCCTCTTGGAGGTCATCTTTCCTTTTCCATAAATAGAAGCTCATGTTGGTAGGTGTGTCCTTTTCTTAGCCTGATTCTCGCCTATTGAAGAAGTTAGTGGGTCCAATGTTCTCTTTCCTGTTTGTACTGTTGTTGTTCTTTTAGTTCAATCTCATGGAATTCAAAAAGAAACCTTGTGGGCGTCGTAGGTATAAGCTGTCATCCAGCCCAGTAGATGATGTCCACATGCAGACCTCCGTGCTAACCCTTCCCTCTAGCTTGGACTCCTTGCCCTTGATGTTCTTAAAAGCTCTATTATTTTAACGGAGAAATTTTGCTAGACCTACCCTTAAGTTCCTTAAAAGGCCTTTGGCTGAGGTCCCACCTGGAATCTTTCTGAGGTTTTACCATTATGTGACAGTCACACCTTCGTTTTCTTCTCGGGACCACATTTTCCTGAAAATGCCCCGAACTGGATCTCTGCCCACAAGACATCTTCTCGGTCGTGGTGGTTGTCTGGAGCGGATGAGATGAAGACATTTTAGTTAGAGCCCAGCTAGTGCTGGATTGCTCACATGTAACGTTTTTTCTTGATCTTAACCTCTCTCCTCCTGTGTGTCATCGCGGGCAGGGAGGCCCTCTGTGAGGGGGTCTCCTTGTGTCACACAGTCTACTAGAGGCGGTTCCCACCCTCCAGGGTGCCTTGGGTGGACGGAGTTCCCTCTATGACATAATGATACCAGACGAATGACAACACTTCCCCTCCTCATATAATCCCTTCCTGGAGTTCCCACTAATACTTCTCTGACTTCAGGTCAAGCTCCTGCATTCTTGAAGGCTTTAGGTTCCCGCCCAACCTCAGGTCCTGAGGCCAACACGATGCCTTGGGGTCTTTGTTTCATCAGCGTTTCACTCTTGGTACCAAAATCTATTGTGGGCACCTGATGCTGGTAACAAGTCATCCCAAAACATGGAGACTTGAAATCCTGGCCCTGATGGTTCTGGGGGTTACCAGTGCTGGGGAGTCCTCACGTGGAAACTCTCACGTGGTTAGAGTCCAGCTGCGACCAGAACCGGGGTGCTCTCGAAGGCTTCCTCACACATCCGGCGGCTAAAGCTGGGTGTCCACGGGCCCACGGACGTGGGCCTTGCTGCGTGGCCTGGGTTTCCTCGCAGCATGGCCGCCGGGTTCCCAGAGAACCAGGTGGAAGGGAGTGCCTGAAATTTTTATGACCAGCTTCACACGTCACCGAATGTCATTTCTTTTGTACCCTCTTGGTTGAGGCAGTGTCGGGGGGTCCTCTCAGGAGCAAGGAGGTTGAACAGAGTGAGCCCCTTGGTGGGACTCAGTGTGGCAGCCGTGGTGGGAAGTGCAGCCTGTCCCAGTGTCTGTGGTGACCGCAGGCGGCGTCCTTGCTGCCGTCTGCACCCAGGGCCGTCTGTGCACTCGACACCCAAAGCGCATCCATTATAGAGTTTGAGTTGTCCTGAATTGAAAAGGGTCATTATAACAATGACGGCTAGGAAACTATTTGAGACAGTGACTTTCTTTCGTTGAGCTTTATTGAACTCTCTTTACATAATGATGGCAGCATACTTTTTCAAATGAAAAAGTGAAAAATTACAGTAAAAAAGGGAAAAGTTTTGAATTCATACTTCACATTCTTTATTTTTTTGAATCTATGCTTTTCTTCTTAGGAATTTGATTTTTTAAAAAAAAATGAAGCACTTATTTTCTTACATTTTGTTGTCCCATACCTAATGGCCTTCTCCGTGATGTGTGTGGTCAGTGTTCAAAGAACCATTTAAAACTTGGCGCTTTTTTTGTGCGTTTAAGGCTGATTCCAGCGGTTTGCAGAAATCTGTCTCTGATGCATCGTACTTAAAGCTTCCCCAGAAGAAACAGACGATTCTGGAAAGAAAAGCTGCAGGTCTGAGCTAGTCCTCCTGTGTGTGTTTATTTTTGTTTGTGTTTTCATCAAAGTGTACTTCAGGGGTTGGAATTAAACCTTCAAAAAGTTCTCTCAGATGTTGCACAGTTTGACGATGGGTGCTCTGCAATCTGGGTTGGAGACACAAACCATGTGGAAGCAACCTTGAGTCCCAGACTGCCACCGAATTTGCCCTTGGAACGAACATGTGCATTCGCTTAGTGTTAGCCTACAACCAGGAATTCTTAAAATTTACTTCCATGTAGAATACAGCATCGGTTGAAAATGAGTAATAAAAAGCCCTTAAGTGTCCAAATACGTATTTAAATAACAACTTCATTGAGATCTAATGCACAGTTCAGCCCCTATCAAGTGTCTGTAATTCAGTGTTGTTACGTATGTTCACAGACTTACACAATCATCACTACTAATTTCAAAACACTCTGCCTCCCAAGAAGAGAGCCCAAATATCCGGTTTCTCCCAAACAGACCCCCTCCCCGGTTTCTTCCCCCCACGCTTCTTCCTTTCCTCTCAAACCTGGGAAACCATGGTTCTGCTTCCTTTCGCTGTGGATTTGACTCAACATTTCACTTACGCGGAATCATACCATACGTGGTTTTTTTGGTCTGATTTCTGTCACTTGGCACCATATTTTCAACACTCACCCATTGGACATGTGTTATTACAACTTAACAATAGCTTCCAGCAAGTCCTAATCACCGCGGGAAACCAGAGCGTCCCGATGACCTGGGGAGCCGGTGAAATCAACAAAGGACCTTCCCCGCTGACTTGTTCGCTTGTGTTTATGCTGACACTGACCTGAGACTGACTTCATGTGGGACTGCGCAGCGGGGAGGGGCAGCCAAGATACAGAGAGAAACACTTGTCCTCTTGGCCATAGAACTAAGAAGAGAAGCTCCCTCAGGCTCGGGGGTGTGGCAGTGACGCTCCTTCTTAAAAAATTGTTTCTTTTTCTCTCTTGGTTTTGGCCCAGTGTGGCTGGTGTCGCAGAGCGCGGCGCGGGCCCCTCACATTGAGAAATCCCACATTTGTGGCCGGAGGAACTGGAAAAGGGAGACTGTGATAGAGGAGGATGGTGAGTCTCGGTGACTTTCTGCTTTGTCTTCTCTCCCCTCTTGGCACCGAGGGCAGCCCCGTTGTGCAGATCAGCACAGGGGATGGACCCCTGAGGAGAACCCCCTTCTTTCTAGCCAGAGCATGTAACCGTAGGTCCCTGGAGGGTGACGAGGTCAGGGAACATCCAGGGGAGAGAGCGCCCGAGCAGAGGGAGCCCTAGTTGTGTGTGTGCATTTACACATATCCTGGCTGCTTCGCAGAGCTGCCGTGTGTAGGGCAACCCCAGAGCGGCCCAGCAGAGGCTTTGGGAATTCAGTTAGCACTGACGCCGCAGCTCACAGACGGCGGGGCAGAGCCTGATGCCCGGACCCGACCAGGTCAGTTGTCTGCTCAATCGAAACACCAGTAAATACCAGCATCCTCCGGAGGATTTTCACCGGACCTGGAGTCTCACAACGTCTAGGGAACAATCTGAAGTCTCAGAAAGATGAAATGTGATGCAGAAAATATATATCTGAATAACAGATGAACATGCGCCAAATTTATCAGATGACAAAAGTGGAAGGTTCAGAAGGCTCGGCAAACCCCAGACCGGGTGAACTCAGTAAAACCACGTCCTGGGGCGCCTGGGGGGCTCAGTCAGTTGGGTGTCTTGCTTTCAGCTCAGGTCATGATCCCAGGGTCCTGAGATAGAGTCCTGCATTGGGCTCCCTGCTCAGTGGGGAGCCTGCTTCCCTCTGCCTGCTATTCCCTCAGCTTGTGCTCTCTTTCTTTCTCTCTGACAAATAAATAAAATCTTCAAACAAACAAAAAAAGTCCCAACAAGAGATTATTGAAAATCAAAGATTAAGGGGGGGGGGGAAGCCCCTCTTTAAAGTTGCCAGAGAACAAGGACTCAGAGTGACAGTTGGAATGACTGTGGGCTTCTCATTAGAAGCAAAGAAGCCACAAGACTGTTGAATGAATCCTTCAAGTATGTTAAGAAAAGACCTATCAACCCAGAGTTCTATTTTTCAGCGAAAATGCTTCAGGAATAATGGCAAAATGAAGATACCTTTATTTTTTCAAAAATATTTTATTTTTAAAAAAGATTTATTATTTTAGAGAGAGAAGAGAGAGCCTGGGGACAGGGGCAGTGGGAGACGGAAAGAATTTCCATGAAGTCTACTGAGCGGGGTCCCATCCTGGGGCCCAGCATGGGCTCAGTCTCACAACCTGAGATCATGACGTAAGCTAAAGCCAAGAGTCAGATGCTCAACTGACTGAGCAACCCAGGTGCTCCTAAAAGATTTTATTTATTTACTTATTTTTAGAGTTTTATTTTTTGTAGAGATTTTATCAGAGAGAGAGAGAGACAGAGAGCATAAGCAGGGGGAGCTGCAGGCAGAGGGAGAAGCGGGCTTTCCGCTGAGCAAGCAGTCTGATGCGGGGCTCGATCCCAGAACACTGGGGTCATGACCTGAGCCAAAGGCAGAGGCCCAACGGACTGAGGCATCCAGCTGTCCCTAAAAGATCATATTTTTAAAGCAATCTCCACACCCAATGTGGGGCTCACACTCATGACTCTGAGGTCAAGAGTTGCACGCTCCACGACTGAGTCAGCCAGGTGCCCCAGAATGAATACATTTTTAGCTGAAGGAGAACGATGAGAATTTGTTGTCATAAGACCTCTTCCACAAGGAATGAAAAGGGAAGTTCCTTTGGGCTGATTATCAATGACACCGAGGGAAACGTGTAACTTCGGGAATGAAGGAAGAGCAACAGGAATGGTACATATCTAGGTGATATATTTAACTATAGTCTTTGTTTCCAGTTATTAAAAACACGTTTTGGCTGTCTGAAACAAAAATTAGCACATTGTCTGGTGGGGTGTAGCACGTAATGTAGATGTATATGTATATGTGATAAGTAAAACATTAAAGGGGATTAAGGGACTTATGTGGTTGGAAGCCACCTATTTTTACTTCAAGTGGTAAAAATACTAGCTCTAAGTAGAATGTGAAAGGTTAGAGATGTCTACTGTAATTGCCACAGCACCTCCTAAAAAACAGTATGAAGTGAGACGGCTCGAAAGCCAATGGGTAAATTAAAATAGTAAAAAATACCCAGATACCCTAAATAGACAGAAAAGGGGGAACAACATTAAAGGGAGAACAGAAACAATAAAATTATAGACTTGAATTCAACCATATTAATAATTAAATGTAAATGGGTTAAAATACCAGTTAAAGAGATGATCAGACTGGATTTTAAAAAGACCCAAGTATAATCCACTTATAATAATTTTGCACTTTAAATATAATGACATAATAGGTAAAAAATACAGGAGTTGAACAAGATACAGAAGGAAAGTACTAGTAGAAAAATGGAGTGACTATATTAATATTAGAAAAACTAGGTTTTCTGATAAATGAATTCAGTAAGGTGGTGGGATCCAAAATCAACATATAGAAATTGTTGCATTTCCATATGCTAATAATGAAGCAGCAGAGAGAGAAATTGAGAAAACAATACCATTTACAATTGCATCAAAGTAATAAAATGCCTGGGAATAAACTTAACCAAGGAGGTGAAAGACCTGTACTCTGAAAACTATAAAACAATGATCGAAGAAATTCAAGACAACACAGAGAAATAGAGGAACATCCCATGCTCATGGATCGGAAGAACAAACACTGTTAAAACATCCATACTACCCAAAGTCATCTGCAGATGTAATGCAATCCCTATTCGTATGCCACCAACATTTTTCACAGAACTAGAATGAACAATTCTAAAATCCATATGGAACCATAGAAGACCCTGAATAACCAAGGCAATTTTGAAAAAGCAAAGCAGGGGCGCCTGGGTGGCTCAGTGGGTAAAGCCTCTGCCTTTGGCTCAGGTCATGATCTTAGGGTCCTGGGATCGAGCCCCGCATCGGGGTCTCTGCTCCGTAAGGAGTCTATTCCCCCCCGCCCCCGGCCTGCCTCTTTGCCTACTTGTGATCTCTATCTGTCAAATAAATAAATAAAAACTTAAAAAAAAAAAAAGGAAAAGCAAAGTTGGAGGCATCACATTCCAGATTTCATGTTATACTATAAAACTGTAGTGCTCTTTATGTAGTGATCGGTTTTACCCATAAGAGCAGAAATCAGCAAAATCATAAAACAATAAAAAAAGAAATGAGAGAAACTGAGAGCTGGTTCTTGGAAAAGATCTATAAAGTTTATAAACCTTTAGTCATGACCTAGAAAACAAGAGACAAGTGACCGGTTAGCAGTATCAGAACTGACACTGGAGACATCACATTGAAACATCAACGGCTGGCATAGGCAGTGGAGCATGTGACTCTTGATCTCAGGATTGTGAGTTCAAGCCCCACATTGGGTATAGGGATTTTTAAAAAATTTTTTAAAAACCCCACAGCTTTGGGGTACCTGGCTGGCTCTGTTGGTTGAGCATCTGACTCTTGGTTTCATCTCAGGTCATGATCTCAGGGTTGTGGGGATTGAGCCCCACATGGGGCTCGACACTCAGTGCAGAGTCAACTTGAGATTCTCTCTCCCTCTGCCCCTCCCCGACCCAGCATTTTTTTTTCCTCTCTAAGATAAATAAATCTTTCAAAAAAATCAAACTGAACCATTCCTCACACCTCATACAAAAATGAACTCAGAATGAATCACAAACCTAAGTATAAAATACAAGATATGACATAATGCTTCTAGGAGAAAACATAGCAGAGTCTCTTGGCCTTTTGCTAGGCAAAGGCAAACATGATACACAAAGGAAAAGAATGATAAAGTTTACATCCCCATAATTAAAATTATTATAAAATAAACAAACACATCTGTTCTGCGAACAACATTGTTAAGAGATGAAAAGGCACCCTTGTTCCTCAGTTTTCATTGGCAGAACATATTTGCGGACTGGGCATCTTATGGAAGACTGACACCTAGAATGTATGTATGTATGTGCCTTCTGACTCATTCATAAGAAAACAAACAGCTCGACAAAACGTGGGCAACAGGCTAACAGGAACTTCACCGAAACACATAGACAGATGTCAAATGAGAACCTGAGAGGACACTTGGTGTGGTGCGGTGCATCATTAACACCATGGACATGCAAAGTAAAGTCACAGAAGCACATGATCGTGCACCTGTTAGAAACCCAGGCACCCCCAACCCCATCTCCCCTGGGCAGCCCCATCTCCACCGAGAGCAGGCAAGGGTGCAGAGCGACTGGAATTCACACACTGCTGGGGAGAGACCATTTACTGAAGGACTGTGGCCAGAGTGACATAGAAAAGTAGAAGTCTGGTCTACAGCCCCTGCAGCCAGCGGTTCAGGAAGCCAAAGCACATCCTCTCAGCAACTGGCCCAAACAGTCAGGATATGGCCCGTAACTACCAGCATCTCTTGAGTTCTGCCCCTGCTTCCGATTTAGCCCCAACTGGAGAAAGACAAATCCTATCTGCCCCCCACCCCAACCAATCACACGGATGCCCCGTTTCTGGTTAGTTTGCCTACAACTTTCCCATGCCAGCTGCCTCCCATCAGAAGAGAGCTGAACCCTCCCTTTCTCAGACTATAAGCCTTCCGTCCACACGGCCTGCCTTGGAGTCTCCACCACCTGCACATGATGGTGGTCTACTCCCTTGCAACACAGGACGCTCTCAATAAACAGCCTCTCTGGGATGCCTGGATGGCTCAGTGGGTTAAAGCCTCTGCCTTTGGCTCAGGTCGTGATCCCAGGGTCCTGGGATCGAGCCCTACATCGGGCTCTCTGCTTGGCGGGGAGCCTGCTTCCTCTGCTCTCTCTCTGCCTGCCTCTCTGCCTATTTGTGATCTCTGTCAAATAAATAAAATCTTAAAAAAAAAATAAACAGCCTCTGTTTATTCTCCTCTGGGTGATGTTTGTTTCTTTCCACGCTGATGGGAATGCAAAATGATACAACCACCATAGAAAACGGTCTGGCATTTTCTTAGAAATTTAAACATACGCTTACCCTATCACCCAGGGACCCCACTCCTAGTATTTATTTGAACAATAGTTCAGAGTATCCTGGCTGGGACCTCAAAGTGTAGCATGATGGTCAATTAGGGACATCCCTGTCCTTAACATTCTAAGGGAAATATTCTTATTCCATCTGCCCCCGCCAATTTTCTTGGCCTAGAGAAATCCAAAAGGTTCCCCTAAATTTCTGGGGGAATCTTCAGACTAGTGGCCTTGATATACTTCTTGTCTCTCATCCCAGCTCCCAACGTGGAGTCCCTGGGTGGCCTGTCAGTAAACTTGTATGCAAAGTTCAGTTCCTTCACTCAAAGTTACAGCACATCAAGCATTTCAGAGTAGTAACGGAAGGGCCAAAATTTTATCAGAAGAACCTCATGGTGTAGCACAGAGCATTCCCAACCTCTCTGCCTCCCAAATCCCTCTGCCTTTCTCCATGACTGTTGGGAGCAATATTTATAACCCATTAAATTACACTGCTGGGCCCCGCTTGGATGGATGAGTACTTGTCAAAAACAGCATGTTTTTATGGCACTCTGCACAATTTCAGGAGGGCCTACTGCATTTGAGTCTTGGTTTTGGATAACTGACACAAAGGAATTGGGAAGGGCTCCCATGCATAGGTGATGGCCACGGGGGGAAACTAATGCATGAGGGTTGGGAGGGACCACAGAGAGGAGGAGGGTCAGTGTCCAAGGTGCCCTCTGCCCTTAATTTGAGGGCACCATCTCTTATCACATGGGGACAGAGAGGAGCATACAGAAAGAACCAATGGACATCACCTGCGTGGATGACATGGCCCCATCTCCCGTGCCAGCTTGAAGGATTTGGGTTTGGTGCCCAGTTTGGGTCAAAATAGATAAAGAGAGGCTGCTAGATGGTTTCTGTGAAAGCTTCCCTGCTTTGCTATTTAATTTTTTTTTTAAACTTGGCGTTTGAATTCAGAGGTCTGTGGGGCCAGCCAGCCTGAGTAGAAAGGACTCACCTCCCAAAGCTTCCGTGAAGGTCAAGGAGCTTTTGCTCTCCTCCGTGCATGACTAATAATACGAGAATGGGGAGTTCTAGGGCTGGACATTATCTCTAGGGGAAGGGACTGCCCATCAGCCCATTTGGAGTGTAGCATCAGCAGAAAGCCAACTTACTACATGCAGTGCCGACTTCTGTGAATGTCTAAATGGGGTGTCTCTCGGTCGGATGGGGGCCCCCAGAGCTGGGGTGAGGATCTGGTGGAAATCCGTATTGTGTGCAGTGGACAAATTCACCTGAGGGAGAACAAGGGCGATGGCCGTTTCCTGACCACACTGCAAGGGAGCGCGGGCAGAGCAGCAGAGAGGTTGTCCGCAAGGAGGCAGGGCGGGGGACTCTTTAAGTGTGGGGGAAGGTGAACAGGCATGGGGACGAACAGAATTCTCCCCTTTTTGGTCACTGTGCCTGGTTGTGAGCAGCCCATTGGTCACTTAGGGCCTGTGGCTATTTTGAGGAGGGTCCCCTGATGGGCCTGTGTCCAGCCAGGAGGTTGGTGTCCCCTCTGTGTCCATCATTGCAAGCCAGTCTGCCTAGAAGCAGCCTCTACACTCTGCCATTTTCCTGAAGAAACACCAGTTTCTTGCATGCAGTTTCCAGTGTTTACCTCTAGCTGATTAGAAGGGGCGAGCGCGGAACATTCTCCGCGTTTCCAGGTGAACCGTTCACATTCCTGGCATCCATGTTCTCCTTCCACAAATCTGCGACTACGTGTCCTCATAAATCCCAGTTATAGTCTCCCTGCACCGACCCCGACGGAGACGGTGCCTGGCTCGCTGTGGAGCATGAAGAGAGGTGGGGACACCAGGTGGGGACCTGGTGGGGACACCCGCTGCTTCATTTCTGAACCGCCAGCCCGAACAAGTGCAACGGAGCCAGCAAAAGCAGTCACGCCAGGTCCTGGAGAAAATGTGGCAGGTGCATTCTGGAGATGCTCCGAGCTCTCTGCCCCCGCCGAGCCAAGCTCCTGGGTGGAGGTTGTGAGTCCACTTCCCGACACCAACTTGGAAATGGCTCACAGTACGGTCGCAGACATGGGATGCTGCCTTCAAGTTGGGGCCTTGGTTCCTCCCCACACTCAGAATGACCCTTGGGGATGGAGGAGAGCAAAAAGCTCCTTGACCTTCATGGAAGTTTTGGGAGGTGGGTCCTTTTCTACGTGATTTTGAAGGCGAGCAGACTCGGGCTGGCTGGCCCCACAGACCTCTGAATGACCCTGAACGTGTTGCTGGCAGAGGTGCCTCCAGCCTCTCCCGCTCTTGAAATGAGAGGCGCGGGGAGACATGGTCCTTCTTTTCCCACCGCGTGTCGCTCTGTCCGTGTGGGATGGTTGGAGCAGCGGCGCCATTTTGCCAGCGAGGAGACTTGCTGAGGAGCTCACTCAGGAAGGATGGAGAAGACAGAACCCTGATTCCTGGCGATGCCGTGCGGCCGATGAACTAGCAGCCCTGGAGACAACTTACCTTGTGGACTCGTTATCTGCTGAAATGATAATTTTTCTCTGCCGTCTGAGCCATTCTGAATAGATTTTTTTGGTTACTTGCCACAAAGCATCCTGATAAATTTATTATTTCCATTAGCCCCATTTATTTAGGTTTTGCTCCTCAAAATGTCACAACCTAGCCAGTGGGAGCCCCTCTAGTTGGATATCATGCTCTGTTGGTCTTGCCTGTGACTTTCTTGAACATATCCTTACTTAGTTTTTTAAATTTTTAGCAACAATTGCCTGTTTCAGGCGTATCCTGAGTTTTACCTGTTCCAAGTACCCCTTAAAGAGCCCAGATTTTCTTTTCTTTTAAAGATCTTATTTATCTAGCTAACGGAGAGAGAGAGAGAGAGAGAGAGAGAGAGAGCGCATAAGCAGGGGGAGCCACAGGGAGAGGCAGAGGGAGAAGCAGTTTCCCCGCCTAGCAGGGAGCCCGATGCGGGACTCAATCCCAGGACCCTGAGATCATGACCCGAGCTGAAGGGAGGTGCTCAACCGCCTGAGCCCCTCAGGCACCCCTAGAGCTCAGGTTTTCGTGGAGAATAACATTGTGGACCACAATCTGGGCTCCAAGGACTTGGTATAGTTAAGGGAACAACCATTGTCACTATTGGGACCTTTTTCATCAGGACAGAGCTGGAAAGGGGCAAATTTTCTTAACATATAAATAGTTCCTACAAATCAAGAAGAAAAAGACCCAAATCCAATAGAAAAGTGGAGCAGCTAGTGCCCAGCAGAGGACATACGGACAGCTTCTACAGCAGGAGATGCTCATCCTTACAGAGAGTGAGAGAAACAGAAGTTACAGCCATAGGACAGGAACGTCGGGTTCCTCACCTGTCAGGCTGGCCAGGGAAAAGTGCTTGTCCACACGCTGTGGGCGAGAGGGCAGCAGAGGGAGCACTCTCACACACCAGTGGGCTCGCCAATGCGAGTGTAAATTGGTACAAGTTCCACGGGTTGGTGGTGGGGGGACAGAGCTCTACATTCGCCAGATGCACACAGGCTTTTGACTCAGAAATTCCGTTTCTGGGATTTGGTACTCCATGTATCTCTGCATTTGAGAAATGATGTATATGCCCGGTAATCTCTTTCAGCAAACACTTAAAAAAAAAAAAAAAGATATTTATTTATTTATTTATTTGAGAGAGAATGCCTATGAGTGGAAGGAGGGGGAGAGGGAGAAGCAGACTCCCCGCGGAGCAGGGATGCAAGGCTTGAACCCATGACCCTGGGATCATGACCTGAGCTGAAGGTAGGTGTCCAGAAAAAACACCTTTTTTTTTTTTTTTTTTTAAACACTGAGACACGATCGCAAGCAAACTAAATGTCCAGCTTCTACAAAACCAGGCAGACTGTCCTTTACAACCCAGTGTGGCGGCACCCTTAAGAACAAGGAAGCTGGGGCACCTGGATGGCTCAGGGGGTTAAAGCTTCTGCCTTCGGCTCGGGTCATGATCCCAGGGTCCTGGGATCAAGCCCCCACATCGGGCTCTATGCTCAGCAGGGAGTCTGCTTCCTCCTCTCTCTCCCTGCCTCTCTGCCTACTTGCAATCTCTGTCAAATAAATAAATAAATCTTAAAAAAAAAAAAAAAGATCAAGGAAGCTTTTCAAGTCCTGATGCGGAAGGATCTCCTGATTTATGATGCAGTGTGGCAAAATCGAGCCGCCGAATGACAGGTCACACACGCTGCCAGAAAAAGGACAAAAGGACAGACATGTATTTGCTTTCGAATGGACCTTGGAAATATGGGCGAGTGACTGAGGTGGGGAAACTCGATGGTGCCTAGCCCAGCGGGAGACGCCAGGGAATGAAGTCTCTCTCCCTTTTGCCCCTTGGCTCCTGTAAATCCACTCCCACTAAATAAACAAGAGCACTGACATTACAGACCCAGTTCTCTGGGTTCCTTCTACCGGGGCAGGTTGCAGGCCCCCGGCCGCTGGCCCGGCTGGGAGCGGAGTGGGAGTCAGTCTTACTCTCCCTTTACTGTTCACGCAGTCCGGGAGTTTGCCCTGCCACCCCCACCAGGGCAGGACTCATGTATAACGGATCTTGGGGTTCAATGGGTTTCAGCAAACACTTCTTGACACCCACAAGCCTGATACGGTGCTCAATCCCGGGGAACAAACCTGGGTCGGTCCTGCTGGGAGTGTGGCCCTTGCCTCGGGGGAGCTCGGTGGGAAGGGGACATGGACACACAGGAATTGCCATCTTAGTCAGTGAGGGGCGACAGGACCACGCACAGGGCAAACCCAGTACAGAGGAAAGCTGATGAGCCCTGGAGGGGAAGGCGGGGAGGGCTGGAACCGCCAGGGAGGACTTCTCTGAAAACCTGAAGTCGGACCGGAGGTTAGAAGGCTGCAAAGAATTTTCCTAGAACAGGCAAACGACATAGTGGGTTCTGAGAGATACAGGGCTGCACCCCAGTGGATGGGAGGTGGGTCGGAGATGAGGATGGCCGGTGTTGGGATGAGGCGGGAGGAGGGCAGGCCTCCTGAGCAGGAGCTTTGAATGGATTTTTGTCCCGCAGGCAGCAGAGAGGTAATGGCTTTTCGGCTAGAATGGAAGGAGCCCCAGAGCTCTGCGCATGGAGGGCTTGCAAGTGTGCCAGGCTGATCGGGTTAATTCAGTGGCCAAGACGTGCCTTATTCACAAACACCTGCAGAGCGAGTTGCCCTCTATTCCACCCCACAGCCTTGCAACCTTAATAAGCAGAACCCTTCCCAGAGGCGAGCCTCCTGGGGAGCCCGAGTGTGCGCCCAGCCACGCGCTCCATCTGCCTGCGGGGCCCGTGTCCAAGCCTGCTTCCTGCAGGTTTGCTGCCCCCGTCCGCCTCCGCTTCCCCCTTCCGTCCTTCTCCTCCACCTGGAGAACCCCATGCCTCCCTGGGTGCCCGCCAGGCCCGCCTTCTTGGGCTGGGGCTCATCTCTGGGCTGCGCGAACGTCGTTGGGGACACGGAAGCCACCGCACCCTCTGACCGCTGGGCCTCCCGGGGGCGGGGTCGCGCCCGTTATTAGCGCATCCGCTCTCCTTCCTCCTCAGAGGGCGCGTTCGTCGTCAGGCAGGATGGGTCTCTACCACATCCGCGTGTCCACCGGCTCCTCGCTATGCGCGGGCTCCAACAACTGGGTGCAGCTGTGGCTGGTGGGAGAGCACGGGGAGGCGACGATCAGGACGAGCCTGAGGCCAGCGCGAGGCCAGGTGAGTCGCGGGGCCTGGGCTGGGGGCGCTGGGGCCGGGCCGGGGCGCACGGGGCGCGCTCGGGACGTGTCCCCGCGCCCGGCCTCCTCGGGACCGACGCGCTGCTCACGGGCCCGGCCTGGCGCGGAATCGGCCTTCCCTCGAGCGGGCCGCCTGTCCTCCCGGGTCCTTTATTGCCCAAAGCTGCCCTTTCGAGTCCTCTCCCGCGTTGCTAGGTGTCTGGCCCGCCCCGGGCGGGGCGCTTCCCAGCCCTCGGACGCTTCCCAGCCCTCAGCCCTCCCCTCGCGGCCCCCACCCCGGGGGTCGCTCGCGCTTCTCTGTCTCTGCCTCTAGCCGGAATCCGGCGCGGTCCGTTCTGTCTCCTGGACCCCTCGGGCCTCTGCGCCCAGAGCTCTCCCCGCACCGCCCCCTAACCCGTCAGGCCGCTTGAACCGGGTCACCTTCACCCTCCCCACCGCCTCGCCGCTTCCCAGCCCTTTTGGGGTTTGTTCCAAACAGTCCCACCTCCAAACGTGCCCCGCGTGTTCTCGGGACCAATCCCAAGCCCCTGGCTGACCTTCGAGACTTCCCGAAGTGCTCGCGCTCTCGTCCGCAGCTCTCTCCCCTGCGCCCCAGCTCCCCGACGCCGCCCAGCCCTCCTCGGGCCCGAGCCTCTGGCCTGCACGCCTCCCCGCCTTTCCCTCCCTCGCCCGGCCGAGCGCTGCCTCCTGAAGGGGTCCCCGGACGGCCAGTCCCGCGGGAGGCCTGCCGGGCCGTGGGCTGTCCGGCACAGCCTGCCGCCTGCTTGGCCCCGCGTCTCCCCACGCCCCGGTGCTCTCTCTCCCCGCGCGGCGCTGTGCACTGGTAGGGTCCTCAGAGAGGAAGAAGCGAAGGAAGGAGCGCGCCTCCCGGTATTCCCGCCAGATGTTCCCTCCTCCCGCCTCACCCCGACGCACCTGCGTTCTGCGCGCCCCCTGCTCCTTCGGGCTCCTTCAGCGGGCCTTTCCAGAAGCTGCCCGACGGGCGTCCCGCGGGAGCAGGGCTCGGCCCAAAGGCCCCGTCCCGCGCGCCCCGCCGACACCGAGCGCCTTGTGCCGCCCGCAGGAGATGGAATTCAAGGCGGACGTGCAGGAGTACCTGGGGCGGCTGCTGTTCGTCAAAGTGCACAAGAAGCACTTCTTCCAGGACGACGCTTGGTTCTGCAACTGGATCTGCGTGCAGGGCCCCGGGGCCGGCGGGGAAGAATTCAGGTTCCCGTGCTACCGCTGGGTGGAGAGCAGTGGCGTCCTGAGCCTCCCGGAGGGCACCGGTGAGCGCGGGGCGGGGGTGGGGGGTGGTGGTGTGTGTGCTGCGGAGCCAGGAGGAGGGATGTGGAGGGGGCCGGTTGCCGGGGCTGCTGCGGGAGGCCAGGATGATGAAGGGTCAGGGCCCGCAGAGGAGGTGCCCTTGGCGGGGACCGGGAGAGGCTCTCAGGAGAGGCCTCCCCGCCCCTTCCTCCCCACCTCTAGGCTGGACCGTGGGAGACGACCCTCAGGGCCTGTTCAAGCAGCACAGGGAGCAGGAGCTGGAAGAGAGGAAGAAGCTGTACCGGTCAGCGCTCCTCACCCCGCCCCCGCCCGTCCCTGCGGGGCCCTGCTGACCCTTCGCTAAGACCAACATCTGCTTTTACTTCTGGGCCACAGATGGGGCAACTGGAAAGATGGGCTAATCCTGAATGTGGCTGGGGCCACCATCAATGACCTCCCTGTGGACGAGCGGTTTCTGGAAGACAAGAGGATTGATTTTGAAGCCTCCCTGGCCAGGGGGTGAGAACAAGGGGGGGCTGGGCCCCAGGGAAGTGTTCTGGTACATGGGGCTGGGCTGGCCTAAGGTGGGTGCCTGTGGTTATCCAACTCTCAGCACAACTCAAACTCTTTGCTTCTTTCCCGAAGGCTGGCAGACTTGGCCATCAAAGACTCTTTAAATGTTCTGACTTGCTGGAATGATCTGGATGACTTCAACCGGATTTTCTGGTGTGGCCAGAGCAAACTGGCTGGTCAGTACCCCCCACCCCCAGACCCAGTGCTTCTCCCAGGATCCCCCCAGAGCCCCCAGCCAGGGAGCCAGGGCCGGGAGACCAGAGGCCTGGGTCCCTTGAGAAGTGTGGGGTGAGGCGGGGATGGTTCGGTGGGGGCGTTCCGACCCACGGAGCTCTCCACACCTGCCCTCTGCAGTGAAGGTCCGGGACTCCTGGCGAGAGGACGCCTTATTCGGGTACCAGTTCCTCAACGGAGCTAACCCCATGCTGCTGAGGCGCTCAAAGCAACTTCCCGCCCGCCTGATGTTCCCCCCGGGGATGGAGGAGCTGAAGGTCCAGCTGGAGACGGAGCTCCAGGTGCAGACACGGGCACCCTAAAGGGGCCACGCAGGGAGATGGGCATGGGGTCCGCTGTGGGCCCAGCTTCCTGCTGGATGTCAGGGAGGGGTGTGCTGGGAGAAATCAGGTGATCGTGAGAAATGCGACCACGTGCTTTCCTCCCTCCCTCCTGTGAGTGAGAGCGGCAAACCAGGGTGGGGGGTTGAGGGGGAGTGTCGTGTTGACCGAGACAGATTCGAAATGACAGCAGCCCATGCCCTCCCCTTCCAACCACCCCCCCCCCCCATGCAGAGAGGCACTCTGTTCGAGGTGGACTTCTCGCTCCTGGACGGCATCAAGGCCAATGTCATCTTGTGCAGCCAGCAGTACCTGGCCGCCCCTCTGGTCATGCTGAAGCTGCAGCCTGATGGGAAACTCTTGCCCATGGCCATCCAGGTGAGAGGACCCTGGGTTCTGCTCCCAGGGGCCGAGCTCCCGCTCCCCAAGTTCCTGCTCAGGGCAGAGGCCTAAGGTGCCCGGGAGGAAATGGGAAAGAAAGGAGGAAAGTTGGGGTCTGGTTGCAGAGACAGACCAGGCGAATCTGAGGAAACTAGGGAGCAGAGGGAGCCTCTGAGGACAGAGCGGTCTGGGAGGGCCCTTCGGAGGCTGCTGTGCCGGCACCTGCTTCGGGACGGGGCAGAGAAGGGGGATGCTGGATCCCGGGACTAGGGTGATGGGTTCACTGACTGCCCAGCGCGGAGGTGAAGATGGACTCGGGTGTGGGGAGCAGCTGTGGTGCTGAGGGCAATTAGACTGGCCGGGGTTCAGGGAGGGAGGAGGAGGAGTCAGGTGAGGCTCCTGCAGAAATGGGACAAATAGGGAGGAAAAGTGACCACTGAGGACCGGGGGCACAGCCAGCCATGCGGAGGCAGGGTTGCGAGAGTGTGGGATAGAGGAAGCAGAGGGTTTGAATCCCGTCCACACTGCGGGGAGCAAAAGGGAAGTGAGGTTGGAGGAGGCCGGGGGGAGTGGTTTCTGCGGAAGGCTGCGGGGCTGGGGGGAGATAGGGGAGGCAGGTGAGGAGTAGCGCCCACCGGGGAGTAGCAGCGTCTGGTGGGCAAGGGATGCAAGGGAGGGGACGTGGGGGCGCCTGGCACTCATCCCACTCTCTGGTCCCCACTCCAGCTCCAGCTGCCCCACGTGGGATCCCCTCCACCGCTGCTTTTCCTGCCCACAGACCCCCCGATGACCTGGCTGCTGGCCAAGTGCTGGGTCCGCAGCTCCGACTTCCAGATGCACGAGCTGCAGTCCCACCTTCTGCGGGGACACTTGATGGCTGAGGTCATCACCGTAGCCACCATGAGGTGCCTTCCCTCCATACACCCTGTCTTCAAGGTAGCTTCTTACTCCTTCCCGCCCCGTGGCATTGTTCTGCCACTGGAGACCCTCCCTGGGGACCCTGAGGGTGAGGAGAGCCACCCAGGAAAGACGAGCGAGCTGGGAGCCCGCTGTGCCTTCTGTGCCTTCGCGTGTCCTCTCAAGGAGGCGAGAATGAGTCATCGGCTGGGTGAAGGGTGCAAAGTCTTACTCTTCTCCAAGCACAGACATACACACGTGGTATAAACAGAACATGCCCACGAACGAGGACTCCAACCAGATGGGACCATACAAATAGCATAAAGTATTTTTCCTGCCCGTTTTGAAGAGTCCTAAACTAGTGACCTGTAGGCCAGCTTGAGGGCTCGGGAGGATAGTAGCCCAGCTCCCTGCGGATGAGGACAGAGTACCCACCCACGCACTTGTTTTCTTGGCGTCCTCCCGTAGGGCACGAGCCAGTCCAGATGCCAGGGCGAAGCAAGACAGCCAATGTCCCAATCTTTGGGTTTTTCATTTCCGTTACGGGCTAACAGGCAGTAATGGAGGTACTGGAGGTCAACCGTGCTAAGTACTACGCAGAGAAGCAGGCCAGGGTGATGGGAGAGTGAGTTAAGTTGGGTGACCAGAAGAGGCTCCTTTGAGAACGCGACTACAAGGAGCCAGCTTCGAGATGGTCAAGGCACAGGGATCAGCCAGTGCAAAGGTCCTGTGGCTGGAACAAGCTTGGCATGTTTGAGGGACAGAAAGAAGGTGAGTGGAAGGGACAGAGGGGAAAGGGTAGGAGATGAAGTTCTTGAGGCAGGCAGTTTAGACCCTGCATTCTCAGTGGGGGGCCATTATGCCCCCCCCAAGGAGGTAAAAGTGCTTCTGGGGAGGCAAAAAATTACTATTTTTATGTATAAAGCATATATATACATATAGTATCTGATAGACACAGTATAGCAGTAACATTAAAATTTCAGGGAGGAATTTTATCTAAAAATGTGTATCACATATGAATGTATAAATCCTATATATATATGACTCGGAAAAGGCCACTTAGAGGCTGATAACGAAACAGACGAGAAACTGAGCTCAACCTTGCACAGTCTTACACGAACAGAAAAGGAGGATGATTTCTTTGAGTTATCAGAGAGCAGTAAGTCAGCGGCGTCCGGGGGGCCACCGAGCTCATGTCTGTGCTATTCCCGCACCGCTGGCCTCTTCCCGCTCCTTAGCCGTGTTCCTGGCAGGGACTCGGCCGTCTCTTCTGACTCTGCCCTTCCCTGCTCCTGTCCCCACAGCTCATCATTCCCCACCTGCGTTACACCTTGGAAATTAACATCCGGGCCCGGAACGGGCTCATCTCTGACATGGGAGTCTTCGACCAGGTACGAGGAGACCAGGGGCATCGCGGGGCTCACCCCTCCCTCCGGTTCTGGCCTCGGGCCGGCTGATGGGCCTGACCCTGCCTGGTCCTCGCCCCCGCAGGTGGTGAGCACAGGTGGCGGAGGCCACGTGGAGCTGCTGCTGCGGGCGGGCGCCTTCCTCACCTACCGCTCCTTATGCCCCCCCGACGACCTGGCCGACCGGGGGCTCCTGGGAGTGCAGTCATCCTTCTATGCCCAAGATGCCCTGAGGCTCTGGGAAATCCTAGCTCGGTGAGGAGGGGGAAGGCAGGGCTGGGGAGGGGATGCTAGGACAGGAGGTCCGGGTCTGGGCTGGGGGGCTGGGGCCCCGGACCCGGCGAGGCGGTGGGGAGGAATCCGGGGCCGTGAGGCTCCCAGTGAGCTTGGGCTCTCGGACTGTCGGGGGGCAGCTACGTGCAGGGTATCGTGCATCTCCACTACAAGACGGACAAGGCCGTGAGGGATGATCTGGAGCTGCAGTCCTGGTGTCGGGAGATCACGGAGGTCGGGCTGCTCGGGGCCCAGGACCGAGGTACGATTAGCCCCGCCTGGGGTTTCCCATGAGAGATCGTTCCCCTGGGAACCTCACCAGAATCCTCTTGTGCCTCTGTGCCATCTTTCAGAAGCATTTCTAACCCTATGAAAACGCCCGAAGGCCTTCCCAGATTCCTTTGCTGTCAGCTAGAGACAGGACCCCATCCTCTGCCCCAAGAGCCCCTCTAGTTCCAGAGGCAGTGGGAACACTGGTCACCCGTGAATGTCTCACAACCAGCTCCCTGAGAAAACGAAACAAAACACAGTGAAAGCCTGAATCGTAGGACTTGCCCATCGGCGCGGTGTAGATGTCCCCCACGGCTCCCAGTGTCACTGCAACTGGCTCTCGCCGTGCCCCACGGGTGTGACCCTCCCAGCAGCCCCCCCCCCCGCCAATCCGACCCAGTCTGCGGTCAGCACCACAGATCCTGAGGGCACCCACAGTGCCCTTCTCACCCCTGTCCTCTCCCCGCTCTGCCCTGTGTCTGAGCCGAGCTTCTGTCCCCGGCCCCGCAGCCACTAACTTCCCGGAACCCCTTGCAGGCTTCCCCGACTCCCTGCAGTCCCGGGACCAGATGAGCCACTTTCTCACCATGTGCATATTTACCTGCACCGGCCAGCACTCCTCCACGCACCTGGGTCAGGTACTCACCACAGGGGGCTGCTGGGGATTTGCACCTGCAGCGGAGGTGGGGCTGGGAGCAGGTGGGCTAAGGGCTTTCCATGCTTTGCCGGCACTGACTCTGCATATCTGCCCCTCCCCAGCTGGACTGGTACTCCTGGGTCCCTAACACGCCCTGCACCATGCGGATGCCCCCGCCGACCACCAAGGACGTGACCCTGGAGACAGTGATGGCAACACTGCCCAACTTCCATCAGGCCTCCCTGCAGATGTCCATCGTCTGGCAGCTGGGCCGACGCCAGCCCGTGATGGTGCGGGGATGGGGTGGGGGCTGCCCTGAGGGCTTCCAGGAAGGGGCGGCTGCAACAAGCGAGGCCCGAGAGGGTCCTGGGCTCTCAGCTGCCTTTCTCTCTCCACCCAGGTGGCTCTGGGCCAGCACCAGGAGGAATATTTTTCAGGTCCTGGACCCAAGGCTGTGCTGAAGAAGTTCAGGGAGGAGCTGGCTGTCCTGGAGAAGGAAATCAAGACCCGGAATGAAAAGCTGGACATGCCCTACGAGTACCTACTGCCCAGCCTGGTGGAAAACAGTGTGGCCATCTGAGCGCCTCCCCACTCCACCAAGCCAAGCACCACCCCTTGGTGTTTGTGGTCCCGCCCCCCTCTGACCCCCAGCCACCCCGCCCTGGGGAGAGCTCCTTTTCCATGGTCTGTGGCCACATTTTATTTTAGATTCTGCCTGCTGCCTCCTGCATCATTTGGGTCCATGCCCCCCGCCCTGGGGCAGATAATAGCCACGTTTATGTAAACTGTTTCAAGAGTAGGATAGGATGTCCACACAGGTCACTCTGCCTTGTCCATGAGCCAAATACGATTTTGAAACAAAATTGGGCTTAAATGGCAACAAAAAGATACATTAGGCAACAAAAGAAAAGAAGTTAGAACAAACTATCCGAAAGCAAATATTGGCCAAAGAATGTAGCACATCTTTCTGACTGGTCAGGCTTTATCCCCCTTCCTGAAGGCAGATCCGATACAGCAAAGCACTCACAGCAGTCCTCAAGATTTCTGTCTTGTGGCTCACGTAGAGAGTGAAAATGGAAGAAAACGGGGACGTCCATATCTATAACCCATTTGCAGTTCCCCAAGTTAGAAAGTTCCAAACTGAAGTAATTAACCAGAGGGGCACCTGGGTAGCTGCCTTTGGCTCAGGTCATGATCCCGGCGTCCTGGGATCCAATCCTGCATCGGGTTTCCTGCTCAACGGGGAGTCTGCTTCTCCCTCTGCCCCTCCCTCTGCTCATGCTCCTGCTCTCTCTCTCTCTCTCAAATAAATGCATATATAAAATCTCTCTCTCTCTCTCTCTCTCTCTTTTTTTTTTTTTTTGAGTTGTGGACAAAATCTTTTATTAGTTTCTAGTTTACAGGCCTCATCAGTGCCTTTGGTAGTACTATTAAGAGACCATTTTACCTAGCTTACAACTAAATGACAAAAATTTTCAATTGCAGTCATTTCTCACCTAGGGCTGCCAAGTTATAGGATACATTTCACATAGAATCATTTGCCTTATAAAACACAAGGTGTCCTGTGTGCTTTTTTGCCATACTCAAAGCAGCCTGAAAAAGTTCCCCTTCCTGGGGGTTGGGAGGAAAGCCTATTCAAGGACCAAACAAGATCCTGACAGGACTCATGTTCAAACGGTCAAGATTCATAGTTGCTTTATCAAATGCACCAGTGTTCCAAGAGATTTGCTGGCTATCTAAAGCCAAGAATTAGGGATGCCTGGGGGGCTCAGTCGGTTGAGCATCTGCCTTCAGTTCAGGTCATGATCCCAGAGTCATGGGATTAAGTCCCCCATCTGGCTCCTTGCTCAACACTTTCCCCCTGCTCATGATCCGCCCCCCTCCTGCTCTATCTCAAATAAATAAATGAAATCTTAAAAAAAAAAAAAAAAAACAAAGCTTACCATACACTCCAGTCCTCTCATTAGGTGAACTTTTGCCAAACTTTGTGTTGAATCCCCAGTGCAGTAATATTCCCTCTTCCCCTAACGTTGATCTTTAAAGATGAAAATTCTTATAGGAAGTGGATTTCTAGTCCTTAAGTGACAGTAAACAACTTCCAGTAGATTTTCTTTTCCCACAATCTAGATAAAGTAACTCTACCATTAAATAAAATAATGCTATTGAATGCCTCACCTTTTAAGGTATATATATATACATACATATATGTATGTATATATATACATACATTTATTATTATTATTTTATTTTATTTTATTAATTTATTTAATATATATACATATATATGTATATATATATATATATATATGAAATTTGATTTATTTATTTGAGAGAGAGAGAGCGCACAAGCAGGGAGAGCAGAAGGCAGAGGGAGAGGAAGAAGCAGGCTCTCTGCTGACCAACGAGCCTGATGCAGGGCTTGATTCCAGGACCCAGAGATCATGACCTGAGCCAAAGACGTCTGTCTTTGGGTCAACCAGCTGAGCCACCCAGGTGCCCTATTTCAATATTTATAAATATGACAATGCATTCTACTAACTGGGAAATGAAAATGTGATAATCTATCAGGTTTACTCCACAGTGATATGATACACATTTTCTATGCAACATGTTGACTTTGTGTTACAGAATTTAACCTGTTTTATGAACTATCTTGTGGTGTTATGTTGCTTATCTGTTCTATGAGAAGATGTGTTGCACCGACAGACCCCCTTTTCCCATAGGTTTTACTCTGTACTTGAACATAGCTTCTTTCCCTGAGACAAGGCGAAAAAACTCAAGGCCCCACCCGGGAAAAGAAATGTTAACCCAATTTCAGTTTCAGCATATTTTAACACCAGAAATAGGGTCTGTGCAACTTTTACCTGAACCATACTATATGAGGTTATGGTGTTAACCAAAAGAAGACAGGGGTTTCTCATTAAACTTTTGTTTTAATGGGTCTCAGAATTCTGTGACAGGCTTTTTTTTTTTTTTTTTAAAGATTTTATTTATTTATTTGACAGAGAACACAAGTAGCAGAGAGGCAGGCAGAGAGAGAGAGAGAGAAGCAGGCTCTGCACTGAGCAGAGAGCCCGATGCGGGGCTCGATCCCAGGGTCCTGGGATCATGACCTGGGCCGAAGGCAGAGGCTTCAACCCGCTGAGCCACCCAGGCGCCCCTGTGACAGGCTTTTGGTCAAGTTATTTCTATTAAGAAGTACTGGTTTTCACTCTGGCAAACAGTATGGTGGTTCCTCAAAAAGTTGAAAATAGAGCTACCCTACAACCCAGCAATTGCACTACTGGGTATTTACTCTAAAGATACAAACGTAATGATCCGAAGGGACACGTGCACCCGAAAGTTTATAGCAGCAGTGTCTACAATAGCCAAACTATGGGAAGAACCTGGATGTCCATCAACAGATGAATGGCTAAAGAAGAGGTGGTATATATCTACAATGGAATACTATGCAGCCATCAAAAGAAATGAAATCTTGCCATTTGCGATGATATGGGTGGAACTGGAGGATTTGATGCTGAGCAAAATAAGTCAGTCAGAGAAAGATAATTATCGTATGATCTCCCTGATATGAGGAAGTGGAGATGCAACGTGGGGGGTTTGGGGAGTAGGAAAGGGAAAAATGAAACAAGATGGGATCAGGAGGGAGACAAACCATAAGAGACTCGTAATCTCACAAAACAAACTGAGGGTTGCTGGGGGAGGGGGGAGGGGGAGGGTGGTTGGTTATGGACATTGAGGAAGGTATGTGCTATGGTGAGTGCTGTGAAGTATGTAAACCTGGTGATTCACAGACCTGTACCCCTGGGGCTAATAATACATTATATGTTAATTTTTAAAAAGTACTGGTTTTAAAAACTAATAAGGCATGCCTGGGTGGCTGAGATGGTGGAGCATCTGACCCTTGATTTCAGCTCATATCATGATCTCAGGATCCAAGTGACTGAGCCCTTCATGAGCCACACTCAGCATGGAGCCTCCTGGAGATTCCCCCCTCCCCCTTCCCTTGCCCCTCCCCCACCCCGCCTACTCATGTGCACTCTCTCTAAGTAACAAAGCAAAACAAAACAACTAAAAGCTTAAAATTGCCACAGATGCATAAAAACAAAATGGTCCACAAAACATTCTCCTTTTTTTTTTTTTTAAGATTTTATTTATTTATTTGACAGAGATCACAAGTAGGCAGAGAGGCAGGCAGAGAGAGAGAGAGAAGGAAGCAGGCTCCCTGCTGAGCAGGGAGCCCAATGCGGGGCTCGATTCCAGGACCCTGAGATCATGACCTGAGCCGAAGGCAGAGGCTTTAACCCACTGAGCCACCCAGGTGCCCCTCTCTTTTTGTTTTATGATGTGTTGTTATCATCCATCAGTTTTTCCTATTAAACTTCAATGGCCAATGACACAAACGGTTCTGAGACCACCACGGTTAAGACCACAGGGGCAGGTACTGGGGTTAATATCCATTTAGCCTCTGAGCTTTTCCCTGCAGACGTAGTGCCTGCCCCAGCTGCCAGCCCCAGCTGCCTTCTTGTCCACTGCTTTGATGACACCCACAGCAAGCATCTCTCACCTCTCTCATGTCACCAACAGCAAAACAACCCAGAGGAGGATACTCAGAGAAGCTCTCAACACACATAGGCTTGCCAGGAACCATATCAATCATGGCAACATCAGCAGATTTCGAGAATTGGGACCATCTTCCAGCTTTTTTCCAGAATGATCATCAGTCTCCTCCTTCAGCTCCGCAAACTTGTTAACAACATGGGCCGTGTGCCCCGCACTGGTGCATGTCCCGCACTGACAGGTAGGGCCGGTTCGGGATAATCACCTGAGCCACGAAGCCAGCTGCTTCCATGGGTGGGTCACTTTTGCTGTCACCAGACACATTGCCATGACAAACATCTTTGACAGATACGCTCTTGGCATTGAAGCCCACATTGTCCCCAGGAAGAGCCTCACTCAAAGCTTCATGGTGCGTTTCAACAGACTTTGGCTCAGTTGTAACACGGCTGGAGCACGGGTGACCACCTGGTGGATTTGAGGGTACCAGATCCACTCAGCCTATGGGGACAGAACCAGTAGCACCGATTTTGTAGACGTCCTGGAGGGGAAGAGTCAAGGCCTTGGAGGAGTCGGTGGAAGAAACGCAATCTGGAGCCTCACACAGTGCAGTTCCACCGGCATTTCCCATCTTCACAGGCGACTTTCCATCCCTCGAACACACAAGGTGTGCTGTTGGCCCTCGGCGTCAGCACGTTGTCACCATTCCAACCAGAAATTGGCACACATGCTGTGTCAGCCAGTTTTCTTCATGGAGGCGCTGACTTCCTTCACGATTTCCTCGCATCTCTCAGTAGAATCCATCCTGCGAACACCAACCGTTAGTTGTTTCACAGCCGGTGTGGAAGCCAGAAGGGCAAGGTCACGGGTCGGCCCGTCCTCGGAGACACCTGCCTGAAATTCACCGACACCAGCAGCAAGGATCGGGACAGCACGGTCAGCCCGAGACGAGCCTGCAGTCATGGTTTGGAGAGAGTCTCGGTGTCCTGGGGCGTCCGTGACGGTCGCATAGTGCTTGCTGGTCTCGGGTTTCCATAGGGAGATCTCAATGGTGACACCACGTTCACGTTCAGCTTTCAGGGCAGCCAGGACGCAGGCATAGTTGAAGGAGCCCCTCCCATCCCAGCAACCTCTCCTCAAATTTTTTGATAGTTCTTTTATTGACCCAACCATGTTTGTAGATCAGATGGTCAGTAGTGGTAGACTTGCCCGATTCTACACATTACACATCCAGTGATGATAATGTGGATGGCATGGCAGTCTTTTCCTTTCCCATGTTGGTTTAGGGTTAGTGATGGTTTTCATAACACTTGTCTTCTGGCAACAAACCCGTTGTGAAAAAGCAAACAAACAAACAAACAGAAAACCCCTTTTTCTTTTTAAGTAATTTAAAAAAAGATTTTATTTATTTATTTGACAGCAGGAGAGCGAGCGAGAGAAATCACAAGCAGGGGGAGCAGCAGAGGGAGAGAGAGAGAAGCAGGCTCCCCACTGAGCAGGGAGCCAATGTGGGATTCGATCCCAGGACCCTGGGATCATGACCTGACCCAAAGGCAGATGCTTAACCCACTGAGCCACCCAGGCGCCCCAACAATAAAATATTTTTTTTTTAAATAAAACCCTCCTTATTTTAATGAGCGACAACAAAGGCATCAATGAAATCCAATTTCTGTATCTGATGAAAATTTTGGAAAAATAAACTTAGAAGTTTTATTTCTTAATATGACTGTCTGTGAGTATTGAATTTACTTTATTTTGTGGGTATTTTATTTTATTTTATTATTTTTTAAGATTTTATTTATTTGCGAGAGAAAGAGAGCACAAGCGGGCAGAGGGGCAGAGGAGAGCAAGAGGGAGAAACAGACTCACCGCTGAACAGAAAGCCTGACGCGGGGCTCCATCCCAGGACCCTGGAACTATGACCCGAGCCGAAGGCAGAGGCTTAACCAGCTAAGCCCCCCAGGTACCCCTTTGTGAGTATTTTATTTTTTTAAAAGATTTTATTTATTTATTTGACTGACAGAGATCACAAGCATGCAGAGAGGCAGGCAGAGAGAGAGGGGGAAACAGGCTCCCTGCTGAGCACAGAGCCCGATGCGGGGCTCGATCCCAGGACCCTGAGACCATGACCCGAGCTGAAGGCAGCGGCTTTAACCTACTGAGCCCCCCCAGGCACCCCTTTGTGAGTATTTTAAAGCAGAAATTCACACAACACACCAGTCCGAACCATTTCCTTTCCAAGATGAACAAAGTTGCTTCTTGCCTCTGATTGTTTCATTTGGCAGAAGACGTAGGGGTGATGCTTCATCTGATTCTTAAAGCCAGAACAGGAAATACACGGTTGAGAGGTGGGGTAGAGTTCAGTACTGGGATCTGGCAAGAGAGCGTGGCCCAGTCTCCACACCAGAAACGAGGCAGCTGGGGAGGCTGGGGAGTGGGGCACTGGGAGTCGTGGGGACAGGAAGGGAGGCACCAGGAAGGGTGGTCTCATGAAGGTGGTGCCAGGAAATTAGGCTTGACCTTCAGGCAAGAGTTAGCTATTGAGGATTATAAGTAATGATAGGATAGGGTCTTGGAAGTCCAACACAGAGGCAACCCCTTTCCTTGGGAGCCAACCCCCTTCAGTCTCATTATTGGTTCCTTGTCAGATATTTTCATGTTCAGAGCTTTTCCCCTCACTCCCTGACAGAGAAAACTTCAAATCCCATTGCTTTGGGGAAATGATTTTTTTTTTTTTAAATAAGCTCCAGGCCCTACGTGGGGCTCGAATTTGTGATCGCAAGATCAAGAGTTGCGTACTCTGATGGCTGAGGGATACTCCATTGTATATATGGACCACATCTTTACCCATTCGTCTGTTGAGGAACATCTCAGTTCTTCCCGCAGTTTGGCGATTGTGGCCATGGCTGCTATGAACATTGGGGTATAGGTGGCCCTTCTTTTCACTCCATCTGTATCTTTGGGGCAAAGGAATACCCAACATTTGCATTGACATGGATGAGACTGGAGGAGATGATGCTGAGTGAAGTAAGTCCAGCAGAGAGAGTCAATTATACGGTTTCAGTTATTTGTGGCACTAAAGGAACAGCATGGAGGACATTAGGAGAAGGAAGGGAAAATGAAGGGTGGAAATCAGTGGGGGAGATGAACCATGAGAGACTGTGGACTCTGAGAAACAAACCGGCTTTCAGAGGGGAGGGGGGAGGGGAGGGGTGAGCCCGGTGATGGGTATCGAGGGGAGCACGGGCTGCATGGAGCTCTGAGTGTTCCACACAAACAGTGAATCACGGAACATGACATCAAAAATTGATGATGTGCTGAATGGTGACTAACATGACATAATTTAAAAAAAAAAAAAAAAGAATTGCACTCTCTATCCATGGCACCATCCGAATGCCCCCGACACAGGGTTTTTACCAACAGGTTCGTGGGGAGAAAACCACAACACATGGCCCTGATGTTCTCTAAGACACGAAATCATGCCCCTTAAGTTCCAGTGAAGTCACAGAATAAAACACAAGGTCATAGTGACGCAGTGACACAGTGACATTTAGGCATCAACTTTCTGGTTTACATGGTAATTCCATCTTTGATTTTTTGCAGAGCTGCCAAAATGTTTGTCATGATGGCCACGTTGATGGCATTCCCACCAGCAACATGAAAGGCTTCTGATTTCTCTACATCTTCCCCAACGTGCTTTTTTTTTCTTCTTTTTTCCCAAAGATTTTATGCATTTATTTGAGAGAGAGAGAGCTGGAGAGAGAGCGAGAGAGCACAGGCTGGGGGAGAGGCAGAGGGAGAAGCAGGCTCCCCACGGAGCAGGGAGCCCAATGACTCGAGACTCGATCCCAGGACCCTGAGATCAGGACCTGAGCTGAAGGCAGACACTTCCCCCCCTGAGCCCCCCAGGCGTCCCATGGGTTGACTATACTGTTGTAATGAAGAGACCCAAATACGCAGCAGCAAAGCCAGGATCCCATTTCTCCTCACTGTGTCCATCAGGCTGGCATTTTGCATCAGTTAGGGACTCTACTCCTCAAGTCAAGAGGCTGATTTTTGTCACCGTGTTTTTCTTCCATTTCATGGGATATTACACTCCTCTGTGTGACGGAGGTTGGGTTGTAAGAGTAGGAAAGAGGAAGGGAGTATGACAGCAGGGTGACTATCGTGAACAATGCTGCATCATACACTTGAAATTTACCAAGAGTAGTTCTTAACTGTTCTCATTTGAAAAGAAGGTCACTGCCCGACATCGGCCATATCAACATTTTTCTTGGTAACTCTCCTGAGGCGAGGGAAACAAAAGCAAAAATAAACTATTGGGACCTCATCAAAATAAAAAGCTTCTGCACAGCCAAGGAAACAATCACAAAATGAAAAGGCAACATGTGGAGTAGAAGAAGGATGGCTGTTTTTGTTGATAAAGGGCTAGAATCCAAAATGTATAAGAACGGACACAGCACAACAGCCCCAAACAAATAATCCAGGTAAACATCAGGCAGAAGACATGAACAGACTTTCTCCAAAGAAGACATCCCAATGGCCAGCAGACCCATGAAACAGTGCTCCACATCACTCGGCATCAGAGAAATGCACATCAAAATCACAACGAGGTCCCACCTCACCCCTGTCAGAAAGGCCAGAGTCAGAGCCAGAAGAACCAACAGGGGTCGGTGAGGAAGTGGGGAGAAAGGAGCCATCGTGCACTATTGGTGGGAGTGCGCACTGGGGCAGCCACTGTGGAAACAGCACGGAGGCTCTTCAAAAACTTAGAGATAGAGCCGCCCTACTATCTCATAATTATACTACTAGATATCTACCCAAGAATTACAGAAACAGTAATTCAAAGGGATGCATGCACCCCTGTGTTTACTGTAGCATTATCTACAATAGGCAAGTTATGGAAGCAGATGAATGGATAACAACAATGTGATGTAGACAGAATGGAATATTACTCAGCCATAAAAAAGGAAACCTCGCCATTTCCAGTGACATGGATGGAGCTAGAGAGTGTCGTGCTAAGTGAGATAAGTCAATCAGAGACAAACAAATACCACACGAACAAAGGGGGAGAAAAAGAGAGAGGCAAGCCAAGAACTAGAGTCTTAGCTACGGAGAAGAAGCTGCTGGTCCAAAGAGGGGAGGAGGGAGAGGTGGGTTAAGCAGGTGATGGGGATAAAGTGGGGCACTTGTGATGAGCTTGTACACCTGAAACTAATATTACTGTGTGCATTAACTACTCTGGAATTAAAACCTTAATCGAAAAACCCCCTTTCTAACAGGAAAAAAATAAAAACGGGTGACTATGAGGGGCTGGATATGTTAGTTAGCTCGACTGTGAAATCATTTTACAATGTGTACATATATCGAAATGCTGCATTGGATGCCTTAAATATATATAATTTTTGTTCATCAGTTATTCTGCAATAAAGTGGGGAGGAAAAAAAGAGAGAGAATATTGAGGACAGAGGGTCTAGTCTTGAGCTGCCCTGGTAATGGCGGACCTCACACCTGCCTCATGCGCAAGAGGGCTGAGTCACATGAGCACGCCGTGCTGCAGAGGCAGCTGGGAGCTTGGGCTGGTGGGCCAGCCCGCAGCAGGCTGAGCTCTGAGTAGCCGGGAGTAAGGACGGAGTGGACCCTGCAGGACAGGGAACAGTCTTCACTACGCACTGGTAAGTGAAAGAATTAGGACTGTCGTCTTTTTGTTTTCTGTTGTGGGTCCTTGTTTCTAAGGGTCTTTTTGGCAGAGGCATGGGATGTGTGTCCATGGAATACAGGTGCAGTCTGATCCCAGTAGCAGAGCACAGGGGAGGAATTGGGTTTTCTTGGAAAGAATGTTTCTAGCTCCAGGGGCGCCTGGGTGGCTCAGTGGGTTAAGCCGCTGCCTTCGGCTCAGGTCCTGATCCCAGGGTCCTGGGATCGAGTCCCGCATGGGGCTCTCTGCTCAGCAGGGATCCTGCTTTCCTCTCTCTCTCTCTCTCTCTCTCTCTGCCTACTTGTGATTTCTCTCTGTCAAATAAATAGATAAAATATTTAAAAAAAAAAAGAATGTTTCTAGCTCCGGAAGTTGGTTTTCCTTTGTTTGGGAGCATTATGACTCCAATGAGTGAGTTCTCCTGAAAGGCTGCTGGACCAAGTTTAGAGTACGTGGTCCTCAAGAGGGAAAGCAGTGACCTGAAAACCTGCCCTTTCTCTGTGTTGTTGCCTTCTAGGAGTATAAACAGAGATAAAGCTTCAGGTCAGGATCGTGCTTTCTCTTCTGAATGTATGCATTTCCCCCTTTTCTTTCCTGAAAATAAGAGATTCCATACCATCTGCAGGTGCTGTGAAATCCATTATTTTTCATCCTGTTTCAATGTGAGGTATTACGACTCAAGACACATCCTCGAGATCCTTGAATCAAAATCCACATGAATTGAGGATCAGGGAGTGAAAATTCCAAGAAAATTCAAAGAGTCTAGGGGAGACTCCAGGTTTCCTGATGATAAAACAGTATGTTTGCCAAAGTTGTCAATTCCCCAAAGATTGGTACCATATAGACTCCATAAATAACAACAACAACAACAAAAAAAAAAACCTTCCTTCAGAGAGCACCTTTAATTAGAGGTATTAGAAAATGAAAATATTAAAGAATTTCCATTTCGTTTAATTATAAGAAATTAATAAGTGCTTACAAAAACCTAAAATAAGAAACCCAAAAAAGTGGCCAGGCTATGTGCAGGTAGAAATAAAGCCCAAATTGACAATATTTTAAATATGAAGGTTAATAAACATAAGGGTTAATAAAGTGACTCTTTAGTCTTGACGTAAGGGATATGTCAGAAAAAAAAAATGACATCTTAAAACATCCCAGTTTTTGAAAAGAGAGCTCAGTCATTAATTATAATCTCACAAAAACACACAAACACGCTGCACATGTTGGTTAAATTAGCCTTAGAGTCTTATGGTTTTCATGTTGCAAAAGCATATTTTTAAGGGAAAAATCCATAGATAAGATCAAACACTTAGTTAAAAGATAGATGTTTCACACTGAGGAGGAAAAATAAAACCCACATGTTAACTGTGCAGAACAACTGTAATTAATAAAATTTTAACTGACAGCGTTATTAAAATACACTCCTCCATCTCTCAAGTTTTTGGATGAGTTAAAAAGAAAATTTTACTCTTCCCCACTGTGTTGTGAGCTAACGGAAAAATATGCGCGCTCATATCGCACCAACTATCCGTGGTCATGAAAAGCCTTAAAGAGCACTTTGTATCGAGACCTTTACTTATGCATTTACTTATTAAAATTTTTGTATAAATCTGAGTATAGTTGACGCATAGTGTTACATTACTTCCTGGTGTGTTACGTAGTGGTTCAGGCTCTCACCTGTTACGCTCGGCTCCCCTCCCCTCTAAGCCAGCTCCCACCTGTTCCCACACAACGGTGTCACAGTATAATGGACTCTGTGTCTTCTCCTGTGCCTTTTATTCTGGTAACTTCTTCGCTCCATAACCGGGAGCCTGGGCGTCCCACTCGCCGTTGCCCTTCTTAGGCACACCCACCCCACTTTCCTTGGGCAACCATCGGTTTGCTCTCTGTGTCCAGAGGTCTGATACATGTCTTTGAATTAGTGTGTTTGTTTCCTCTGGGAAATGCCCAGTAGAGGAATTATTGGAAAGTATGGTATTTCTAGTTTTAATTTTCTTTTTTTAAAAAAAGATTTTATTTACTCATGAGAGAGTGTGCAAGAGAGCACAAGCAGGGGGAGAAGGGGGAAGCAGGCTCCCCGCTGAGCAGGGAGCCCCATGCGGGGCTCGATCCCAGGACCCGGGGATCATGATCTGAGCCGAAGGCAGGCGCTTCACCCACTGAGCCACCCGGGCGCCCCAAAGATGCCGTCATCTTTCCGACAAATGCTTATTTCAATAGCAATCGTGTCCTAGAGTGGGAAACGCACTTCCTGAAATCCCTGAAAACCATTTATGAGATCTCACACTCAAAGTGGGAGTAGTTGAATGAATGACTACTTTCTCCGAAGGCTACTATTAAAATGAAAAATCACAGAGCAGAGGAAATACCGCTCGTGGGTATTCGGCAGCCCCTCATGTCCCTTTGAGCAATACTGGTTTTTTTAGTGAAGCCAGGAAACTCTTTTAAGAGAGCAGGTGTCAACTCTGCCGACGTGTCTCTCACTCTCCATGAGGGGAGAAACTTCCGGACCCTCTCAAGGGACAGCGTGAGAGTGGGTGGGACACACTCAGTAGGACAAACCCAGTGTTTTTCTGTGCCCGGGTCTTGACATTTCCTCCCATGCAAAAGACCCAGGTTTTTATGGCATTTATACGTCCTTAATACCAAGCAGAACTGTACAGGGCGGCCTCACCCAGCAAACTGCTAGAGGCACGCGCAGACGTGTAGACCCGTGTACCAAAGTCACGATTCGGCAGAGCCCGACTTCAGCCTAGGGTCTGGTGACATTCCCTTCTCCTTGTGGATTGTTCTCAAAACCCACAGATTATTTATTTATTTATTTATTTATTTCAGTGGGTTAAAGCCTCTGTCTTCGGCTCAGGTCATGATCCCAGGGTCCTGGGATCGAGCCCCGCATCGGGCTCTCTGCTCAGCAGGGAGCCTGCTTCTCCGTCTCCCTCTGCCTGCCTCTCTGCCTACTTGTGATCTCTGTCGGTCAAATAAATAAATAAAATCTTTAAAAATAATCCACTTCCAGAAGAGTCCTGGAATCATGTGGGCATCGATGAGCAAAATATCTTGAATTATTTCACAACGCCAACTTTCTCTTCTGGAGCCTGCTTTCACGGTTACACATACGTATCTGTGCTGTATCTGGGAGGGCAGGCCGCTGAGTGCTGGGAGCCCACCCTCCTCGCCGGCTCAGGGCAGGGCCGGGTCTCGGGGAGGCATCGTTTGTTTTTCCTTGCATGGGGGGGGGGGGTCTTCGCTTGTGAGGTGGTAAGGGCAGGTCTAAGCCGGGGCGGGGCGGCCTCTCCCAGACAGCAGGGCAAGGGAGGCCCATCTCTCATGGGATGGCAGGAGCATGACTCCGTTTCTAGGACGCCCCCTTAACTTTGGAATTTCACCAACAGAATATACAGTCCTATGGACTACGCCCCGCAAGCAACAATCCAAGATAAGACATGTAGAGTGGCATATACGTGTTTTTGAGTTAAATAGGTTCCCCCATGCCAGTGGGAAATGCTTCAGAGGAGCTTTGGGGTTTCTCGAAGTGCTCTCATTTCCCCGGAAAACCCATCCCAGGGCTTTTTTCCTTATCAGTCCTCTACGACGTGACCTGATAATATGCTTTCAGAGAACTCTCTGATTCTTTGCCCCACAGAATCTCTATACTCTAATTTATTTATTTATTTTGGATTCCCAGCTCGGGAGTGTTGAAAGAAGACAGGTTCTTTGCACTGGTCATGAGATGTGTTTTAATCTGTGTTGAAAACAGGGTTTTCGGTCTAGTGAGGTCTTTTTGCCTTCAAAGCCCCGGGAGAAGACTGCAGAGGCGAGATATACGAAAAGAGAGATTGCAAAAGCTCAAGGAACACCCATCCCATGTTTTCCTTTCTTTCTTTCTTTTACTTCCAGTGAGCTAATGCACAGTGTAATATTAGCTCCAGGTGCGTGATACAGAGAGTCAACAATCCTACACACCTGGTGCTCATCACACAGGCCCCGTCCCAAATCGCCATCCCCTGCATCTCTCACTCCCCATCCCCTTCCCTCTGGTGACCATCAGTGTGTTCTCTAGAGTTGAGTCTATTCCTTGATTTCTCTCCCTTCTTTTCCCTTTGCTCGTTTGTCTTTGTTTCTTAAATTCCACATACGAGTGAAATAATGCAGCATTTGCCTTTCTCCGAGGGACTCATTTCGCTTAGCATAATACCCTCTAGTTCCATCCAATGTTGCAAAAGGCAAGATTCCATTCTTTTTGACGACTGAGTAATATTCCATTGTGTGCACACACGCCGCATCTTCTGTAAACGGACCCTTGGGCTGCTTCCATAACTCAGCCGCTGTTAGTTGATAATGCTGCGAAAACACCCGTATTTTCAAGCGTGGGCCAGAAGGGGAAACCAGCGAAGGCGGGACTGATAAGAAACAGAACAGAAAGAGGAGACTGAGGAGAGGAGGGTCTGAGGGGCACAGGTGGGTGTCCGAGTGCAATAAATCGCGAGCATTAGTAAATCGTGGACAGACTCAACTGCTCAATAAGCAAGAATTAGGCAAAGAAAGCCTTTCCAATGTAGTTTGCTGTGTGCACTTTGAATTGTTTTAATTAAAAAAAAAAAAACATCAGATGAGCTCTGAGGGGCTCTGAGGGCATGAGCAGAGCTCACACAGTGCTGGCTGAGAGAGGCAGGTGGCCCTCCGCCCCCCACAGGGCCCGCTCGCTGCCCCTCCCTCAGCAGCAGGAGATGTGGGCCTCACTCTCTAGAGAAATCGGGCTCTGGGCTCAAGAACATGCATGCACAGCTGAGGAGGGGGAGACGCAGTCCTCAGAACGGGGCGGGGTGTGATGGGAAAATCTAAAGGAAGATCCTTGAGGTCCCCATTCTGTTCCCACACCAAATACTGGTGGCCAACAGCTTCCTTCTCTGGAAATTGTTATCTGATGAGTCTGACAATCCTGACAAAGGACCCACAAGTGAAGAAAGCCAGGTTCTCTCAAGGACACAGCAGGTTGGCAGCACAGGATGATCTGCCCCTAGGCAAGCCTCTCCCATCCTCCCAGAACTTCCAGTCTGCTCCTCCTTGCCCCACTCCCTGGAAGGACCCCCGAGGGAAAATGCACTCGCCCCTCCTACCCAGCTGGCTGCTCCTCCTCCACCTTCCCTGTTAGCTCTAGCTCTGCAGCTGGAGCCCTGGCTGAGCTCCGTCCGAGGGGAGCAGGCAGTGGCAGAGACAGTCCCCGCGGGGACCAGGATGGCCACACGAGCAAGGTACACAGTGATGCTGATGGCACAGGGAGCTCCAGAGCTGGACTGTCCTCCGAGCTCGCCCTGAGCTCACGCAAAGGGGCTCCGGGGTGGTTCTCCCACACCGAGCACGGATTTGATGGGGTTTAGGTCTGCTCCGTGCGGGGAGGGCTGCACCCGGCAAGAGGCAGTTTCTAGGGACGGACGAACTGCCCGCCCTCAGCCTTGCTGGGGCGAGTGGGTGACGCATCCCAGCATTTGCCCCAAGCGCCACAGCTCGAGGGTTGGCCCTCCTCCCTTTTGCCCCTTGGGACCTCGTGGACACATGTGTGGAAATGCCATCTGCTATGCTGACTCCCAGAGACGCACCTTTAGCACGGCCCCACCCCGGGCCCCAAAGGAGGAGACGTGACTTCCCGTAACTATCATGCTTGTGACACAGCAGGCATCCGGACCTTGCGTGCACGAGCAAACCGCTGCTCGTGCCCCGGCTCATTTCTGCTGCGTCCCCGGCTCGGGCTGGCTGCTCTGGCCCTGGTGTCGCCCACGAACACGCCGTGGCTTCTCCCCTTCCCTCCCATCCCGTCAGCGACTGGTCAGCAAGTCCTGTTGCTCTTCCTTCTGCACACAGCCTCTGTCTGTCCGCACGTGTGTCCCCCCCCCCCCCAGCTGCCACCTCTGTGCGAGCCTGGGCCTCTGCCTGGATCCTTTCAGGCCTCCCGAGAAGCCCCGACTTCACCTCCTGTCCCCCTGGCAGGGCCATGGGCGCTGCTGCTGGCACCAGTCTGCCCGCGACTCCCCTTCTACGTCTCCGCCAGTGCCCAGGGCCTTCCGTCCTATTCGGGAGCTCAGGGCGCCCTGTTTGGTCTCTGAACACACACTTTGCCTTGCTCTCCCCTGCTCACTCCGCTCTAGTTTCTCCTCCTCCAACCCTCCCGGCTTGCTCACGCTGTAGGGCCTCTGGCTGTTCCCTCAACGTGGAATGTTCTCTCTCTAGATGTTTCTATGGCTCATGCCTCCTTAAGGGTTTTCCTTCAACCTCAGCTTTCCCTGAAGGTCTAGGTAACATTGTATCTGCCCTCCACCATGCGCTTGCCGGAATATTGTGTACGTCCTTTATTTCCTATTTTTTTACTTTTAAAATTTCCTTTATTTCCTGTCTTTTTACTTTTAAAATTTTTTAAAAGATTTTATTTATTTATTTGACAGAGATCACAAGTAGGCAGAGAGGCAGACAGAGAGAGAGGAGGAAGCAGGCTCCCTGCTGAGTAGAGAGCCCCATGCAGGGCTGGATCCCAGAGGAAGGTAGAGGCTTAACCCACTGAGCCACCCAGGCACCCAAAACATTTTTCTATAAGAAAAAAATGTCGAGTACCTGGCTCAGTTGATTTCGACTCAGAGCATGATCTCAGAATCCTGAGATCGAGCCTGGCATCGGGCTCTGGACTCAGTGTGGGATGGTATCTGCTTGCGAGTCTTCCTCTCCTTCTGCCCCGCCCCAGCTCGCGTGCGCATGCGCAGTCTCTCTTTCTCTAAATAAATAAATACAATCTTAAAAAAGGAAAAATGCGATTCCAGCAAACCAGGTGGTTCAGCTGCGATAGCCTTCACATATCACAAGAATACAAACTCTGAATATGCTGACTGAAGCCGAAGATCTGATGGGGCTACAGCGGGGGGCGGGGAGAGGGGAACTGCGCGCCCTTCTGTGCAGAAGCATGTGAGTCTGCTAAACCCCTTCCTTACCCAGGAGGAACACCGTCGAGTGTGTGTGGCCAGCAAACCCTGTCCTCTGCTATGACAAATCTGCGCTTGTCCTCATCCCTGGAATTCTCACTCTCAGTCTTGTCCCTTTCAATTCTAGAATGTCCATAATTGTTTTTTTAATGGGTTCAAATTTCCTTGCTGACATTGGCCAGATTTTCGTTCAATTTTCGGTGTTTTCTTGACTAAATTAGTTGCTGTTATTTTAATGGTCCTAGTGCTGGCTTTTTTTTTTTTTTTTTAATCTGAATCACTTTTGAGCCAAATAGGATTAGCTACTTGTTTCCTTGGATTCTGATGGTATGGCATCCAAACAATTTTTTTTTTATATGAATGTGGGACATTGTCTATTAAAAAGTGTCATCTGGTTCATATTGTCTTTCTCCAGAGCTCCAGAGAAGAATCACCCTTTTCTTTTCTAGGCACGTTGTTGCTGTGTTTTGTGAGGGTTCCATGGAAATGCTTCTGGTGACACAGTCTCCTGAGAAAATCACCCTGAGCCTTTAAGAATTTTCGTTTTCAGTGAGAATGCTTATCGTCTTCTTCTCCTTCTTTTAAGATTTATTTGACAGAGGGAGACACAGTGACAGAGGGAACACAAGCAGGGGGAGTGGGAGAGGGAGAAGCAGGCCTCCCTCTGAGCAAGAAGCCCCAAATCCTAAAAAAATACATTAACAAATGGTGCCTCGATGTGGTTTAGCTAAACTGAGCAGAAAGTCGTGGATTAAAGCCTGTGCCCACGTTGCTGCCTGGGAAAGAAAAGTAAGATTAGCATCTCTTATGGACTGAATGTTTGGGGTCCCCCCAAATTTGTATGCAGAAACCTTCATCCCCAGGGTGATAGTATTTAGGGTGGGGTGTTTGGGAGGTAGATAGGGCTCGGGGCTGGAGGTGTCCTGAATGGGATTAATGTCCTTCTACGAAGAAGCAAGGGAGAGCTTGCGTCCTCTCCACTGCCCTCCACCCCAAGGGCAAGGTGACATCTGACTACCAGGAAGAGGGCTCCCACCAGGCACCAGATTTGCTGGAATCTTGGGACCTACCAGCCTTCAGAAATGTGAGAAACAGAGGTTTGTGGTTGAAGCCACTCCATCTCTGTTGCACCTGTTAAAGCAACCCGAACGACGTCCCTACTGGGTCTTGGCGAGGCCTGCATGCCTCTGCCGTCTGTCTACCCAACGGGGAGCAATGCTGCTAGAGAACGTGTGAGGACATCTACGGAGCTAGGAGTATTGATTAGGGTCCGTTTCACAGCCTGACAGAGATCGATAGCTCCAGGAAATAGACCTTCATTTCTCTCTCAAGGAACAGGACAGGGCAGGTGCTCCAGGTAACCTGGAAGCTTTACTCCATAAATCAAGGGCTTTGGTGTTTGCAGCCTGGTTGGGGTCAAAGCTGAGTTGTGGCCAGCAGGCGTGGAACATCACCGTCAGGTCTTAGGGCATACAGCTGGGGGCGTGAGCATAGCGGGGCCCCTCGTGGGGCGTCAAGGAGATGCGGGAGCGGCAGGCCCCAGGCTGTAGTCCGGGGCTGCTGGGGGTGTCTGGCAGGGGTGCAGGAGGCCAGGGATCCTGGGTGCATTGCCCACTCTGAGGAGCCTGCCGAGCCCGAATGTGTACAGAGAAAGTGGGCTTTGCTGCAGGCTTGTGAGCAGGGAGGTGGGTGTGGCACAAGAGGAAATAGATTTGTTGGCCAAAGTGAGGAGTTGCCCAAGGAGGCACCACCAAGGATCCGGGGAATTCTGTGGGTTAGCGGGTCTCCAGGGATGGATGTAGGTGGCTGGAGCTTGGCAAAGGCGAGGTAGGGGGAAGACACTGGGGTGTCTGGGCAGGCGCCACCCAGGGACGTGCTTGTCCACACTTGTCCATGCTCGTCCATATGTCCTACTACCTGCAGATGACAGTGGCGCTAGCATGACCAGCAGGGGAGACCTCCATGTGCCATCCCAGAGGCGACTTTCTTCACTTGGGTTCCTCCTGTGCACATGTTGGAGTACCTCCGGGTTTGCTCCAATCCCAGCTCCTCTTAGGGTGGTCAGTCCACTTCCAGGAAACAGGTGCAGAGGTCAGCCAGGTTCGCTTTTCCTGGGGCAGAGCTGAGAGGCATTTGCTCTCCTAAGTGTGGGGTCCAGTCCTCTTAGCATTTCGTCATTCCTCAGTCTTGAGGGACCGGGTGACCACAGTTGTGCCACTTCCTGCTGGAAAGGGGCACGGTGTTGGGGGTTTGGGGAATGAAACAACTTTGCACTTTGTGGAAACTATTTCCTAGCACTTGGCTTGACGTGTAAGGTCTGCATGACCAAAACATGAGCTCCCTCTCTGGTTCTTTCCGGGCAGGATGGGAAAACACATTTTTAAAAAATGACATATCCAATTAATGAGATGCAGAGGACAGACAACCCAAGTCTTCGTACTCCCTGTGACATTGATCTAATCCCTTGAAGAATCCTGAAAACAGTCCCGTAAACCAATCCGTTCCTGCAAGAATTTCTGGGGAAATGTGCTGCAGCCAAGTGGTTTGCTGTCCCATTGTTATCTAAGTGAGTTTTCAGTTTTGCAGAACTGTTCATATAACACAGCAAATGGTGTCAGCAAGGACGCATACTCCACCCTGTTTGGCAAGAATATGGTCCAAAGCAACGTGATTTTCAAGCCCCACTTTGGCCAACAAATCTATTTCCTCTTGTGCCACACCAACGAAAACACCAGTTTCTTTGGGTCATGGTTGGTTTCTTGAGTTGTTTCTGCCACTCTTTAGAAAGCAAGAAAATTATTTTTGTTGCTTGCTGGTCTTTTTTCTTTTCTTTTTTTCTTTTTACTTCTTCTCTCTCTTTTTTTTTTTTTTTTGGTCTTTTCTGTTTGTTATGTTACACATTTTTGCTAGATGGCACTGGGCATATTTTCATGAAATACAGCTGAAATTTGTCTGTGAGTGGAGGCAAGTGGATTTTTTTCTCTTTGAGAAAAAGAAAGTTCCCTGCTCTTAACCACGGACACTGCCGTCTTCTTAGGGGCCAAGGGGCAAGACTGCCCCTTCTTAGGGGCTGAGTTGCGTTTTCTGGATGCATATATTTTTTTTTTCCTTCTTATCCTTGAAAGAAAAGAGACCATATAAATTTCCAAAGTTGCTAATCTCAATTCAGTAATTTCTCCCATTATTCATATAAGAGATACCCCGCCATGTGAAAACCTGTATTAATTGAGAGATGAATGATGGAGTGTTGATGATAATTCTGGGATGCCAGTGAATACTCAAGTCTTTCTGATGATGCAAAAATAGTTGATGAAGCTGTGTGTTCCTTATTTTTTAAAAAGACTTATTTATTTTAGAAAGAGAATGCAGGTGAGCACGGGGGAGGAGCAAAGGGTGTGGGAGAGAATCTCAAGCAAGCTCCCTGTGGAGCATGAAGTCTGACCCAAACCTCCTGAGCCAAAATCAAGAGCTAGCAGCTCAACAGACTGAGCCACCCACATGCCCCTAAGTTGTATATTCTTTAGAAAGTACAGACATAAGGGCGTCTGTGTGGCTCAGTCGGTTAAAAGTCTGCTTTCAGTTCAGGTCATGATCCCAGTGTCCTGGAATCCCTGCATCGGGCTCCTTGCTCAGTGGGAAGCCTGCTTCTCTCTCTCCTGCTCCCCCTGCTTGTGCTCTCTTTCTCTGTAAAAAAAAAAAAAAAAAAAAAAGTACTGACATAATATTAGCAAACTGAATCCAACAATACCAAAAAGAAAATGATTCACTACAGTCAAGTGGGATGTATTCCTGGGATGCAAGGGTCGTTTGATATTTACGAATTGATGTGATACATCACATCAACAAGAGGAAAAAAAACCCATATGAACATACCAACAGATGCAGAAAAGCATTCAACAGAACACATCATTCATTCATGATAAAAATGCTGAGCAACTGGGTATTGTATGTAGGTGATGAATCACTAGATGCTACTGCTAAAACCAGTATTACACTATATATTAACCAACTAGAATCTAAATAAAAATTGGGAGGAAAAAATCCAAATCAAGCAGACTGCAGAGTGGGGAGATTGTCTCAGCAGAAAGAGCTGGAGAACGTTTACAACTCCATCATTATCCCGCGGTAGCAGAGTGCACCAGGAGGAATGTGGGAGGGCTCCCCTCACGGTGGAGCACCTCCATCTGGTGGTGCCTCCTCTGGGCCCACCATGGAAGAGATTCATTAAGCCAACCTGAGCCTAGATTTGCTTTGTTCCACAAAACATCAAAGGGCTCAAAGTTGTAGTAGATTCCGTGACATTTTTCAAAGCCAAGTTGCTGTGGTGAATAACTGGGCATTCTTGATACGTGGATATGAAACATGTGTACAGAGAAACGAAATAACATTACAGTTTATAAGTCGTGTAAGTGGAAAATGCAATGTCTTAAAACTCTATTTAAAATTGGCACCCAAACAAACAAATGAAAAACCCACAAAAAAATGCTCAACAAAATGTTTTTTTTTTTAAGATTTTATTTATTTATTTGATAGAGAGTGATCATAAGTAGGCAGAGAGGCAGGCTGAGGGAGAGAAGGAAGCAGGCTCCCCACTGAGCAGAGAGCCTGATGTGGAACTTGATCCCAGGACCCTGAGATCATGACCTGAGCCAAAGGCAGAGACTTAACCCACTGAGCCACCCAGGTGCCCCAACAAAATAGGTTTAGAAGGAACATACCTCAATATAATGAAGGCCAGATATGAGAAATCCACAGCTAATATCCTATTCAGTGGTGAAAAACAGAGCTTTTTCCCTAAACTCAGGAACAAGACTAAGATGTCCACTCTCACCACTTCCATTCAACATAGTACTGGAAGTCCTAGCCACAGCAATCAGACAAGAAAAAAGAAGTAAGGGTCATCCAAATTGGTAAGGAAGAAGGAAAACATTCACTACTTGCAGATAACATGACACTATATATATATAACCCAACAGATTCCATCAAAAGCTACTAGAACTGATAAATGAATTTGTTAAGGTCCCAGGGTACAAAAGGAATACACAGAAAGTCATGGTATTTCTATACACTAATAATGAAGTAGCAGGAACAGAAGTTAAGAAAATAATCCCACTTAAAACTGCACCCAAAAGAGTAAGATATCTAGGAACAAACTTAACCAAGGAGGTGAAAGACCCGTACTCCGAAAACTATAAAACATGGACGAAAGACATTGAAGACGATAGAAACAAAAGGAAACACATCCCATGCTCATGGATTGGAAGAACAAATTTTGTTAAAATATCCACACTACCCAAAGCAATATGCAGATTTAATCCAATCCCTGTCAAAATACCAACAGCGTTTTTCACAGAACTGGAACACACCATCCTAAAATTTGTGTGGAACCAATAGCCAAAAGCAACCTTGAAAAGGAAAAACAAAACTAGAGGCAAGACAATCTCAGATATCAAGTCATACTACAAAGCTACAGTCATCAAAACACTATGGTGCTGTCACAAACAGTCACATAGATCAACGGAACAGAATAGAAAGCCTAGAACTAAACCCATTCGTATATGGTCAATTAATCTTAGACAAAGGAGGCAAGAATATACAACAGGGAAAATACAGTCTCTTCAAAAAATGGTGCTGGGAAAACTGGAGAGCTCCATGTAGAACGAAACTGGAGCATTTTCTCGACCACACACAAAAATAAGTTAAATTGGATTAGGGACCTAAAAGTGAGACCTGAAACCATAAAAATCCTACAAGTGAACACAGGCAGGAAGGTCACTGACATTGGCCATAATGACTTCTCTGACAGGTACTCATAATCATGAATGGTTTTGTTGTGTTATGACGGTCACTTACATGTACTTTATAGAATTCCTAGTTGGCATGGCTCCTCCCACTAATGCAAAATTGAGGTAATGAGTGGGTCCTCTTTCTCTCCCTGGAAACTGGTCTTGAATTAAAACTCCTAGGCCCAGACAATCCTCCTTTTGTATGTGTGTTTATTAGTTGCTTTTATTGAACACCCACGAATTTCACTTAAAGGATGTTGCCTCTTCAACTCTGGTGAGGGAGAAGCCTCTGGGTCCTCCCAGCAGACAGAGTGTGCGTGTGGGCGGGTAGGACACTGGGATTGCGTCTAGCCCAGCACTATTATGTACCAGACCTTTGAAGTCCTTCTGCAATCTGTCAAGAGTTTTGTACCGTCTGAACTTCCCTGCATCACCCAGCCTGACCTGCCAGCGTGGCATTGGACAGAGCCAAGTGTGGAGATCGCACCAAGTTGGGCAAATGCAGAATCTCTGTAAGCCCACACACATCAGTAGATGAGGGTTGGTGGAAAATAACTTTCCTCTTCCATGGATTGATGTCCTCCAAAATCCATTTCCATGAGCAATCTCTAGATTATTCCTGATGTAAATATGCAAATTCTGAAGTCCTGTCCGCATGTAAAATTTCTCTTCCAGAACCTGATTTTACACCTTCCACCCTTCCATTCTGATTCCCAGCTGCTGATGGGATGGGGAGTGCATCTGAGGGAAATTGCTATTATTTTTTTTTCCTTGCACGGAGCCTTCCTCTGACAAGGCAGTAACAGCACCTCTAAGCCAAGGAGTGGCTTCTTGAGCATCTCTAACAGGCTGCATGCCAGGACCATGACATATTTTCTTGGAAACCCACCTAACGATGGAATTTCACCTAATGGGGATAGTCAGAAGATAAAATTCCTAGGAACTTTCTTTTCCAGGCAACAGCCCAATGGTCTAAATAAGATATCTACAATGACATAAAACAGTTTTTGGTACAAATGAACATTTTATTATGTAAGAGCCTTTGATAACAGAGGACTGACCAAGAGCAGCAAAGCATCTGAAACCTGGCTAGTGGTTCCTAAATGCTCCAGGCTACTCTAAAACATCAGGACAGAGACACTCCTGATTCCCCACGCTTGGGGAGACCCACTTGGTAGGGTCTACTGAGTAAGTTGACTACTGAGAGTCTTTGCTAACACTCCCATCAGGGACTTCACGGCCAACACAGTGAATCTCTGTATTTCTACCATTTGGTAAATGTTTGTTTGACTGAATGTCCTTGTCTCTGTGTTTTAGTATTTGAGCAGAAAACACAACCACGATTTGGTCTGCTCTAGGGAGGCAAAATCCGGAGCATATTAGAAGGGTTTGGGCATACCCGCGGCTTGCAAATGCTTATGATATCCTATTTGAATGAGCCAAGCCCCAGTTGCTCTAAACAAATGGTTTGCTTCAATTCATGAAATCACACGGAGCTTTCCTTTTCATGCAGGTGGGTCCCAAGAGGTAAGAGATTCTTTGTCATGGCCATAAAAAGTCTCTGAGTTGTCGTCGCCTTAAAGCCATAAATTAAGGATCTGAACTTAACGCTCTTCTTCAGTTTTCCACAGGCATCACAAACAGTCCCTGGGCCCTACTATTCTGGAATTCCTAGGACTTCCCATGTTGCTCTGTAGAAAAGGCAACCTTGTTCTGCACGGTCTTGCTTGCTTCCACAGACTGCAGTAAGAACTCTGTCATTTTGTCACCAGATCCTAAGAGCTTCTAGGATCTCAGCCACTAGCATATTAATGAGAATGTCACTGTCACTGGCTTCATCACCACCAAACACCCTGTATTCTCCCAAGCACTGGTGGTTTGCAACATGCTCTCCACTCTTAATTTCTACCCGTGCTGCGTTTTTTTTTTCCCCCCAAGCAAAGATACCAACTCCTGCCAACTCAAGCAAGTCTATGGTATAATCTCAAAGCAAGGACCAGAATGGTGTCATTTAGACATTAGTCTAGTCGCGTTGCTTCTCTGCCAAAGACTTCACTGGGACTCCTGCCCACAAAGATGTCCTTTTGAGATGAAAACATCTGATTTGGTCTGCCCCAGGAGAACAACCGATGCTCAATTCGGAAGTGAAAACGTCCAGTTCAGTTCAGGTCACCGTGACCAGTTACCGCGAAGGGTGTGCGCTCCCACTTGCAACACAGCCCATGATCAGCATTCAAGATCTGCTCTCATGGCAACTTTCCAGTGAACAGGACAGTATTGTTCTCTGTAACCACCATGCTGTGCACTGAGACCCAGAACATACTCACCTTCTGTCTGGAAGTTTGTCCTTCTGGACCAACCTTTCCCAACTCTCCCCACCTCAAAACCCTGGTAACCACTACTCTAGTCTTCATTTCTGAGTTGTTGTTGTTGTTTTTTAAGATTCTATTTATTTGAGATAGAGCAAGAGGAAGTGATCGAGAGAGCACAGACGGCTAGGCAGAGGGAGAGTAGAATTAGGCTCCCGGCCAAGAGGAGAGCCCAATGTGGGACTCGACCTGAGGACCCCAGGATCATGACCTGAGCCAGAAGCAGACACTTAACCCACTGAGCCACCCAGGTGCCCCATTTATTGTTTTTATTTAACAAAATTTTTTTTTATTTTTTAAAAGATTTTATTTATTTATTTGACAGAGACAGATCACAGGTAGGCAGAGAGGCAGCACAGAGAGAGGGGGAGGTAGACTCCCTGCTGAGCAGAGAGCCTGATGTGGGGCTCGATCCCAGGACCCTGAGACCATGACCTGAGCTGAAGGCAGAGGCTTAATCCTCTGAGCCACCCAGGCGCCCCTTTATTTTTAAATTTAAGACTATTTCATTTAATGTAATGTCTTCTAGGACCATTTTTCATGGTGGAGTAATATTCCCTTGTGTGTATGTGTACACACATGTGTGTGGTGTACACACTCTCTTCCTGTATTTCTATGTTTCTGTTTGGAACCTTTCCTTTCTGCCTGAAAAAGTCCTGCTTTTGAGCAGATAGCAAGGAACTGTTTTTATTTGTCTGAAGATTACTTAGTATTTTTTTTTTGGAAGGATATTGTTCCTTGGTATAGACTTGGAGGTGGGAGTTATTTCCTCCTACCAATTTAGAGATGCCCCTCTGTTGTCTCCTGGCTTCCATGGCTTCTGCTGAGACACAGAGAAGACAGCCCTGCTCTCGCCACTTTGGCTGTGTGCCTCTTTCCCTCTCAGGCTGCTTTTATTTGTCTCTGTTTTCTGGGGTTTTCACTATTGTGAAAGCACTATTGTGCTTGGACGAGTTCCTTTTGCACTGACCCTGCTGGGGCTCACAGAGGCTCTTGGATCTGTGGGTTGATGTCTTTGATCAGCTTTGGAAACATATTGTCCTTCTGTATAATTCTCTTTTCTGCTCAGATCCCACGTGCCAGACCAAATGTGTTCAGTATTCTTATGCCCTTTGTTTTTTTGTTTTTAATTCTTTCTCTACTTCTGTGTGGCTATTGTCTCTATACCTCTGGTTTATTAACCCAGTTTTCTGCTGCTTTTTTTTTTTTGCTGTGAATCCACTGACTGAAATCTTCTCTGAGCTACTGCAGTGCTTGGTGCTACATTTTCAGTTAAATTTATTTTTATTGATTACAGTCCTGTGGTGAAAATTTTAAATAATTTACTTATTTTCTTAATCTCTTCCTCCATTCCTGCATTAATCTGCTATTTTACAGACTTTATGTTGGTAATTTGAATCTGTATCATTTGAGATTCTTTTCCTTTGACTTATTTTCCTTTGGCCCTTTTGTCTATGGTCCTGTCTCTTGGCTTGACTAGTACTTTTTGACTGAATGCTGGAAAAGGTGTATAAGCATTGTAGAGGCCCCAGCTGTCCTCCTCTAGAGAAGGCCTGCCTTTCCCCCTGCCAGCTAGATTGCTCCAAACTGTATTTTAGAATACGCGATAATCATGCAGTTTGAACTTGATCAAGTACCTCTTATCACTCTTCTTTCTAGAGTAGCTGCAAGAATTCACAGTGTTGCAGATGCAATTTTGGTTAAAAGTCCCTTCGTTAGTGTTCATTGCCATTTTAGCTTCCGGGAGGCTCGCACAACACCTATCCAGAGAGAAGTTCTTCACATCGTGAGAGTTTCGAGCTATCTGAAAAGCATTAGACCACCTACTTATCTTTTTTTTTTTTTTTAATTTTATTTATTTATTTATTTGACAGAGATCACAAGTAGGCAGAAGGGCAGGCAGACAGAGAGGAGGGAAAGCAGGCTCCCCACTGAACAGAGAGCCCGACGCAGGGCTCCACTCCAGGACCCTGAGATCGTAACCCAGGCAGAAGCCCAACCCACTGAGCCTCCCAGGCACCCTGACACCTACTTCATCGCAAATGGAGTGCCTCTTGTGGTCCTTGAGGAGGAGAAAGAATTTGGAAACTGTCACAGCTGGGGGTGGGGCGCCCTCTGCCTGTGTAGATGCCACGCATCTTCAAGCATTCTGTTCACCCTGGGTGTTGGATAGCCACCTGCTGGCTATGACTTAGAACTTTCCATTTCTTAGTGGTTTATAGTTTATGTGTGTCTGTATTAGGAAGGCGATTCTTTGTTTGAAAAAGAAATCCCAACTTTGGAGGGCAATCTGACTGCAAGCTCTGTCCCCACGTTGATCACTAGGGTTAACTGGGCTGATGTGGCTGGCTAGACAGTGTCTCCCTCGTCCCTCGCTGCTCCACGTGGCGAGGACACCTGCCTTGACAGAGGAGGAGTGCTTCTCTATCGAGTGTTTACAGGTGACTGCGCTCCCCTCCTAGGACCTCCAGACAAGCCCTCGTGGACCACTTGTAGGAAAAGGTAGGGGAGTCAAGCTTCCATAACTCCAGACACACAGTCAGATGAGGCTTGTGTCTTTCTTAAAAACACATGCGCCCCTCACCCCAGCCTTCTGACTTCAGGAAAAGTATGATCTACAATTATGAGTGTTTCATTAAAGAATATTGAAACACTGGCCTCTCTCTCTTCCTGGCAAGATTCCATATTACAGGGAAAAAATTAATTTCAAAGCAAATATATTTCTCAGTTCCTCTGTACAAGAAGCAATTTTTTTTTTCTTTTAGAAAGAGAAGACTTTTCCCTCCCTGATATCAAAATGATACCAAAAAGAAGTCATCTTTTACTCTCTTCTTCATGGACATTAAGGAGCTCCTGTAAGTTGTTTCAGATTCGTGATGCTCACAGATGCATATCAGTTAATATAAAAACACCCAATAGTAAGCTCATTCAGCAGTTCTTAAAGGAGCTTTGTTTATATGCAAATCTTAGAACAGCCCAGTTGGTCTTGAAGGTTCAAGATGAACAACTTAAGATTCATTCTTCTCCTTCGGGAGAAGCAGAAGTGACACTGTTGGTGTTGAAAGCGTAAACACAGCCCATATGCTTTGCTTTCGCGCTGAGTTGAGAACTCGGCCCGAGATGGCTCTCCACCTCTCCCACCCCGTGCCTCTCCCAGTCCTGGTGCATCCTTGGGGCTTGCTCTCTCAGGCTGGGGCACAGCTCCCTGGGCAGGGCTCAGCAGACCCTCAGAGCTTACCCGGAGTGGGGAGGCTTCACCTCAGATGGCTCAGAGAGGACACCTGTGGCGGAGTCAGCCCACCTGGGGGCCCTGGCTACACAGGCTAGGCACTTCCATCTGCTTTCTGCCGGCAGTTCCCTGCGCACGTGGTAGAGTGCTCCGCAGTAAAACTGGATCCTTCGGGAGCACTGGTGTTTCCCGGAGAGTGAGCACTTGTCAAGGCTTGTGGAAAGAGCATTCCTATATTCCTTCTTCCACCCAGGATCTGACTTCCTGACCTAAGCTTGTGGAGCCCATGTTGAAGACCCAGGCAAAAATCCATCGCTCATGGTGGTCCAGGCCCACTGCTAGCACTCCCTGGGCACCCAGCTTGGGCTCCTCGGGCAGGACCTCCTGGTAACTGAGGCAGAGACGCAGCTATCTGGACACCAAGCTCAGAAGGAAGGTCAGAAGCACAGGCTACAAGCTGAGAAATGTGGTGCTGCTCCAGGGTCAGGACAGGAGAGAGAGAGAGAGAGAGAGAGAGAGAGAAGACATCAGCATCACCGTCCAGAGACACACCTGCAGAGTGCACAATGCTGGTCCCTGTCCGGGCACTTCCATCCTTAACCAGCGAGCTGAACAGAGGCATCTGTGACCTGCGGGGAACAATAAAGGCAAGAAAAGGGACCAAGTCCCTCTATCCAATATATCCTGTTCCCCCAGCCTTGGGGTACAGATGCACGCAGGGCTGATGCTCAGTTTCTGCCACTGCTTGGACGTGAGCCTCTGCTCTGTTAAGAAGCCGCCCTGTGGGTCATGGCGCCTCATGTCTGCGCTGGGAACCCCCTGAGCAGGACACATGACCGCCTCTGAATCATTTGTCCTGTATCGTCCCCTCTCCACCGGCCACCTTCCAGTAACGGTTTCGTCGTCTTCGTCTTTATACCTGCTGTCCCCTCTGCCTCCCGTGCAGGACCAGCCTGTGTCTCTCCTTGTGCCGCCTTCCCGGGGCTTCCCAGGCAGGCGCGGTGCCCCAGGCCTCCTCGTCGCTGGGCACCTGGGGCCGGCCTCGGTGAGTCCCTGAGGTCGCTCTGAGGAGGTCCTGTCTTACCTTTTCCTTTGGTCCCTCCATTCCTCCAAACAGGCTTAGCAAAGGGCCAGGCCTACAGTAGGTGCTCAGTGAGAGCAGGAAGGCAAGGACGTCTCCCTCCGCAACCTGGGCGATCTCCAGGCACCCCCTCCCCGTCCACCCCCTCCCTGGCATCTGCGGGGGGGGGGGGGCGGGGGGGCAGCGTGCACACAGAGAAACACCCCCGCGTCCAGGCTCCCCGGGGAGCGAGGGGCCCACAGAGGGTGAGAGAAGGGGGTGGGGTGCAAGGCCTGCTCGCAGCTGGACTGTGGCTGCTGGCCCGCAGGGTTTACCCCCAGCCCAGATGCGGGCCCGCCCGGCAGCACCCCATCCCTCCCCGCCGAGCCTGCTGCTGTCCCAGGGCCCGAGCAGGACGCGGTGGGGGTGCGGGGCAGCCTGGGGCACCGGGCACGGCCTCGGCGGGCGGACCGCAGCCTCTGCACCCGGGGGTGGCCCCGCAGCGCCCCCCGCAGAGCCCTCCGGCCTGGGACGCGGGCTCGGGGCGCCCGACACCGGGTGAGGGGCCTCGGCCTCTCCCGCTGGAACAGCAGCACGTTCCTCCGCTGCGCGACTCCGCTTGCGAGACCTGCCGTCTGCACCCCGCAGGGCGGGGAGGGGCAGGCGGGAGGGGGCAGGCGCGGAGCAACCTCTTTGGCTGCGGCGCTCGCCGGGTGCAGGGCCGGGCAGGGCCGGGGGCTGTGCCGGGGCTCCACCTTCCGGCCGGCTGCGGTACTGCACCGAGAGCCGCCGCCCTTGCCCGCGGAGCCTGGGGGGACCGGCCTGAGGGCCCTCAGGCTCCCTGAGGGGCTGGGGACCGTCCTCTCGCGGGAGCTCTGCCCTGCATGGGCATGGGGCAGCATTGGGTCCACTCCGCCCCCTTTTATTTTAGAAGCAAAGTCAATGTACGAACAGATAAAATCACAGCAGATGGGAAGGGAACCGTGCACGGTCTCGAACCAGCTTTCCGCAAAGTAGAAACTAGTAACGTCCAACAGCTGCAAACCAGCTATTTTTCTGCTCATCTTTGAAACGCATCAGTGTTCTATACCTTTTATTCTTTTTTTTTTTTAAGATATTTATTTGAGAGAGAGAGAGAATGAGAGAGAGGAGCGAGCAGGAGAGGGAGTGGTCAGAGGGGGAAGCGGGCTTCCCTCGGAGCAAGGAGCCCCATGCAGGGCTGGATCCCGTGACTCCAGGATCATGACCTGAGCTAAAGGCAGATGCTCAACCCACTGAGCCACCCAGGCACCCCTGTTCTATATCTTTTAAATAAAAGATTCAAAATAGCTAATAAGGAATTTAATTTTAAAAATTTTATGAAGGGGTGCCTGGGCGGCTCAGTGGGTTAAAGCCTCTGCCTTCTGCTCAGGTCAGGATCCTGGAGTCTGAGGATCAAGTCCCACGTCAGGCTCCCAGCTCCATGGGGAGGCTGCTTCTCCCTCTGACCTCCCCTCTCATGCTCTCTCATTCTGTCTGTCTCTCTCAAATAAATAAATAAAATCTTAAAAAAAAAAATCCAACCAACAAACCATTCCGTGAAATGCTTTCTTCTGTCTCGACAAATAGTTCGTCATATTATCAGAATAAAAAATGAGGAAAAAAATGTGAAATGAGAAAGTCAACAATGTAAGAGAGACGCTTGAATTTAACTACTATTATGAGGACAGGATATGTTGATACCAGGGCTGGCAATATTTACATAAGTAACAAAATTAAGACATATGTAATAACTAAACTAGTATAAATTTGTTTCATGTAATTCATTTTTGTTTTCAGAAGAGTTAAGTGCATAATTCGTCATGTAACAGGTGGCAACCATGCCAAATTAGACCACCTTTCTTGACCTGAGTCATTGTGGTTCTTGGATAATTTTTGTTGATTTCAATTTGGAGGAACTTTGCTTCGTTGATGCAGCCGTAACTGGGATGACCAACTCTTCCGAGAATACTTAGATTCCTAAATAAGCTGTGAATTTGATATATTATTTTAAATATTTTATTTATTTATTTGACAGAGATCACAAGTAGGCAGAGAGGCAGGCAGAGAGAGAGGGGGAAGCAGGCTCCCTGCTGAGCAGAGAGCCTCACGTGGGGCTTGATCCCAGGACCCTGAGATCATGACCTGAGCTGAAGGCAGAGACTTAACCCACTGAGCCACCCAGGTGCCCCTGAATTTGGTATATTTACTTAATTTCACAGACAGCCATGCATGCTGGCCAAGCCCACGCCACTCACACACTGATTGGAATCCAAGCCTGGATTTGTAGGGTTCAGACTGGTGTCCTTCATTCCTGTTTCTGGCTCCTGCGCGTGCTGTCCACACCACTGAAATGACGGTCCTCGACCGGTGTTGTCATCATCATCCCAGCTTCTCTCAGGAGTGGTTCACGCTGGCTGTCCATGCCATCCGGCCAGTGTAGCCATCGCAGCTTGTGATGACCTACTTCTGCCCTCCTCTTGATCTCCTGCCTGAAATGCTGACTCTGCCAATCTTCAGACACCCTTGCCCTCCGGTGCTCACAAAACCCCATCAAAGGCTCATTCTCAGGGCACCTGGGTGGCTCAGTGAAGCCTCTGCCTTCAGCTCAGGTCATGATCTCAGGGTCCTGGGATCAAGCCCCACGTGAGGCTCTCTGCTCAGCAGGGAGCCTGCTTCCCCCTCTCTCTCTGCCTGCCTCTCTGCCTACTTGTGATCTCTGTCTGTCAAATAAATAAATAAAATACTTTAAAAAAAAGGCACCTTCTCCAGAAAGGCTCCTCTGGCTTCACTCAACTCCTTCTGGCCTTTCCCGAACTCCTCACCCCCTTCCTACTGCACACCATGCGGGATCAACGGACACTACCCTTGAATGGACGTGTTTCTGCAAGAATGAATTTCTGTGCATCTAATCTCATTCTTCAAATTCCCTTTCTTACAAAACCAGAGTGGAATTCCTTTGGGCGTAAATGCTTTGGTGGGGTGAGGCAGCACTTCCACCACCAGGAAGAATTCATTTTTTGGTCATTTTTTTCCTAACCGATTCCTTTCGTTAGTAGTCATTGGTCTGTTCAGGTTTTCTCTTTCTTTCTGATTCAGTTCTAGAGGATTATGTGTTTGTGGGAATCTACCCGTTTCTTCTAGGTTGTCACCATATTGTATGTTAGATCCCCATGACTTATGTATTTTCTAATTTTCCCCTCCGCTGCCCTCCACTTCCCCTCCTCCTCCTTCTCTTTAAGGGTCCACATGTAAGTGAGCTCATACAGCATTGGTCACCTTCTGCCTGACTTATCTCACTTAGCATAATGCCCTCAAGGTCCATTCCTGCTCTTGTACATGGCAAGATCTCTTACTGTTTTACGATGAATAATATTCCTTTGGATACCTACAGTACGTTTTCTTTGCTCCTCCTCCATCCGTGGACACTTGGGCTGTTTCCGTATCTTGGCTATTGTGCACAATGCGGGGGCAGGAACCTTTTTGAGTTAGTGTTTTCCGTTTTCTTCTGATAACTATCCAGAATGACTGGATTATATGCTATCGCTGTTTTTAATATTTTCTGAAGAAGCCCCATCCCGTTTCCGCAGTGGCTGCCCTGATTGGCGTTACCACCAACAGAGCACCAAGGTCTCTTTTCTCCACACCCTTGCCCACACTTGTCATTTTTTGGTCTTTTTGAAACAGCATGTCTAAAAGGTGTGAGGTGACAGCTCACTGTGATTATTTGTCATCTGGTCTGTTTTGAGGCGAGCAGGAATTTTCTCTGCTCTGTGTCTATGTGAGTGTTTAGGGAGATGCACCATCTATGCCGTCTCTACTGTCACCACCTTCCCGGATTCTCCGCGTGCTACCGTAAAAACTGAGGCATGGGAAGATTAATCTGTGCATTGAATTTGGGTGATTGCTTTGGCAAGGAGCCAAGGCTGGTTTCTGAGCAATGGGTGTGTCATCAGACCCGCTCGTGTGAAAGATGAACTTGGCGGAGGTTCGGCGATAAAAGATACTGCAGTGGGGAAGGCCAATTATGCCAGCAGGCCAGTAAGACAAAGAGGGCACGATGCTGAGGGCAGGTAAGTGGGAATGGCGCGGCGCAGGTGGGCGTGAGAAACACAGCGCAGCAGGCTGAACCAAGTAGCTTGGGGATGGGGGCGCGGGGAAGAAGGAGGGCTGGCATCAGAGTCAACTGGAAATTCCTGGGATGAATGTCTGGGACAGGGCACTGTCGTCCAACATCAGTGAGGAGGAGGGCGGGGATGGCAGCCGTGAGGGTGGTGGGGGTGAAGGGAGGAGTGTGACCGAGTTTCCAAAAGCAAGTCTGGTGACTGAGGGGTGCCTGGCTGGAGATGTGTGGGGACGGAGGGAGCTCAGGGACAGACCCATGCCAGACACACAGAGACCAAAACTGTGGCAGACGTGGGGCTTAGCTGTACAACGTGGGGTCTGTACAATGCTGTCTGTGGACCTACACCTGTACGTATGCACCTGCAGACGGAGAGGCCTCCGGCCACGCCCCGTGTCACTCATGCACACGTGTCACAGGGTAAACAGCACCTCCGAGGCTGGGCCTCCGGGGGGTTCTCGGGGGGCTCCTGTGCCTGTGGCTCACTGCTCTCCCCCCTTACTGCACTTTATAGCATTGAGAAGGTGAAGCTGGAATCCGTTTCTCCACCTGCCTTCAGTCTTTCCCAATCAGGGTGAAACCTGCTATGTGGATAGTCCTCCCTTTTCTGTGCTTTTTGTCCCTGTGCACTTTGATGTTTTGCTTCCTTGACCTCTGCGGTGGGGGTGTCAGAACACAGCATGAGGGCAGGTGGCCAGGTTTCTGCAGTCGCCCCTCCCAGGGCTGCAGAAGCACAGGAGGGCTCCCACTCAGGGCTCCAGGGACGTATCTACAGCAGGAACGACACAGCTCCAGGGATGACACCTGTTAAAACCAAACCCCGCGTCCAATGGGCTGGCATCACACAGGAAATTCACCAGTTTATGCAACAGAAGTCAGCGGCGTGGCTACTTTAGGATTAGTCTGGTTCCGTGTTTTCAAAGCTGCGATTTCTCCGGATCTTTCCGTCCTGCCTCCCACGGTGTCAGCTTTGTCCTGAGGCTGTTTCCACCACAGGGGCAATGCCGCGGCAGCTTCTCCAGGCTTTATGTGGGAACCCGATACTGTCTGGGAAGGGGGGGGATGCGTTCCCAGTGAGGCTCCTGGGAATTACCCAGATGAAGCCACATAAATTACACCACCAAGCTGTCATCAGCGGCCGTTTCCAGGCACAACACTGTGAACATTTCATGTCACTAGAGAGAAAGAGAACATTCTAGAAGCCTTCCCTGACAAAAGAGCAGGTAGCCATAAAATAAAATAAAATAAAGTAAAATAGCACAATCAAAAGCTAGAGACAATAAAGCAGTACTTCTGTTTACAACAAACTGTGAAATGTCAGGAAAGGCTGGAGATGTTTAAGGTGCACGAGGAGTTATGTCCATAAGGAAGCTACAGGACCAAAGGCAAAAACCAAGAAGAGGAAAGCTTGGGATTCAGTGAGCAGAGGATCCAACACGGGAGGACAATAAGACAAATTCCAGAATGAAAACCGTTTGTCAGATCTGAATTCAGAGCAGCCGGTTTGCGCCGGCGCAGGAGGACAGAGGCTCTGGGGAGGGGTTAATTGTCCCTGGTGTATGATCTCATATATTTTATAATTAAGAAATAAAATAGAGGGGCGCCTGGGTGGCTCAGTGGGTTAAGCCACTGCCTTCGGCTCAGGTCATGATCTCAGGGTCCTGGGATCGAGTCCCGCATCGGGCTCTCTGCTCCACAGGGAGCCTGCTTCCTCCTCTCTCTCTCTGCCTGCCTCTCTGCCTACTTGTGATCTCTCTCTGTCAAATAAAAAAATAAAATCTTTAAAAAAAAAAAAAGAAATAAAATAGAGAGACACTTTACAGATGGGATGGAGCGCCCAGGGGATAGTGAAGGAGAGATGCTTACAAAATTAAGCACCTAAAAATCAAGATAATTATTAATTTCCAGGGAAGCAATGCCGGGCAAGAAAGGACAAGAAAGCACTATCTTGTGTTTATTGGACTCTGCAGTGAACAATACTTACATAATCGAAAAAAATGTCAACTCTGACAATTGATTTAACAAAAATTTAGGTGTAATCGTACAGGAGACCCCGGGGGACAGTGGAAAGGAGGGGAGTCTAACAAAGCTAATTGTTCATTACTGTTGCAGGAGGTCAAATAATCAGCAAATAGCTTCTTTTCTTTTTTCTTTTTAACGGTACCATTTTCAGTAAATAGTTTCTAAAACAGATTGCTCGGTGAACAGAACGACGAGGCTGTTATTTAGACAGGAATATAAACATCGGAAGAACCACTTCAGCAACGTGACATGTGGCTGTTTCTAGGGAACGAGAAGGCAGGAAGGCAAGGGGTCCTTTTCCCCCTGTGACATTCTGTTTTTATAAAGACGTATCTGAAGCAATAACATTCACGGTTTATTATTCTGGGTAGTGAGTACACGGGTGAGTGTTACATTATTCTCTGGTGTGTATGCCAGGGAACAAGGGCCGGGTGGAAGCAGGGGCCGTGCTGTCCTCATCCTGTGAGAACCCAGCTCTGCAGGGGAAAGAACGGTGGAAGGGGGACGTGAACATAGAACTCCCATGCACCGACTGCGGGAGCTGAAAAGGGCACTGCCACGCTGGGAAAGTTTTGGACAACATTTCCAAGAGATTCAGCATATGCATGTCCCATGATCCAATGACTCACTCCCAATTATCCATCCAGCGGACGTGTTTCTATACATTTGCTGAAAGACACGCACTACAAGGTACACAGCATGACTGTTCCGAATAGCCCCCAGCTGGAAGCTACGGTCAGGAATGGGACGAGCACATTCGTTATGGTATATTTGCCCAAAAGAACTCCACGCAGTCTGGAGAACAAAAGCTCGACCCCTCAGCCCCCGTGCGGGTGAATGTCACAAACATGGTGTTGAACAAAAGAGTACACATGAAGCAAATTTATTTATACAAAGTACAGAGACGGGCAAAACGAATCCATGGGGCCAGAGGTCAGAACAGGGGTTACACTTCGGAGGAGGGTACTGACTGGAAGGGGTCACGAGAAAGACTTCTGGGTGGCTGTTTTGGTTTTTTATCCGGGTGCCAATTACAGGAGTGTGTTTGGTTTGAGAATGCCATCAGACTGTATGCTGGCAACAAGACCCTTTTTAAAATAAAGATTTTATTTGTTTATTTGAGAGCGAGAGATGAGAGAGAGCATCAGAAGGAGGCGTCGGAGAGAGAGAAGGGGGCTCTCTAATGAGCAGGGAGCCCAATGTGGGGCTCGATCTCAGGACCCTGAGATTATGACCTGAGCCAAAGGCAGAGGCTTCACCGACTGAGCCCCCAGGCATCCCAACAACACAATTTTATATATGTAGCTTGTACTTCAAGACATAAAAAATAAGAGAATTTCCCGTATTTGAGCAACATAGATCCTCAGAGTGAAATTGCCTAGTTCCCAGTACAATTAAGGGAAAAGACCTATTTGCCAACACTGTTGTCAAATGAGAGTAAATCCAGACTCAAGCAAGGAGAAACCATTCAACAGTGTCGCTGCGGGGAGAACACATGACCACAAGACCTGCCAGAGTCACAAAGGCCAGATGGAAAGAAATTTTCTCCGATACCAGCAGTATTCAAGCTGGAAAGAACCAGGGTGGAGACGTGCTCAAAGCTTGGATCCCCAAACCCCACACAACCAACCAAACCAACCCTTGCAGTGGGAAGGTCCTTCCTTGAGATTGGCTGGGGAGGGGTGTTCCCAGGATGGGCAAATCTCTATTATTTTTCTGACCTCTAGCCCTCTGCATTTGACGCTGGTGGGGGCGGTGGGATTGGGGAGATGGGCTGTAAACCCTGGTACATAACCATCAGAGGCATCGCTGGGGCTCCCAGGGGAAGGCAGACGGGTATTGGGAACCACCGGAGACCTCGAGATGGAAGCATGAGTCAGAACCAGTGACATAACTGGTCCTGGGGGTGCTGAGGGGGTACTGGAGTGAGGAGGATTATGAGGGTGTGAAACCAGAGGGAGTCTAGGCTTTACTGGTTTATTTATGGCCCATGGGTCTTGGACAAATAGATATCTTTCCCATTAGGTTTTAAACAAATAATAGACTTTATGATTATTTTTGATTCAAATTCAATTTAGTTGACATATAGTGTATTTTTAGTTTCAGAGGTAGAGGTCCATGATTCATGAGGTGCGTGTAACACCCAGTACTCCTTCCATCGCGTGCCCCCGCCTTGCCCGTCACCCAGTTACCCCAGCCCCACCCACCTCCCCTCCAGCAACCTTCTTTGTTTCCTGTAGTTAAGAGTCTCTTACGGTTTGTCACTTTCTGTTTTTATTTTATTTTTCCTTCCCTCCCTCTATGTTCATCTGATTTGTTTCTTAAATTCCACATATGAGTGAGATTTTATGGTATTTGTCTTGGAGAAAGGGGAACCCTTTTACACTGTTGGTGGGAATGGTGCAGCCACTGTGGAAAACACTATGAAGGTCCCTCAAAAAGTTGAGAATAGAATTACCCTGCAACCCAACAACTGCACCACAAGGTATTTGTCCAAAGGATACAAAACAGTGATTCAAAGGGGCACACCCACCCCAATATTTATAGCAGCAATCTCCACAGTAACCAAAATATGGACAGAACCCAGACATCCACCGACAGATGGACAGACTTTTTATTTATTTTTATTTTTTTTAGGATTTTATTTATTTATTTGACAGACACAGATCACAAGTAGGCAGAGAGGCAGGCAGAGAGAAAGAGGAGGAGAGAGAGCTGAGCAGAGAGCCCGATGTGCGGCTCGATCCCAGGACCCTGAGATCATGACCTGAGCTGAAGGCAGAGGCAGAGGCTTAACCCACTGAGCCCCCCAGGCGCCCCCAGACTTATATTTTAGAACAGTATTAGATTTACAGCAAAATTGAGTAGATAGTACAGAGAGTTCCCACGTATCCCTGTCCCCCATGTTATGCACAGTTTCCCTATTCATGTTACAGACTAATAATAATAACAATATATAAGGCGTCTTGCATTGATGTTATACATTCCTTATGATCACTGAACTGATACTGACATCGTAACTAAAGTAAACACACATAACCATAATTAGTGTTGAATTTTACTTAAGTCCAGAGCTTCCATTAAAGCTGACTGTGGTGTACACCTGAAAGGGTCAGGCGAGGGCGTAATGATCTATTCCCAGCATGACAGTATCACACAGATGAGTTTCACTGATCTAAAGTCTCCCTGTGTCCCGCCGGTTCATCCTTCCTGCCTGCCTCCCCACCACCTCTTTGGCAACCAGTGTTTTTTTTACTGTCTCCTTGGTTGTGGCTCTTTGAGAGTGGTATGTAGGTGGAGTCGTGCAGGACGCGGCCTTTTTACACTGGCTTTTTCTTTTTTTAAACTTAGCAATACACATTTACATGCATTTAGGGTTTGTCTGTCTTTTCATGGCTTGAGAGCTCATTTGTCTTCATTGTTGGGTCACAGTCCATTGTCTGCAAACACCACAGTCTGTCTGTCCACGCACCTATTGATGGGTTTTGACCATCAGGAGGAAAATGACTATAGAGATTCATGTGCAGGTTTTTGGGCTGAGATCATTGCTTACCCGCCAGCAGCGGAAAATTGCTGAAATTCAGGTTTGTAAGAAGCTGCAACTTTCTTCCAAAATGGCTTCTCATCAGCAACGAATGAGTGTTCTTGTTGCCCTACATTCTTGTCGGTGTTTAGGGCTGTCCCTTTTTTTGTTTTTTGTTTCAGGCAGCCTAATCTGTATGCAGTGGTATCTTGTCATTCTCATTTACAATCTCCTAATGACCTGTGACATCAAGCATCTCTTCATATGCTCAGTTGCTGTCTGTCTATAAACTTCTTTCATGAAATGTCTGTCCAGATCATTTGCCCATTATTAAATTTGTATTCTTAATGATGGTAAAATGCACATAACATAAAATTTACCATCTTAGCCATTTTTAAGTGTATAGTTTGGTAACATTAAGTGCATTCGCACTGTTGTGCAACCCATCCCAGAACTCTGTTCATCTTGCAAAGCTGGAACTCTACATCCGAGAACACGTGCCTTTTCCTCTAGTACCAGCCACCCCCACCCCCCAGATGCCTGCAACCAGCGTCCTAGTCCCTGTCTCTAGAAATCTGACTACCCAGCTACAGGTACTCTATTAAGTGGAACCATGCAGTACTTGTCTATGTGTGACCATTTGTAAAACTTGTTTTCCTGATTGTTGAGTTCTCTGTATACTTCAGAAACAAGTTTTTTATCAGATATGTGTTTTGCTAATATTTTTGCCTGCTCTGTGGCTTGTCTGCTCATGCTTTTTTAACAGAATCTTCAGCAGACCATAAGCTCTTAGGAGTTGTACGTGGAAAATAAAGGTATTACGGGGTCTGCAAATAGGAACGAGGAACTCTCTTCAAGGAGTCCTTGAATACTAGGTCTGAGGCTTTCAACTGCTTCAGGTTTTAAAGGATACTGGGATGGTCCAGGGAGGGGCATGTGGGGTCTAGTTCCACTCTTAAGGGCTCTGTTTCCCAAATATGTCGTATGTCTGTTGATCTTGTAGCCAGAAGGGACTCAGGAATGTAAGTTCTGAATGAGGGACTGTCAGAGGGCCTGGGAAGTGGGAGGGGGTAAGATGTCCATCATCTGGGATTGCTGTTTTAACCCGTGTGTTTAAGGATGTCTGGGGAAGACAGGGCAGATTCCTGAGTGCAGTCTGATGCATTCTTCTCCTCCTGCTTTCTTCTTTTCCTTCTTCTTTCTCCACCACCTCCTCCTACACCCCCTACTTCCTCTTCCTCCTCCTCCTCCTCTTTCTCTTCCTCTTTCTCCTCTTCTTCCTCTTTCTCCTCCTCCTCCTCCTCTTCTCCTTCTCCCTACTTTTAACCCACTATCTTGTTTCTGGCAGTACTGAGTGGTGTCCTAGCATATTCAAGTTTGCAGGAAAGTCAAGGGTGGCCTCAGGGCCTTAGCATGATTTCTCTGGAGTCGTCCAGCTAGAGAGCCACGAGCTCACGTAGCTCAGCTCCCTCACCCTGTGCGTCTTCATGGTGTTGTGCTCAGGGGGAGGGGCACTCTCTAGTCAACCTGATGGCTTTGAATAGCCTTTCTTTGGCAAGGAACCCATTGACAACCCTGGTAATGACAGTGGATGTCACATAACCATAGAGTTAAATAATCCTTCCAGATGTTTTGTCAGTGGTATTTACAGCTACAGACCGATTCTTTGCGGTCTGCACCCTTGAATCTTTGACAAGCCAGTTTTAGATGGAAGTCCACGGGTATACAATGTAAAGCCTTTTCTCTGATCTGTCCAGCTCCAAAATAGGTATTTTGGTTCAGCTGTACGTCTTTATTAATTTTGGTCTTCCCAAACTACAGGGAGACATCTCCAGGTCCTGAAACTGCACTATTGATAAAGATCTGAAAGCCTGGAGAGTAGGACCCTAAAACTAACCTAAATAGTGCAGAAAATCCCTGCCCTCACTAGTTTCACTCTCAGACCCTCACAGAACCACAGTCTGATTTGCAACTGCAAACCACTGTGATTGATGACTTCACCTTGGTCCGTCTGCGCCCTGTTGGGTCCCTTCAGCTCAGTCACACACTCTGCTCGGCTTTAAATCCGGGCATTTCCTTGTGCATAGTGATGATCTCTACTATTTGCTGAGTGCTTATTAAACCTTACATATCATGTTAATAGCGGTGCTCATGGTAAGTCTTTTAAGGTCCAAGCAGCTCTAGGGTGTAGGTGCTGTAGGTTTTATTTTGTAGACGAGTGTGCAAGGACTCTGAGAATCTCAGTAATGTATTACAGATCTTACAGCAAGTTAGAGGCAGGGCCAGAAGTGGGCTCAATTGTGTCTGGCTCAAAACTTGTGGCTTTAACCACTACTCGGGACCCCTTCATCGTTTCACACTCTGAGATTCTTCCCTTGAGATGGTCTCACATTTTTAGGTCTCACTCACAGCAGAAGACCTTGTTTGAATATGACTTAACCTTGTTTTGACCTGGACGGTTTGCCCACTGCCTAAAGGTTTTGCCGTAGTAGGGATGGAATGGAATTTCCCAAAGTCACCACAAGTTTAATATTAATTTTTAAAGAAGATTTTGTTTATTTATTTTGACAGACAGAGATCACAAGTAGGCAGAGAGAAGGGAAACAGGCTCCCCACCAAGCAGAGAGCCCGATGCGGGGCTTGATCCCACCTGAACTTAAGGCAGAGGCGTAACCCACTGAGCCACCCATGCACCCAGGATTTCATTTTTTTTAAAAAAAGACTTTATTTATTTGACAGACAGAGATCACAAGTAGGCAGAGAGGCAGGCAGAGAGCGAGGAAGGGAAGCAGGCTCCCTGCTGAGCAGGGAGCCATACACGGGACTCAATCCCAGGACCCTGGGATCATGACCTGAGCCAAAGGCAGATGCTTAACCAACTGAGCCACCCAAGCATCCCAGATTTCATTCCTTCTGATGGCTGAGTAATATTCCATTGTGTATATACACTACATCTTCTTTATCCATTCATCAGCCGATGGCCATTTGGACTCTCTCCATAGTTTGGCCATTGTTGACAATGTCGCTGTAGACATTGGAGGCATGTATCCCTTCGAATCTGTATTTTTGTATCCTTTGGGTAAATACCTAGTAGTGCTTTTGCTGGATCCTACAGTAGTCCTATTTTTAACTTTGAGGACACTTTACACTGTTTTCCACAGTGGCTGCACCAGTTTGCATTCCTACCAATAGTGCGCAAAGGTTCTTTTTTCCCACATCCTCGCCAACACTTGTTGTTTCTTATGTTGTTAGTTTTAGCATTCTGACAGGTGTAAGGGGCACCTCATTGTGGTTTTGATTTGTATTTCCCTGATGAGTGACGTGGAGCATCTTTCCATGGGTCTGTTGGCCATCTGGATGTCTTCTTTGGAAAAGTTTCTGTTCATGTCTTCTGCCCATTTCTTCACTGGATCACCTGGTTTTGGGTGTTGAGTTTTGTAAGTTCTTTACAGATTTAGGGTACTAGCCTTTATCCGGCACATGGCTTGCAAAATATCTCCTCCCCTTCCACAGGCTGCCTTCTAGTTTCATTGATTGCTCCCTTCCCTGTGCAGAAGCTTTTTATGGGTTAATTAATGGGCTTTCATATCCCCTGGCTTCTAGCTGGGTCTGTCCAAAGGAGAGCCTTAGCAGGAGGTCTTAGGGAGGGAGGAGAATGAAGTCAGCATGTTTAATGCCCTGGGTCCCTCCCTAAAAGTTCACTGTAGGCTGTGTGACTTGACAAAAGGGCATTGCTCCATTCAAGGAAGCCTTCCCCTAGAACTTTCTCTTTCTAGGCGTTAGTCACCTTTTCCTTCACCAGGCCCATGAGTGATGGCAGCTTCGGGGCTGATGGGCTCAGGCCGCATACCTCTGTGGTTCTCTCGCACCCTGCCTCTCCATCCGTTGTCTCCTCCAATTAGCCTATTTTAAATGCCTCACCTGTCTTCTACTGGGTCCTTGGCTGCTGCAGGGAAACCAGCAGAACGTGACTCTCCCAGTGCCATCGCTGGCATGTAGGACAGTGGAATAAAAGTTACCAGAAGAGGGGTGCCTGGGTGGCCCAGTGGGTTAAAGCCTCTGCCTTCAGCTCAGGTCATGATCCTAGGGTCCTGGGATAGAGTCCCGCATCAGGTTCTCTGCTCAGCAGGGAGCCTGCTTCCTCCTCTCTCTCTGACTACTTCTCACCTATTTGTGATCTCTGTCTGTCCAATAAATAAAAATTAGAAAAATTTTTTTAAAAAGTTACCAGAAGTGTTCCAATGCCCCAGGAGTAGGGAGCACTGCCATTTCAGAACAGGGAATGATTTATCTTCCAGATTTGGTGGCATATACTAAAATAGTGTTTGCTCTTGATCTGGAGGCTTTTGAATGAAGGAATGTTGCTGGAGAGTTTTGAGTCTAGTAAGGAGTTCCAAGAAGGCCTGAAAGAATCTTAACAAATGTGTCCATTGTCAACTGAGTCTACCTCTCCGCAGTCCTTACAGGGTACAGGGTTCAGTGATTCCTGTACCTCTACATGAACAGACAGAAGCCAAGAGATTGCAGTTGGGACATCCGTCCAGCCTGACAATGGCCTTGGGATATGGCCCTGAAGGAACTTACTCTAGGAGTTCTTCCAACAGGAAGAGTGAGCGTGAAGTTAAACGTTACTTGTATAGACCATCATATCCACACAAGCAACCAGCAGTGGATGGCAGAGGTAACCTCTGAATTTCTCCACGCCCTCCCTCAGAGGATGTGTGAGAGCACAAAGTTCAAAGACAGAAAGATGAACTACAGTAAGAGTGACACTGCAGGTGGGTTTTACGTGACAATAAATGACACATAAATTGTGATTAGATGGGTGGGCAAGTGACATGCGAAACGTAGGGATCTGGAGGCAGGGTCGGTGGAGGGCACACGGGGCCAGGCTGTCAGAAAGTTCTCTAAGGAGATGTTCAGGCTCTGGAGGACGATGGAAGTTTACAGAGTGGAGGGGAAGTCGGCCAGGGGTTGGAGCCGATGCAGAGGAGAGGAGAGGGCTCGCAGTTTGGGGGAAGGAAGAATCAAGGGTTTATTGACAACAGTGTGACTGCGGAAGACAGTCCCCGAGGGATGGGACGGACATAGCTCCGTGGACATGTTGTGTGGCGAGTGCCAAGATCGCTCGTGGTCCCCGATTCTCGAGTGTCGGGAGAGGTGGCTGAAGCGGACAAGGCGGCATCAGAGAGCAAGTGGATCTTACAACGAAGCTTCCAGATCACCCGTGGGGAGCCACCTTAGCAGGTGACCGACACAGAGCGTCCCCTACAAAGACCCACAGGACCACCGTGTGCCAGAAGCACGTGGCTGGGAGCCTCATTCCTGCCACACGTGGCACTTCGACGACCACGGCTGAGCCTTCTGTTTGCCGAGAAGAGTGTGTACACCTGCCCCGACTGCTGTGTCCCGTGTAAATGTTATTGTAATTGTGCAATTTACAAACTGAAGCAATGGGTAAACAAAAAGGTATTGTTCTTATTAAAACCAACTTGGCTATTTTATGACTATAATCAAGGATCGTTTAAAAATCGCCATCAAATTAATGATCAGCAGACAGGACGGCTGTAATGGTTTGAGGAAGACTAAAGATCTGGGGAGACGCTGAATTTAGTCTTTCCCCCAGAAGAACATTTAGGTTTGAGTCCCTCCTTTTTGTTTTCTTTTTTAAATTTATTTAAATTCAATTAGCTAAGGGACAGTACATCATTAGTTTTTGATATAATGTTCAATGATTCATTAGTTGAGTATAACAGTCACGTCCCTCTTGAATCACCCAGCTACCCCTTCCCCCACCCACTTCCCTTTCTGCAACCCTGTTTGTTTCCCGGAGTCAAGAATTTCATATGGTTTGTCTCCCTCTCTGATTGCTTCCCATTCAGTCTTCCCTCCCCTCCCGTTGTCCTCTGCACTATTCCTTTTGTTCCACACCGGAGTGAAACCGTATGATAATTGTGTTTGTCTCCTTGCCTTATTTCACTCAGCATAATCCCCTTCAGTTCCACCCATGTGGATGCAAACCATAGATCTGAGCTCCCTTTTAAACGTTGTGAATGCGTCTGGGTGTGGTTTACACGACAAAGACCCTGAGAAGCTCTTTCTGCGGACCCGGACCCCCCACGCTGGAGAACTCCTGCCCTATATAAAAACATTCGTGGGTGGAGAGTCATTTACGGTTCTGCTTTCAAGCAAAACGCTTACGGTTTTCGATTCCCTCTGGATAAAGTGATTTGGACTAATTTAACGTGCAGAACTAGAAACGATATTTAAGCAAAAGGTTATGGACCCAAGACTGTTTGTTCACAATAGAGCAGGAGGGTCAGGAAAGAGGCAAGCCCACCGGAGCAGCAGTTCTGGGGAGGGATGGAGAGAAAGGAGCACTGGAAGAAGGAATTTGGAGGGGTCCGAGCAGAGCACAGCAACCGCCTCCAAGGAGGGCGAGGAGAGCCAAGGATCAGCAGGGGCCTGTGGTGGGCGGGTGCTGGTGGGGCCCCTTACAGGTGCTCGGGCAGGGCGCTAGCCTCACAGAGCCTGGCTCAGGAGAGCCCCAGGATGCACTTGAAGGGGAATTCCCCATTCCCCTCTCGGCTGGGAGTCTGGACAACAAGCCCATCTCGTGCACCTGTGTGGCACTATCTCCTGTTTGTCCTCAACGGAAAGCCCCGGATCTTTGTCAAGATGGTTACTCACTTTCCTCCGAAAACACCCCCGCGCTTCCAGCCTCCCTCCTCTCCACTGTCTGTTGCTACCACATTCACTATCTGTTTATTCACTATTTGGGTGGGCCTCGAGTGGGCGCTGTGCTGGCACCAGGCAGTGTCTCCAAGAGGACCAGGGTGGGGTGCACCTTGCCAAGAAACCTCGTCCAGCCGGTGGCAGGGACACATGCATCCAATCCAAGCGCAGAGGAGCCTGTGGGTGGGAGGCGGAGACCCTGGGAGCTCAGGCCCCAGGGACACTGGTCTGGGTGCGGCTTCACTGGGGGTTGGGCCTCACACGCTTTAAATTGCTAATCTCCCCCAAGCCCCCCTCCAAGTCCGAGCGCGATGGGCAAGTACACGATCCGCGTGGGCACCGGGGACTCGCTGCTGGCGTTTTCCTGCAACCAGGTGCAGCTGTGGCTGGTGGGCGAACACGGGGAGGCCGACCTGGGGAAGCGGCTGCGACCGCTGCGCCGCGAGGTGGGTGCGAAGCCGACGGGACGCGGGGGCAGGCGGGGCGTCTGGGGCGGGGATCAGGCTGGGCACCTGCAGCCGGACTCGGGTCTGTCCCGGGAAGTCCGGGCTCGGAGCTGCGCCCACCCGCCCGTCGGGGGAGCAGCAAGCCGGCGTCTGAGCTCGCGCGGGTCCCGCGACAGACGGAGTTCAAAGTCCGCGTCGGGGTCCACCTGGGGCGCCTGCTGCTGGTGAGGCTGCGCAAGCACAAAGACCTGACAGACTCGGACTGGTTCTGCACCTGCATCTCCGTGCGTGGCCCCGGAACCCAGGGCGAGGCCCTTTTCCCCTGCTACAGCTGGGTGCAGGGCAACCGGGTCGTCTGCCTGGCCGAGGGCACCGGTGAGGGCGGCGGGGCAACAGGGGTGGCAGGGAAGGAGGTGGCACGGAAGAGGGAGTCGGGGATGCTGGGACGTAAGAGGGGCAGGGTTGGGGTGCAGGAGAGGGGAAAAGGGGGGACCCGCGCAGACCGAGGTCCGGGGAGACCTCGTGCTCGTGTGCCCCTGCCCAGCCCGGACTGTGAGCAACGACCAGAGCCTGTTGAAGACGCACCGGGAGCAGGAACTCCAGGAAAGGAAGACGGCATACCGGTGAGCCGGAGCAAGTCTCCGATCCCCCTACCAGAGCCCAAGAAACCCAACCCCCTTATCACTGAATTCGCCTTCCTCCTCCAGGTGGGGCTCCTGGAAAGATGGGTTAATCCTGCCTGTTGTGGGGAGAACGCCGTGGGACCTTCCCAGGAATGAGAGATTCCGCGAGGACAAGGATCTCGACTTCTCCTTCTCGCTGGCAAGAGCGTATGTGCGGGGTAGAGGGTGGGCACTTGGTCCCTAGATGCCAGGTTGGGTCCTTCCTGGATCTCCCGGCACTGCCATTCTTTCCACAGGCTGGAGGGCTTGGTGCTCAAGGGGGCACTGGACCTCACCAATCCAGTTAGAAGACTGGAGGATTTCCAAAGACTGTTCCCTTGCGGGAAGACCCCGCTGGCTGGTGAGTTATCGCCTCCCCCAAACGTGTGTGCATATTTCCAAACCAGGGCTTCGAGAGAAGACAGGGAGAGGGTAACGGGGAGGATCTGTGAGTAAAATGAGGGGCTCCCAGCTCACAGCATGCTCCCCGACTGGTGTCTTTAGAGCGGGTTCGAAATTCCTGGAAGGATGACACGCTTTTTGGGTACCAGTTCCTCAACGGTGCAAACCCCATGCTCCTGAGGCGGTCGGCCAGCCTCCCAGCGCGGCTGGTGCTGCCTCCAGGGATGGAGGACTTGAAGACCCAGCTACAGAAAGAGCTCCAGGTACGGAGCTCCCTGAGTGCACCCAGCAGCCCAGCCATGGTGCCTCTGTCTCCCACTGCCTCACCATTCTCTCCATCAATACTCTGACACACTCCTCCATCTACACTCAGCGTCCCCCAGCTTTGACACTGAGATCTGGGGCCAGAGAGATTGTGGGGCTGTCCTGTGCATGTAGGATGCTAGAACCCCTCACGCCCATTGTGACAACCAAAAATGCCTCCGGACATTGCCAAATGGCCCAACATCCTGTGGTGGGGGGAGGTGGGACAAAAACCACCCTGGTCAGAAGCAACTGAACTAACCATCTCCCTGTCTTATTCCTTTCTTTTCTCCCTCCTCTTCCTCCTTTGTTAGATGTGTCCCAGCCTTGGGGAAAAGCTCAGGTTTCTGGAGGGAAAGAGGAAGAGAGATGGAATGAAAGCCCCAGAGAGAGAGCTGGAGCTGTGGGGGTTTGGAGGGGAGGATGGCGGAACCGTTCAGTGTTCCATCCGGCTAAATCCTGAAGGGACGTAGCAGGGAGGACTCTAGTTGTGGGGGGAAGGGGTCATGGTGGAAAACCAGAGAGTTCACCTCAGGGAGCCCCAACTCTGATGGGAAAGGCCGGGCATGGAAACCTTGAGTTCGGGGCTTGGGTTGGGGGAGCGAGATTGGAGTTCAAAGGAAAGACTTGATGGGTAGAGAAAGGAGGGGCTAGGCTCCCAAAGGAAATAAGGCCAGTCCAGAAGTGACCCCAACCCCTTTATCGATCCCTTCTCCCCCCCCCCTCCAGGCTGGGTCTCTGTTCGAAGCCGATTTCTCTCTGCTGGAGGGAGTCAAGCCTAATGTTATCATCTTAAAACAACAATACGTGACGGCCCCTCTGGTAATGCTGAGGCTCCAGCCTGACGGGCAACTCCTACCCATGGTCATCCAGGTGAGAACCCCCAGGTGCATGTCATACACACGGGTCCCCTCGAGAGACCCTGGTGCACAGGTCCTGAGCTCCCCGCTCTGTCCCCTGCTCTAGCTGCAGCCTCCTCGTCCAGGATGCCCCCCACCGATGCTGTTCCTGCCCTCCGACCCCCCTATGGCCTGGCTGCTGGCCAAGACCTGGGTCCGGAGCTCTGACTTCCAGCTGCACCAGCTCCAGTCCCACCTCCTGCGGGGACACCTGATGGCGGAGGTTATTTCTGTGGCCACCATGCGGACCCTGCCCAGCCTGCATCCCATCTACAAGGTGCGTGTCCGCGTCTCTTCTGTATCTGGCTACCCTTCGGAGCCTGGGGAAGCACCTCCCGGAGTCTAACCTAGTGGCGTGCGAGGTCCGTGGCCGTCTTCGTGGACAGGCACACACACGGCCGTGTGCGCACATGCGGACACACTCCCAGGCCCGGGGAAGGAGCGAGCGTGTGTCTCACAAGGGCACTGTTGAAATGTGGTCTCCGGAGGTTGCCAGGTGGGCGGTGAGGGATGGGGTCGTTCCCGTCGGAGAGGTCCGGAGAGGGCTCTGGGGAGTGACTGAGGAGGAGGGTGTGAGGGACTGAAGGCCTGGGTGGGAGAAGGGATGAGAGGAAGCCGTGGTGCTCCGTGGGGAGCAGAACGAGAGTTGTTCTGGGGCACGTGCGGGTTCCAGACCCTGTAGACAGCCACACCCGAAGATGTCGGAAGCGGGTCAGATATAGGAGTCTGGGGAGCCTGGACCGGGGGAGGGTTGGAGACACAGATCTTAGGGTTGTGAGAACACGGGGCTACTGAAAGCCATTGTGCTAGATGGATTGTCCGGGGGTTTGTAGCCAGAGCAGAGAATTCGGGCCAGGACGAAGTGTCAGGTGCCCGGCCTTCACTCACTGGGAGGGAGTGGAGGAAGACGGGGACCAAGAGAAGGGGCATCCACTGAGGGGGCAGGGAAACAAGACGCATGATGTCAAGGCGGCCGAGAGGTGAGAGTGTAAAAGGCGGGCCGCGATCCTCTGTGTCCGAGGCTGCTGAGAAGCCAACCATGTCCCAGGGAAGCTGGGTCTGGAGGTCGGTGTGGCAGCCAGGATGGTGTGAGACAGGAGATCCCGGGGATTCTTAAGAACACCGCGAGACTGTGCAAATAAGTGAACCTGTAAAGCCCTCGACCTTGGAAGGCCTTGGGAAGACGTTGCTCCATCTCTGTTTTCCAAATCTTAACCTGACCGAATCCAACGCAAAGGGAGGTCTCTCATTTTACGGAGACCCACCCCCCCCTTCTCTATCCCTGGTCCTTTAATTTCCATTCCGCTCACGGATCCTGGGATTCCCCCCTCACGGTCCCGTTTCTTTCTCCCAAATCAGCTCCTGGTCCCCCACTTCCGCTACACCATGGAGATCAACGTCCTGGCCCGGAGTAACCTTGTCTCCAAATGGGGAATTTTTGATCTGGTATGGACAGGGATGGGTGAAGAGGGCACAGGGCTCCACAGTGGAAGGTTTCCCAGGGTTGTCGGGCCTGAGCAGGACCATGGACCTGGAATCTGACCCTGAACGCCCTCCCTGCGGACATGGCTGACCCTGGCTTACGTGCTGCGGGGTCACCCTCAGGTGGTGAGCACGGGCAGTGGAGGCCACGTGGACATTCTCCAGAGAGCCACGGCTTGCCTGACCTACCGTTCCCTCTGCCCCCCTGACGACCTAGCTGACCGCGGGCTCTTGGATGTGAAGGCTTCTCTCTACGGCCAAGACGCCCTCAGACTGTGGGGGATCATCAGCCGGTGAGGAGGACACAGCGCGGGGACCCAGCGGGCTTCGCAGCGAGAACGAGGGGGGCTACCGGTCCAGTTGGTCCTGCGTTGGCCGCCTGAGACCGGGGGCTTTCTTGCCTGGCGAGCAGGTACGTGGAGGGGATGGTCGGTCTTTTCTACAAGAGTGATGCGGCCGTGAGGGATGACCCCGAGCTACAGGCTTGGTGCAGAGAGATCACCGAGACCGGGCTACAGGGTGCCCAGGACCGGGGGTAAGCTCAGACCCCTCCCCACCGGCCTGTGTGGACCCACACCCACCCGCCAACCATCTGCACCATCTCACAGCGCCATCATAGACCACCCTGCCTCGGTTTCCCCGAGCATCCCAGGCACCCCTCCAGAGCACCCTTCAGAAATCTGAACGGTCGCTCCTCAGTCCCCAGCCCCTTCCCTCTGCATTGTCCGGCACAGCATTCCCTGCCCTCACACACTCAGAGCACCCCCTGGAACCAGACACACTTCCCTTAGGCACTTTCCCTCCTTGAGCGCCTACACGTACATCGCGTGCGAGCTGTGGACTCTAGGGGCCACAGCCACGGACAGAAACTTCTCTGAATCTCCAGATACCTTGCACTGACTGAGGCCTGGGGCTCATGTCCTGGTCTCAAAGCCTCTTCTTCTCTTCATGTCACCCAGGTTCCCCGTCTCCTTAGAATCCCGGGCTCAGCTCTGTCACTTTGCCTCCATGTGCATCTTTACCTACACGGGTCAGCATGCTTCTGCCCACCTGGGCCAGGTAGGCTGCTGGGGTCGGTCCCAGGGGCTCCCGGGATGGAGGAGATGGGGGACCAAATGCTTGGGTCGTCAGCCTGGACTTCGGAGAGGCTCCCCTCCTTGCAGCTGGACTGGTACGCCTGGATCCCCAATGGGCCGTGCACCATGCGGAAGCCCCCGCCCACCTCCAAGGACGTGACAGAGAAGGATATAGTGGACTCACTGCCCACTGCCCACCAAGCCCGCATGCAGAAGACCTTCACAAAGTTCCTCGGCAGACGCCAGCCCGTCATGGTTAGAGACAGATGCCGGGTCCTGGGGGAGGCGGCGGCTTGAAGGAGGGGTGCTATTCTCAGCCAAGGGGTCCAGGGCCGAGCCGTCTTGCTGTCCCCTTCTCAGGTGGCCTTGGGGCAGCACAAGGAGAAATATTTCTCGGGCCCTGGCCCCCAGGCTGTGCTGGAGAAATTCCAGGAGGAGCTGGCTACCATGGACCAGGAGCTGGAGGTCCGCAATGCAGGCCTGGAGCTGCCCTATGAGTACCTTCGACCCAGCATGGTGGAGAACAGTGTCACCATCTGAGGGGCCCCAAGCTTCGCCCTCCCTAAGTGCCTTTGAGGACCTCCTGTTTCTTGGTTACACCCTCTGGGGAAGAGACTGGCCCCACAGCTGTGTTGTCAGGGTCCCCAGGCTGCAGCCTCAAACGGCTCTGGGGAGTTCACCAGGAGTGGTTCCCAGTGACTTCTGGAACTCAGCACCCCCGCAGTCGCCCTACCTCAGTTTCCATCTGGTCCCACACGTTGTCACCCATGGACTCCTTGCATCCCCGTCCTTCTCCCCAGAGAACTTGACTTTCATATTCATAAAAAGGTCTGATTAAATAATAAAGTCGGTGATACATGCTCTGTTTCCTGCCCTCTCACTCAGATTTCAAGGAAGAAAAACAAAGATGGTGTCTTAGAACACAAATGTCTTCCTGTAGTCAGTGCTTCCTCCAAGGGTTTCGTAAGCCCCTGGAAGCTAAGTGACAGAAGTTCCCAGTGCGTCCCGGGATCTGGCTGCCAACAGCAGCTCTTGGCCTCAGGCTTTTTGGAATCCTCAACCAACCCGTCCCAACAACGCCCCTCCCCAGCCCTGCCTCCCCTCCGCCATGCTCCCAGCGCCCCCCCTTCCCTCCCCATGCCTCTTGATAAACCCTCACCACATTTCTGTTCCTCCTCCTTCCCACCATCCAAATGCACACAGAAGCCCACAGTCGGACGCAATGTGAGCAGGGGACAAGTGAGGGACCAGCAGAACCGGCACTCTGGGGTTTCAAATGCACAATCTTGATGTATCTCAGTTTGACTTTTTTTTTTTTTTTTTTTTTGGCCCAGTCACTTCTGCATACAGCAGGCTCACGCTGCTTCTGGATCTTCCTCTGTGGTGATTCCTACAGCGGTGGCTCCTCTCTAGCTCGGGAAATGCACTAAACCGCAGGGCCCTGGCTGGACCTGCAGTCCGGCGCTGTCTGTGTGCTGTTTTATGTGAATGGCATTCCCTGCACTTTACTCCAAGAAGCTAGGTAAAAATGTGCGAGAGCACCCTGAGTTCTGGAGCCACACCTGTTCTGTTAGGCTGGGCACCCCGTGCAAGTTCATCTCTCCATCTCCTTCTTATTTTATTCCAACAGCAGGTCCTCTGTAGTTGTTTCTGGTGCATAGAGGGATTTCGATTCAAAATCACAGGATTGTCCAAAAATTAATTTATATAAAAATTATATATATATATATATATATATATATATATATATATATATATATATACATATGGTCAAAGAACTGTCTCCAATCTTCTACCAGGCCCCCAAGTGGCCTTAGTGTGTTTCCTTCTTTGGAGCATTTGCATTTTTTTTTCTTTCTCGTTTGGTACAACCCAAAAGCAACATAACAAAACTAATCTCCTGTTATGTCAACAGCAAGCAGTTATGGTTAGAACTGAAAGGATAAAGGACCACAGCATTCAGCCAGGCTGGGCTAAGTATTTTGGACCAACTCCTTCTATTATATCTGGGTTAAGTCTGTTAGTGTAGCTGTCTTTCTTTTTAAGATTTTAGTTATTTGAGAGAGAGACATAGCAAGAGAGAGCACGAGCAGGGGGAGAGGAGAAGCAGGAGTCCCGCTGAGCGGGGAGCCTGAGGCGGGGCTCGATCCCAGGACCCCAGATCATCACGTGAGCCAAAGGGAGACGCTCAACCGACTGAGCCTCCCAGGCACCCCCATTGGATACTGGGCTTCAGTCCCTATGAGGTCAGATTTCCAGCTCCCCCTTATTCCTCGGAGGTGTAATCTCTCTGGTCAGCGCCAAGTGAAAGAGAGTGAGTCCATCAAAAGCAACAGAGAGGGCAATTACTCAAACACATCCACATCCACAGACTGAAATACCACCACAAGTCCCAAACTGGGTGAAGAAAAACCAAACCAAACCAAACCACGTGTCTTCCTAAAGAGATGGGGGGGGGGGGAACCCAAGAGAAATGTAAAAATGCTGGAAACCAAAGATGGGAGAAAAACCTTAAAAGTAGTCAGAGGGAAGGGAAAAAAAAAACGTTAACTTCAAAAGGGACGTCTTGGGTAGTGATTTTTCAAATGAAACAATTCGAACTGAAACACTGGGTGCCTGAAGGCAAAGGCATCCTTTCAAGTGGTAAGAGTACCTGCGGGCTAGAACAGATGAGGAATTTCTACAGTCTACAAGACAAAGCAGACCACCCCATCTAGAAAAGAAAAGAAGACTTATGGATACTCTACAGGAGTCCCAAATGTCCATAAGTGGATGGAAGGGATTGTATTTGCTGATTATGTCTGCCTCGCTTTAATACATCTGAGCAACCCGGAGGCAGTTGCAGGTCTCGGTGCGCCCCCAAAGGTACTGGATTTTAAAGATGAATAAATAACCCTCCGGGCTGAGGGACAAAAAGATCAAATCACTTATGAGAGAAAAATGAGTCTGGACTCAGACGTCTCCATGGCAACAACCAGTGCCAGACAGTAGTGGGTCCGTATCATCAAAATACTCAAGGAGAGAAAGGGGAACCCTCCTACACTGTTGGTGGGAATGCAAGCTGGTGCAACCACTCTGGAAATCAACATGGAGGTTCCTCAGAAAGTTAAAAATAGGGGCACCGGGCGCCTGGGTGGCTCAGTGGGTTAAAACCTCTGCCTTCGGGATGCCTGGGTGGCTCAGTTGGTTAAGCAGCTGCCTTCAGCTCAGGTCATGATCCCAGGATCCTGGGATCGAGTCCCACATCGGGCTCCTTGCTCGGCAGGGAGCCTGCTTCTCCCTCTGCCTCTGCCTGCCTCTTTGTCTGCCTGTGCTCGCTCTCTCTCCCTCTGTCTCTGGCAAATAAATAAATAAAATCTTAAAAAAAAAAGGGGGGGGCGCCTGGGTGGCTCAGTGGGTTAAGCCGCTGCCTTCGGCTCAGGTCATGATCTCAGGGTCCTGGGATCGAGTCCCGCATCGAGCTCTCTGCTCTGCAGGGAGCCTGCTTCCTCCTCTCCCTCTCTCTGCCTGCCTGTCTGCCTGCTTATGATCTCTGTCAAATAAATAAATAAACTCTTCAAAAAAAAAAAATAGGGGCACCTGGGTGGCACAGTCAGTTAAGGTGTCTGACTCTTGGTTTTGGCTCAGGTCATGATCTCAGGGTTGTGGGATGGAGGCCTGTGTCAAGCTCTGTGCTTAGCATAAAGTCTGCTTGTCCTTGCTCTGCTCTTCTGCATACTCGTACTCTCTCTCAAGTAAAGAAATAAAAAATTTTCAAAACTTAGTGAAAAAAAAAAGTTAAAAATAGAATTACCCTACAACACAGCCATTGCACTTCAAGGTATTTATCCAAAGGATACAAAAGTAGAGATTTGAAGGGGCACATGCATCCCAATGTTTACAGCAGCTATGTCCACAATAGCCAAAATAGGGAAAGAGCCCAGATGTCCATCGACAGATGAATGGGTAAAGAAGGTGTGGTGTAGGGACGCCTGGGTGGCTCAGTTGGTTAAGTGGCTGCTTAGGTCATGACCCCAGCGTCCTGGGATCGAGTCCCACATTGGGCTCCTTGCTTGGCAAGGAGCCTGCTTCTCCCTCTGCCTCTGCCTGCCACTCTGTCTGCCTGTCCTTGCTCTCGCTTCTCTCTCTATGACAAATAAATAAAATAAAATCTTAAAAAAAAAAGAAGGTGTGGTGTATATATACACAATAGAATATTACTCATCCGTCAAAAAGAATGAAATCTTGCTATTTGCAATGACATGGATAGAACTAGAGGGTATTACGCTAAGCAAAATAAGTCAGAGAAAGACAAATACCAGATGGTTTCACTCATATGTGGAATTTAAGAAACAAAACAGGTGAATATAGAGGAAGGGAAGGAAAGACAAAATAAAATAAAAACAGAGGGACTATAAGAGACTCTTATCTACAGGAAACAAACTGAGGGCTGCTGAAGGGGAGGGGGGATGGGGTAATTGGGTGATGGTCATTAAGGTGGGCACTTGATATAATGAGCATTGAGTGTTATATGCAACTGATGAATCACTAAATTCTACCCCTGAAACTAATAATACACTATACGTTAAGTTGAATTTAAATAAAAAAAATTTTTAAAGGAATAAAAAATAAATAAATAAAACAGTCTGAAAAAAAACCCCACAATATAATAGATCAATGAAACCAGGGGAAGTTTCTTTAAAAAAATTAATAAAATTGATAAACCTCTAGCCAGACTTATCAAAAAGTAAAGACTCAAATAAATAAAATCACAGATGAGAGAGGAGAAGTAACAACCAACGCCACAGAAATATAAACTATTCTATGAGAATATTATGAAAAACTATATGTTCACAAACTGGACAAACTGGAAGAAATGGATAAATTCCTAGAAACATATAAACTACCAAAACTGAAACAGCAAAAAATAGAAAACTCGAACAGACCAATAACTAGGAAAGAAATTGAATCAGTAATCAAAAAACTCCCAACAAACAGGGGCCCCTGTATGGCTCCGTCAGTGAAGCATCTGTCTTCAGCTCAGGTCATGATCCCAGGGTCCTGGGATTGAGCCCCACATCGGGCTCCCTGCTCATCAGGGAGCCTGCTTCTCCTTCTGCCCCCACCCCCACTCATGCTTTGTGCTGTCTCTCTCTCTCTCTCTCTCTCTAAAATAAATAAATAACATCTTAAAAAAAACAACAACAAGAACAAAAACAAACTCCCAACAAACAAAAAAGTCCAGAACCAGTTGGTCTCATAGGCAAATTCTACCAAACATTTAAAGAGTGATACCTATTCTTCTCAAACTATTCAAAAAAATAGCAAAGGAAGGAAAGCTTCCAAACTCCATGTGACCAGCATTACTCTAATACCAAAACCAGATAAAGATTCCACTGAAAAAGAGAAGTACAGGCCAATATCCCTGATGAAAATGGGTGCAAAAATTCTCCATAAAATACTACCAAACATAATCCAAAAATATATCTTAAAAAATCATTCCTCATGATCAAGTGGGATTTATTCTCAGGTTTCCAGGATGGTTTGATATTCACAAATCAATCAGTGTGATATACCACATTAATAAAAGAAAGGATAAGGACAATATTATCATTTCAATAGATGCAGAAAGAGCATTTGCAAGTCCATTCACGATAAACATCCATTCATGATAAAAACCCTCAAAAAAGTAGGGGTAGATGGAACATACCTCAACATCGTAAAGGTTATATACAAAAGACCCACAACTAATATCATCCCCAATGGGGAAAAACTAAAAGCTTTCCCCCTAAGATCAGGACCAAGATAAGGATATCCACAGTCACTGCAGTTATATAACATCATACTAGAAGAGCTAGCCACAGCAATCAGACAAGAGAAAGAAATAAAAGCCAGCCAAATCTTCAAGGAAGAAGGAAAACTTCCACTATTTGCAGATGACATGATACTCTATATAGGAAGGCTTAAAATTGTAAAGATGACAATACTACCTAAACCAGTCTGCAGGTTCAATGCAATCCCTATCAAAATCCCAACAACATTTTTTTTTTTTGCAGAAATGGAAAAACCTATTCTAAAATTCATATGGTATTTCAAGGGATCCTGAATAAGAAAAGTCTTGAAATACAACAAATCTGAACACTTATATAAACCTACAGTAATCAAAACAGTGTGTTCATGGCATGAAGATAGACATACAAATGGAATACAAGAGAGAGCACAGAAATAAATCTCCTCATAGAGTCAACTGATTTTCAGCAAGGGTGCCAAGGCCATTCACTGGAGGGCAGCCGGGGTGGGAGGGAGGTAGTGAAAGTCTTTTCAACAAAAGGTGCTGTCTAGGAAAACTGGATGTCCACATGCAAAAGAATAAAGCTGGAACCTTACATTAAACATATAGAAAAATTAACTGCATCAGGGGCCTAAATTTTATATCTAAAGCTATACAATTCTTAAAAGAAAACCTAAGGGAAAATCTTCATGAGCTTAGATCTGGAAACAGTTTTAAAAATATGATATTAAATGTGCAGGGAACAAAAGAAAAGTCACGGTAAGATTACCACTTTTTAACACCCACTAGGATGGTCACAATTTAAAACAACAGAAAATGGTAAGTGTTGAGAACATGGAGAAATTGAAACCTTGTACCTTCTGGGGGTACTGTAAAGTGGCACGGCTGCTGTGGAAAACAGTTTGGCAATTCCTCAAGAAGTTGTACACAGAATTATGATACGATCCAGAAATCCTACTCCTAGGTACGTACTCAAAAGAATCGAAATCACGGGCTCAATACTGTACACCAATGTTCATGATAGATTTGTTCATGGTGGCCCAAAGGTGGAAAAGACCCAATTGTCCATGCACAGATAAATGGATTTTGAAAAATGTGGTTCAGATACACAGTGGAATAGTATGCAGCCATAAAAAGGAAGTTCTGATACATGCCACAACAGGAATGAACCCTGAAAACATTATGCTAAGTGAAATAAGCTAGATAAAAAAGGACAAATATTGTATGATTTGCTTCTATGTTGTCCCTGGAATAAGCAAATTCATAAAGTCCATAGAGGTTCCCAGGGGCTGGGGAAAGGGAAAGTGGGGAGTTACTGCTTAATGGGTATAAAGTGTTTGGATGATGAAAAAGTTCTGAAAGTAGTGGTGATGATTACACACTGTCATGTCTTCCTAATGCCTCTCAACTGCACCCCTAAAATAACTGGAATATTAAATCTTCATGTATATATTTTAGGAGACTTTATTTTAGTTTATTTTTTTAGAGAGAGAGTGAGCAGGGGCGGGGAGAGGAAGAGAGACAATCTCAAGCAGGCTCCACCCTCGGCACAGAGCTGGACTCAGGGCTCAATCTCACCACCCTGAGATCATGACCTGTGCTGAAATCAAGAGTCAGACACAGAACCCACTGTGCCACCAGTCGCCCCCTAGTAGATTATCTTTAAAAGACATTTTAGGTCTGCAGCAGAATAGCAGAAAATACAGAGAATCCCCCAATTCCCCACATTACCATACTGCCTCCCCCACCACTGACAGCCCCACACCAAAGGGGTCATTTGTTACAATCAATGAACCTGCACTGACACTTCATTATCACCCAAGGCCTGTAGGTTACATTAGGGTTTGCTGCTGGTTTCGTACACTTCATGGGCTTTGACAAATGTATAACAACATGGACCTGCCATTACAGTGTCCTAGTTTCATTGCCCTAAAAGTCCTCTGAGCTCCACCTAGTCCCTCCTCCTAATCCTCCTAACTGATCTTACTGTGCCCATAATTTTGGCTATTTCAGAACATTACTGTCTCAGTCAGTTGGGACTGCTGTAACAAAAAGACCACCATCTAGGCGGCTTAAACAACCACCTCTCCCTCGCAGTTCTGGAGGCAGCAAGTCCGAGATCCAGGCATGGCGGATTCTCTGTTTGGTGAGACCCTGCTTCGGAGCTGGCTGTCTTCTCACGGTGTCCTCATACTGCCAAGACTGCTAGAGCTCTAGGGTTTCTTTCATCATTCGAGAGGGCTCTACCTTCATGACCTAATTACTTCTCCAACACCCTACCCCCTAATACCATCCTGTTGAGGGGTAGGATTTCAGCATGGGAACTGTGCGGGGACACAAACATTCAGTCCATGGTAGTTGTACAGTTGAAATAATTCAAGATCTAGCCCTTTCAGATTGGCTTCTTTTACTTAGGGAGAGGCACTAAGGCTCCCACGTGTTCTTTCATGGCCTGATAGCTCTTGTCTTCTTGGTACTGAATCATGCTCCGTTCCTGGCATGGACCATAGTTCCTTCCTTCTCTGTATATCCACATTTCTGGCCTGACTGTCCTTTGCTGTCTGGGCTCTGGTCTCTCAGCCTCAAACTTCTGATTTTACTCCCTTAGAGTGTCCCAGCTCCGCCATTTTGCTACCAGGAGCGTCTTCATACATGCTGGTCAGTGGGCTTCTGTTAACCCGGGTCAGCATCTCGCTCCCCCTTGGCAGCAAGCTCAAAGCTCCCGCAGGAATCCTGGTGGCATTTCCTCCAGCCGACTCAGAGCTTCGCTCTTTCTCCTTCGGTGTCCCACACAAGTCCAGGGAGGGGCACTTATGCCACATTCGTCGGGATGTGGCAGTGCACTGTCCACTGCAGCTGGGCGACACGGTGGCCCCGGAATGGGAAGAGAGAGGACCGAGGGTTCCCAGGCCAGGCCTTCTCTTTCGGCCAATTTAGCTCTGGGCTGGAGCCCATCAGGCGGCCTCCCCATCTTCCCCCCCCCCCCCACCCCACAGCAGCCACCGCAAGTCCTGTTGTTCCGTCGCTGGCCCCCAGGGGGCTCTCTGTTTCAACCACGGGTGACAAATTCGGGAATTAAAATGTGCGGTCAGGGCCTCACCAGCTGGCCAGGTGGGCCCCCTTTCCCACTTTGTGGACTGGCTGGAATCAAAGCAATAACACAGGTTCCTCAAAAAGAGGACAGCTGGCGCTTTTAGGGGAAAGGGTCCACTGTGACAGCACGAGCCCACACATGCTGGGTAATGAGGAAGATCGCCCTGCTGGTTCTGCAAATCAGGGATTCCAAGGGCGCTCCCCCTTTTCTATCCCCGCTGTGGTGTTCTTGCCATGTTTTTAAAAAACCAAACCAACCTATGCTATGTAAGTACTGTTTACTGCATCCTTTTTTAAAAAAGATTTTATTTATTTATTGGACAGAGAGATCACATGTAGACAGAGAGGCAGGCAGAGAGGGAGAGGGAAGCAGGCTCCCTGCTGAGCAGAGAGCCCGATGCGGGGCTTGATTCCAGGACCCTGAGATCATGACCTGAGCCGAAGGCAGAGTCTTAACCCACTGAGCCCCGCAGGCGCCCCTACATATCCTTTTTAATGCAGTTAAATTTTGCTCTCTCACGTTGTGCAAAAGTAAAGCTTGAGATTTGCTTGTTTTATTTTAAATGTTTTCTACATATTCTTGTCTCTCCATTTCCTATATGATCAATTGCTGGTGTCTGCCTCCTCCTACTCTCTGTACTGTTGAAACTGTACTTCTCTTTCTACATTTACAGAACTGAATCCTTAACCCATTCACTGCGGCAGCCGTCAGCTTCAGGTATGAGAGACCCAGGAGGCCGGGGGCTTGTTTTTCTTATAGAAGGTGTGGGTAGTAGGCTGTCCACAGCCACTGGCCTTTGTGGCTTTTATCTTCGTGTCACAAATGGCTTCTGAGTCCCCAGGCAGCCAGAGAGAGTCAAGGAGAGAGACATCTGTTCTTTGTTCTTATTTCTTTTTTGCGGGGGCGGGGGGCACTGGCTTTGTCAAGCAACTGTGCTCTGACGACTCCTGTCTCTTCTAGGGAAGATGTCACTGCCGAAAAGCACATAGCTCACAAGTGCACAGGTCAGTGATTGTCCTGGGGGGAGCATCCCCGTGGAACTAATATTCATTCAAGAAATAGAAACGCCCAGCATCCCAAAAGTCCTCTGGTGGCATCTTCTCCAATCGCGTCTCTTTTCTACCTCCTCAAAGCTAACTGTCAGTTTCAGTTTTAGCACCGTAAATAGTCTGGTATTAATGGAATCACACAGTAAATCGTCTTTTGGTCTGGCTCTTCTTTTTCGCTCAACATTTGTTTCTGAGGTTCATCTAACTTGTATTTAGCAAGAATTTGTTTACTTTCTTTTTTTAAAAGTATTTTATTTATTTATTTGACAGAGAGATCACAAGTAGGCAGAGAGGCAGGCAGAGAGAGAGGAGAGAAGCAGGCTCCCCACCAAGCAGAGAGCCCGACGTGGGGCTCCATCCCAGGACCCTGAGATCATGACCCGAGTGGAAGGCAGAGGCTTAACCCACTGAGCCCCCCAGGCGCTCCAAGAATTTGTTTGCTTTCATTGCTACGTAAGGTTTGCCTGGCTGTTACAAATGTTACCAGTCTTTTATAATCGCAAACTCTTGTTTTTTAAATATTCCCGGTTATGACTTTGTTTCTGTTTTATTAATTTCTGCTCATTACTATTTGCTCTTTTCTACTTTCTTTGAGTTCATTTGGTGTTATTTTTCCGACTTCATGCGATGGTACTCAAATGGTTGCTACTGAGCCTGGACTTTTTTCTGGTTTCATTTAGTGTTATAAATCTTCCTTTAAACATGGTTCTAGCTGCATGTTTTGACATATATTTTCATTTATATTTAGTTAAAATACTTTTTAATTTGCAGTGTTTTTTTTTATAGACCCATGGTTTTATGACGGTTCTTTTTGTTGTTGTTGTTGTTGAGCATCCTGCTTCATTTCCCTGTATTTGAGATTTTTTAATGATATTTATGTCATTTGATTCTAAATAATACAATTGTGGTCAAAAAAGTTACTCTGCATGACAAAATCCTTTGAAATTTATTGTGCCCCTATTTCTTCAATTATGGGAAATGCTGCACATGTACTTGGATATATATCACATGTTTTAGGTCAAATTAGTTACTTATGATTTTTATGACCTCACTGATTTTCTGTCTACTCGTTGCATCGGCTACTGAGATAGGTGTGACATCATTCCTTTCTAAAACTGAGGATGTGTATATTTTTCATTATGGTTATGCCAATTTTCACTTTATCTATTCTCAGACAATGTTATTAGGTACAAAGCAAATTTAGAAGTATGGTATCTTCCTGGTGGGTCTTCAGACTAGATCAGCCTCTTTGCTGTTAATGCCTAATGTTGTATTTTTCTCTTTTTACTTCTGGCATTTCTGTATCCATAAGCCAGCCCCCTTTCGGAGAGTATGTGGGTCTCCTGTGAGTTCTCTGCTGTTACAAGGAATGCCACCATGAGGAGTTTCACACTTACATCATTTCTTCTTTCTGTCCACATACTTTGGGGATGGATTCCTACAAGTGGGATTTCTATCTCGAAAGGCAAATTCATGTATGATTTAGCCACAGATTGCCAAATTCCCATTTTGCATTCACACCAACATGCATGAGTGTCTGTTTCCCTAAAGTCTTGCCAACAGAGGATTGACAAACTTTTGGATTTTTGCAAATCTAACAGAAGAGAAATGACACTTTGGTATGATTCTAATTTGCATTTCCCCTATTATGAGCAAGATGGAAAATCTTTTCTTCTAAGGGCCATTTAAATTTTTTTTTCCTATAAACTATATATATATTTCACTCATTTTTTTCCTATAGGGTTCCTGGTCTTTTTCTTCTTAAATTTTTTAAGTTCAGTATATAGTAAAGATAATAGCCTTTTGTGGTACAAGTTGCAAATTATTTCCTAGCTTACCACCTGTCTTTTTACTTCATTTGTGGGGTTTTGCTGTGCAGGTTTGTTTATTTGTTTTGTAATTACATAGTCAAGTTCATCTTCTTGCTTTATGGCTGCTGGAATTTTGGTCAGGGTTACAGAAGTTTTTCCACTGCCAAATTCTGCAAGAATTCACCCACACTTTCTATTACCACTTACAGGGGTGGGGGTGTGGATTATTTGTTTGCTATTGTTTTTTCACATTTAGTCACTTGACTCATTTCAAAATTTCCCTAATTTATGAAAGGCATAGGCTGGGTCCCTCATGTTTGGCTTAATATAGATACTACTATAGAAGTAATTATAGATAAATTATACATATTTATTACATATTTATGTATTTGTTTATACATTACTGTATATTATATAAGATACATATATTATAACATATTATAATACATAATATATAATACATATTATATATAATTGATATGGGTATAATCAATATCAATAATATCAATATATAATCAATATTATATATAATGTATATTATATTATATTATGGTATATCTATAATGACTGGTGGTAAGTACTGAATATTTATGTACTGTAGAACTACAGTACATGAAAACAATGAAGATGAAAACAATGGTGGGAATGAAGGTCACATAATAGAATATAAATACTTTGTTTTATAATGTGGAAATTCTATTTTACATATATATAACTATATATACATATATATACCATTGTGCAGTCAGCTGAGAGGGTCTAGAAGCAATGACACTCCAAAAGCAACATGCTCAGAACTTGGATTTAAATGCCATGCTCCAATAAAAAGAATTACGGCTACTTAGGGAAATGAATGATTCTACAACCAGAGCAGAAACTATGCAAGACTAGCTTAGCGTATTTTGTCATGGGAGAAAGTAAGGAAATGCTCACACACACACGCGCGCGTGCACACAAAATGATGGGTATACTTTAGGCAACATAGGAACCTACTGAAAACGTTTCTGATGGCCAAAGCTGAAACAATTTGAGCAACAAAATGAATAAAGCAGTTTAGGTTATAATTCAAATTATAAAATAAATATTTATGAGTGCATAGTCATGATACAGATAAACGATCAAATAAATAAGAAAATACAAATTCCAAAGAATTTATGTAGATACTCTGCTGTGAAGAAGAGAGAGCATAACTCCCCGTCCTTTAAGTGTGGACTACTCATCGTAACTTCCTTCCAAAGAGTACAATATGGGAAGGGGGTTAAAGAGTAACTTTACAGGGGAGAAGCCTGACAAAAAAAAAAAAAAGAAAAAACCCTGATCAATAGTGGTAAGTCATACGGATCACATGTACCCTTGATATGATAGGAATGGCATTTTACGCCTGTGGGCTTCCTCCTCCAAACTCATAACCTCCATCTAATCATGAGAAAAAAATGCCAGACAAATCTCAATATAGGGATATTCTACAAATACCTGACCAGCACGTCTCAAAACTGTCGAGGTCCGGACAGATCGTCCAAACAGAAAATTGACAAGGAAACAGTGGCTTTGAATGATACATTCGACCAGATGGATCTAACAGATATAGTCAGAACATTTAGAACATTCCATCTGGAAACAGCAGAATACACATTATTTTCAAGTGCACATGGAACATTCTCCGGAATAAATCACATATTAGGCCACAAAACAAGTCTCAACAAATTCAAAAAGACTGAAGTCACCATTCATCTCTTCTGATTACAATGCCATGAAATCGGAAATCAACCACTGTGGAGTTATTCTTAAAAAAATGTACTGTTGGTTGGACGACTGCTTTCGGCTCAGGTCATGATCCTGGAGTCCTAGGATCGAGTCCCACATCAGGCTCCCAGCTCCACGGGGAGTCTGCTTCTCTCTCTAACCTTCTCCTCACTCATGCTCTCTCTCACTGTCTCTCTCTCAAATAACTAAATAAAATCTTAAAAAAAAAAAAAAAGAAAAAAAATGTACTGTTAAATCCCAAGAGGTGACTGTGGAAACAACTGAGACATCAGCAGCACTCCTGTTCTCAGGCTATTCAACTCAATGGCCTGGTAGGAGCAGGATCCCATCATCTCCATGGAAGAGAGCTTAACCAACTGAACCAGCCAGGTGTCCCAAAGGAAGAAAATTTTTAAATAAACAACCTAACCTTACACCTATAAGAGCTAGAAAAGAAGAATAAACAAAACCCAAAAACAGTAGAAGGAAGAAGAGTAGAAATGATAAAAATGAGGGCAGAAATAAAGAAATAGAAACTAAAAAACCAAAAGAACAGAACAAAGAAACCAGGAGCTGGTTCTTTGAAGGGATCAACAAAATTGACAAACTTTTAGCCAGACTCATCAAAAAAAACAGGAGGTGGCGAGGTAGGGGGAGAGGACTCAAACAAAATCAGAAATGGAAGAGGAGAAATAACAACCAGCACCACAGAAAAACAAAGGTTTATAAAAGAACATTTTGAAAGATTATATGCCAACAAATTGGACAACCTAGAAGAAATGGGTAAATTTCTAAAAACATGTAACCTCCCAAGATCGAATCAGGAAGAAACAGAAAATTTGAGCAGACTGATTACCAGCAAAGAAATTGAACCAGTAACCAAAAAAACTCCCATCAAACAAAAGTACAGGTCCAGATAGTTTCACAGGTGAATTCTGCCAAACATTTAAAGAAGAGTTAATACCTGTTCTTCTCAAAGTCCTCAAAAAAAAAAAAAAGGAAAAGAAAAGAAAAAGAAGGAAAGCTTCCAAATTTATTCTATGAGGTCAGCATTACCCTGATACCAAAACCAGTATCCATGATGAACACACATGCAAAAATCCTCAACAAAATATTAGCAAACCCAATCTAACAATACCTTAAAAAGTCATTCACCACAATGCAAGGTGGTTCAATATTCACAAATCAATCACTGGGATACATCACATTAACAAGAGAAAGATTAAAACCATATGATCACTTCATAAGTGCATTTAACAAAGTACAACATCCATTCATGATAAAAGCCCTCAATAAAGTAGTTTTAGAGGGAAAATACCTCAACACAATAAAGGCCATATACAAAAACTTGCAGCTAACATCATACAAAATGGTGAAAAACTGAGAGCTTTTCCCCTAAGGTCAGGAACAAAATAAGGATGTCCACTCTCGCCACTCTCATTCAACATAGTACTGGAGGTCATAGCTGTAGCAATCAGACAAGAAAAAGAAATAAAAGTCATCCAAGTTGCTAAGAAAAAAGTAAAACTTTCACTATTTGCAGATGACTGAAAACCCTAAAGACTCTCCCCAAAAGCTACTACAACTGTTAAATGAATACAGTAAGGTTACAGGATACAAAATCAATATACAGAAATCCCTTTGCATTTCTACACACTAATAATGAAGTAGGTGAAACCAAAATTAAGAAAACAATCCCATTTACAATTGCACCAAAAAGAATAAAATACCTGGAAATAAATTTAACCAAGGAGGTAAAAGACACAAACAAGTGAAAAGATATTCCATATGGATGGATTGGAAAAACAAATATTGTTAAAATATCCATACTAGCCAAAGCAATCTACAGATTTAATGCAATCCCTATCAAAATACAAACAGCATTTTTCACCGAACTAGAACAGTCTTAAAATTTGTGTGGAACCACAAAAGACCTCAAATAGCCATGGCAATCTAGAAAGAGAAGAAAAAAACTGGAGGTATCACAATCCCAGATATCAAGATATACTATAAAGCTACAGTAATCAAAACTGTATGGTACTGGCACAAAAACAGACACTAGATCAATGGAACAGAATAGAAAGCCCCCAAATAAACCCACACTTACACGGTCAATGAATCTTCAACAAAGTAGGAAAGAATATCTAGTGGGGAAAAAGTCTCTTCAACAAATGGTGTTGGGAAAGCTGGGTAGCTCCATGCAAAAGAACGAAACTAGACCACTTTCGTACACCAGACACAAACATAAATTCAAAGGGATTAAAGACCTACACGTGAGACCTGAAACCATAGAAATCCTGGAAGAGAACACAGGCAATAATGCCTCTGATGTCAGCCATAACAACATTTTTCTAGACATGTCTCCTGAGGTGAGGGAAACAAAAGCGAAAATAAACTACTGGGACTACATCAAAATAAAAAGCTTCTGCACAGCAAAGGAAACAATCACAAAACTAAAAGACAACCTACTGAATAGGAGAAGATACTTTTAAATGATAGATCCAATAAAGAGTTAATATCCAAAATATATAAAGAACTTATAAAACTCAACACCAAAAAACAAATAATCCGGTTAAAAATTGGGCAAAAGACATGAACAGGCATTTCTCCAGCGAAGACATCCAAATGGCCAACAGACACGTCAGAAGATGTTCCACATCACTCACGGGCAGAGAAATGCAAATCAGAACCACGATGAGACGTCCTCTGACACTTGTATGAATGGCTAGAATCAAAAATACTAAAAACAACAAGTTTGGGGATTAGTTTACCCTGATGTTCAAAAGACATTATTATTACTATTTTTTAATGAATCCAGTAAACATACCAAGTACTTTTCTACCATTATCCTTTTATTTCTCTGAAACAAGCAACCAGGCCTTCCAGCGGGGGCTTCTTTGAATCTTTATTCATAGCCTCCCACAGTAGAGCTGAGGGGATCCAACCCCACCTCATTTCCTCTCGCCTGAGGCCTGTGTGGGCCTCGGAGAGCCTCCCCATGACCACTTCCAGTGGGGCTTCTAACCCCGGGCCTTCCCAACAATCTTACCCTTCCTTCCCAATACCCACTTCCATGGCTCCTTCAACCTGCTCACTTTATCCTGTGCCATGACTTTTCCCTCTTATCTTCCCACATATCTCTCTTATTTATCTCCCAACTTTGTCTTCTTTGTCTCCAAACACCAAGTAACCGCCCCATCCCCAGGCATCATCACTGTGCACACTCGCTAGGGAACATATCCCCAGGCATCATCACTGTGCACACTCGCTAGGGAACAACTATGGTGCCCACGCCCTGAGCCAGGCCCTGAGATAAACAGAATGAGGCAGAGTCTCCGCACGTGGGAAACTCCAGGAGGAAAACATGGATCTAAAGAGATTTATGTAAAGACGGACAAGCATCCTCAGGTTTTGGAAGGGAAATACCATGGAGACTGGAGGTGGTCAGAAAATGCTTCTTGTTAGAGATAAGGCATTGATGGGGAGCAGAGAGCTAGCTGAGGACAGGCAGAGGACAGGCTGACACCCCACAACAGCAGCTCTTTCTGCCCACGGGTCCTGTCCCGTGCTTTAATAAACCACCATTTTGCACCAAAGATGTCTCAAGAATTCTTTCTTGGTCATCGGCTCCGGACCTCACCCCGCTGAGCCTCCCCTGTATTCCAAAACCCCATCGGCATGACTGGGTTTTGAGCTAGGAAGAAAAGCTCTTGGACAAGTTCAGAGAAAGGGAATCAGAATTTCAGACCGAGTCAGTGGCCTGAGCAGAGATCCAGGAGCCAAGAAGTACAAGGTGTTTTAGCACAATAGTTAAATTATTTAGGCTAGAATAAAAAAGGAGGTATGGGAAAGCTGTGGAGGTGAAATTAGAAAGATAACTTGGTGCCAGACTATGAGAGGCCCAGCTGCCAGGCTGAGGAACTGGGCAGTGGTGGGAAAGCAAGAAAAAGATTTCTAGGTTGAGGAAGAACAGAGGACTCAGATTTCCATAGTGATTACAAAGGCTGGTGTGGCAAACAAATGTCTTTTAAAATATGAAAAGAGTTTTCAACCTCATTCACAGTAAGACAAAAGCAAATGAAAAGACACCAAGGTACTATATTGTTCCACTAATCAGACTGGGCGGGGGAAATCTAAAGATAATAATAATAAAAGTAACTCTCTCTTGCTATGTCCCATTCATTGTTAAGTGCTTAATTTTTTTTTAAGGTTTTATTTATTTATTTGACAGGCAGAGATCACAAGTAGGCAGAGAGGCAGGCAGAGAAAGAGGGGGAAGCAGGCTCCCTGCTGAGCAGAGAGCCTGATGTGGGGCTCAATCCCAGAATCCTGAGATCATGACCCAAGCCGAAGGCAGAGGTTTTAACCCACTGAGCCGTCCAGGTGTCCCATTAAGCGCTTTAGACACACTAACTCGTGTGTGTGTGTGTGTGTGTGTGTGTGTTAGCACATTCTCGTGTGTGTAACAGGATAACAGATAGTCACAGTCTCATACAGTGCTAGGGGGTTATGTTTATTGAGTAGAGCTCCAGAGGAGGGCGACTGGGAATATCTAACAAGATTACAGATCTGTATCTCCTTTGAGACAGCAGTAATGTCTCTGAAATGTCGGTATTCAAACACACTTGCACACAGGCGAAATAATGTGAGTAGAAGGTTAATCACCATCTCGTTCGCTTTAGTAGAAAACCAGGAAAACATCTAAATGTCTGTCAGCAGATGACTGGTTGCGTACCTTACAGTAAATTCGTACGATGGAATATTCCAGAAAGACTATACAAGAAATGAATATCGTGGTCTCCAGGAAGGAGGCCTGTGGGAATTAGACCGGGACAGGAAGAAGATTCTTCATTCTATCCCTTGTAATTCATTCTACAAATTGAAGGGAAACTAGTTCATTTGTAAGTTCTTGGAAGCAGTATGCATTGGTACCATAATATGGAAACAATTTGCCTCTGAGTATGCAGAAACATAAAAATATACATGACCTTTCCCCATTAATTGTTTTAAAGATTTTAAGTCATCTCAACACCCAACGTGGGGCTCACACCCACAACCCTGAAGTCAAGAGCTGCGCGCTCCAGCGACTACGCCGGCCAGGGGCCTTGCCCGTGAATCCTTCTCCTGGAAACTGACTCTACTTTCCAGAAAAAGCGACTTTATTTTCCCAGGGAAAATCTGCAAAACGATTTTTTAACACGAAGAGTCATTCCTCCTAAAGGTAACACTGAGAAAGCCTGAGTCGGGCATTGTAACCTACTACACAGAGTAAACAAGTGAAAACAACAGTCATAAAAACCAGGTTTCCTAAAACTGCCCTCCAAACCAGACGAGACGAGTCGCAGCACCTGACAGTGCTGGAGGTAAGGAAGCGCTAAAAAATAAAAATAATCAGGGAAATACAAACCCGAACCACAACGAGATACCACCTTGCACCCGTGAGAACGGCAAAAATTAACAAGTCAGGAAAAGACATGCTGGTGAGGATGTGGAGAAAGGGAACCCCTCCTACACTGCTGGTGGGAATGCAAGCTGGGGCAGCCACTCTGGAAACAGCATGGAGTTTCCTCAAGACGTTAATAATAGAGCTGCCCGATGACCCAACAGTTTCACTACTGGGTATTTGCCCCAAAGATCCAGAGGTAGTGAAAAGAAGGGCACCTGCTCCCCAGTGTTCATAGCAGCAACGTCCACGATCACCAAACTGTGAAAACAGCCGAGATGTCCCTCCACAGATGAATGGGTAAGGAAGATGTGGTGGTGGGGGCCGGGGGGCAGCTGCCCAAACCTCTCCTGCCAGCCCAAATCCTCTTCCACTCTCCCCATGAAAGATCCACTGCACTTGCTGGAATGGCTCCCTTCCCTTTGTGCTAAATTCTTCCTGCCTGCGGGTGTTCTGTGCCCGGGCCACATCTTGACTTCGCTGTAAGACAGGTCATACCCATTGCTTCTGTGCAGCAGGTGCAAATACAATTGCTCAGGGCAGGTTAGGTCCACCAAGGGCTGGATACCCGTGTGAATCCTTTACCACATTCTCACTGCCCGTGCACCTGCATCAGCGAGACCCAGGCTGGTTCTCTTGAGCCCGGCATCCCAAAATGAGACCACAAGGAGGCAGGAGTGAGGCCAAGGCCCGTCTGAGAGAAAGCTAACTCAGTGTGTGGGGGGATTCCTGGATCTCTGTGCATCTGGACGCAGAGAGGAACACGGTGCTGCAGGCCAGGATCCCTCTTTATCCTTCTTTCAACACCCCTGATGGCAGAGCAGATCTCCCCCAACATCCCAGCTCAGTCTCCCTCGCCAGCAGGCGCCATCCTGAACAGGCTGCGTCCTGGCTCTCCTTGGTCAGCCTTCTCCAGCTCTAGAGCAGAGATGCAGGATGGAGGAGAGACGGGATAGAAGACGCAGGGGACATCACTGACCCCAGACATCAAGGCCACACAGACAGTATGAGCTGAAGGCTGGAGGCTAGGTCTCTCAGAAGGAGGCCGCTACAGAGAACATGGAGGACAGGGGCTAGAAGCTTCCAGAAGCTTGAGATCCCTTTTCTCTGGTTCCCAAGGGGTCCTGGCTATGCAGTCGAGGACTACTTCTCACCAAGCCTGTGCTGACGGGGAGCCGCTTGCCCTGAACAGTGACAGAGTCCGGACCTGAGTGTTGGATCTTCCGAGGAGTGCCCCCAGCCAGCCCCCAAGTCCACAGCAAAGGTTCCAGCTCACTCTTGGTGGTGTACATTGTCTGGGTATGAGCAAATGCTACAGGGTATTCCCACTCCCTGGGGGTCTTCTGTGCTCTGCTGGTCCATTCCTCCTCCTCCCCGCCAAGCCCTGGCAACCACTCGTGTTTTCCTTTCTCCCTGGCTTTGCCTTTGTCATACATCTGGGATCGCACAGTACGGAGAATGCAGACTGGCCTCTTTCTCTCAGGGGTATGCACTTAAGGTTCTTCATGTCTTTTCATGCCTTCACAGCTCACTTGGTTTTAGCACGAACAATATTGCATTGTCGGGCTGTGCTAGTTTACTCACGTAGTGAAGTGACGCTCCGTATGGGAAGTGAAAATAAATGCAGTTCGTTTATTTATTTATTATGTTCATAAATGAACATCTGGGTTATGTATGACTTTTGGCAATTACGAATAAAGCTGCTACAAACATCCGTGTGCAGGTTTCCATGAGAACATACGTTTTCAATTCCTCTCGATGAGTACCAAGGAGCATGACTGCTAGATCATATGGAAAAAGTACTTTTTTGTTGTTTCGTTTTGTTTTGTTTTTCAAGTTTTAATTTAGATTCCAGTTAGTTAACAGACAGTGTAATATTAGTTTCAGGTATACAACTTAGTGATTCGACATTTATATACAACACCCCGTGCTCATCAGGACAAGTGCCCTCCTTCACCCTGTCCCCTATCTCACCCATCCCCCCACCATCTCCCCTCTGGTGACCATCAGTTTGTTCTCTGGAGTTCAGAGTCTGCTTCTTGGTTTGCCCCTCTTTGTTCTTTCTTTCTTTTTTTTTTCTTTTTTTAGAAAGCATTTTTTTAAAATTTTATTTATTTATTTGACACAGAGAGAGAGAGATCACAAGTAGTCGGAGAGGCAGGCAGAGAGAGAGGGGGAAGCAGGCTCCCCGCTGAGCAGAGAGCCCGATGTGCGGCTCAATCCCAGGACCCTGAGATCATGACCTGAGCCAAAGGCAGAGGCTTAACCCACTGAACCACCCAGGCGCCCCCCCTTTTTTCTTTTTACCCCTACGTTCATGTTTTGTTTCTTTAATTCCATGCAGAATAAAATCATATGGTATTTGTCTTTCTATGACTGATTTATCTCACTTAGCATAATATACTCAAGTTCTATCCATGTCACTGGTAAATGGCAAGATTTCATTCTTTTTGATGGCTGAGTAATATTCCACTGTGAATAGATATACTACATCTTCTTTATCCATTCAACAGTCGATGGACATTGGAGCTCTCTCCATAGTTTGACCGTTGTTGACAATGCTGCTACAAACATTGGAGTGCACATACCTTTCTGTATCTGTATCTCTGTATCCTTTGGGTAAATACGTAGTAATCCAGTATGTTTGGTTTTGAAAGAAACAACCAGACTGTCTTCGCAAGTGGCCTCACCATTTCCTATGTGAAATGGGAGGTCCTGGTGCTCCTCACCCTCGCAGTGCTTGCTGTGATCAGTGTTCTGAATTTGGGCCACTCTAACAGGCGTGCGGTGGCACAAGGTCACTGTTTTAATTTGCATTTCCATAATGACACATGAGCATCACCTCCCGTGCTTACTGCCAGCTGCCTGTCTTTATTGGTAAGGTCACAGTTAAAGTCTTTGGCACATGTTTGAATCACGTTGTTTGTTTTCTTATTGTGGAATTTTAAGAGTTCTTCCATATTTAGAATAACAGTCCTTTGCTGGACATACTGTTGCAAATATATTCCCCCCAGTGTCACATAACTGAATACGACAGTGACATATAACAACATGGATACACATCAAAAAGTACCGTGGGGCAAAAGAAAAAAGACCAAAAAAGTATACGATGGCATATATATGAGATGTAGGAACAAAGAAAGTTAATCTAAAGGGATAGAAACTAGAGCAATGGTTGTTTCCAAAAGTGGAAATATGGACAGGAGGGAACATTTGTGAGTGATTAAAACAGTCTGTATTTTTATTTGGGTAGTGGAAAACAGGTGTATAATTATGTTAAAAAAACTAATTAAACTTGGAGCTGTGCATCTTACTCAATATAAAATACACCACAACAAACAATACCAAAAACTTTTATTTTTTTTATACTACAAGAGGTGAGTTGGCCTGAATCAGTGTCAAAGGTCATTTTATGTAATCTTCTCAGATGTTCCAAAAACATCTAAGGCAAGTGGAACAAAATGAAATGAGACCTCCTAGGACCCGTGCAAATATTCTTCCACACTGCTTCCCCTTTGCCACCAGCAACCCTTCAATAATGAAGATTCTTTTTTTTTTTTTTCAATTTAAATTCTGTTAGCCAACTCATGATGGACTGTGAGTTGGATAATGAGGTTTCTACATGACACCCTTCAGGGGAAAAGAAATTGGTCCTAGATGGAAAGTCAGAATTCCATGAATGAATAAAGAACAGAAAATTGCAAAGATGTGAGTAAATGTAAGTGAAAATGGATTCTATAAAATATTGATATTAAGGAGGATTTTTAACTGTTTAAAATTTTTTATTATCTGAAACTTCACTGTTTTTTAAATAGCTACATTTTTTTAAAAAATTTGAGTCTTGTTAATCCACTATATTACATTACATTTCAGATGTATAACATAGGAGGATTTTTTTTCTTTTTTTCTTTAGAGATTTTATTCACTTATTTGAGACAGAGAGAGTGTGTGGGTACATGAGCAGGGGGAGTGAGAGAGGGAGAAGCAGACTCCCCACTGAGCAGGGAGCCCCATGTGGGGCTTGATTCCAGGACCCTGAGGTCATGACCTGAGCCAAAGGCAGATGCTTCACCAAGGCAGATGCTTCACCCACTGAGCCACCCTGGTGCCCCAAAGGAGGACATTTTTAAGTGAAAGACACCCAATAACAACATTAAAGTCCAGAAAGAGAAAAAAAATAATTTAAATATATTCTAAGGTTTGTGATTATCTGGGATGAGTCTAAAGACATTGATTAAATTTAGATTTTGATACATTGATAGCACATGTTGTAATTCCCAAGTAAAAACTAAAAGAAAATGAAACAGTGAAGATCTTCCAAACAACTGACAGAGAGGTTGGAATGATTTAACAAGTAATCATCAATCCAGAAGAAAGTAATAAAGGGTAGGTGAAAAGCACATAGAACCACAGGACAAATTGAAAGCATAAAATTAGGAGATATATATATATATATAATTGGTATGTATATATATCACTATATATATAAAATCATATATATATATATATATATACATATATATATATATATATATATGTATATATATATATATATATACACACCAATAATTCCAATAAATATAGATGGCCAAAATGCTCCAGGTAAAATAAAAAATTGGCAGGCTGGTTTCTGAGAGAAACATACAAGTTTTTAGAAGAGCTGAACATTTTTATTTATTTCTTTTTAAAAGATTTTATTTATTTATTTGACAGAGATAGCACAAGTAGGCAGAGCATCAGGGAGAGAGAGAAGCAGACTCCCCGCTGAGCAGGGAGCCCCATGTGGGGCTTGAATCCAGGACCCCAGGATTATGATCTGAGCCGAAGGCACTCGCTTAACCAACTGAGCCACCCAGGCACCCAGGGTTGAACATTTTTAGATGGAAAATATTATATTAAAAATGTGTATGTGTGTGTAAACCCAAGAGAATTGAAAGAAGAGACTCAAACACATTCCTTTCACGCCGGTGTTCAGGGTATCATTGTTCATAATAGCCAAAGGATGGAAACCTTCCAAGTGTCCATCGACAGATGAATGGGGAGAAAACACGTGGCCTGTGGGAACAATGGAGCTCTATTAAATCAGGAAATGGAATGAAATTCTGATACGTGCTACAACACGGCTGAAACTTATGAACATTATGTTACGTGAAAGCGCCAGGCACAAAAGAACAAACACTGTAGGATTCCGCTGACAGCAGGTTCCTACAAGAGGTGATGGGGGAATTTCCCCCCGGAGGAGGGGACGGGGAATCACTGTTTCATGGGTACAGAGTTTCTCTCTGGAATGATAAAAAGCTCTGCAAATGGAGGGCAGTGATGGCGGCACAACAATGTGAAAATCCTTCGTGCCACTGAGCTGTACACTTAGAAGTGCTAAATGGTAAATGTGACGTTATGCATCAGGTGTTTGTCACTCGGTTAATTGTAGAAACAAAAAAACTGACGGCAAAAGCAGCATTTCTAGAGAAATAAAATAGTGTCATTTCATATTGATAAAATAAATGCTCAATTCGCCAGGAAGATATAATGATTTTTTTAAAGATTTAATTTATTTATTTGAGAGAGAGAGAGCACAAAGGGAGAAGAAGAAGCAGGCTCCCTGCTGAGCAGGGAGACCGATGTGGGACTCAATCCCAGGACCCTGAGATCCTGGCCTGAGTCGAAGGCAGACGCTTCACTCAGGTGCCCCATGATTTTAAATACATATGAACCTCATAACATCATCTCAAAATACATGAAATAAAAATTGAGACAACTGGGGGGCCTGGGTGGCTCAGTCTGTGAAGCGTCTGCCTACAGCTCAGGTCATGATCCTGGGGTCCTGGGATGGAGTCCCATGTCGGGCTCCGTGCTCCGTGGGGAGCCTGCTTCTCCCTCTCCCTCTGCACCTCCCCCTGCTTGTGCACTTTCTCTCTCTGTCAAATAAATAAATAAATAAATAAAATCTTTTTAAAAAATTGACATAATTATGTTGAGAAGCAGACAAGTCCACAATCGTACTGGGGATATTTTAATACATCTCTCTTGGTCGTTGATAGAACAAACAGATGAAAAATCAATAAGAATATAGAATCACAACTGAAGAAAAAAAAAGAATCAACTGGAAAAATAAAGTGTATGTTTGAACAACACTTGAACTTGGCCAGGTAGGCACTTGTAGAACAACACACCCAACACTGCATAACACATCCTCTTTTCAGGAACACACAGGACCTTTACAGAAATGTCCTATACTGGACAATAAATCAAGTCCCAACAAGAGATGGCAATCAGACAAGCCATGTTATGACTACGACCAGTAATCAAGCCAGACACCAACAGCCTGCTTACAAAGACAGCTTGGTTCTAGCACGAGAGCCACTGGTGTAGAAAGAAGAGCCCAGAAACAGACCCAGGCATATCTGCCGTTTTTTAAAAAAGATTTTATTTATTTGTTTCCACAGAGAGAGAGAGAGAGAAAGAGAGTGAAAGCACACACAAGCAGGGAAGGGGGCAAAGGGAGAAGCAGACTCCTTGCCGAGCAGGGAGCCGGACATGGGACTCAATCCCAGGACCCCGGGATCATGACCAGTGCTGAAGGCAGACGCTTAACCCACTGAATCACCCCGACACCCCATGTCTGTGATTTTTTAACAGAAGTGCTGACCTAGGTTAGGTGGGGAAGGACGGGCTCCTTCAGAAAGGGTGCTGGGACAGCGAGGTCTCCATATGGGAAAAAAGGAGTCTTTTCCCTTATTGTACATAAATCAGCTTCAAGTAGCTTTAAGCTTCAAGGTCTAAATGTAAAAGATAATATTAAAATCTTTCAAAAGAAAACGTAGAAGAATACCTTCAAGCCCTCATCTTAAACAAGAGGCAGACAGTACTAACCCTGAATAAAGGGGTTCACAGAGCGGCTGAAACAAAAATTAAGAAGTTCTGCTCATCACACAACATTACACAATTGTTGAAATGGGTGACGGGAGTGGAGGGGTTTATTGTGTTTTCTGTCTGCTTGAAATGACAGTTAAAAAGTTTCTCATACAAGTCTCATAGGGCAAACTCTAAGAGCATGATGCAGAACAGGATATCTGTAGCTCACGTAACCCCCCAAAAGTGCGAGTACCTAGAACACAACAAGAACTCTAGTAATCAACAAGTAAGAGACAACCTCATAATAACTAGACAGAACAGGGGGCACCTGGGTGGCTCAGTCAGTTAATCGCCCAGCTCTTGATCTCAGCTCAGGTCTTGTCTCAGGATCGTGAGTTCAAGCCCTGCATTGGGCTCCACACTGGGCACGGAGCCTCCTTAAGAAACAAAACAAACAAAGTTATCCATTTATAAAAAATAACTAACTAACTAGACAAAACACTCGAACAGGCACTTCACAGAAGAAGAGATCCAAATGGCCAATAAGCATATTTTAAAATTCTCAATCTCATTAATAATAAAAAAAAAAAAAACGAAGACTTCAATGAGCTACAACGAACACTTACGGAATAGCTAAAATAAGAACACTCAGCATGCCAAGGACTGCCAAGGACGTGGCACAGTTCTCACCTACGACAGCCTGGCTTCCGTTGGCCACTTCGGAAAGTCAGGGGCATCTTCTACTGGCGAATCCAATTCTAGGCACACGCTGCGCAGAAACTCCAGCCCATGCGCACTGCAGGCACAAGAGAGATTACGTTATTCTCAGCAGTAAATAGGAAACCATCCAGCGTCCATCAACAGGAAAATGGAGGGACTGTGGGACATTCGTGCAAGAGAGCACTGCAGAGCAGCGGAAGCGAGGGAGCCACAGCTACACACCGCAGCACATGGCGACGCGAATTACCGTTACAAACATAACATCAAGCTGAAGAAGCAACACAGTAAATGCTTTAGTATGATTCCAATTATATAAAGTTTAAGCGCAGACAACACTAAATAATGCAATAAATAACAGCAAGTGTGGCATGAAAATGGTGGCGTAAAAGATAGAAGGTATAGAACCAGCGACTTACAGCCTTGTGATTTTTTTTTAATTTATTTATCAGAGAGAGAGGGGGGCGGAGAGAGCGAGCACAGGCAGACAGAACGGCAGGCAGAGGCAGAGGGAGAAGCAGGCTCCCTGCTGAGCAAGGAGCCCGATGTGGGACTCGATCCCAGGACGCTGGGATCATGACCTGAGCCGAAGGCAGCTGCTTAACCAACTGAGCCACCCAGGCGTCCCAACAGCCTTGTGATTTAAGGCAAAACTATCAGGTAGGGATTTTTGAGGGGCACTGATTTGCACTTGGTGATAGGCTGTAGGCTTATTGGTTATAGACATCGAGTTTGTTATCACAAACTCACTGGAATAGCAGCCCTGGAGCTTCGTGAGCGCTTAGGAACGTCTGTTCAAGGGGTGCTTGGTGGCTCAGTTGGTTAAGCATTGGACTCCTGGTTTGGGCTCAGGTCATCATCTCCGGGTTATGCGATCAAATCCCTGAGTCGGGCTCTGCGCTCAGTGGCGAGTCTGCTTGAGATTCTCTCTGTCTCCCCCGCCCCCATACCCCTCTCCCCACTCACATTCTCTCTCAGAAGGAGAGAAGAGTGACAGAGAGGGGGAGGAGAAGAAGGAGAAGAGTGATTTCTGTTCAAAAATAGGTTCCGGGCGCCTGGGTGGCTCAGTGGGTTAAGCTGCTGCCTTCGGCTCAGGTCATGATCTCAGGGTCCTGGGATCAAGCCCCGCATCAGGATCTCTGCTCAGCAGGGAGCCTGCTTCCTCCTCTCTCTCTCTGCCTGCCTCTCTGCCTACTCGTGATCTTTCTCTGTCAAATAAATAAATAAAATCTTAAAAAAAAAAAAGGTTCCTACTTTCTTCTCAGTTTTCCTGTAAATGTAAAACTGCTCTAAAAAACAAAACGTATTAATTTAAGAACTGTATACTCTGGAAATGAAGGGTATTCTTAAAAAAAAAAAAAAAAACCCTTGGAATCAGCATGGTCTTCGTTAAACAGGCACAAAATATAAGTGATAGCATTTCTGATCTTCATTCTCGGAAACGAAACCGGGTCTGTCTTCAGAAAGAATGTAAGGACGCCTAACTCAGGAAGTATGTGCTTCTTAAAATGGAGAGGAATTCCGGGTCCTGGTTGGAGAAACCAGGAGAGGAGGTTCAGCTGAGTGGGCAGGAAGAAAAAAGAAAAAAAGAAACAGATTCTGTAAGATGTGCTTTCTGAGGACACCTAAAATTGACTGAAATGCATAAGGTGAGGGACCTGGTGAAGTTTCATTGCTGGGGGAGCAGCAATGATCTAAAAATATTTCTGCTCATGCTTAATTAACACGCTCTAAATGGAAGCATTTTGGAGTGTTGACAGGGAGTATGATTACTCTAGGGAGGATTACGGGCATACATGGCTGTCGTATTTTGTTTTCAATTTATTTATTTTTTTTTCTTAAGTAAGCTCTACACCCAGCGTGGGGCTTGAACTCATGACCCTGGGACCAAGCATCGCACACTCCAGCTCTACTGACTGAGGTGGCCAGGCACCACCCCCCAACCCCCCAGCTGTTGTATTTTGACAGAACTGCGCGACAGGAGCTTTCAAAAGGGAACCATGGAGCGACCCCAGTTCAGATGTATTTTCCATTCAGATGCCTGTTTGATACCTTGAGGCCTCGGGTATTTCCAGAAACACCAGCCACTGTGCTCAGAATGGTAGCACACCTCTCCTCCGGATTACCCATGACAACACATCCAGGGCTGGGTACTTCAGAGCATCTCCCGCAATGTGGAAGACAGTCAGATCCAGAATGTCCACAAACAGAGAGGGAAGCGCTGGGAAGCAGAAGTCTGAGCCACACCGTTGACAAATGCACAATCTGTGTTCTCCCCCGGGGAGTGCTGGGCAGGCTGAGAAGGCCGGAGAGGCCCCCTCCCGGACCAGGGGGAGTTTCCCGGTGTGTCGGGAGGCTGTCATTGCCGTCGAGCCACTTACGCACAGTCTCTTTCAAGCAGCGGATATAACTGCCATGAGACGTTCGCTCGGGATGAAAGTTGGGAGAGAGTAAAGATAACAGAACAATCCGTCCGGAGATCTCAGCCAGGATCCACACCAGCACCGGCCGAGACTTGGCAGCCTGCGGACCACACGGCGCAGATCACCTTCTCCCGTTCTGTCCACCAAGAAGGAGAAGACCCCCAGGGTCAGGGATGCTTCTTCGAGCCTCGCTCCTTTCTCGGTGAGGGTGGGAGAGACAACCAGGCCTGATTCCGGCTGGACACCTCCCTCTGTGTTCATAGACTACAACGCTACACACGCACTACGAAGGGGTCATCGTAAGTAACCCACAGCACAATGTGAGCTGGTTTCACTTGCTTACTCAGACACGTCCTTTCGGGCGGCATTATTAACCATCTTCTAACATGTAGCACCCTGGGAGTCCAGTGGACATGCTCTTGAGAGAGCCGTAATTAGACCATGACTAAGTGCAGGCTTAGGCAGGTGGAAGCAGGTTGAAGTCAAAAGTCTGTTGCTATGACTCACTGACAGTCACTGACAACAGTAAAACGTCCAGGAAAATGTCTTCTTTTGATTGTTGCAGACACTCTGCAGCAGACTGCTTGGGGTTGCGTGGAAAGCAGGTTTTGCTGTGTCCTTAACTTGCAGTGCATATTTTCCACGCGAGGCTCTGCTGTGAGAACCGCTTGTCGACTATTCCAATCCAGTACTAGCCAATTAACCCCGTACTTTTTTCTTTTCCCATTTCCGACATTTCATTTTCTCTCCAATGATTCCTGTCTTCCTTGATGCAGTTTTTAATTTTTTAAATTTAAATTCAATTAGCCAACATAGAGTACACATTACTTTAGTCTCGATTCCCATTTAATCTTTCCACTGCTCTTTCTTGAGACTTTTCACTCACTTTCTCAGATTTCTTTTTTTTTTTTTTAAGATTTTATTTCTTTATTTGACACAGAGAGATCACAAGTAGGCAGAGAGGCAGGCAGAGAGAGAGGGGGAAGCAGGCTCCCTGCTGAGCAGAGAGCCCGATGTGGGGCTCCATCCTAGGACCCTGAGACCACGACCCGAACCGAAGGTAGAGGCCTAACCCACTGAGCCGCCCAGGCGGCCCACTTTCTCAGATTTCTAACCCATGCCTCAGTTGCTTTAATATCCCTGTGAATCCTTCAGTCTTTCAGCTAATACATTTCCAAAACCCCCAGGATGATCTGATTACGAAGCCTGCAAAACAGGCCTCCAATTCTTATAAACAATCACACAAGTCGCCTGTTAAGTGTACACATATCCACATGAACCAGCAAGACTTCCCCGCTCACTACAGACTTGCTCATTTGTGGGCCTGCGTGGTTATGTGCAAATCACCCTCAACAACCGAGCCGTTTCTCCTTTTTATGGTTACAGCACCAGATTTTTCAAATTATCCAATTATTTATGAAGTGCATCAGATAAACAAGAGTATAAGCAATCTTACATAAGTCTCACAAGAGAAATCTCCTGTTACTCTCATATTTTATCTTATACGGAATGCCTCTCATTATTATTATTATTATTATTATTATTATTATTATTTAAATTTAGAAGATTTGTGGGAGCCAGGTGGAAAAAGACATATACTGCTTGGCTTCACTTATATGTGAAATCTAAAAAAAATTTTCAAGTGGAACACACAGAAACAGAGGAGAGACGCGTGGCCGGGGTCTGGGGGTTGAGACGAATAGGGACTGGCTGGAAAAGGGCACGGGGGTTTGGTTATGCATGAATAAGGTGAGTAAGACAAAGATTCTGAAGGTCCAGTGTGACTAGCTGGTGACTAGACTTGGCAACGCTGCCTTGTGCAACTGAAATTTGCTGAGAGTAGAACGTGAGTGTTCGCACCACAACAAATCAGTACATGAAGGTACGGATGGGAGCTGATGACGCGCTCGTTAACTCTGTCGTAGGAATCCTTTTTCATTGTACGTGCGCAGCACATCATCACGGTGTACACTTCAGATCCATCACGATTTAACAGCTGGAGAAAAAGACTCAGGACCAATGTGGTTTTTACGGGGGTCAACCGTTTCCTTGTTCTCTGGTGTATCTTCTTTCGCATGGAATGATGACCGTTCCCCCTCACTTTCCACATCCACCACTGTAGAAAATGCAGGTAATATGGGGGGCGCCTGGGGGGCTCGGCTGGTTTAAGTGTCCTTCTCTTGGTTTCGACTCAGGTCATGATCTCGGGGTCGTGAGATGGAGTCCTTCGTTTAGCTCTGCACTCAGCGCGGAGTCTGCTTGTCCCTCTCTCTCCGCTCCTTTCCCCTCCCCCTCTCCCCCCTCCCCTCTTGCCCGTGCTCACACTTGCTCTCTCTCTCAAATAAATAAGTAAATAAAGTCTTGAAGAAAGAAAAAAGAAAATGTGAGTAATTTGGATAAACAAAAAAGAAGAAGAAGAAATAATATAAAATCATCTAAAATTCTATCCAGATATTATTCTCGTGTACATTCTCTTCCTGTGTAAGCAGGGAGGGGCTACAGTACTAACCCCTCTTTGTGAAGGAATCTCCCCTCTTAGAGCCCCCAGTGCTGCCTTAGCTGATAGCACATTCCACACGTCGCTTGGATTAGACCGAGGATGGGCGCCCTATCTGTATTAGTCAGGGTGTAGTCAGGAAAACAGACACCACCCTGGGCTCTTCAAGCCAAATAAAGAAACTTGGCTACACAGGAAATGGAAAAGCTGAGAGGCCAACCACAGGATGGTGAGGCAAGGGAGAGGCTGGCCACAGACGGACGCCATTGCTACCCTAGGGCTGAAGGGGCAGCAGGAAAGGGAGGTTTTATTGGAGCATGGAGGTTGGGCCAGCTGGAGCCAGAACCAAGGAGAGGGATCTCCAGGGAGCTGGAACCACAGGGGGAGGGTCTGTTTGGAGGGAGCAAGAGAGCACAGAAAAGAAGGAGCTGTAGTCAAGGACTTCACAGGAACAGAGAAATGGGAAATGTGTCATTCTCTCCCCTTTCCCCACTCTCCGATCATCTGCCACTGCCACTTCTTAGCCAAATTTACCCAGAAGCCTCCAGGCTAAGGAACTCGGGAAACACAGAGTAGGGAAGTGGGGATAGGAGCAGTAGGGTGAGCACAGACAGGCGGACGTCCAGCCGTCGTCTAAGGGCTAGTCACACAACATCACCTGTTCCTATCAAAAGGGGTTAAGCGGAATCTAGCCATGAGGAAATAATTAGGCAAATCCAAAATTGAAAGACATCATGCAAACAACTGGCCTAGACTTTCCGAAAAAGTCAATGTCCTGAAAGATGAAAGATAGCCAGGGAGCTTGCCTAAATAGAAGTACTTTAGGGAGACATAACTAATTCCTACTTGTGATCATGGTTTGAATATTGGATCCAAAAAATCATGTATGAAGGACATTATTGGGGCAACTGCGGAAGCAAAAAGGGGAATTGAACCAACCGGTTCTTAGGAATTTGGACCTAAAAACACTAAACGAATTTTCAAGTTAGCAGTAAAATTGGAGGTGACAGAAAATCATGGGAGGATCGTGAGTGGACGATGAGTGGACCGTGCAATCCAAAATATGTGCTGGGAGAAAAGACAGGGCAGATTATTTGCAAAAACAGCTGCCAAGGATCCTTCCCATCTTTGGAAGCACAAGCCACTTCTCCATTCAGGAGGTGAAATCCTTACCACAGGGACTTGCTCTCCCAACAAACTGCAGCGGAAGTGACATGGTGTCGGTTCTACACCTAGAGCTCAAGGCACCTGACAGCTTCTGCTCTACCTCTCTTGGAGCCCTGAGCTACCACATAAAGAAGCCCTGCTGGAGAGACTGGCCCCACTAGCCCCTTGCTGCTCTGGACACCTTAGCTGAGGAGCTACACATGGAGTGCAGCCCTCCACATCCTCCAGGCCCAGTCCAGCTGGCCCAGAGATGAGCAGAGATGAGCCGCTCTTGCTAATCCCTTGGCCAATTACATCATCATGAGCCAATAAATAAATGGCGATTGTTGCTTTAAGCCAGTGAATTTGGGGAAAGTTTACGATATGGCCGATATCGTAATGAGAGCAGACAGAGACACAGAGATGCCTGGAGGGAGAGTAAAAAACCGCTGGAGTTTTATCTTTCCAGTTCATTCCTCCTGCAGGCTCAAAACAGCCCCTTTCCTTCCCTGAGTTAAACTGAACAAGTCTCTGTTCCTTGCAACAAAGACAGGCAGGCACATATGTCCTTCCCTGTCCTTTCTTTTCTCGGGTGTTTTCGTCTTCCAAAGATTCTGGATGAGCATCTCCTATTTCTGCTCTCCACATTCATCCCCCTTTACTGAGTAACAGCCCTTGGTTTTTAAAAATGGTTTGTGGCGAAATGCATCATGCAAATAGAAGGGGAATAAAATCATTTGTGCAATACAGATATTAATAGGGCATACAATCACATGGCCAGTTTGAGATATAAAACATGGCCAGTCCTCCTGGGGCCTCTGTCTGCCCCTCCTCGGTTGTAGTCTCTTCTCTACCTGCAGCAGTGACCACTGTGATGACTTCTGTGTCGATCATTTCCATTTTCCCTTTCAGCTTTCCGCCCACATAGGCATCTCTAAGTATCTACTACGTTTGGAAAATCTGAGCAGCAGGCAGCCCTCAAGGACTGTAAGGAAAGGCTGATGCCACCATTGTTGGACAGAAGCTCATGGAGAAGCATGGACCAGGTTTTAGGTGTCTGGCCAGGAGCGGGAGGGTCAGGGGGTGACAGTTCTGCATTTTCAGTTCACCATGTTCTTCCCTTCCAACATTTCTAGATGACACATGCAGAACATCAGGCAGCGGGACATGCAGAAATGAGCCGGAACTTCACAAAAACTCGGGTCGGACTCTGGGCATTCATCCTTGGCTTAAGGTCAGTGTGGTGGTAGCGGGTTAATAAGAGACACCGCAGCCGTCGCCATGTCTCTCTGTGGTCACAGTGCTTCGATTTGAACTGTCACCTTCTGCCTCTAGGGCACAGCTGCCCCCTTGGACTCTCCCACCACTTTTACCCTAAGGATCCCCTCCACCTCTCCCCTGGCTCGGATGCCGATCTGAGGTGCCCCCATGCCTTCTTGTTCAAGAAGCACAGCCTCCAGTAGCTTTGCTCTGAGTGCATGGGAGGGAAACACTTTGAAATCTGGCATGTCTGAAATGTCTTTACTCATTTTCATATCTGATTGATAATTCAGCTGGGTGACGAGTAGTAGGGTGGAAACCACTCTTCTTCAGCATTTTGAAGGCGCTGCTCACTGTCCGCTTGCTCCCAGCATTGGCTAGCTAGAGCACGCAAAGACAAGCCTCACTTTCCATCCTCTGCCCACGACCCTTACATTTCTCTCCACCCCCGCCATATTGTAGGATCTCTTTGCCCCAGTGTTCTGGAATTTCATGATGAGTATCTTGGTGGGTCTCTTTTCATCCTTTTCTCTTGGGCATTTGAAGGACCCTTTCGATTTGGAACCTCAAGTCCTTCAGCTGTGGTAACTGCTTCTGTTTTGTTTCATTGATGACCGCTTCCCCCTCTCTCTTTCTAGAACTCTATTATTCAGATGGTGAATCTCCCGGGCTTCTCGTTTTCTCTCCCATTTCCCATCTCTTTGTCTTCCTCAAGGATTTCCTCAAACTGACTCTTACAGTACATTTTTCAGGTCTACTCTCCTGCTTTAACTTTGAAGGGCTCTTCTCTTGAAGTTATGATTTCATCGTCCTCTTCTTATAATATGAGTGCAATACATTCTTATGGCTTTATGAATATATGAGTGATAGATTTACAGAGTTTTCAAATACCTATATTCTGTGGGGTTGTTGGTTTTGGTTTTGTTTGCCTCTGTTTGGGGCTGCTTTTGATGTCCGAAGGAGCCTCTGCTTCTTCTGAGAACTGCCTCCTCTCACATTCTCAACCCACATGAATGGGTTCACCATTTGCTAATTCTTTTGTTGTGTATAATATGTTTTACTTGGCCAAGCCTTGGTTTCCTCATCTGTTAAAATGAGGACAGGATCTATTTCCACAGAGTTGTCAAGAGGATTAAGTGAAATAATACTGAAGACATGAACTGTGTGTCTTTGGGTGTGGGGAGACTGAACTGCCCAAGGTCACACGTCTTATCATAGAACTCAAACTCAGATTCCTAATCTGACATGGAATTAGTACTCAATAAATTTTAGCTATTGACATTATTTCATATTTCAGTTGGAACCCACACCATCTCTCAGCTGAAGAGGGAAAGGAGTACATGACCCAGGCCCGGTGAAAGAGATTTAGCACTGGGATTTCGGCTGGAACGATTTGGAAGGAGAGACTCTTTTTCTGTAATATAACCGCAGAGCTGCTGGTAGGCCCTCTGATGGCTAATTTTACATGTCAGCTTGACTGGGCCACAGGATGCCCAGGTGGGTGGTTAGACATAATTTCTGGGTGTGTCTGTGAGGGTGTTTCCAGACGAGATCAGCATTTTAATGAGTGGATTGAGCAAAGCAGATGGCCCTCCCCAGTGTGGATGGATGTCATCCAACCTGCTGAGGGCCTGTGGAGAACAAAAAGGTGGAGAAAGGTTGAGTTCATGGTCTGCCTGACTACTTAAGCTGGAACATTCATCTTCTGCTGACCTCAGCACTCCTGGCTCACAGCCCTCCAGAACCAGCCTGGATTTACACCATCAGCTCTCCGGCCCCGAGGCCTCCAAACTACACCCCTGGGCTTTCCTGCCTCTGTTTGTCTGGAGAACTCTGATGCACCTGTTTAACGACACTTGCGGAAAGTGTACCTGAAAATAACACCAACACAAAATAAGACTGAACTAAGAGACAGAAGCATGTTCCTGAAGACGACCCCTGAGCACCTGTGTCCAGCCTGCCTGAAAGCATTCTACTTCCTGACCTCCCAGGATTATGAATCAAGATATTCTTTTTCTTTCTCTTAAATCACTTTTAGTTGAGTTATTGCAATAGAAAGAATCCCTTGTAACACAAAAACTGCTTCAGAGCCATGATTTCACTTTGCATATCACTATCATATTTTCATGGTGCTCTTTTGCAACATTATTTATGTCTGATATTATAATCTCTCCTATCAAGCCCATATTAGGGCAGACAAATTATTTTCAATTTTTCAGTGCTATAAATAACAATGAAATGAATGTCCTTATACCAAATTTGTGCATATATCGCAATTATTTCCTGAAAAGAAAATTCCTAGAAGTGGAACTTCTGGGTCAAAAGATATGAAGACTTTGGCCACACAGAGTGAAAGTGACCCCCAAAATGCGATGCCAATTTACTCTTACACCAGAAACACAGGAGAATGCCTATTTCCTCTGCCTGCAATGGCTAGTACCTTTCTTTAAAAATATATATATATATATATATATATTTATTTATTTGACAGAGAGAGGGAGAGAGAGCACAAGCAGGGGGAAAGGCAGGCAGAAGGAGAGGGAGAAGCAGGATTTCCGCCGAGCAGGGGAGCCCGATGCAGGCCTTGATCCCAAGACCCTGGGACCATGACCTGAGCTCAAGGCTTATGCTTAACCAACTGAGCCACCCAGGCACCCCAGCTAGTATCTTTTTTTTTTTTTTAAGATTATTTATTTATTTATTTGTCAGAGAGAGAGTGAGCGAGAGCGAGCACAGGCAGACAGAGTGGAAGGCAGAGTCAGAGGGAGAAGCAGGCTCCCTGCGGAGCAAGGAGCCCGATGTGGGATTCGATCCCATGACGCTGGGATGATGACCTGAGCTGAAAGGCAGCTGCTCAACCAACTGAGCCACCCAGGCGTCCTATATCTTTTTTTTTTTTTTTAAGATTTTATTTATTTATTGGACAGAGAAAGAGATCACAAGTAGGCAGAGAGGCAGAAAACAGGCTCCCCACTGAGCAGAGAGTCCGATGCGAGGCTCGATCCCAGGATCCCTGGATCATGACCTGAGCCAAAAGCAGATGCTCAAGGCACACCCCCCCCCCTTCGGTAACATTTTATTCAGGAATCCTGCAACTATATTCTGAAGCTGGTTCTTCTGGTATTTCTATCCTCTCAGGTTTCATTCTAACGTCATAAAACGAAGTAACAAATGCAGAGGTTTGAGGAGGGACAAATCTGAGTTTGGGTCTGAGTGATTCGATGGTCCATTTAATCTTCCTAATGTGAAGAAGGGCACCCTGTGGGAAGGGGGACGACTGAATCCCACAGAACCTGGGAAGGCTCAGTCCTTGCAGAGTCAAGACACCACAAACGCTGTGGATAAGACCCAAGGCCAAGAGGAGGGGGTTCTTCAAAGCGAGGCACTAGGGCATCAGACCACCAAACACCTCCCTAGCCCACCTATACCTGCTTGCCATGGGTCTTCCCACAGCAAGATGAGAGCACACGGAAATAACTGGGGGAGGAGGGGTGTGCTGAAAAAAACTTTTAAAATACACTTCTTGACAAGGTGAACAGTCGTGTCCTTCTTCTGATGTTTCTTTGATGGGAAGGAAGCTTAGTCCCTATAAGGTTCCAGGTCTCAAGGACAATGGAATGCCATATCTCGTTGGTAATTACGGGTAGAATAAAATGGGAATGCCTCACTTAAGCCCTCCATTTATTTTCTTCTTGGGGCCCAGCATGCCTACAGAGACCACGAGTGCTCAGCTACTGCCCTCCAAGCTTTCAGTTGTATGGAGAGGTGTGGGGAGGCCCCGTGTGGCAGATGTTCTCCTTACTCTGGGTTGACCCAAGTTCACCCAAAACATAAAGGCTTCAAACAAACATTTTATTTTGCTCACGGATTCTGTGGGTCTGGAATTCAGGTGGGGACACAGCAGAAAGGGCCCGTCTTTGCTCCATGATCTTTGGGGCCTCAGGTGGGAAGGCTCGCTGGCCGGAAGACCCATCTGCTAGAGGCTGGGTTCACATGAAGCTGCCTTCACTCTCATGTCCAGCACTAGATGCTGGCTGTCTGCTGAGACCTCTGCTGGAGCTACTAACTGTGGCACCAACACGCAGCGGCCTCTTTCTATGGCCCAGGCTTAGATGTCTGACCCTGCAGCTCCGGGCTCCAAAAAGGAGTGTAGAGCCAACAGAGGTGGAGCTGCAGTATTGTTTCTGACCTGGTGCCAGAATTCAAACAAAGTCTCCATCAGACTCCACTGGTCACACACGGAGTTACAAACCCGCCTGGGTTCCCTGGATATCTCTTCATACAAGGTCCAGGGCGAGGGGGAGACACATACCCCACCTTTCCATGGACAGAGTGTCACAGGATTTGTGGACATGTTCTAAAACTGCCCCAGGGCAGAATCTTAAGGACCCTAAGAACTGGTACGAGGGACAGAGAAACAGACAAGGAGCAGCTCTCCAGAGCTACACGGCTTCTCCCAGCTGTACCTCCAGGTGACCGTGGGCAACAGAAGGGAACTCAACCATCTCCCACAGCGACCATCTCAAAGGAGGGAGGGGAAGGGGGGGCGGGGGCAAACTCTCCCAGCACCCTTCCCCCATCCTTCTGATACTACCCAAAAGCTAGTCGCACAACCAATCCAACCACAGTTTCTTTTAGGACTTTGCCCAAACCAAGAAAACCTTTCTTCAAGAACTGGACCTTTTTCAGGATAAAAAGAGGTGGTATAAGTCAACGGCTTCTTTCTGTAATGGTCTCTCCTTTATTATCAAGCCAAATTAGAACTAAGAGATATTCACAGTATCTACAGGAGTTTCAACCCTCCCCACTGAGATAAATCTCTTGTTTCTCAACCTTCAGGTATTTTGGGTGCTTCCCTCCCGTTTCTTGGAAATGTGCCTCTGGGCTGAGGGGGAGTGAGCACGCAGATCCTTCCAAGGGACAGAAACGAGGGACAGCGGCGACGGCCTCCTCGCTACACGTGTGAACGCCTACTCATGACTGTTCTTTCATGGGGGACGGCCAGGGGCCAGTTCGAGGACAACTCCCTCTTCTTCTTGAATAGGCACAATAAAGTGGAAGTAAGCACAGCTGCATAGGGTGGACAGTCAAAGAAGAGAGTTCCAGTGGGAATTCTGCAAACAGCCACGGTCCTGGATGCTGCAACATCTGTTCTCTGCGAGGAGGGTAGGACCCTGCTACCGGGGTACACGTACCGTCGGTCATCTCCACCTTTTGCTCCATGAGGGAGAAGCAGTTTTATGGGGAATGTCAGGTGGTCTTTAGGCTCATAAAAAGGAATTCTGAGAATCATGAGGTGGAATTATTTTGAGTGCCAGTTACAGAAACTCACAGAAGCCAGCTTATGTTGGTGAGGGAAAGCGTGCTGGAAGGGCCCTGGTGTTAGGCAGAGCTACATCAGGGTCTCCAAAACAGGTGCAGAGAAGGCCTGGACTGGGACCCAGGAAGTCCCCTTCACCTCACTGGTCTGAGCTGGCGTCTCCTGGCCTTCCTTCCAGATTCCTGGCAATGACCGGCCAAACCCTAGTCAGGTGCTTATCTCTGCAGCAATGAGCTGCCCCCAGGAACAGGGCGTGAACCTGGCTCCTCTCCTGGTTCCCCTGGGGATGAGGGAGGTGAGGTTCCGAGAAATCTGGGGAGGGGAACAGCGCAGTAGATAAGCAAACCCTCTGGGTGACTCAGAGCCCCCAAGCCTCACAGACACAGAACTTAGAGAAGGAAAAAAAAAAAGTGGGGAATGGGCAGACTTCTTGATTTGGCCACATATTCTTTTTTTTTTTTTAAACGTGGCTACTAAAAATTATGTTAGATTTATTTTAAATTAACATAGGAAAACTATCACTTTATGGCCCATAAAAAGAAATTTCACCTATATTGGATGTATATTAGTCATAGGTTATTAATTTTATAATTAAAATTCCACGGGGACGCCTGGGTGGCTCAGTGGGTTAAGCCGCTGCCTTCGGCTCAGGTCATGATCTCGGGGTCCTGGGATCGAGTCCCGTATCGGGCTCTCTGCTCAGCAGGGAGCCTGCTTCCCTCTCTCTCTCTGCCTGCCTCTCCATCTACTTGTGATTTCTGTCTGTCAAATAAATAAATAAAATCTTTAAAAAAAATTCCACGTATACAGTACATGGACTTGTTTTTTCATATTTAATATACAATGGGTATATGCATGGCACACAAAAAAATGAGGGATCGTAATTGAAAGCCAGAGCCCTAGCCCAGTCCATTGCCACTTCTCACCCATCTGTTACCTCCATATCACTGAGTAACATGTCTGTGTTCTTTATCTAGCTTTAGAAATTTTCTCATGATTTACAGCTAGGATGGCCAAGAATGCAGATCAAACTCACCATCCTTTCACTACTTGTATCATTTAAAATTTTTTACTTCTGGGATATTTAAAAGATAAATTGTAACTTCTATTTTTTGGTCATAACTGGTTCACGTGTTGCCTCTTGATTTGCCTCTCAGATGAAGAGAATTCCTCCGTCTACAGTTCTTTCTCCTTCTCATCAATCCTTTTTTGGCAGTTATAATCTTTTACTTTCATGTTGTCTAGGTGGATTAAAATTTACACTGCTGAATATTGAAGTTTTTGGCCAAGACGAAAAGCAATAAATATTAATTCTATGACTTAGAACCATGCTACTTGCACAGGCAGCAGTATCCTGAAGCCAAACTTGATTTTCTGTGGGCCAGTGGCCACATATTCTAGATGCTCCCCTGGGGGCGGATGAGGCTGGATTCTGTCCTAGGAGTAACCAGCATCCTGGCCATTTCTCATCTGGCGACCAGCTGCCCCATGAGGTGGTCTTCTCGTCACAAAACCATACTCGCTGAGGCTCCTCCTTCCCAGTGCCTTCCAATACCACCTGTGCGGGCAGTGGGGTCACGCAGCTAGCCGGGTGGAAGCCTGGAGGCACGGGGGGCCCCCACCTGGGAAAACCCTCCTGAGGATGATCCAACCGCGAGAATTCTGAATGATTCAGATCCACTGGTGGTAGTGCGGCCAGGGAACGGGATGCAGGTCACAGCAGGCAAAGGTGTATGGATTCGGACCCTGCAGTGGGAGCCCAGGCACCTTCAGCCAGGGCGACCTTCAGCCCGGGCGAAGGTGTAGAGAAGCTGAAGGAGTCAACAGACCTTTAACAGATGATACCAGCAGGGCTTGGCAGAGGGAGGAGGCAAGAGCGACTCCCAGATTCTGGCTGGCACGACTGAATGGGTGATGGACAGGATCCACGGGGCTGAGAACACTGCACCAGGACCAGGATCCGGGAGTAAGATGATGAGTCGGGTTGGACATGTTGAGGTGGAGGTGCTTCTGTAAGGGCATCCCTGGAGGAGAGAGTGGGCTGACCCCCACCCCGACACAGTGCTCTAACCCAATGGAATCTTGTGCCACAGCCTCCCGACTGCCCTGCCCAACTCCGATGGCCTCCTCCATTCCACTGACACACCAACTGCCAGGAATGTTCCAAAACGGCACTGCCCAGATTGAAATTTTCATTCATTTCATGGTAATATTTCCCAGCAAGGCACACACACCTGTTGTTTCCCTGGTACATCAGACTGGACATGACAGAGGGTCAGATATTATCTAACCTGCCGCTGGCATAAACAGGCATGATCCTAAAAATCTCCATTTTTAACTCTCCACCGTCCACAAACCTGCTGTGTGAGATCTCCCTTCTATACATCTGGATTACACGACAACCTGTCACTTTCTTTTAAAATTTTTATTGAACCTGAAGATGCATGTAAGAAAGTACACCCTGGGGTACATGCTCAGTGAATTTTCACAAACTGAAGATAGCTGCATCATTAGCATCTAATCCTACAGGTTTCCGTGTCACTCTGGCTGTTAGAACAATGACAGTTTTGGATATTAATAGGTCTAATCTAGGACCAAATGTCTACTTTTCATCCAGTTCAAAGCTTATTCCCTTTCCCCCGAACAAGGCCTAAGACTCAGAAACTCATTAAAATTCTTGTCCTGATGTGATTTAATATATATCAAATTATATAATAATATATAATATTAATAAATAAATTACAAATAATATAGAATAATAAATTAATTAATATTTATAATAATATATAATATAAAATAATAATATAAATAAATAAATAAACGAATAAAACTTTTCGAAAAATGACCATATAGTCTCTTCCTGATTGAGCCTTTCCTTCCGTTAAACGTATATCAGAAGAGAACTAAAACTGATCAATGCAAAAGAAATGCCAGAATTAGAAAATTGGAAAGTCACCATTCTGGAATCCCTAATGAAACAACAGATCTAGTGGGAAGCATGTGGCCATGAACTGCAAGGAAAGTCATCAGGTGAGGGGCCGATGGGGTGAGCTCCGGCGGAGGGATTGAGCTGATCACAATTAAACTCAGACTAAACTCAGTGATGAAGTCCAGCATTCGTAGAAGAGATTCAGCCAAATACCATGTTCCTTCTGATATGACGCAACAGGAAAACCACAGTTCCATCTGTCAGGACTTTTACCAAAAGAAAGAAAGGGAAAACTGCACCCAAGTCTAACCAAACTTCTAGATCTATTACCAGAAAATTACAGAAGCGCACTACACCACGTTGTGAGAATGCTGTCAGTCCAGTCCAGCTTGTGGGAAATTCTACAGAACACGTGGCTCAATTTTCCAACAAATATAAAGGCACTTAGAGGTGTGAATTAAAAGGGATAGTGCCAGACAGTTTCTGAGGGGGGTGAAGAAATGGTTCTGTAACCTGAGTGTGGTAGGAGTTACATGAATCTACCTATGCGTTAAAATATAATTATATACCCAAAAGTCAATTTTACCATATGATATTTACTTTTTAAAAGATTATTTGAGAGAGAGAGAGAGCAGGGGGAGGGAGAGGCACAAGCAGACTGTCCTGAGCGCTGAACCCCAAGTGGGACTCAAGCTCACAAGCCCAAGATCATGACCTGAGCCGAAACTAAGAGTCAGACACTTAACCGACTGAGCCACCCAGGCTCCTCTACCATATAATTTAAAAACAAAAAAAAATTTCAGCAGCATGAAAGGTTACAAAAGGGACTAAGAAGGGATGCCTGGATGGCTCAGTCAGTTGGGCATCTGCTTTCTGCTCTGGTCATGCTCCTGGGGTCCTGGGATCAAGTTCCGCATTGGGCTCCTTGCTCAGTGGGGAGCCTGCTTCTCCTTCTGCCTGCTCGTCCTGCTTGTGCTCTCTCTCTCTCTCTCTGACAAATAAATTTTAAAAATCATAAAAGAATAAACTGTGGAGAACTACTAGAGATTACTAAAAGACACAAGTCGAGCAAATACAGCATGCAGTCCTGTTTGACTCTGGATTAAAAAAACTGACTTTTTAAAAATTAGAATTCAATTTCATTAACAGAAATTATATTATTAGTTTCAGAGGTGCAGTCTAGCAATTCATCAGTTGCATGTAACACCTGGTGCTCATCACAGCGTGTCCCTTCCTTAATGCCCATCACCCAGTCACCCCCTCCAGCAACCCTCAGTTTGTTTCCTAGTTAGGAGTCTCTCATGGTTCTCTCTCTCTGATGACTTCCCATTCAGTTTTCCGTCCCTTCCCCTATGATCCTCTGTGCTGCTTCTTATACTCCCCGTATGAGTGAAACCATATGATAATTGTCTTTCTCTGATTGATTTATTTCACTCAGCATAATCCCTCTGGTTCCATCCACATTAATGCAAATGGTAAGTATTCATCCTTTCTGATGGCTGCGTAATATTCCACTGTATATATCAATCACACCTTCTTTATCCACTTATCTGTTGATGGACGTCTTGGCTCTTTTCACAATTCGGCTATTGTGGATTACTGCTGCTATGAACATTGGGGTGCACGTGTCCCCTTCTTTTCACTACATCTGTATCTTTGGTGTAAATACCCAGTAGTGCGATTTCCTGGGTCATAGGGTAGCTCTGTTTTCAACTTATTGAGGAAACTCCATGCTGTTTTCCAGAGTGGCTGCACCAGCTTGCATTCTCACCAACAGTGTAGGAAGGTTCCCCCTTCTCTGCATCCTCACCAAAACTTGTTTCCTGTCTTGTTAATTTTAGCCATTCTGACTGGTGTGAGGTGGTATCTCACTGAAGTTTTGATTTGCATTTCCTTGATGCCGAGTGATGTGGAGCACTTTTTCATGTGTCTGTTGGCCATCTGGATGTCTTCTTTGCCAAAACGTCTGTTCATGTCTTCTGCCCATTTCTTGATTGGATTATTTGTTCTTTGGGTGTTGAATTTGGTAAGTTCTTTACAGATCTTGGATACTAGCTCTGTATCTGATATGTCGTTTGCGAATATCTTCTCCCATTCCATAGGTTGCCTTTTAGTTTTATTAACGGTTTCCTCTACTGTGCAGAAGCTTTTGATCTTGATGAAGTCCCAATAGCTCATTTCTGCCCTTGTTTCCCTCGCCTTCAGAGACGTGTCTTGCAAGAATTTGCTGTGGCCGAGGTCAAAGAGGTTTGCTGCTTGTGTTCTCCTGTAGGATTTTGATGGATTCCTGTCTCCCACTTAGGTTTTTCATCCATTTTGAGTTTATTTTTGTGTGTGGTATAAGAAAATGGTCCATATTTAATTGCATCAAAAACTGTAATACCTAGGAATGAACCTAACTGAAGAGGTAAAGGATCTGTACTCAGAAAACTGCAGAACATGCATAAAAGAAATTGTGGAGGACACAAAGAAATGGAAAAACATTCCATGCTCATGGACCGGAAGAAAAAATATCGTCTAAATGTTGATGCTACCAAGAGCAATCTACACATTCAGTGCAATCCCTATCAAAATACCATCAACATTTTTCCCAGAACTGGAACAAATAATCCTCAAATTTGTATGGAATAAGAAAAGACCCTGAATAGCCAGAGGAGTGCTGAAAAAGAAAACCAAAGCTGGTGGCACCATGATACCTGACTTCAGGCTCTATTACAAAACCGTCATCATCAAGACAGTACAGTACTAGCACAAAAACAGACATGTAGATCAATGGAACAGAATGGAGAACAAAGAAAGTGACTTTTTAAAAGACTTCTTTAAAACACTAAGGACACTACATCTGGAATGAATGATGTACTATATGTTGGCTAATTGAATTTAAATTTAAAAAATAAAACACTGGGGAAAATGTCAATGTGTACTGACAAGTAAAGAGCATGATGCTATTATACAGCATGGTGTGATAAATGAGATGCTGATAATAAAGCCCTTATCTGTGAGACAGACTTCAAGGTGAAGTGATGTGATGTCTGGGATGTCTGGGATGTGCCTTCAAATACACACAGTATAGTAAATGCATAGTGGAGGACAGAATGAAGCAGAAGAGGGGGTTTTGTCTCTTTGTTCAATCTGTGCCCTCAATATCTACCTATTGGGGTGTGTGGCACACAGTGGATACTCAGCCAACATTAGCTGAATGGAGGAATAGCCCATATGAGTTGTCACTCCTGTCACTGCCTGTTCCCCAAACTGCCACGACACACGGCTCTACCAACCCTTCTCCGTCTTAGCTCTCCTGTCACCCCTAACTCCTCTGGCAGCCAGCCCTGCCACTGCTTGTTGGTGAACCCAGGTCTAAAGTCATGCTCGGTTTGCCTTCAGCTCAGGTCATGATCTCGGGGTCCTGGGATCGAGCCCTGTGTTGGGCTCCCAGCTTAGCGGGGAACCTGCTTCTCCCTCTCCTCTTGCCTCTCCCCCTGCTTGTGCTTTCTCTTCCTGTCTCAAATGAATAAATAAATAAAATCTTTTTTAAAAATTAAAAAAAGAATAAAGTCATGCTCAGGAGCACCTGGGTGGCTCAGTCGATTAAGAATCTGATTCCTCAGGGGCGCCTGGGTGGCTCAGTGGGTTAAGCTGCTGCCTTCAGCTCAGGTCATGATCTCAGGGTCCTGGGATCGAGTCCTGCATCGGGCTCTCTGCTCAGCAGGGAGCCTGTTTCCTCCTCTCTCTCTCTCTCTCTCTCTCTGCCTGCCTCTCTGCCTACTTGTGATCTCTCTGTGTCAAATAAATAAATAAAATCTTAAAAAAAAAAAAAAGAATCTGACTCCTCAGATACATTCGTTAGATTACTCCTTTCTGCCCGTGGACAGAGCCGAACAAGCATCGCTCAAGTCTCCCCTCCCACCACCGTCATGTCCAAATCAGAGTCTCCCAAAGAGCCTGAACAGCGGCAGAAGCTCTTCACGGGAGGTCTGAGCTTTGAAACAACTGATGAGGGTGTGAGGAGCCGTTCTGAGCACTGAGGAGCACTTACGGACTGTGTGGCTATGAGAGATCCAAACACCAAGTGCTCCAGAGGCTCTGGGCTTGTGACATATGTCCCTGCGGAGGAGGTGGAAGCAGCCATGAATGCATCCACACAGGGTGGACAGAAGATTGTGGAACCAAACAGGGCTGTGTCGAGAGAAGATTCTCAAAGATCTGGTGCCCACTTAGCTGTGAGAAAGATTTTTGTGGGTGGCATTAAAGAAGTCACTGACGAATGTCATCTAAGAGATGATTTCGAACAGTGTGGGAAATCGAAGTGACTGAGATCATGACTGACCAAGGTAGTGGCAAAAAGAGGGGTTTTGCTTTTGTAACATTGGATGACCCTACTCTGTCGACAAGACTGTCATTCAGAAATCCCATCCTGTGCATGGCCACGGCTGTGAAGTGAGGAAAGTGCTCTCTAAGCAGGAGGTGGCTCGTGCTTCATCTGGCCAAAGAGGTCGAAGTGGTTCTGGAAACTTTGGTGGTGATCGTGGAGGTGGTTTTGGTGGGAATGACAACTTTGGTCATGGATGAAACTTCAGTGGTTGAGGTGGCTTTGGTGGCCGTCAAGGTGGTGGTGGATATGGTGGCAGTGGGGATGGCTATACCGGATTTGGTAATGATGGAAGCAACTTTGGAGGTGGCGGAAGCTATAATGATTTTGGCAATTACAACAATCAATCCTCAAATTCTGGACCCATGAAAGGAGGCAATTTTGGAGGCAGAAACTCTGACCCTTATGGTGGTGGAGGCCGATAATTCACCAACATGGCTATGGTGGTTCCAGCAGCAGCAGGAGCTACGGCAGTGGCAGGTTTTAATTACTGCCAGGAACAAAGCTTAGCAGGAGAGGAGAGCCAGAGACGTGATAGGGAAGCTACAGGTTACAAAAGATTTGTGAACTCAGCCAAGCACAGTGGTGGCCAGGCCTAGCTGCTACAAAGAAGACATGTTTTAGACAATACTCATGTGTATGGGCAAAAAAACTCGAGGACTGTATTTGTGACTAATTGTATAACAGGTTATTTTCGTTTCTGTTCTGTGGAGGGTGTAAAGCATTCCAACAAAGGGTTTTAATGTAGTTTTTTTTGCACCCATGCTGTTGATTGCTAAATGTAATAGTCTGATGATGCTGAATAAATGTGTCTTTTAAAAAAAACAAAAAGAATCTGTCTCCTGATTTCAGCTCAGTTCATGGTATCAGGTCCTGAGATCAAGCCCCGCATCCTCCACACTCAGCACCGGGTCTGCTCAAGGTTCTCTCTCTGCCCCTCCTGTCATTCTCTCTCTCTCTCTCTCTCTCAAAATAAATAAATAAAATCTTTTTTTTTAAGATTTTATTTATTTTTTGACAGAGATCACAGGTAGGAAGAGAGGCGGGCAGAGAGAGAGGAGGAAGCAGGCTCCCCACTGAGCAGAGAGCCCGATGCGGGGCTCAATCCCAGGACCCTGGAATCACAACCTGAGCCGAAGGCAGAGGCTCAACCCACTGAGCCGCCCAGGAGCCCCAAATAAATAAGATCTTAAAAAATAAATAAATAAAGTCATGCTCAGATAGAAGGAAAAAGAAAAAACTCATCGTCTTCACGGGTACCGTCTCCTCCCAAAGTTCAGTGCTCAGGCTCAACACAAGTTGTGCCTTTTCTTTTATGGCTTTCGCTACACCTGTGAGCTCAGAGCAGTGTGGCCCTGTCTTATCTCCACGACGGCACCCTCCTACTGTCTTCGACCATGAATCCTACACCGCAGCCCACAGACCACTTACCATCTACCATGAGCACGTGACGTATCAAACTTCTCCATCTTTGCACTCGGACTTCCCTCTGCCAAGGACACTCCTTTCTCCTTACGCGGCTGGTGAGCTATGATCATTCTTCAAGAGTCTGTCCAAACATAAACTCCCCTCTGAAGACTCCCCCTGACTCCCCCATCTCTGTGCTTTCACACCTCTATTAGAACTCTTGGGCATTTTATTTTCATTGTCACTATCGGGCTGCTTCCCCCGATCATAACAACGTCTCATCACGTGCTAACCCAGTGCTTACTAGTCACAAGTCCGGTCACTTCACATATACTGACCTTTGATCCTCAAGGAAAGTCATAATATAGCAGATGTAATTTCCCCAGTTCTACAAAGGAAGAAATAGAAGCACAAAGGAGATGAAACAGCTTTCCTCAAGCGACATCCAGTAATAATAGTATAGCAGATGCAGATAATCTGGACAGTCTGCATCTTTTTTTCCAAATCTCCCAAGACTGCTCTTTAATCCAGTGTTCCCCAAACTGCTTTTTGTGATGCAACTGTTTCAAAGCCTAGGTCCCTAGACATTCCTTTATGGTTTTTTTTTAATTTTTTAACTTTTTAGGGGTGCCTGGGTAGCTCAGTGGGTTAAAGCCTCTGCCTTCAGCTCGGGTCATGATCCCAAGGTCCTGGGATCGAGCCCCGCATCGGGCTCTCTGCTCAGCGGGGAGCCTGCTTCCTCCTCTCTCTGCCTGCCTCTCTGGCTACTTGTGATCTCTGTCTGTGAAATAAATAAATAAAATCTTTAAAAAAATAAATTTTTTAACTTTTTAAAGTAACTCCCAACCCCATGATCGAGAGTTGCATCTCTACCAACTCAGCCAGCCAGGTGCCCCTCTTCATTGTGTTTTCATCTGCTGATTGATGTGTGCCCTGGTGGGGAGCCAAGCTATAGCCCACCCTGTCTTACGTGGCTATCCTCTGCTGCCAGAAGGCCAAAGCTCACAAGCTAGTGGGGCTGTCAGTGGAGAAGACCCACATGTTCCTTTATTCTAAAGGACTCTGTAATGGCCAGGGACATTGTAAGAAATATGTAACAGATAATCTCTAATCTTGTTAAATACCTTTATCCCCTCTATCGTTAGGTAGCATCTGTTTCTCTCCAACTTGAAGTTCTGCTGGGCCTGCAGCCTTGGATCTCTACTGCCTACATTTGGATCTCAAAACAACAGTTGTTGACTGTCCCCCCAAAATGCAATCGGAGAGGGGCACGTGGGTGGCTCAACTGCGTAAGCGGTTGACTCTTGATTTCAGCTCAGGTCATGATCTCAGGGTCATGGGATCAAGCCTCGTGTTGGGCTCTGCTCTCAGTGCACAGTCTGAGAGTCTCTGTCTCCCTCTCCCTCTGCTCCTCCCCCAACAACTATAAATAAATAAATAGGCATGCAATCAGAGAGATTCCTGAGTCGTGGCTGGGCACACGGACTCATCAGCCTCCCCTGCAGGGAACTGTGGTCATGGGGCAGAGTGCCCACTCCTGACAGTGACCCCACACTGCCTCTCCCACATGAGCAACCTCCACGGGCTCTGGTGTGAGGCTTCCCGGATGTGTTTATCTAGAGAGCACATTGTCAGTTTTAAGAAATTCACTAAATGACCACCATTCGTGGCCGAATTTCAAAAGGAAAAAGGAATTAAAGGCCAAAAGGAAGGCCAAAAGAACACAGGGAGGAAGGAGGAAGGGAGAGATAAAGAGGGACAGAGAGAGTGAGGAAGGAAGAAAAGGAGGAAAACTGGTCCCAAAATGCAAGAAAGGACCAAATCTGAAAATTAAAATCTACAAAATATTGTGTGCAACATTACCTAAATGAAGAGGTATACCACGTTGAGAGCTCAGAAGACTCAGTATAGTGATGTCAATTCCCCCAAATTGATCTATAGATTAACACAATGCCCATAAAATACCAGACAGCTGTTTGTTTGTTTGTTTTTTAAAATATTTTATTTATTTATATGACAGACAGAGATCACAAGTAGGCAGAGAGACAGGCAGAGAGAGAGGAGGAAGCAGGCTCCCCGCCGAGCTGAGAGCCCAATGCAGGGCTCGGTCCCGAGCCAAAGGCAGTGGCTTTAACCCACTGAGCACCCAGGCACCCCAGACAGCTGTTTTGAAGAACCAGACAGCCTGAATCTCAAATTTAAATAGAAAATCAAAGCATCTAGACTATTCAAACAAACTGGAAAAATAAGAGCAAAGTTGGAGCACATATACTACCTGACTTTGAAGACTCACTACAGAACTGGCTAACCATAAAGCTAATCTACTCTGTTATTATTTATTAACATAAGTTAATGTATGGAATAATAATATATATCATTAGCAATGTGATATTGGCACAAGGATTGACATATAAATCGATGGAAGAGAGTCCAGAAATAGACTACACAAAAATAGTCAATTGATCATCAACTAAGTCTCCAAGGTAATAAGGGTTACCTTTGCAACAAGAGGTGCTAGAATTACTTGATACTCAAATGCAAAAGAGTGGATCTCACCCTTACCTCATACCACATGCAAAGATAACTCAAATTTTTAAAAAACCTCAACACAAGAGTTGAAACTATAATACTTTTACACAAAAAATGTAAGAGAAAATTTTTTAAACTTTGATTTGGGTGAAGTTTTCATAGGACAAAAAAATATCAACAATAAGAAAAAAAAGATAAGCCAGACTTCATCAAAATTTAAAAACCTGCTCTCTTCAAAAGACACTGTTGAGACAATGAAAAGCCACACCACAGACTGGGAGAAAATATTCGTAAAACGTATATCAAATAAAAGAATTGTCTCCAGAAAATATAAAGAACTTTTATAACTCCATAATAACAAGACAAACAACTCAATAAAACAAAATGGGCCAAATATTTTAATAGACACATTACCAAAGAAGATCTGTGAATGGCAAATGAGCACATGAAAAGATGTTCCACGTCGTCAGTCACCAGGAAAATCAAATTAAAACCCGAATGACTAAAACTTAAAAGCCTGTCAATACCCAGTGTTGGTGAGGATGGACAGCAACTAGAGCATGGCTGGTGGGAAAGGAAAATGGCACAACTGCTTTGGAAAACAGTTTGACAGTTTCTTGTAAAGTTAAACATACAATTACCATATGATTCAGCACTTGTACCCCGAGGTGTTTATCCCGAGAAATGAAAACATATGCCCACACAAAGACTTGACGATGTATGTTAACAGAAGCAGTAAATCACGTTCAAAGCCAAACACTGGAAACAATCCAAATCTGTGTCAACAGGTAATCAGATAAACAAATTGTGGTATTTCTATACAATAGGATATTACTCCCCCCAAAAACGAAGGGACTAAAGATGAAATAGAAATAGATACACATGTCCCTGTTCTTCCCACTAAGTATGAACATTACCTAGAAAACACACATGCACAGACTCTACAAGGTAGAGATAAGAAGAAAGACTGGCTAGGGACCTCGGGACCTCAGAAATGACATGGTAGTGAGTTTGGGGTTTTTGTCTCATGTATCTGAGTCTGGATGCTGGAGAAACTGCTAACCTGGGAACACCAACAGATACAAACAAACAAACAAAAATCCCCAAGAAATTTCTCTGGCCAAAGGAAAAAGAAAGGGGCAAACTAGCAAGATGGAGAACTTCTAGACACAATTGGTCTACGCCAGCTGAACACCATGAAAAGGACCACAACCCCATCACCACCCCCATCAGCAAATACTGAATGGACGGTCCCAACCTCTACTCTTGTCTGGCTGTCATGAGGCATCTCTAAGATCCCCTCCTGTTGGGGTATCAGACAACACTGGGTGGAGAGCAGGGACTTTTATCCCTACGTGGTGTTGATAAGGTTGTCCTTCAAAAACATCAGGGGAGACCGTATGGGGATCCTAGACTTCCACCCCCACCCAGCCTTAAAAAGGTGCCACTCCCACCCCACCGAGTCGGAGGCGGCCGACTGGATTGGCGGCGTGGATGAAAACACATGCCACGGAACCACACAGACCCATTGCACCAGTGTCAGCTTCCTCTGTGAAACTGTCCTAGAGCTAACAGCAATATGTGCATGGGACCTCTTTGTCCTCTTTGCAATTTCCTATGAATTTATAAATATTTCAAAATAAGAAAGCCTTTTTAAAGAAAGGAACAACTGATACCCATAGTAAAGTGGATAAATTACAAAGACATTATGTTGCGTGGATACAAAAGGATATATGAGGGCGCCTGGGTGGCTCAGTGGGTTAAGCCTCTGCCCTCAGCTTAGGTCATGATTCTGGGGTCCTGGGATCGAGCCCCGCATCGGGCTCTCTGCTCAGTGGGGAGCCTGCTTCTCCCTCTTTCTCTGCCTGCCTCTCCACCTACTTATGATCTCTCTCTCTGTGTCAAATAAATAAAACCTTTTAAAAATCCCAAAAGGATATATGATATATGATTTCACTTACATATAACCCTAGATACGACAAATCAAATCTATGGTGACAGAAGGCAAACCAGTTATTGCCTAGGGCCAGGGAGGTTGGCTGGTATGGGGCACAAAGAAAGAGAAATATTCTGAAGTAATGAAAACATTCCAGTATTTATGTGATCATAAATATAAGAATGTATAAATCTTTCAAAACTCATGGGAATTATAATACCTGCATTTTATTGTATATAAACTATACCTCACCAAAGTTGACTTAAAATTACTTCACAGTAAGACCAAAAAAATCCTGTCATAATTTCATGAAGAAAAGAAAAAAATTCTAATATACAGTAAAATATGTAATTGTACATTTTTGCTATAAAATATGGCATACTTGGCCATCTGAGTAACAACTGGCTGAGAAAGTCAAGTCCAACTATAATATCCCATATGCGCACAGAAGCCTTACTAACATAGGTACTTGGTCTGTAATACCCTCCAAAGTCACATCCATACACTGGATACCCTCCTGTTATCCTCGAAGACTGACAGGTGGACATCTAATGGCTCATTTGCGTAGAGGGGCACGCAGACGTGTACTCCACCAGACAACAGAAGGTGACCACAGCTGCAAATACAAGGAGGGCAAAAGGATTCCTCAATATTAAGATTTCTCATACAATCCGCTCCCATCACAAGAGACTGAGAGGCCACGACTGCTTAAAGTATTCTACTTATCCAGTATACAAAAGTACAAGGTCACCACCAAGTAACTCCAGAGAAAACCCCCAACCTAAAAAAATTTCAAACAAGTTTCAAAATATGGGGGACAGATTCTCTGTACTATCTTTGCAATTTTTCTGTGAATCTGAAACTATTTTTAAAATTTAAAGTTTATTTTAAGAAAAGAAACAATTCTTGGGGTGCCTGGGTGGCTCAGTGGGTTAAGCCTCTGCCTTTGGCTCAGGTTATGATCCCAGGGTCTTGGGATCGAGCCGCGAATCAGGCTCTCTGCTCAGCAGGGAACCTGCTTCTCCCCCGCCCCACCTGCCTCTCTGCCTACAAGTAGGTCAACAGGTAATCTGTCAAATAAATGAATAAAATATTTTTAAAAATAAAATAAAATAAATTTTAAAAGAAATAATTCCTTTGTGGGTTTTTTTAAAAGATTTTATTTATTTTAGAGAGAGAGTTGGGAGAGAGGCAGAGGGAGAGGGTCTCAGGCAGACTGTGCACTGAGCAGAGCCCGTTGTGGGGCTGGGTCCCACATCCCTGACCTGACCTGACCAGCTCCCTGACCTGAGCTGAAACCAAGTCAGGTGTTTAACTGAATGTGCCACCCAGGCACCCCAAGAAATGATTCCTTTGTAAAATAAACCGCTGAGTTGTCTTTTCATTGTTTGTTTTTTTTAAGTTGGTGACACTGTGGCCTGAGCAGGAGTTATGACATTTCTGGAACACACATCAGTGGAACCTTAATAATGTCACTGACTTCACATGCCACTTTTCGATGCTAGGTGGAAACCACAACTACTCACGGATGGACGCTTTTAAGTGGATTTGTGGGAGGGAGATTTGGAAAACTGTACCCAAAATACACCCCCCCCCCCAAAAAAAACATACTGGTTAGCAACTGCCACTGCTCACAGAAACACCTCCAGATGCCAGGAACAATGGAAAAGGCAACAAGTGTTACTACAGAATTAACATAAAGGAGTTGGCCAGTGGACAGGTGCTCTCTTCCTAGAGATGTCTTTATCTGTGCACAAATACAAACCGAATGGGAGAAGCCAGATCAAGGTGACCTACTTTTTTTTTTTTAAGATTTTATTTATTTATTTGACAGACAGACATCACAAGTAGGCAGAGAAGCAGGCAGGGAGAGAGGAGGAAGCAGGCTCCCCACTGAGCAGAGAGCCCGATGTGGGGCTCGATCCCAGGACCCCGAGATCACAACCCGGGCCAAAGGCAGACACTTAACCATCTGAGCCACCGAGGCGCCCCAAGGTGATCTACTTTAAATGACCTCCTCTAGGAGAGCAGATGGACACCCTTCCCCAGCTTGGGGGGGCAGGCAGCAGGACAGAACTTGACCCCCCAAAAAACAATTCTTCAGGGGGGAAAAAAACAACAACACAGGATTTCTCCTTCTGAATACATAAAGGAAAAAAAGTGAAAATTTAAGGCCAATCACTGGGTAAACAGTTTTCTCAAACCCAAATGCACTGTCTTTTAAATGCTCCAACACATCCAGAGAGGTTCTAGAAACATAAAAAAAAGCCAGCAGATGCCAAATTCCTGCCCCTGAGAGAAGTTCCCAAGCAACTAAGAGAAGAGAACCATCAGGAAAAGGACGGCAGGAAGAGAGCAAGAAGTTCACTTCACGTCCAAACTCACATAGGCCCCCAGGCCATCTGGGGAGAGTGCTGCTCAAAGGCTGGCACACGGTTTTAAGTCCGATTTCTCGGACCCAGGACCCCTGTGCAGAAACTGTGCCCCTGCCTTACCCCTTGCATTATTCAGGATTCTTTGTTCACATGTAACAGAAAGTCAATTCAAAGTGGCTTTAAAAAAAGAAAAGAGATTTATTGGTTCCCATAATTTAGAAAGTCAGAAGTAGTCTGACCTCAGATGTGGGTGGATCAAAGGGTTCAAACAATATCATGAGGACTCAGTCTTTCTCGTCCGTGACCCAGCTCTGCTTTCCTCCACGTCAGCTTTCTTCTCTACAAGTCTCCCTCCGAGTGGAAGGCACTGTGGTCGGCTGGCCTGGAGTCTACAAGCTCTGTGGAAACACGAAGACTTCATTCCTCCTATTTCCATCAAAGTCTCAGAAGCCTCAATGGCTCCGAGGAGCCCATTCTGGGCCATGTGTCCCCATCTTGGCCAATCCCAGTCCTAGAGCACGGGACTATCACTGACTGGTGTTCAGTGACTCGGTTACCAGTAGACAAGGAGCCAAACCATTGGACACCCTGGGATCTGCCAGCCAATCCACATTCCAGGAAAGGCAACAAGAGTCCAAAAACAAAATAAAAACAAACAAGCAAACACACAAATCTCTGGCAGACAAGCAGGTTTCCGGATTTGTTCTCCTCAAGAAGAGAGTAACAAGCACTGACACGTTAAACTTCGTAAGCTTCTTTGAGGAGTCTGGAATTATGGGTTCATATGTGGAAAAAGCACGCAGATGAACGTGTGGTCCAGGGTCTGGGAGGAACATCATCAAGGTGAGCACTACGGAACTGTTAACTAACATCGCAGAAGCGTCTAGAGAAGGAAGAAATAACATACCCTAACAGGTAGGGTGGAGGTGAAAAATAGTTTGATCCAAATATTTAAAGAAATGTATGTCAATTTTGTAACAAACTGGTGAAGCAGGATATATTAGTTGAACTGCCTTTGCTTCTTTGATTCATAGTTTGAGAATCATAAGACGGTTTCGAAATATCTTTTCAGTCCCCAGTACGAGGGGAGTTGGTAAGGAGGAAATATCACTAGTGATGACAAACTGGCAGGCTCAAAGAAATGGGCATCTACCTGCTACACCAAATTCTAACCAGGGACACGACAGGAAATATATTATAGATAAATGAATACCTATGCTCCAAAATTGGAAAGTGAATGGCTGGTGGGGAAGAGAGGGACAACTTGCTAAAACACAGAAGTCATGCTAGCCTGAAAGGGAAAAGCAGCCTAGAACATCAACAAGAATACAGAGAGAGCATAGAGTCCTTTCCCCCGGGGAGGAAACAAGACTGGTGCCCTAAAGTGTGGGAGCCACGTGGAAGCCGCCGTAGAGGAAAATGGAGCAGTCACGCTCTGCACCTTGCCAGCAGCACATCCATCTACTTCAGCTTCCAGTGGAAACAAATACAGAGAGCCACCCTCACAGCGACACCAGCCCCTCCCCCAAGCTGGTCTGTGAAAAGCGAGACAGCACGCAATGGAGCAGATGCCATCAACTGTGAAGAGGACTGCACAGAGAAAGAATTAGCAGGCAGTTGAGAAGCTTCTAGCCTCAGAAGATACACACTCAAAAACCGGGAGAACTCGCTGAACTCTACCTCTGAAACTACTAATACCCTAAATGTCAATGAATTGACTTTAAAGAAAATAAAAATTATTTTTTAAAATTGGAAGAACTTAAACCCAATGAAATACAATTAATAAAGTGCCAGATTGGAACTTTAAAATAAGTGTAAATGGTATCTTCAGAGAAATATGGGTGGGTGGTGCAGTCACAAAACAGGAACTGAAAACTACTAAATGGAGCAAGTTGCAGAGCTGGAAATTTAAAAATGTCATTGAGATTGCAAGTCAGTGGCAGAATGGACAGAGCTGAAGAATGGCTTTGTGAGTTGGAAGACTCAGCCAAGGAATTCTCTTAAAGTACAAAACACAGTAATATCACTTTGATTACAAAGTAAAGAAGAAATATTAAGGAACATGGAGAATAAATCCAGAAGTTCTAACATCCACCCAAAAGTTCAAGAAGGAGAGGTGAGAAAAAAGTGGAAGAGTGGCACTATTTAAAAGAAAAAATGTTTTTGTAAGTAATCATGAAGGACAGGAGCTCTTCCCCCCTCTTTGCTCTCATTCCTTTCTCCACTAAAATGCCAGTTAGGGAACATTTTTAAAAGCATAATTATGGGATGCCTGGGTGACTCAGTTGGTTAAGCAGCCACCTTCAGCTCGGGTCATGATCCCAGGGTCCTGGGATCAAGACCTGCATCGGGCTCTTTGCTTGGCGGGGAGCCAGATTCTCTCTCTCCCTTTGCTGCTGCTTTCCCTGCTTGCACTCTCTCTCTCTCTCTCTCTGTGTCAAATAAATAAAATCTTTTAAAATAAATAAATAAAAGCATAACTACAAAAGGAACAGGAGATTGCTGGTTTGCCAACTGTATGCAGAGGGGGCAGGGAGAGACGGAAAAAAGAGGCTGTTTACCCTAGATTGGTAGGTGGCAGTTTTAATAAGCAAGGGAACTTACGAGGCTTGTCTTGGGTGGCAGCAAGATGAGCAGATCTCCACACCCGGCTGCCAAATCTTAAAAGTTTGTAAAGAAGCCATAAGTGGGTTGAGTCCCGTATACTCCCCAGAGGGTGTCAACAATACATTACTCTCTGTGTCCCTGAAAATGGCTCCCACCACAGGAGTGGTCGGGAGAATATTCATCCCAGGGGAGGTGGGAGGAGTCTCTGATTGCCAGAGTCCAGCTCTTGGGGGAACTGTGATCACATTCTCTCGATCACCTCTCCCAACAGAGATGGTGCAAGGGTAGATAAGAGACGACATCTATGGCTTGGAAGCTGAAAGCACATGGACAGGTGGTAACCAGGTTGGCAGAATAGAGAAAGTTGAAAGTCAAATGCCTACCGGGTGGGGGTGAGCCCATCAGCACCGATCCCCCAGGAAGGCTCAGGAACTGGAATACCAAGGAACCTTGCCGTTATAGGCCATGATCCCGGGGTCCTGGGATTGAGTCCCGCATCGGGCTCCCTGCTCGGCGGGAAGCCTGCTTCCCCCTCTCCCACTGCCCCGCTTGTGTTCCCTCTCTCACTGTGTCTCTCTCTGTCAAATAAATAAATAACATCTTTTAAAAAAAAAAAGTCTTTCTTGGTTTGTCTCTCTCTCTTTTTCCCTTTGCTCGTTTGTTTTGCTTCTTAAACTCCGCTATGAGTGAAATCACGTGGTATTTGTCTCTCTCTGACTGACTGACTTAGCATAATACTCTCTAGCTCCATCCAGGTCACTGTGAGATTTCATTGTTCTTAACGGCTGAGTAATACTCTACTGTAGCTGTATCCTGCATCTTCTTTACCCACTCACCAACTGCTGGGCACTTGGGCTGTTTCTGTAATGCAGCTATTGTAGGTAACACTGCCATAAGCATCAGGGAGCGTGTAGCCCTCAGAACCAGTATTTTGTACATTTGGGTAAACACCCAGTAGTGTGATTGCTGGATCCTGAGGTAGCTCTGTTTCTAACTTTTTGAGGAGCCTCCACACTGTTTCCCACAGTCACCGTGCCAATGTGCACTCCCACCAACAGTGCACAAAGGTTCCTTTCTCTCCGCAGCCCTGCTAACACCTGTTCTTCCTTGTGCTGTTGATCTCTTCCGTTCTGACAGGCGTGAGGTGACACGCATTGTGGTTTTGATGTGCATCTCCTTGATGACGAGGGATGGTGAGCATCTCCTCATGTGTCTGTTGGCCCTCTGGATGCCTCCTTTGGGAAAACATCTTGTCATGTCTTCCGCCCATTTTCTAACTGGATTATCCATTTTTCGGTGTTGAGTTTTATACGTTCTTTATATACTTTGGATACTACCCTTTATCAAATGTGTCATTTATCAATATCTTCTCCCACTGCAGAGGTTGCCTCTAAATTGTGTTGTTTCCTTTGCTGTGCAGAAGATTTTATTTTGATAAAATCCCAATGGTTTATTTCTGCTTTTGTTTCCCTCACCTCAAGAGACACGTCTAGAAAGAAGTTGCTACAACCGATGTCAAAAAATTACTGAACATGTTCTCTTCTAGGAGTTTCATGGTTTCAAGTGTCACATTTGGGTCTTTAATCCATGTTGAATATGTTTTTAATGTATGGTGTAAGAAAGTAATCAGTTTCATTCTTCTGCACGTTGCTGTCATGTTTACCCAACATCATCTGTTGAAGAGATGGTCTTTTTCCCATTGGATATTCTTTACTGCTTTATCCAAGATTAGCTGATCATAAAGCTGTGGATCCATTTCTGGGCTTTTTCATTCTGCTCTATGGATCTGTGTGTGTATTTTTGTGCCAGGGCTGTACTGCTTTGACGACTACAGCTCTGTAGTAGAGCTTGAAGTCGGAACCATGATGCCACCAGTTTTGCTTTTCTTTTTCAAGGTTGCTTTGCCTAAGGGGTTTCTGGAGTTCCACACAAACTTTAGGATTGTTTTTCCTAGCTCTGCGAAAAATACTGACGGTATTTTGATAGGGGTTGCACTGAATCTGTAGATCGCTTTGGGTAGTATGGACATTTTAGCACTATTTGTTCTTCTAATCCATGAGCATGGGGTGTCTTTCCATGAAATTTCTTTCATCAGTGCTTTATGGTTTTCAGAGAATAAGTGTTTCACCTCTTTGGCTGGATTTATTTCTAGGTATCCCTGTTTTTGGTGGAGCAAAGTGCTTTTTAAAAGTAACAAAGAACAAGACAGAAAAGATCCAATAGGAAAAACATTTTTAGTTTAATAGAAAAAGTGGAGATGAAGTTGAGGAGATCTCCAGGAGAGCAGTAAAAAAGAGCTAGAAATTAGAAGAGGCAATATGTGGACTATTTCCTTTTTCTTTTCTTTTTTTTTTAAAGATTTTATTTATTTATTTGTCAGAGAGATGGACAGAGCACAGGCAGGCAGAGTGGCAGGCAGAGGCAGAGGGAGAAGCAGGCTTCCTGTGGAGCAAGGAGCCCGAAGCGGGACTCGATCCCAGGACCCTGAGATCATGACCTGAGCCGAAGGCAGTGGCTTAACGGACTGAGCTACCTAGGCACCCCTTCTTTTCTTTTTTTTAACTAAGCACCACACCCACCCAGTGTGGAGCCCAATAGACGGACTATTAATTGGAAGTTTGAGTCACTGTATTTGGAGATTTCTTTGTTATGGAAATTAGCCTATACTTAAACACTAACAAAAATACCTTCCAAAATCTAAGGAAGTTCATTTCCCATCCTTGAGTCTAGTCCTAGGCAAATTACCAAGCAAGTGTGAGTTGAATAAAGACATTTTCAAATACGCAAGATCTCAAAAAAATGTACCTCGTGAGCCCTCCTTCTCAGATAGCCCCTGATGTCAGATTCCGCGTGCACTGGCCGCCCAGTAAGTAAACGTGTAAGGACTGTCTCACTAACCACGATTCTATATGTCACTGAGAAACCATCCTATCCTACATGGGCCCATGAATTCCGGAATACATTTTTAATCAAATCATCTATACAGACAGCGGGCCTGCAGAAAAGTATTTCCTTGAGACCCTGCACCCTCCAGAGGCAGCCCTAATGGAGACTTTTAGAACATTGAGGTTGTACATAATCTTTGGGGAGGGATTCATGACAGGGATCAGGGCGGAAGGCGACACTGAAGGGGTGAAGGGAATGGGTGCTGAGGCTGTCAATCATGCCATGACTGCTCCGGGCTGTTCCACCTGTTCTTTATATGTGTGGCTTTGAGGACATCCCTTCCCCAACTGAGCCTTACTTAGTACCTTCATTTACAAAAGAGGAGCAATGACATCGACTACTCAGAGTCTTGTAGAGGCATTCCTTTTCTTTTCTTTTAGTTTTTAAAGATTTTATTTATTTATAAGTAGGCAGAGAGAGAGAGAGAGAGAGAGAGAGGAGGAGGAAGCAGACTCCCTGCCAAGCAGAGAGCCCAACTAGGGGCTTGATCCCCGGGATCATGACCCAAGCCGAAGGCAGAGGCTTTAACCCACTGAGCCACCCAGGCGCCCCTAGATGCATTCCTTTTCTTATGTTCTTCAAACACACACACACACACACACACCCTGACAATTGTAGCCAATTGTCTGGGGCCGGGAAGGGCAGGGCATGAATCTTAAGAGGGTCGGTCTCTGTGCTCTTCAGTTTACAGACACTCATGGTAAAGACATCGATACCTGAGAATTCCATCTGGGGAAGTCATTTAGGTACGTGGAGAAAGTAGCAGATGGCCTGTTAGTTAGAAAACACCTTGAAGATACATTTTGGTTTCAGAAAGCCAGGAGGCAGAGCAGAGTCTGAAGAGGAGGTGAGACTATGAGAAATAAGTGTTTTACACAGTAAGAAAAATGGGGATTTTTCCCCAAGTACGCCATTCCGGAGGAGAGGGCGGAAGTGGGGAGAGGAGGTAAGAGAGCCTGTGAATAAACAGAAATAAGATCAAGTAAGAAAATTCCAGATTTTGTGGATTGGGTAAGAGGATGCCAAGGATCAGGTCAAAGAGAAGTTTCGAGTGGAAGGAATGACTGCAAAAAGGGTTAAGAATATAGATGGCTAATACGAAGCCTTACAGGTGATCCTGGCTTTATTTTAAATTTTGATATCATGTTCATCCCATATTTTTTCTTTGCATTCCTTTTGATCTTTTAAAATACTGTATCAGGGCACCTGGGTGGCTCAGTGGGTTAAAGCCTCTGCTTTCGGCTCAGGTCATGATCCCAGTGTCCTAGGATCGAGCCCCGCATCGGGCTCTCTGCTCAGCAGGGAGCCTGCTTCACCTCCCCCTGCCCCGCCTCTCTACCTACTTGTGATCTCTCTCTCTGTGTCAAATAAGTAAATAAAATCTTTTTAAAAATAAAATAAAATACTGTATGAAAATATACTATATCTTGATTACTGAGTTTTGGGGGGCCCCTGAAATGTTGTGCCCAAGGTGAGAGTCTCACTTGCCTCATCCTGGTCCCTGCCCTGGCTGTTACCTTTCGAACCTTCAGTACCAGTCTTTTACATGGAAGGAACACCTGAAAGCCCAGGAACAGAGACCATCACGCAAGACATGAAAACTTTCTGGGAATCAGCGAGTAAGAAATTTGAATTATGTAGGATTACACAATAAACGTTAGAACCAAGAGAAAGGCAAGCAGTGGCTGGGATCCCAGAGAAGGAGCGGGATTTCCATATCCCCCATGGCAGACCCCACACTCATTTGTCCTCTACCCTTTGTTTCTCTGAGACGGAGCGTAGGGTGCAACACGCGTGGGGGTGACCCTCCAGAGACGTCCTGAAAAGATCAGCCAGGAATCGGAGGTTGGTGCTCTAAGAAACTGGAAGTTGCAGTTAGGGTGGAGAGAAGGCCCAGGATTAACTTCTCAACCTCTTTACAGAAATGCGGAGAAGAGCCAGCTTTCGACCAAGTAAATCTAAGCAGTCTTGTGAAAGTGGGCCCAGGAGGCCTACCTTGACCCCATGTTTGCTTAAAATGCAAGTTGACAACATGTGAGAACGGGACCCAGTGCCCACGCCTGCTTTTTACCACTGACGCAGGGGTGGGAAGAGCGAGGGAGGGGCTCATGTCAGCCTGTGACAGCCTCGGGATCCCTGTTCCAACGATTAACAATCTGGATGATTGCAACCTTTTCTCTTCCTTGTGTCTAGCAACCAAGCAGTGAGCACTGCTGAGGAAATCACAGCCCTGAGTCACGTTTCTCTACCTTCTCCATTACCACCCCCTTACAAAACCCAGAAGACATTGGTTTCTTCATTTCCCTCTGTCCCTACCGCTTGAAATGTTCATACCTTCATGTATCTGTTCACCCGTGTGGTCCTTTGGAGGGCCACAAACCACCATTAACATCTGAGACGTCACGTGGGTCCGTGTGAGCATGCAGCGTCCACACCCATGTCCTCTGCGCCTTGCCCGGATTTTATCTGCCCTCTCTGGGTCTTCTAGAGCAACCGTCAGATGAGCCACCATTGAACTCCAGAGGCTTCCATGAGCAACATGTCTTAAGCGAAAACTGCAAGCTGTAGAAGTGTGGACAGTAGGGCAGAGATTTTCTGAACAACCCAAACCAAGCACCCCTCGAAGCATATTCATGATCGCAGATGATTCTCAAATGCACAGAAACCTGAGCAGACCCTTGGGGCTCACCGCGGGCATCCCTGCTGGGATTGGGGTAGTGAAATCAGTGGGAAAGGAGGCAGCTAAAGGGTAAAAATCTGCCAGCTTTTTTCCTCTCTGAATGGACACGGCTCCCTGAGAGGAAACCATCTTTGACTCTTCTCTGAGCCTAGAGCGTGTCCCCCTCTCTGGCCCCTTCTGAGGTCCCCCAAAGGCTTGTCCTTCCTGGCCACACCCTCCCCATCTCCCACGCCACCCCAATCTCCCTTGGTCTGCAGAATGGGTAGGTGAGGAGGAGGGGGTAAATTTGCCTAAAGGGCCCAAGACACTGCCTGAAAGAAAAGAGACTGAGATTTAGAATTTCTTTTACACGGTTCAATAGTACTCAAGTCCTCTGTGGAAGCCTGAGAAGGTTCTATCACAGATCCACCAACAGGAAGGAACACAAGGGGTCCCAAAAGGGGGCCCTCTGTGAGGAAAGTGGCCACTCAAATGACCAGGCTCAATGCCAAGGCCTGACAGTTTCAGAGGCTAAAGCTGGACACGGCCTTGGCTCAGTCCCCTCGCACCAGAGTCACTCTTGGGAATGGTGCCCGAGCCCGTGTGAACTAAGAGCTTGGAAAGCCTGAGCGTCTATCACTATCGGTGGCCTATGCGGGGATGCCTGCACCCATTAGATGGTGCAGGACAGAATTTCTGCAGCTATAGCCCCGAACAAGGACAGAAGCGAGCGATGACACTGAGACAGAAGTGCCAGGCGTCTTACAAGGAGCGAGTCCTGAAAGGACTGACTGGAAAACCGGGTATCGTTTCTCCCCCACAGTCAGGTCCTATATCTGCACAGCCTAACGTGACACGGTTTATAACGTGACATGTCCGCATGTCCCAGTCACCCTCAAGGAACAAAGAGACACCGTACGTGGGTTACCGAGTACGGGCTCAGGCACTGCTGTGCCGGGCGCAGTGGGGTTACCCTCTCGGGGGGCTGCAGCTGGGACCATGCTGGCACACGAGAAAGGAAGGAGATGAAATCATTCCTCGGTTTAGAAAAACACTTGCACAAGCCTTTCTGGCCATAAAACCTCAGGGCCACCCCCCACCCCCAGGCCCTGGCGGTGACCTAGTGAGGGAAGCTTTGATCAGGAAGTTGGCTGCCCTGGGAGGAGAGGTCACGGGAACGTGGGAGCCGCTTGGCTGCTGGCGCGGGGAATGGGGTCTGGGAGTCTGGAAGAGGGGGCGAGCTCAGCTTGGGGGTGCTCATGGGGCTGATGAGGCCTTCCTTCCCACCGACAGCGAGGCAAAATCCAGCGTTAGGCCCTTCCAGCAGCATGCGGAACAGAATGGTCACATAAGGGAAAAAAAATTAAGTAAGAGGTTTAATTCTCTGTATTGAAAACAAGAGACTGCTCCCCAGTGCCCTTGTCTGAGGACATTTACGTTACAAAACGTGTCATTTGGGGCAGCTCAGTGCCTGCCTTGGGCTCAGATTCCGCATCCGGAGCTCTTCTCCTCTCCTTCTGCCCCTGCTCGTGTTCCCTCTCTCATGGTGTCTCTGTCAAATAAATAAAATATTTTTTAAAAAAGAAAACGTGCCATTTTACGCTCTTTCTCTGTCTCTTTGAAATGTGTGTGAATCTTTTTAGAAGCTAAACAAGCTTCTTGTCTGCTTTATGATCCAGGAATGTCTTTCCCAAGGGCCTGGGATCTACCCCTTTGAAATGTTCACATCAAAGGACATAGTGCCCCTCTCTCCTGCTTCTGTGGGAGCCCAGGAGCCTAACCCAGGGGGGCTCCATGCTCCAAGCTGCACAACCGCCTGCGGTCATAAAGATACAAGAACTCTGGGGCGCCTGGGTGGCTCAGTGGGTTAAGCCTCTGCCTTCGGCTCAGGTCATGATCTCAGGGTCCTTGGATCGAGCCCCGCATCAGGCTCTCTGCTCAGCAGGGAGCCTGCTTCCCCCTCTCCCTCTGCCTGCCTCTCTGCCTACTTGTGATCTCTGTCAAATAAATAAATAAAATCTTTTAAAAAAGATACAAGAACTCTGTGCTTCTCACGATCAAGCTAGCAATCACATGGATGGTCATCCATTACCAGGTGATGGCAGGATGAACGGTGCAAAAGGTGCCATCAAGCCTCTGCCTTGAGGGCTGGTTCCTGGCTATCTTGAGGGGGTGGAATGGGCTGCACCTGCCTGTCCAGAGGGAAGGGGGAAGGTGTCTTTCTGTCTTTGTGGTCTCATTGTGGGTTACCTGGGAGGCACATCCTATACTGGTTTAATGCTTCTTCAGAAAGAAAACTGGTTTTCTCTGCTACCTTTGTTTTCGGGGCCAGGAATTGTATTCCCCCAACATAACGCAAGTGCTTAAAAAGGAAAAAGAAAAGAAGTGGGAGGAAGGTTCTAGAGGAGTATGACCCCTAGTGGGAGTCTGGGGTCTCTGGAGGGACCTGGAGAAACTGCGTGGTGGTAGGGCAGAGGAATTTCTAGAAGGGACGCAGACATTCAAGTGGAAATTGTTTCCCATGAGTAAATAACAGCATAATTGCAGATAAAACACACTGGCTTCAGCTAAGTGTTTTAAACATACTAACACTTCGCATATGCATTAACTAGGATGATTCTCGATTATTCCTTCCCCCTCTGCCATGTGACCCTGCTATGCGCTAGACAGGGCAGAAAAGGTGTCACGAAACAGCGGGGAAGCAGGTTCAGGGGTGAACTGATTTGGCAAAATCAAACAGCCTCTCCTATAGGCAAAAGCAACCTTTTGGGGTCTGTGTGGGAAAGGTCAGATACATCTACTACATAGGAGACAATGTGAGCCATTTTACTGGGTGAGCCCCCAAAACTGCAAGAACTGGCACACACCCAGTTCTGAACACAGATGATGAAGGGAGGGGTCAGCCTGGGAGTAAGAAAGGGAATGGCAGCCTGGTAAGGACCAGACACTTCTGTGAGGTTGGGAGGCTGTCCGCGGGCCTAGAAGCCCTCTTATCCCCAGTAACCACCATGCCATATCATTTTGAGGGTCAGGCTCAAAAAAGAAGCTTTAACTTGCCCTGCCCTAGCATCACCAGGCATAACCTGGGAACCAAATGTTTCTAAGGGACCTGGAGCAGGGCCTAGACAGGGACCTGCCGGAGGCTTCCTCAGATGCCTGGGCAGGGGTGAGCGTGACAAAGCCTGAGTCCCGAATCGGCCTCCCAGAGCTTACAAAGTCCCTAACCAGCACTGGCCCCCAGTTTCCTGCCCTTAGAGTCCCACAGGAAATATCTGGAGGGAGGGGAGAGATAAGGACAAGGAGGCTGATGAAAGAAGTGGGATTTAAGGCCCAGTGAAAGCCGTTTACATATAATTTTTCAGGAGAAAACAATTTGGGTAGGGGAAGAACTCATCAGGGTCAGTGAGACAAATTAATCTCAAACCGCAGGGCACGGGGCTGCATTCACCTAGCAAGGACAAAGGTCATGAGAATCACCCTTGTATGCTGGGTTCCTACCTGACTCCGTACGGCAGGCACACCTGAGTCCCTAATATTTTCTGCACCCACTAAACGTGGGACAAAAGGAGCTTTGACTGCCCTACCTGTCAGGCCTTTCTGTTTCTGGTGTATCTAGGATGTGCGAAACTGGGCTGCGGGACAGAGGGGAGCAAGTCCCTGAGCTGCTACTTTTCCAGGCTCTAGGGAGCCCCTGGTCATTTCCTGCAGGGCTGGGCTCCGGTGAGGTAGAAATCAGGGACCGGAGGTCTTGGTGGGGAGGGGCGGGTTGCGGGTGGGTCTGCGGGAGCCCAGCACGGCCTTCCAGGGCAGCCTTCCCCAGATGCCAGCCCGGAGAAGGGGAGACTTCCTCCCACTTTGGAAGACCCACTCACCCTCTCTTCCTCCCGCCTCCCCAGAGGCCAGGATCCTCAGCCTCGCTCCCAATACACCGGGGCCACCGCGACCGGCGACCCCCGCCCCTAAGTGCGGGCAGGGCGCCTCCATCCTCTCGGCCCCGCCCAGGCCCAGACCCCTTTATCTTCCGGCAGCGACGCCCCACCCGGAGCCGGGCCCTGCCCCGCAGCCCCGCTGCCGCCGCAGGTTCGGGCTAGTCCAGGGCGGGGAAAGGGCGTGAGGAGGGCGGGCACGCAGAGCATCTTTAAAGGCCCACGACACCCCGGAGGCGCCTCGACAGCCGCCGGCGGCCCCGGGCAATCCCCACCAGCGCGTAGGACCCGGCTCCGCGCCCGAACTGCCGGGGGCGCCATGGGCCGCTACCGCATCCGCGTGGCCACCGGGGCCTGGCTCTTCTCCGGGTCTCACAACCGCGTGCAGCTGTGGCTGGTCGGGACGCGCGGGGAGGCGGAGCTGCAGCTGCGGCTGCGGCCGGCGCGGGGCCAGGTCAGCGGACGGGGAAGGGGACCCCCGACCTTGGCCCGGCCTGGGACCGCGAGGGTGGGGTGGCGGGGTCGCGGGGCGGGGCGGGAGGGGGCGGACGAAGGACAGCCGGAGCGCGTGGGAGAGGACTTGCCGGGGCAAGGAGAAGATCCGGAGCCAGGGCCCGGGCTGGACTCGAGTTCCTCCTCCCTTCCGCCAGGGTCCTCGCAGCCTCCACGGCTTCCCCAAGTAACCCCAGGGCCAAGGTCGATGCGGGACGAGCGGTCTGGTCAGAGGCTGCTCAGAGAGCGCCGCGCGGGGACAGCTCAGGGACGGACCGAGGTCGGTGACGTCGGACCCTGGGGCGCAGGTGTCTGGAGCAGGGAACAGGTGTTGTCTCTAAAGGCCTTCGGCAGCGGAGGCTCACGCACACCAAAACGGCCTCTCCGGGGCCCCTGGTGCTCAGTGTCGTGGGCTGTGGTCCCCACAGGAGGAGGAGTTTGATCGCGACATCCCCAAGGACTTGGGGCCCCTACAGTTTGTGAAGTTGTGCAAACACCACTCCCTGGTGGACGACGCGTGGTTCTGCGACCTCATCACGGTTCAGGGCCCGGGAGCCTGCGAGGAGGCCGCCTTCCCCTGCTACCGCTGGGTGCAGGGCCAGGGCGTGCTGAGTCTGCCAGAGGGCACCGGTGAGGGCTTGGGGGGCGGACGGGCAGGAATGCAGGTGAAGTGGCCCTCCGAGCTGGGCACAGTGGGTGGTGGGCACAGGAGGTGGAGACAAGACAGGGGTCAGGGCAACGTCCCTCAGTTCGGAAGTTACAGCCAGAATGAAGGGCAGCCAGGGAGGCTGGAAGGGAAGGTCGTGATCTGGAGACGCCCTCTTCCAAGAAGGGGGCGGGCCTGGGGTCGGAGCAGTAACGGAAAACAGGAGAGCAGAGTGGAAAGGAGATCCGTGTGTGGCCAGACTAATGGGGGGGGGGGGTGGCTGGAATGGCGGCAGGTGCAGAAGGAGACAGGGACCCCTGGGCAGGTGGCAGCTAAGGCAAGAAGATAAATGCTCTGAGCCGTGAGCCCAGAGCAGGTGTGGTTGGGGAAGCATGAGAGGAGACTGTGAGGGACAGGGAGCATCGCGACAGCGGGGCAGGGACCATAGGAAATTGTTAGTGTTGGAAACAGGAGATGAATCAGGAGACACAGGAGGGCAAGGACAGTAAGGATGGAAACGTGGAAGATACGGCTTTGACACAGGAAGGGATGGGCCCAGAGAGCAGGAGCAAGTCAGCAAGGTCTGTGGTGGGAAGTCTAAGGAGGGCAACCCTGGGAAAGACAGCCGGCACAGCTGCTGCACAGCAGCCTTCAAGGACAGTGGAAAGTGCGACAGGTGAGGCTGGAAACATGAAATCGAGCCAGGCGGTACGTGGTAGAAACAGGTGTGGTCCCATCTCAGCCTGATGAAGGGTATGAATCCGACCATAGGTAGAGATGATTAGGATCCGGGAGGGATAGACAAATCGAGGAAGAAAGGGGACATGCAGGGGAGAGCACAGGGCCGCACAGACCCGTGCGGTCAATCATCTTAATGCCCGACCCCCCAGCACGCCTGCCAGGAGACAATGCCCTGGACGTGTTCCAGAAGCATCGAGAGAAAGAACTGAAGGAAAGACAAAAGCTGTACTGGTAAGCACTGGCCCACGAGCCCCCCAAAGGTCCCCTCTTCCCTGGCCCTGCCTCCATCACTGACCTACACACCCTCCCTGAAGCCTGGGCCCCATCTCCTAGCTGGGACACCTGGAAGGAGGGGCTACCCCTGACGATAGCAGCCGGGTGTCAAGACGATCTGCCTCCGAACATGAGGTTCCACGAGGACAAGAGGCTAGACTTCGAGTGGGCGCTGAAGGCAGGGTGAGGAAAAGCCTGGGGCTCAGAGAGGAAGAGGGCCAGGAGACCCAGCAACGGGGGCGACGAGGGAGGGGCCGAGAGCTCGGCGATGGGTTCACGTCCCCACGCTTGTTTAGGGCGCTGGAGATGGTCCTCAAACGTGTTTACACCCTCCTGAGCCCCTGGAACCGCCTGGAGGATTTTGATCAGATCTTCTGGGGCCAGAAGAGCGCCCTGGCTGGTCAGTGGTTCCCCAAGATGATCCTTATAGACTCTGAGGGCCCCTTTGGATGACCCGACCACCACACCCCAGAGTCCCCCATGACCCCTTCCCTTAGGAGACCTGAACATCTCACAGAGGCCTCCAGAATGAAAAGCCAGGGGCTGGAGACGGGGTAGTTGTGTGCCGGGACCACTGGGGTAGGGCCTGGGGGAGAGGGACCTCTGGGCTGTGATAAGCACCTCCTCCTCCCCCCCACCTGACCCCACAGAGAAGGTTCACCAGTGCTGGCAGGATGACGAGCTTTTCGGCTACCAGTTCCTCAATGGGGCCAACCCCATGCTGCTGAGACGCTCTGCCTCCCTGCCCTCCCGGCTGGTGCTGCCCCCAGGGCTCGAGGCCCTGGGGGCCCAGTTGGAGAGCGAACTCCAGGTACTGCCTCCCATCCTGCTGGTTCCCCTAGCGGGGGGGGGGGGGGGGGAGGCACCGTCAGGGGGAGGGAGGCTGTGGGCACCCACCCCGCCTGGGTGCAGAGTCCCGTGCTGGAAAAACCTACAGGTGACAAAGCGTGCAGGGGAAACTGAGGTGCTCCGAGGGTGGAGGGCAATGGCATGGGTTCCCAGGGCACAGGTGGGGCCAGCGATGGTAACAGGGACAAGGAAATTCGCTGGCTGCTGTCCAGACTCCCGACCCAGCGACTCAGGCGTTGGAGGGAAGGTGAAGGAGGCGCTGCTGGAGGTGAGAGCGGGGAGGTCTCTTGGAAGAGAGCTGGGTTCAGAGGAGAGGAGCTGGGTGTGAGCGTGCATGGGCATGCGCGGGTGTGTGCTGGATTCTGCGACAGTAGACACTAGGGGCCCTGGGGGTGGCTGGCAGCAGAGCAGAAGTTTGGACACATGGGGAAAGAGCTCAGTTTGCTGAGCCTGGGGGTCGCTAGTGGCAAACACAGGGAGCAGCCACGGAGGGGTGATGGAGAGGGAGCCGGCCAGTGTGGCCGAAGGACGGCTTCCAGCACCTGCACCACGGTCAGCACTGTGCACAGGCCGGGTCCTGACCCCGGGACTGCTCCCACACACGGGGCACTGTTTGTCCATTCACATCTATAAACCAAGAGGCACTGGCCCAGATGCTCCAGTCCCGCCAACAGGATGCTGGTACCGACACGGGATGGCGGCCAGAAGCTACATCAACGTATCCCCCTTGGTCCTGGCCCTGGAAGTGTGATTTCCACTCAAACCACAGCACCTTCCTCCTCTCCCCAGAATGGTTCCCTGTTTGAGGCCGACTTCATCCTGCTGGATGGAATTCCAGCCAACGTGATCCGGGGTGAGAAGCAGTACGTGGCCGCCCCTCTCGTCCTGCTGAAGATGGAACCCGATGGGAAGCTGCTGCCTGTGGCCATCCAGGTGAGGTGCCCTGGGCGCGCCCCTCCCCGCACCACTCTCTGTTGGCCCCAACCTCCGCTCCTGGGGATGCAGCCCCCACTCCTTGGCTCCCAAACGCTTCTCCTCACACAGTGAGACCTGTCTCCTGTCACTCCGTTTGCCTGCAGTCTGCTTTCCCCTGACTCACCCAACTGGAAGTTCTTATTCTGCTCAAGAGTCACAATGGCCTTTTGGATACTCACCCTGGACCCGCTGGTTCTCAGACTTTAGAGGGCATCGCAGTCACTGGCGGACCCATTAGCGTATGCGGCTGGGGCCTACTGCCGGACTTCCTGATTCCGTAGGTCTGGGCTAGGGACGGAGTGTGTATATTTATAACAAGCCCCTGAGTGATGCTGGTTTGGGAACATACTTTGAGAAACACCCTAATCCCCCTGGAGCCTTTCTGACTCCACTCACCATCGGACGAACACCCTTTCTCCCGCGGTTCTCAACAGCTACAAGTACTGTCCGCTGTCTCACCTGTCCGGCTTCCTTTCCCACTGGCCAGCCCTCCGCAGCATCTCCTCCCTGCAGCCCCTGCTTTGACACTCCTGCCTTCACCCCCTCCAGCCGGGCACTGGTGTGGCAACACCGCCAGCGAGAGGCAGGGCAGAGATGGCCTCAGCCCTCCCCCTGGATTGTAACCCCCGGGGAGCAACCGTCTTCCTCACTCCCCCGCCATTCCCACTGACCCCCCCCACCCACCCACCAAAGCAAAGCAAAGTCTCCGTAATGGGCTTGATTTCCTGTTTACAGATCCAGCCCCCCAGCCCCAGATCCCCGACCCCGCCGCTGTTCCTGCCCTCAGATCCCCCACTCGCCTGGCTCCTGGCAAAGACCTGGGTCCGAAATTCCGACTTCCAGCTCCACCAGCTCCAGTACCACCTCCTCAACACTCACCTGGTGGCCGAGGTCATCGCTGTGGCCACCATGAGGCACCTCCCGGGGCTGCACCCTGTATTCAAGGTACATGCTACGCTCTATCCTCTGTGTCCCAGTTCAGACCCCAGGGACAGGAAACAGCCCAAGAGCCAACGACATGGCGACCACAAAAATGTTTGTCAGTTTGTGAGAGCAAGAGGGGAGACGAACTGGAAGACCACCTACCCCCAAATCCCCTTTCAGTTGCATCATTTAGGGTTCCTTGAGGACATCTTACTGAAGGAGCCCCCTGAAATGCTCAGAGAGCTGCCGACCCAGCAATGGGCCTATATTCTAGCAGGAGTGTTGTTAGGAAAACAGCAGCCTTGTTCCTGCCTTAGGAGCCTCTCTGTGCAGCCAGAAGGACACGTGACGCCCATGAGACCATCCAGAGACCGGTATCTGGAACTAAAAATTACAAGAGACAGCCCACAGACACCAGAGAACTGATGGGAGAATGTTCTACCCCAGCCAAGGAGTTTGCTAAGTAGGAACAGATCAGAAGGCAATGCCCAGGAGGCAGGTGGAAAAAGACACACATTGGAAAGATGATGATCTGGAAGAAAAATAAAAAGAAACCAAGGACTTGGCTGGGGGTGGGGAGCCACAGTGCGCCTGGGCACCACACCAGAGAAAGAAAGGCCAGAGGACCGTGCTGTCGCAGCATCCAGCAACCCACAAGCTGGGGGTGTGGTAAAAACCTAGAAATACTGAAATCTGATAAAAGAGTGAGCTCAGTATCCATTGCTAAACAGAAGGCAACAAAATAAGACTCATGGTTGCATAAAAATGTCCTCAACATCTTGCACAGGGACATGGCCGAGAAGGGACAAATCCAGGGATAATTGCCAGAAACAACCCACTCGGAGGGAGAGCCAGTCTGGAAGCAAAGAGCAGGGCTTCCATTTTAGGTGCCAGGAGCGGAAATGTTGGCAAGATATGCACACGAGTTCCAGCCGCGGGGTTTCAGCTGGGGGCTTCCCGGCACCCCCGCCCCCAAGCCTGGCCACCAGTAGCCATGGCCCCTCTGGGTCTAGGGTAGCACAGATCAGATGGATTTATGGCTCTCAGGGTGCTCCTACATCGCAATCTTCTGGTCTTCGGGAACAGGTCAGGCTTCTATTCGGGCTCACGCTCCCACATCACGAAGTCAGCCCTGTCTCCACCTATGTCAGCCTTGTCCCAGGGCAGACGGCTAGGGGAGCAAAGTCTGCTTGCTCACAAAGATTCCATGCGTAGGCTGGCTCTGGCCTCAGATGCTGGGGTGTGCATCCAGAATCCTGACCTCCTGATTCAGAATCCTGAGCACCACGGCGGGGTTGTGAAAGGACGGAACAACAGAACACAGCCGCATGACACTGGCTAAAAGCTACGAAAGTCCTTCGTTCTTGCAAGGACCACTCCTGTCATTAGGGGCTGCTTGTCCTCAGGTAGCTCCCGTGGACTCTGGGCTTTCTAGGACACTCGGCGTCTCTCAGGAACTTTCTGGAAAGTTTCGGGCCAGTGCGAACTGCCTTCACATCTTGACCCTGGAGGCCCCGCTTGGGTCGTTCCCTGAGCGCGGCACCCACAGGTGTGACAGACAGCAGCACCGCATGACGGCCGCACATACGCTGGGTGCAAATAAGACAAGACAGTCGGGGGTCAAAGGCATTCCTGCGAGGACCAGACAGCCTTCTTCCATAGCTAGCACGAGTGTTTGCTAAAGCTATACAACAGAGGGATCTGACCACCCAGCTCGGGGTGGCAAGGGTCTGATGTCAGGCCCCCTGCGGGGTCAGCAGGAGGCTCAGTGCCCCCCACCCCGTAAGTGGCTCACGGCACCCACCCCGAAAAGGGGCCTCGCACTGCAGCCCCTGACAGGGAAGCAGCCAGAAGACAGCTTCAGCTGTGAGGACATGAAGGACAGAAACATAAAGTCCATCACAGGGGCTGGTTCTTGACACCAGCAGTCAAGGTGGGAACAGAGACAAACGGCAACGGCTCCAGCACCAGCGGCTCCATGGGGGCCCGACGGCTGGAGCGCTGCAGCCCCCGAGAAGGGAGGCCCCGTCATCACCCGCAGTCCACAGGATGGGAACCGACACAGATCAACACTCAGAGGGCCCGTGACCCTGGACGAGCACAGAAGCGAGTGCTTTAGTACAGCATGATGGGCAGCAGGGGGCAGAGAGAGCAGGAGAGGGAGCGAGGGGAGTGAGGGGAGCAGCAGAAAACCAGACCTGCGGGGCAGGCAGGGCAGTGAGGAGAGCCTCCAGCAGGGAGAGGCCACGAGGCTGGGCCCCATGCCCCGTGAGGCAGGACCCTGCGTGGCCTCCATAACCACCCCCACCCCCTCCACCCCAGCTCCTGATCCCACACATCCGCTATACCTTGGAGATCAACACCCGGGCCAGATCCCAGCTCATCTCAGAAGGAGGGATATTTGATAAGGTGAGGAGGTAACAGGGCCTTGAGGGGGTGGGGCCACTTGTCACCCAGCTCTCTGTGACCTCCTGCCACTTTCAGGATCCCAGACCAACCCTGGGGAGTGTCCCTTCCCCCCATGTCCGTCAATGAGCAACCCCACCTCGGAGCCCCTTGCTTGGCTCCATCCTGTTGCTCAGGGCCTCCCCTCTCTGCCCTCTCTGGCATCGCAGGCGGTGAGCACGGGTGGCGGGGGCCACGTGCACTTGCTGCGTCGGGCCATGGCTCAGCTGACCTACTGCTCCCTCTGTCCCCCTGACGACCTGGCTGACCGGGGCCTGCTGGGAATCCCAAGTGCCCTCTATGCCCATGACGCTTTACGGCTCTGGGGGATCATCGCCCGGTGGGTGACGGTGGGAGTGGGGCCAGGGAGGGGGAGAACGGGGCTCCCACCTGACGTCAGCATGGGCCCAAACTCCATGTGGAAGCAAGAAGGGCCTGACAGGAGGGGCAGGAACTCAGTCCTCGGCCGAGAAGGAAGAGTCAGGAGGCAGCAGGGAGGGTCTGAAGCCGGGGAGACCGAGACAGGAAGTACGGGGAGGGGAAGCCGCCGATGGCTAAACCACAGGGTCCCAGGGCCTGGCTGCGGTCAGCGGAGTTTGTCAGGAAGAACACCTTTCAGCCATGCGGCCAAAATTCATAAAACAAGGCCTTATAATGTTTCCTTCCTTTCTAAACCCATGTTTAGAAAGAGCTAAGGGATGTCCGCAAAGACGAGTCTAGTAAAATCTGTCCCCGGACACAGCGGGAGTCACCTGGGCCCAGGCCACAAAAGCAGTCGAGGCTCTTCTCGCGGGAAGCTCACCTCCCTTCTCCCCCGGGGCAGATACGTGGAAGGCATCGTCCGCCTCTTCTACCACAGGGACGACATTGTGAGAGGGGACCCGGAGCTGCAGGCCTGGTGTCGGGAAATCACCGAGGTGGGGCTGTGCCAGGCCCAGGACCGAGGTAGGACCCTTCCCCAGGGACTGGGGCCCTTGGGCCGCTCTGCCCCTCTGGGTTCAGGACCCCAACCCCGCATCCCACCTCGCTTCCAGCCACGTGCGTAGCATCTCAATCCCATTCCCACCTGCTAAGACTCAAGCCACTTCTAGACAACCAGGGGCTGTCCTCCTCAGAGATCCTGGCCATCACCCTCTGCTGCCATCCCCAAGCCCCAGGCACATCGTGGGGCCCAAGCATGGGGAGCCATAAGACCAGAACCGCAGCCAGGGCGGGATCTGCCCAGGCCCTGCTGGGACCCCTGTTCTCCTCCTGGTTGTCTGTTTTCTCACTTGAGGACAGAGATACATGGGAAGAGCTTCCAGCAAGGCCCATGATGTCCCACGCTGCTTTCCCTCCCTGACTCTCCCACCCGCCACTGCCCAGCACACACACATGTCCAGGGTGCACAGCGCATGCCCCACATGCCCTGGTCCCATCCCGTCCCACCCCAGGTTAGTACTGTACAGGTTCGCGCCAACTGGGACCCTGCGCGTGGCCCCTTGGGGCCACATTTCCGGGGCCAGTCCAGTTCCCCCTCCCCTCGGGTAAGATCCGGCTAGACCTGGGACACCCCTACCTGCGTTTTAACCTCTGGGGAAGGAACAGCCTTTCTCAAGCTCTTGCTAGGTTCATCCCCCCCACCCCCCGTCTAACACACATGGGCCTACGGGGGCTGCTTAAGATCATTCTTGGGGTACATGCCAGCACCTCTGGCTCTGTGAGACAACTCCAGATGTTTACTGGGGAGAGCCAGGCCCCAGGAATGCGGCCAATGATAAACCAACACCTGCATTCACCCTTCCGGGCCCAAACTTTTCTTGGACACCTCAGAACTGTCTCTCAGATCCCCCAGGCCCCCAGAAGACCCTTCCCCCTCTCTCCCCGCTCAGCTTCTCCCCAACCACTCTTTACGTTGGGAAAACAAAAATAAATATTCACATGTCAGCTTTAATCTCCACCAACTGCCTCTCATCCTCTCTTCCTCCGCTCACCTCGGGTTCTCATCCCGCACTTAGCCTAATTTTCCCAACAGCCTTTTTAGAGGAAATGTGCTAAAATTAAAAACAGCTTGAGTAGCAGTCAGGAACCCGAGTTCAAGGTCAGCCTCTGCCTTTTCCGGACCATATGATCCTGACAAATAGTTCTCTCTCTCTGGTCTTTGATTTTTTTAAAATTGATAGAAAGGGAGTGATTATATTTGTTCCACTTAACTCAGAGGCTTAGTGGCTCTAAGTCACCATCTCCACTGTAGAATCAGTGGCCTGAGATAACCTTTGTGGAAAGCCTCTCTTGGCTGTGACACTGTAAATACACAACTTCTTCTGTTCCTCCCTTTATAACTCGGGCATTCACAATCCTCTATTGGGGAACAGGAGGAAACGTTCCTAAATTCCTAACCACTTTTTGAGGCAGAAGATATTCAACCACTCAGTGCTTTTTAGCCCCCGATAATAACAATCCCATAATAATTCTATAATAACAATAATCGTTATTTACCGAGCCTTTGTCACGTACAAGGTGATTTCAATATGTTATCACCCACATTTTATAAGCGAAAAAATGGAAATTCAGAGAGATTAAGTAATCAGCCTAAGACACCCAGATTATATTGCTTGAACCTGAAGTGAAACTCAGGTCTAATGCCAATGTATTTGAATAAATAAGTGAATAGACACCCATCAAAGCCAAAATACAGTGGACCCTCAAACAGTGTGGGATGGGGTGGGGGGGTTAGGGGCGCTGACCCTCCCCCGCACATGCCAAGCAGTCAAAAATCTGCCTATAACTTTCGACTCCCGAAAAACTTAACTACTAAGAGTCTACTGTTGACTGGAAGCCTTCCCAATGATGTAAAGAGTCTATTTACCCCGTCCTGTGTGCCGTATGCATTGTATGCTATATTCTGACAGTAAAGTGAACTAGAAAAGAGAAAACATGAAGAAAACCATACAAAGGAGCAAATACATGTCTGTACCCACTATAAAAAAAGCCATACGTAAATCGACCCACGCAGTTTGAGCGCGACTGATGTAGACACCTCCAAGACGATCACCTGCATTTCTCTCCTCTCGCACTGGAGCCCCTCAATCCTGTTCCTCTCTGGCAGGTTTCCCCGTCTCCTTCCAGTCCCAGAAGCAACTCTGCCATTTCCTTACCATGTGTGTCTTCACATGCACTGCTCAGCACGGGGCCATCAACCAGGGCCAGGTATGAGAGCCGAAAGCCCAGGTCCCTGAAGGCAGGCATCTGGACCTTGGGATTCCTAAGGGAGAGACAGGGGTTCAAAGCATAAGTCTCAGGATCCTAGGGTTGCAGTTTCTTCCCCCAGCTGGACTGGTATGCCTGGGTCCCTAACGCCCCATGCACAATGCGGATGCCCCCGCCCACCTCCAAGGAAGAAATAACGATGGCCACGGTGATGGCTTCACTACCTGATATCCGACAGGCCTGTCTTCAAATGACCATCACGTGGCATCTGGGTCGCCGCCAGCCAGACATGGTAAGAGGGGGCTCTGGGGAAAGGGAAATGACAGTTGGAAGGGAAACATCGGAACAGGGGCTAGGCCCTCCGTGCTTCTGCCTCTGGACTAGAAACTGATGCATCCTTTGTCCTTTCCTAGGTGCCTCTGGGGCATCACAAAGAAAAGTATTTCTCAAGTCCCAAGGCCAAGGCGGTATTAAACCAATTCCAAACAGATTTGGAAAACCTAGAAAGAGAGATCACGGCCCGGAATACGCGACTCGACCTGCCATATGACTACCTGAAACCCAGCCGCATAGAGAACAGCGTCACTATCTGAGGCCTGTGGCATCCCCACCTCCAAGACTTCAGATCAGCTCCAGGACTGTTTCCAGTTTGAATGTCATGGTTTCCAGAGTCTCTGCAGCTAAAGCTCTATTTTCTCCCCCAACCAAATCCCCAACGTTGTTATCCACCCTGCCCAGGGAGGGCAGCAAACCTTTTCCATAAAGGCCAGATGATAAATATTTTAGGATTTGTGAGGCTGCATCATCTCTGTCCTAATTCCTTAGCTTTCCCGACAGAGCACAGAAGCAGCCGCCAGATGATGTGGAAGTTAAGGAGCATGACCGTGTTCCCATAAAAAATTACTTAAGAACAGTGAAATATGTCACAAAATTCTCTTCTTCCTTTGGTTGGGTCCACCGTTTAAATATGCAAAGAGGATCTGTGCTTTGCCAGATGGACAGGCACAGGCTGTGGGTTGGATCTGACCTTCAGGGGCCATCCTCTCACCGGGTAACCCCGCATTAGCCTGAGGCACTGACCCTACTTGCCAAACAGCCAGAGGATGCTCTGAGGGCGGATGGGGAAGATTTCCTGCATAAATCAACTACCTCAACTAATTCTCCTTTCCCAGGAGCTAGATCCCCTACACCGGCGGCCAACCTAAAACTTCAGGACTCTGTGCTTTGGCAATGTTCCCTCCACCCTGTTCCCCCTCTTCAGGCACCTACCCCAAAAGTCCTCCAGTAAGAATGGTGTTCCTGGGGAGAACAAAAACCTGCCATCCCTGGATGGCTCCCTCCCCTCCCCCGGCAGCCTCGAGCTAAGGAGACCTGAGATTCCTGTCCCAGGGCCCCTTTCCCAGCCCCTGCAATAGTATTCCCGAGTCTGTATGTGTTTCCCTGGGTCCGAGTTTTCTGTCACAAGCTGTTTAAGAACAATAAGCATAAAATAAACGGGAAAAAATGTTCGAGTCATATCCATTGCTGACCAGTGTGTCTTTGTGTGATTCTGGGGTCTTGGAATCCAAATGACCCCTCTCGATTATGCTGCAATCGCTGTCCTCACTAGAACGTGTACAGACAGCTCAGTGCAGAACTGAATTCTTTCAACACCCGATTTCCCTAAATGACCATCACAAAGCTGCCTCTCACTGCTGAAGCATACAAACTTTTCCCCCCCAGAGGGTGACCTATTCATGTTTTTAAAAAACTGTGTACCCTCCCTTATCCAAAGGACCTAGGGTCGGTCTCCTTGGTGTACACGGGGAGGCAAAGCGACACCGTTGCGTCCTCTCTCCTCTGTCCAACACGACCGGCAGGACCGCTCTCCATCACCACTTGTTCTCTGTCTCTGCTCCCCCCGCACTCTTCCGAGCGCCCGCATTCTTCTGGACTCGGCCTCCAAGACCATGCAGCATTCTGTGCTCGGGAACAAAATGGCACTTCATGGGGCACCCCTGGGGCGAGGGACCCGCAGCCACTTGAAGACGTCCTGGCCACAGCGGTCCTCGGGAAGGGGCTCCTAACCCCCGCTCCCTGTCGGAACAGCTCTGCGCCAAGGCAGGGTGAGAAGACAAGAGACAGGGGAGTTCTTTCTCGCTGTCAGTCTCCGTGTCTCACTTACCACGACCCCGTCCAGGCCAGCACCCGAAACTAAGCCATCTGCGGGCAAACCCCGCGAGCTGCAAGCCTCCGCACCCAGCAGCCCATAGCCAGGGTAACCAGGCCGACGAGCCCCTCCCTCCCCACGCCCGGCGCCTGCGGGCTCCTCATCACGTGACTTGCCTGGTTGGTCACGTGGCACGCCGGGTCCTCCCATTCCAGCCTGAAAGGGGGGGGACCAGAAACGGGAGGCGTTGCTGCTGCAACACCGCACCCCGGCTACAAGGGTCCTAAGGGGCTTCTGAGGGGCTGCTTCGGCCTCACACACCGCCTTTCCCTGCCGGAGATCAGGGAGGGCCCGGAGGCGCCCCGCGATCCCCCGCGGCCCCCCCGGCGCGATGGTTGGGGCCTGAGGCCACGCCCCCTTGGCGGCGCTCCCGGCTGCCCGTCCGCCGCGGCGCAAGCCTCCGGGTCCAGCTCGCTCTTCCCGGGCGCGTCCCGGCCTTCCTCTCGCCGCCTTCCCGCTCCGCCCGCAGCTAGACGAACCCCGACCCCCTTCTTCATGGCGTCGCTTCTGTGCTGTGGGCCCAAGCTGGCCGCCTGCGGCATCGTCCTCAGCGCCTGGGGGGTGATCATGTTGGTGAGGGACCGCCCGGCGACGGCCGGACAGGGCCCGAGGGGCCCCGGTGTTGGAGGGCTGGAAGGCTGGGGGACTCCGGGCCTTAGAAGGCAGCAGGCAGGCCGGAGGGGGTGGTCGATGCGCCGCTGGAGAAGGAGACAGCTGAGAGAGAGAAATGGGGAACTCGAGCGGGGCGGGGGTCGGGGGAGCCCTCGAGGTAAGAGGGAGAGGAGCTGGGCCCTTGAGAGATGCCTGCGCTGAGCGGAGGGCAGCGGGAATGGGGGGCGCTGCTTCTCGAATGGGCAGCCGCGGCCTTGTTTCCCCGGGGTGACCCGCCCCGCTCTGGGAAGAAATAGTACGTGAATCCACGACCCCCTCCTCCCTGTCCCATGACAACGCCGCCTCTGGAGAGGAGGACAGTCTGGCTTGCTCACTGTTCTGCCCTTGCACTGCCCCAGTCCTGGTGACGGAGTCCGAGCCCCGTAGCGGCCACCCCAGTCCCAGCGCGTTCCGGTGGCTCCCAGACCCGGGCGTTGTGGCAACATTAGAAGTGGGAGGAGCTTGGAGAGCGACCAGGTTGGGGGCTGGGGTTCAGGGAACCCGTTCGCTGCCTTTTTGCAGATCATGCTCGGAATCTTTTTCAATGTCCATTCGGCCGTGCTGATCGAGGACGTCCCTTTCACCGAGAAAGATTTTGAGTAAGTAGTCAGGTGGCAGAGGCGAGCCGGGGGCAGGGGGAGGTGGCCGAGGCCCCGAGTCGTAGGCGGGAGCTGCTGGTGGCGAGGCTGGAGAACTGAGTGCGCCGAGCTTTTCCTCTTAGCGCGCTCGGAGTCAGCCCCCGCAGCCCCCCTCCCGCCCGGGGCACGCGATCCTGGAACTCGCCCCGGAGGGTTGGAGGAAGCTTGAGTAACGCGAGTAAAAGCGCTTAGGCGGAGCCCGGCGCCCGGGAAAGGCCGGCCGCCACGAGTGCTGCTGACCCTTGTGTACCCCATGCCCGCCGCAGGAAGGACCCCCAGAAGATATATGACCTGTACGAGCGAGTCAGCTACAACTGCTTCATCGCCGCGGGCCTCTACCTCCTGCTCGGAGGGTTCTCTTTCTGCCAAGTCCGGCTCAACAAGCGCAAGGAGTACATGGTGCGCTAGCGCTCCGCCGGCCCCCCGTCCGCCCCCCTCTATTTAAAGACTCTCTCCAGGGGCTCGTGCCCCCACCTCCGCCCCCATGCCGGCGCCCCCGGCGGAACTGAAGCCCTCGCTGGCCGGCGTCCTGGCCCCGCGCGGGGAGGCTGGGGTCGGCCGTCCCCGGTTCCTCCACAATAAAGCGGAACTGTCCTGCTGAGCCGTGTGTCTGTGCTTGGGGCCGCGGCGGGCACCGGGGCGGGCGGGGGCGGGAGGGCTGCCGTGCGCCGCGAGCCGACCCGCCGGCGGAAGTGGAGGGAAGCCGGGCCGGAAGTGAGGCGGCGTCCGGCCCTCGGGCCTCGCTCGGCGGGCGCCGCCGGAGCCACCGCGGCGGGCAAGGCGGGGAGCGGCCGCCGGGGAGCCAATCGGCCGCGGGGAGGGGCGGGACTTCCTGCGCGGGGGGCCCCAGCGGCTCGGTCGCCCGGCTCCGTGGTCCCCGGCTCGGCGGTGGCGGCGGCGGCGTCTCCTCCGTGGGGAGGCGCGCGGGGCCATGACGTCAGCGTCCACCAAGGTTCGGCCTCGCTCGCGGAGAGCGCTCCCTGGCGGCCGCGGGCGGGCGGCCCCATCCCCCTGCCGGCGGCGCCGGCTCTTCCGCCCGGGGCGGGGGGCGGGGGGCGGGGGGCGGGGGCCAGGCGGGAGCCGCGCTGGGGTGGGGCCAGGGGCTCCGGGCGGGACGGCGCGGGGTGTGCGCGGCCCCCCGTGACGCCGCCCCGCCCCCAGGTCGGAGAGATCTTCTCGGCGGCGGGCGCCGCCTTCACGAAGCTCGGGGAGCTGACGATGCAGCTGCATCCCGTGGCCGACTCTTCCCCCGCGGGGTACGTGAGCCGGGCGGGCGCGCCGACTCGGCCACTGGCGCGGACGCTCTGGGCAGGGACAGGTGGCGGAGTGCCCTGCGCCGGGCGCCGCGCTGAGCGGGCGCGGAGACGCGCGGGTCGCGGAAGGCACGGCGGGTGCCCCCGCAGCCTGCGGCTCCCGACCCGGGCCCTGCGGGCTGACCTGAGCGCCGCTCGCCGCGATCGCGGTTCTGAGAGCCCCGCGGGTAGGGTTGCTTCCAGGGGACCCCTCACGGCCGCGGCCGCCCGGGGCTCAGGCACAGGCAGGCTTTCCTTCGATCGTGGCTGTCGGGACAGGTGTGGTTGCGGTCCTCAGGATGCCCACAGGGCTTAAGGGGGAGGAAACCCTCTTTAGGGACCCACGGAAGGGACCCCAGGGACTGGAGGGAGGAGGCTGGCGGCTGTGGAATGCACTGCCTGTGGGCTGGCTGCACACCCCCCTCTTCCCACTTTCCTGTCCCCCTCTCCCCCCTGACAGTGCCAAGTGGACGGAGACGGAGATAGAGATGCTGAGGGCTGCCGTGAAGCGGTTTGGGGACGATCTTAATCACATCAGCTGTGTCATCAAGGAACGGACAGTGTGAGGGAGGGTGGCCGGCAGAGGAAGGGGGGTGGGCACCGTCTTCCTGCACACCCGTGGTCCATCATCCTGAGAACCCCCTTCCAACTCAACGGCCTTTCCTGCCTCGATGCTAGTTGTGTTAGCAAGAGCTAGAGGACTGAGAATAAAAGAGTGGGTCAGAAGTTACTGAAATGCTGTCCTAACCAGGACCTTACGAGAGTTTTATTTCGGGTTGCCTTGAGATGCCCAGCAGCCGAGTTTGGTGATGAGAGTCCCCTGGCGGTTTACACAGCTCCTTCGAGCTGCTGCTGCGGTGTTTCTGGGGGTGCTGTAACACTGAACTAACTGATTGGGGTCTACTCCTAAGTCTCGGTCTGCCTGCGGGTCACCAGAGCTCACCTGGTAGCCTTGCGTGCCCCCACATCTGTCCCACAAGAGAAGTAGGAAGCGGGCCTTCCCCACTGCACGGTTGAGGTAGTCCACTCTTCACATCCCATCTGCCCTGAGTGTGTGCGAAGCTTCAGGAGAACACGAGAACCCTACCAATGGCTGGCGCCCTAACCTTGGTGCTCACGAAGGGCTCCCCAGTATTCCTTCACAATGGCCCGTTAGCCCTGCCCTTCCCCTCCCTTCTTCCCTCCCGCACTCTGATGACTCCCTAACCTGCTCTCTCTTCTCTTCAGGGCCCAAATAAAGGCCACTGTGAAGCGCAAGGTTTACGAAGACTCCGGCATCCCTCTTCCAGCTGAGTCACCCAAGAAAGGACCCAAGAAGGTGCCCTCCGGTGTCCTGTCACCTCCTCCAGCTGCCCCTCTGCCAAGCAGCTCCAGTGTCCCTGAGGCCGGGGGGCCCCCCGTAAAGAAACAGAAGGCCGGTGAGGGCTGCCGAGTGGCTACCTGGGAGATCAAGGTCCTGTCTGAGGTTCAGGGAGAGAATCGGGTGGGTCAGAGAAGGACCCATCTCTTTCCCTTTCCCTGTCAGGGTTCCCTGAGAGTGGGTCAGGTGGCCGAGGGAGGGAGAGCTGGGGGACAGTCGCAGAACCTAGAACCTAGCTTATGCCGCGCCCCCCGCCCCCGCTCCCCAGATGTGACACTCAGTGCTTTGAATGACTCGGATGCCAACAGCGACCTGGTGGATATTGAAGGGCTAGGAGAAACTCCTCCAGCCAAGAAACTCAACTTCGACCAGGGTAGGAGTCCTCCTCCTCCCACTCCCACACCAGCTGGAGGCGTGGGGGATGGTCTCCGCAGGAGCCCCCTCCCCCGGTACAGAGGCTTGGGAAGAGCAGGTTCCCTGGTACCCTGTGCAGGGCATTGGGTCAGCAAGGAGCCGGGGGCTCAGGGGAGGTGGGAGTGGTCTTGGAAGCAGGTGCTGGGGTGGGGGGTGTCTTGGAAGCGTACTTGGGGCTCGCTCCATCTCGGCCCATTTTGCTTCCTGTTCCAGACAGCCTGACCCTGGATTCTGGCCTTCTCGTGACCTCTGCTGACCCTCCTTTACTCTCTCGCTGAGCCTCCCACCTCTGACCCCTCTCACTGTTCCCCCTGGACCTGTGGATCGCCCGGGACTCTGAGCAAGCCTGCACGAGAGGGACAGTCACAAGGCTGCTGGGGCCACGCCGGCCACGCCGTTCCTGTACGCGCATCTGCCCCCAAACCCCTCTGACCTCCACCTGATGGACTTTTTTATACAGAAAACAATAAAGATTGCCCTCTCCACCTGGTGCCTGCAGCGTCACGTGATTGGGGCACGGTGGGCGAAGGCCTCCCTCCTGAGGCCCCGGGGCTCGGCCCCTCCCCGCAGGTCTACCACCCTGCCTGGAGCAGCACAGCCCATATTGGCAGACTCTGTGCCCAGTGCCAATATTTCTGTGCTGCTAGAGCCAGGGGAGCTGGGTGTGGGCAACAAAGACTCCAGTCCACTCTCCGGAGGCCGAGCCTAATCCCAGGACCTCTGGCAGTCCGTATTCCTGAGGCCGTCCCGGGGAGTTGAGAGGGGCCATTTCCAGTGCTCCCAGGACCACCCCCCCCCGCCCCCCAGCTCACAAGAAGGCCCAGATGTTTTCTGTGTCGCTTCTCCAGGGTGGCCTCCCGGGGCCAGGCCTCGGCGGTGCCTCCCCCACCCTCGCTCTAACACCACAGTGTGGTTTGGACGTGGCCACAGAGCCGTGCAAACCACAGTGTGCTGCTGGGGCGGGAGCAGGACTGGGGTGGCTTGAGAGGAAGGGAGCACAAGATGGTGCCGTGAAGACCCCCACCACCAGGAGCGGGGACCTAGAGAAGGCTCAGAAGGCATACACGGCCCCAAGAAGGGTTGCGGGGGCAATGAGGAACCGGGGTGAGGAGCTGGCAGGCCACAGGAGGGAGAGGGGCCTAAGGGCTGAGCCCGCCATGGGATACGACTGGAACCACCTTCCCTCCGTAGCAACTCTGCTCAGGGGACCCCTCGGGTGGGGTCAGAGGCAGAGGAAACGGGATGACTGGGGGGGCCACACACTGCCTCCCGACTCAGCAAGGGCAAGGACCCAAGGCTTCCTGTGTCCGTTCCTCCCCTCCCTGGGTCAGAACCCAAGAGAAAGCAAGGAGAGACAGAAGGCCAAGGACAGCAGGGTTGGGAGTTGGCAGTCCAGAGGTGGTGGGGCCGGAACATGGTGGGGAGAGGGGGGCCGGAAGTCGCCCTGGGCCCTGGGCCTGCCACAAGATGGAGGCCAAAGGCAGGAAATGGAGGCCAGGGGGAAAGGGGAGCAGCAGGGCCCAGGAAGAGGGCTGTCTGGACCTGGGGGCCAGGTACTCAACCCCCAGCACTGTTCCCACTCCCCACTGCCCCCCAGGGCCCACACCCGACCCCCCATGACAACCCCCATCAGCCCATCCACCAGGCCCAGGAAGGCGGGCCCACCCCAGAAAGCCACGTTTAAGCTGAGACAAACATGGCTCTCCCCACCCCCACCCTAGGCCTTCCCTCAGCCTTTCCCTCCTGACCAGGACATGATTTTTAAAAGCACCCCACAGAAAGCAAACTCCAAGGGCCAAAATTCCTTCCACAAATCAAAATAACACCTTCTGCAAACCAAAAGTTTTCCTCCTACCTCCCATGCCGCCCTGTACCACCCCCCCGCCGACACACCCCCCAAAACTCTTAGCAATCAGAAAGATCTAAGATGGTGGGTGTAAGCAGTCTTTTCAGGCCCCAGGGGACGCCGGACCCCCTCCCTCGAAACCCCTGTCTGTCCTGCCCCAAAGCCTGCCAAGGCCTTCTGCTCCTGACTCCAACCTCCACGGCCCCCCCAAACTCAGCAGCTGCCCCCAGCTCCCAATCTCGGCAGAGCCTTTGTGGGGGTGAGACAGAGATGAAACACTGTGCTAACGGCTGGGGACGTTGGGGGGGCTTCTGATCTTAGCCTTTGGTTTCTATCTGGGGGACTGCGGTTCGGGGCATAAGGGAAAGCCTCTCCGATCATCCCCCCAGTTCCAAGACTGACAAAGCCCAACCCCACCCCAGCACGCACCTCCAAGCCTCCCCCCCAACCGCCACGTCTCTCCTGAAAACAGGGGACACTTTCCTCCCCACTTACCTCAGCTACTCTCCCCTGAGATCCTGGTCCCCTATTTTGAAGGGAGCAAAATTTGGGGTGCATCCCTCACATTTGGGGTGCAGGAGAAAGGAGCCGCCCCAGTCGCATCGCTGGCCTCCTTCCTTTCGGCTGGCTCAGGGAGTGGGGAGTGCCCTAGGGAGGGGGGACCCCCATAAGAGAGCTCAGAAGGGGGTTCCTCCATTCCCAGTCAGAATTGGGGACACCCCCCCAAACCCGTCCCAGCCCATCCGTCTCCAACTCGGCGGGAGAGGCAGCTGCAATGCCCCAGTCAGATTCCCCCAACACTACATTCCTCACCCCATCTAGAGGGGTCCCGGGGGCCCCAAAAAATCCCAAAAAAATCTAGGATGTTGGCAGGACGGTCCTGGACTAGCACCCCAAATTTGGGGTCCTCAGATACCCCCGTTTTTTCAGGAAAATTCCGTCTTTCACCTGCCTCCCGCCAGCCCTGCTCTGTCCCGATGCCAATTTTGGAAGTCACTCCCTCCTTCCTCCTCCCCGTCTCTCCAGGCCCCCCCGCTCGGGGGCGAGGGTCCAGGAAACCTGGCTTCCAGACCGGGGGGCACTCCTCGAAGGGCCAAGGGCCAGGAGGTCAAGCTCATAGCCCCAGTCTTAGGGAAGCAGGAAAGCCCGATCCTCCCCTCCCCTCCCCCCTGGCTGGTCTCCGTGGTGGTTTAAGGAAAGCCTGGAGGATTGGAATCTGCCATTGCTGTTGCACAGGCAGGTTTTTTGCCTTGGGTTGGGGGGGTGGGCGGTGGGAGGGAGGGAGGGGAGGAGAGCCGGAGAGAGCAGGGACCCAGGCGTGCAGAGCTGGCCTGGCTTACCCCCTCGCCCCTACTGCCGTGGGGCACCCCTCCCCCCACCCACCTCACCCACATTCCCAGTCCTCCGTCTGCTTTCTGTTTGGGGCTCTCATCCTGGAAACACAGGGTACAAGAATCACCTCCTTGCACCCCCTCCACCACCTCTCCTTGCCAAAGTTCCAACAGCACTATCCTAGTCAGGGGTGTTCCCGTTACCACGGGCTACCCCATCCCCCCCCATCTTCCCAGAAAGTGAGGTGTGCTCCCTTAAGAAATTGGGGTTCAGAGTCTGAAACTGCCTTCTCTCCGTCAGATCTATCCAGGTCACATAGAAATAAGAGGAGATACACTACCAACTACCTTTCCAAATTTCTCCCTTCAAGTCCTGGGCATAATTGGGGGTTCAGTAAAGAAAGAGACTTCTAGAATCTGGGGTGAGAGGGAGCTAGCTATAAGCAAAGGACATCCCAAACCAGCTTCATGCTCCAAATTAAGTGAACCCCCAAATCAGGCTCACCTTACAACCCATCCCTCGGCTTCATCAAATACATCCAAAAAGTGACAAAACACCCCCAAATAATGACACCCCAAAACTTTAGTCTCCTACCCTGCGCCCTCACCTTGTTTCTCCCCCTGGGAAAAGCTTCGTGGCTATCTATGTATACACAGGCCACTCTGCCTTCAAAGTAAGTTTCCACAACATTCAAGTACCAAGGTCCGTTTCCCCTCAATGACCCACAATCACACACAAGGCCTTCAAACCCGCTCCCAGCTTCCTATTACGTTCCACCTCAAGCTAACAAAAAACGTCAGATTGAATTTCATGTTCCCCCAAATCTAACCCCAGCCTTGAAACGTACATGGCTTCCCAAAACAGACTGTACCCCCAAATCAGCATGACTACTCTACTTGAAATCAGATTGTCCATACACACCAATGACTATCGATCCGCAACACAAAACCCTCATCGACCTCCCGAAGCACGCCTAGCAGGTTGTCCTGACATTCCAAGATGACAATCTCCAGATTATGGGGGTCAGGGTCCCCAAAACTAACACAGCTTCAAAATCAGCTCCCTGCCTCAAACGTACCACTGGAGCTCAGGCTCAGGCCTTCTGAGTGCAGCCCCCAGTGCCCAGAACCATCCTACTAACTCAACCCATAAAAAACATATACTCCACAACAGACCAGGTAACCCAAAATCAACTCCACCCTGATACCAAAGGGAACCCCCTGTTGGACTCCCACCTCCAGACTCAGCAGAGGTCACAGTAACCCTCACATACAAAAGCCACAGCATGGTCCTGAATCCCGAGGGGTCCCGGATTCCCAATTTCTCCGCAGTTCTTTCCTGCACCCAAATAAAGACACCCTCGGGTCAGATAAAGACACCGCAGGCCCGTAGGCAGCTCCATGGATAATGGCCAGTCATTCCCAGACACCTATGGACTCTCTTGAACCCAATGCAAGTCCTGCTTCACAGCTAGAACTCAGCTCTGCACCCCTCCTCCAAATAAACATCGCGTCCCCCCAACCTCTCCCCAAACAAAATATGAGGGTGGGACTCGTGCCCATCTCCCAGATCAGGAACCTCCAATTAGGGTTATCGGTGATCGGGCCCCTCCTGCCCTGTCTCTCTCCTTTTACCCCTGAGGCCCTCCCTGATTTTCCTTCTCTCTGTCCATCCCACCCAACCCTCAGATTAATGTTCGCTAAAAATTCACCTCTACCGACAGATAACAGGGTATAGCTTCATGAGAAAAGAGAACCCTGAGCTCCCAGGGCTCAGACCCCACTCCTGGTCCCACCACTTCCCTTGCTCCCAGAGCCCACGGATTTCTCACCCCAGATTAGGAACCCCAGCCTCGGAGGGAAGTCCCCTCTGTCGCCTAACTCTCCCTCCCTCCGCCCAGCCTTCGTCCCCCCCCACCCCACCCCCCAGGAGACAGAGGAACAAAATCAACCAGCGCAAAGGGGAGGAGGACGAAGGCGTCCGCCTCTGAGACCGAAGGGATCCTGCGCCCTGGTCCGAGTGGACCCCAGCCGGGTGGAGACGGCAAGGCGAGGCTAGTGCTCGTCCGCCCCCTCGTGGAAGGAGTCGAGCATTGCGGGGGGTTTGCCTACTTGCCGCGCTGGAACGGGGCGTCCCGCCAGCCTCCGAGCGTAGCCGACGGGCGGGTGCCCGAGGCCCTTAGTGAGCTGGGACTGGGGGAGGGCGAGCGGGCTTTGGGCGGGAGTCTGTGTCTCTGGATCCCTACAAGAATTCAGAAGGGAGTCGGGAGCGAGGGTCCGGACGCCCAGGTCTCCTGAGCGTCTCTCGACCCCCAGCCGGGGCTTTCCCCACCTCCTCGAGGGGAAGCAGCTGGCGGAGCCGTCCGGTCGCAGGACAATGGAAGGAAACGAACTAGAAATCATATCCGTCCCCTCCCCGCCCCGCCCGATCAGAGCCCCCCTTTCTGCAGGCCCTGCTAGAGGACCCTGTCATTCGCACCGCGCCCTCCCGCTGTCTGGGACCCCACGCGAGTGCGCCGGGGCCTCCCCAAACCGGGTGCCCCGTTGGGTTCCCCTTTATCTCCCCTGACACCGTCCGTGGGAAGGGGGAATACCGCTGTATTCACTCTCCAGTTGACAGGCACCCCCCTTTCAAAAGCCAACACACGGATTTTCGCTGCCTCCGGCCCCTCGACGACCCGGGTCGCCCCTATTTCCAATATCGCTATCCCCCGCCTCCTCCCCAGTGCCAGTGTCCCCTCGCCGGTCCCACTTTACGTTGCCCGAGACCCCTTACGTTACGACCACCCAGGGTTTCTGAGGTCCCGCCCTCTGGCCGGAGACCCCGCCCCGGGCTCGCCATCTGGAGAGCGAGGGAGGAAGGAAGGATACAGACCCAGGCGTTCACCCCACCTCCACCCCCGCCCCCGCCATCCCGGCCAGATAAAGGAGCCGACGCCAGGAGGGGAGCGAGACCCCGCCCCCCGAGAAGAGCGGCCGCAGCCCCTGCGGGACGGGGGTAAGAACGACGGACCGAGGGAGCCGGACTCCTGGGTTCCCGAAAAGGGTTGCTGATGGTAGGAAGATTGAGGCCCGGTGTTTGGGCTGAACTAGGGGTCCGGGACCAGACAGGAGTGGAATTCTGTGCTTCAGAGAGGGTGCCTGGGTGGGATTTAGAGGGGTGTGGACGCGGGCCGCCCGGGGTGCCCGGGCAGGCCGGACACCTGAGATTGAGGCGCGCGGTTAGGCTGAGGGGAGCGGGGTGCTGCTGCGGCACGAGCAGTCGAGCCGAGGGCGCCGTGGGCCAGACCCCACGCAGGCCGTCGACGCCGCGGCGTAGGAACATCCACCCCGCGCAGGTACAGTGGAGTCTAGCCGGGAGGCGAGCGCCGGTGGGCTGGGGGCGGAAAGCACTAGACGGACTCCATGAGGCTGCGCGAGCCGGGCTGGGGGGCTCGGCCCGGGCTGCACGTCGGCCGGAGGGGCGAACTGCGGAGGGAAGGTGTCTGAGCACCGCCCAGGTCGCTGAGCCCTTTCTCGGGCACCCGCAGGCCTGCGTCGCCATGGGTTCCACCCGCACTCCGGAGGGCGCGCTGGGCTACGTGCGCGAGTTCACCCGCCACTCCTCCGACGTGCTGGGCAACCTTAACGAGCTGCGCCTGCGCGGGATCCTCACCGACGTCACCCTGCTGGTCGGAGGGCAGCCCCTGCGAGCTCACAAGGCGGTTCTTATCGCCTGCAGGTTCGAGGAGGGTCTGGGGGGGGGGGGCGTGGGGCGGGACCAATGGGAAAGGGTGGTGTCATAAGGTCCTCGGGAGGGGATCCGGGAGGGGATCCGGAGCCAAGCCTTCTGGGAGCAGGAGGCTGAGCGTCGAGTGGAGCGCGTCGGGGAACTGGGGGGATGATGGGGAGGAGATGGAGCTTCCTCGTGTTGCGTGTGTCGGTGGATTCCTTGGGCCTTGACGTAGCCTATCTGCCTTCTCTGCAGTGGCTTCTTCTATTCGATTTTCCGAGGCCGCGCAGGCGTGGGGGTGGATGTGCTCTCCCTGCCCGGGGGCCCCGAAGCCGGAGGCTTCGCTCCTCTCCTGGATTTTATGTACACGTCACGTCTACGCCTCTCTCCTGCCACTGCACCGGCGGTCCTCGCGGCCGCCACCTACTTACAGATGGAACACGTGGTTCAGGCCTGCCACCGTTTCATCCAGGCCAGGTGAGGGGGCCCCCACTCCGTGTCCTCTGTTGAGTGAGGTGGCATCCCAGGTGTCACGGGTAGATGTCAAGATCAGGAAGGAGCACTAATATCCATCACACTTTTCCCAGCTATGAACCTTTGGGCATCTCCTTGCGGCCTTTGGAGGCGGAACCCCCGAGGCCCCCAACGGCCCCTCCACCAGGCAGCCCCAGGCGCTCTGAAGGGCATCCAGACCCACCTACCGAATCTCGCAGCTGCAGTCAAAGGTCCCCCAGCCCAGGCAGCCCAGACCCCAAGGCCTGCAACTGGAAAAAGTACAAGTTCATCGTGCTAAACTCTCAGGCCGCCCAAGCAGGGAGCCTGGCGGGGGAGAGGAGTGCTGGCCAACTGTGCCCCCAAGCCAGGCTCCCCAGCGGCGACGAGGCTTCCAGCGGCAGCGGCAGTGAAGAAGGACCCATTCCCGGTCCCCAGAGCAGGTACAGACCCTGGAACCTCAAGAACTGGCAGAGGCTGGCCTCAGCTGGGAGATCAGGAGCCAGGAGGGAGGGGGTGGGACTTCCAAAGCACCACCAGTTCTGGCTCACTGGTCAGTGTTGGCTAACCTCCAGAGGGTAAGCCAGCCTCTGGCTCCGAATTCTCCAGGCCAGAATGCCTCCCCCCCCCCAATAAAATCTCTCCTAATCCTTTTCTCTGGGCTTGCCACCTGCCTAGGCTCTCTCCATCTGCTGTCACGGGACACTTCAAATGTGGGGCTCCAGTCAATAGCCCCCACCTCCTCACAGCCCCGGCTCAAGAGACCTCTGCATCGCAGTCTGGGCGGGCTTGTCCGCCACCAGGTCAGAGCCCTTCCTTTTACCAATGTCCTTGGCTTTTCTCCTCAGGCTGCTCAAGGCCAGTTTGGGCTAAAAGGAAAGGCCGGTCCCAATTACTGCAAACTGGAATCACCTCGGGAGCTCTTAAAAACCCCATTGCCCAGGTCACATCCCACAGATCAGAGTGTCTGGATGTGGGAGCCAGGAATCAGTATTTCTTTTAAAGCTTCCAATGAGCCGCCAAGTTTGGGAACTTCCGGCCTATTCCCATCAGGGCTGAGTGGTGGGCCCAGGCTTGGCAGGGCCTCTCTGGCAAGCTGTTGAGCAGAGCAGTGGTCCAAGAGAGGAGAGAGAACAGAATCTTAACACAGCACCTGGGACCTCTACCTACCACCACCACTATTTTTTTTAAAGATTTTATTTATTTATTTATTTGACAGAGATCAAAGTAGGTAGAGAGGCAGGCAGAGAGAGGAAGGGAAGCAGGCTCCCTGCTGACCAGAGAGCCCGATGCGGGGCTTGATCCCAGGACTCTGGGATCATGACCTGAGCGGAAAGCAGAGGCTTTAACCCACTGAGCCACCCAGGCGCCCCCACCACCACTATTGAAGAGATTAGCAGAGTAGTCTGAAGTCAGACACACGAAGTCAGATCCTGGCTTGGCCTCTTATGAACCATGGGACCTTGAGTAAGTCGAATGAGCTCCAGAGCCTTAACAGTAAGTTGGGGGGAAAGAAAACCCACTAGGAGTGTGGCTTGAGGACTCACTGGAATTGTCACTACCCACCCACCCCCCTCCCAGGAAGTGAACCGTTCAGCTGCCAGAACTGTGAGGCAGTCGCTGGGTGCTCATCGGGGCTGGACCCCTTGGCTCCCGGGGATGAGGACAAGCCCTACAAATGTCAGCTCTGCCGGTCTGCCTTCCGCTACAAAGGCAACCTGGCCAGTCACCGCACGGTGCACACAGGTAAGGGAGGAGAAAGTCCCGGCCCTCGTGCTCGTGGGCGTCCTAAGGCCGAGGACCTGATCTCCAGGCTTCCCTGCCCTCAGGGGAGAAGCCCTACCACTGTTCCATCTGCGGAGCCCGCTTTAACCGGCCAGCCAACCTGAAGACGCACAGCCGCATCCATTCGGGAGAGAAGCCCTACAAGTGTGAGACCTGCGGCTCGCGCTTCGTGCAGGTGCGGGGCGCGTCTGGGAGCGGGCTCCGGGCAGATCTGCCGGAGGGCGGGGCTCGCCGTGGGGGACTGGGGGTGTGCCTCTCGGACGCGCGGTCTGAGGTCCCCCTGCCTTCCCAGGTAGCGCATCTGCGCGCGCACGTGCTGATCCACACCGGGGAGAAGCCCTATCCTTGCCCTACCTGCGGCACTCGCTTCCGCCACCTACAAACCCTCAAGAGCCACGTTCGCATCCACACGGGGGAGAAGCCCTACCACGTGAGTGCGGGACCTGGCCTGGCTCTTACCTGGGGGCGGGGCTCCCGGAGCTCTCCGAAGTGGGCGGAGTCCTGGAAGATAAGGGGCGGGGCCGGGGCTGGGACGCGCGCGCGCATAGAAGTTAGGCTCCGGACTGGGCCGCGTCCGGGGGGCGGAGCTAGGAATGGAAGGGGCGGGGCCTAGCTCTGCGGCCCCAGAGGAGGACCTAGGGAGACGCGAGGACCGAGGAGCCTCTCTCCCGTGGAGAGCTGGCCTGGACTGCTGTCCCTCCGGGGTGGTTGGGGAGGGGGCGGGAGCTGACCTGGCTGTCCCCGTACAGTGCGACCCCTGCGGCCTGCATTTCCGGCACAAGAGTCAGCTGCGCCTGCATCTGCGCCAGAAGCATGGAGCGGCGACCAACACCAAAGTGCACTACCACATTCTGGGGGGGCCCTAGCTGCGCGCGCCGGCCGGATCCCACGAGCTTCCCGGACACCCGGAGAGCTGCGGGCTTGGGCGTGGGGGGCGTGCGAGGCCCCTCGGGTGTCAGAAACAGCCACCACCTTGAATTCTCGCTGGGGAGAGCAGGGGTGGCAGGTCCGTTCTTGATCTGCCTCCGTTTTGCTGGTCAAAACCTCTTCCCCACAATCCAAGTTGTTTCCGAGGAGACAGCCAGATGGGAGCTGCGGGTGGCGGGGCGGGCAGGGGGCGAGGCTGGAGGGACGGCCCTCCACCTGCAGCGCCCCTCTCCTTTGGTTTCTTTGTAAATATAATTTATTGAGGCCTGTGGGTGGCACCAGGGCCTTCATCCCATGGCATTTCCCACATCCCCCTTCCAGAAGTGTGATCCAAGGTGGCCTGAAGCACAAGTGTGTGGGGTCACAGCTCTGCTGGCAGAGATGAGCACTTGGCTGTCTCCTTTGGCTTGACTGTTTCATGTGTTTGCTTGTGGTAACTTCATCTTCAGAGTTGTTTCTCCTGTGTGCTTGTCCGTGCTTTGGGAATGGAGAAAGGGTCTCTCTGTATACTGTCCCTCCCAGTCCTAGGTCTGGAACCTTATTTGTTCTAGGGCAGCTCTGGGGACATGTGGGGTTGTGGAATTGGGTCAGGAACCCTCTTTGGTATTCTGGGTATTGTAGGTTCTCTAGCGGGCTAGAACTGCATATAGACTCCCCTCTAGTTCCAAGACTTAGAGGACCATTTTTTGTTTTTGTTTTTGTCTTTGTCTTTGTTTGGTGAGCCGGAAATGGAGGTCTGGTCACCTCGGTATGGCTCCACTGTGTCGATCTGCCATGCGCTCTGCTTTAGTTGAGCTCAGAATCCTCCCCCTGGGGCCTGTTCTCAGCACTGGGTTGATCCCTTCCTTATCAGAGATGACACAGCCTTTTCTGATTCTGCCCAGACTCAAAGAATGCTATGACCTATGGGAGAATTATTAAACTCTATCTTGACTAAGAGATAAAGAGCCATGACCAGTCCTTAACTGTAGAGGTGTCTGGGTTCCAATGTTCCTTGGGGTTCTCTCTACCTGAGACAAGTTCCTTCTTCATTTAGTGGGTTTTTGGACATCATCTGGCAAGTGTCCAGATTTCAGAAACTTCTTTCCCTCTAGAAGTTACAGGTATCTTTCTTACCTTAGAAAAGCTAGGTCTGTGACCTGGCCTTCCTGTCTGGAACTGGTGAATGCACTAGAACCTTCCACAGGGAGAGAAAAGGGGCTGAGTTCCTTTCTGGATTTGCTGTAGTTTGTGATTATGATTGGGATTACTGCTGGGATTAAAGATTTACAAGATTTAGAAAGTAATTGACTGGTGGTCCTTCTAGTTGACCAAGTATGTCTGGGTAGGATTAAGAGGTTGGTTGAGGGGCACAGTCTCCATTGTAGGTCAGGTAAGTAGAAAGTTGGGAATGGGGTTGCCTCTTAACTAGATGGAATGTCTGGAATGTGAGATGATACTCTGAAGCCTTCATTTACAGTCCTTCCCCTGCTGTCTTGGGACCTGTTTGATTGTGGGGTATGGATGGAGGGTAAGGGGCACTTTGAAATTTGCGAGGTGGGCTTCCATGAGCTGGGTCAGGACTAATCGCTGCCACTTGAGAACCAGCGAGAAAGCAACTTTTCTTTAACATTCCCTCTTCCTCCCCACTGCAGAACGGAAGCAGGGAGAGATCACAACAGAGAGATACTAGAAGGAACCATGATTGATTTTTTTTTTCCCCTAGTTGGATGGGCAGGTGGAGGTCGCTCATAGGGGTGGAAATGTTAGATCTTGCAAGATTTGAATCTTGGAATAAAGATGACTCTCTGTGCTGCCTACTGTGTCCCGGGTTATTGCCTGGGAGGATCTGGGAATGGGGTGAAACGTGGCAGGGGGGGAGGGTTCTTCCCTCCTAGATCCCGTCTCGTGTTCTGTGCCCATTCGACTGCCCCATCCCATCAGACGCTTCAGATAGCCCTTGTTCTCCCCTGCCCTTGCCTTCCAGCTCATTGTGTAGGAACCAGTGACTTCATGAAGTTTCTCCGGAGCCACCTGCATCCTGTGGCTCTGAAGTCACTTCCTGCCTGAGGTGTGGAGGCAGCAGGGAGAAACCAGGAAGCCACTAATAATACCAGGAGCCTGGGGGATGCATCCGTGCAGGAATCTGAATGCTTGGGACAACCCCCCCCCCCAACACCAACACCAGCGCCCCCCAAGGAAAATGGACAGGACTTGGGTCCCCTGAGGACAGAATAGCATGCAGATGGCAGGGAGAAGGTGAAGCCTGTGGTCAGGCCCCTCTACCCCTCCCCCCCAGGCCCCTCTGCCCCTCCCCCAGCAATGGGGCCTTGGAATCTACCCAGCACCCAGGCAGTGCTTCTCTCCCACCCTTTCCCTGTCCCGTTGTGTCCTGGGTGTGCATCTCTGTTCGGCTGGGGGGCAGAGGGTCACAATTCTGTTAAGTTCCCTCCCTTTTCAGACTTAAAATTCCTCATCTGGGGAATAAGTCTATTAACATGGCCTTCAGTTCCTGCCCACATTTACAGTGTGGGGTTTTGTTTCTCCATCTTAAAACTCATGACCTAGATTAGAGCTATTTCTAAGTAAAACATAAAACAAAAAGCCTACACTAAAACCTCCCTCCCCACCTGGACCCTGGCCACTTCAGTTTATGCCCCGTTGAAAATGAAATCAGCCAATATTACTTAGCCTGCAGTACCTATCAGGTCCTAAACTTAAGCATTCTTGTGCATGGCCTTTCGAATTCCGCTCCCCTGATAACCCTCAAGAGTAGGTACCATTATTATCCCCAATTTATAGTCGGGAAAACCAACTGAGAAGCTCGACATCTTGGTGATCCTATGTCCTCTGTGCACTTGTGTCCCTGTATACAGCCACATTGATGGCCTCGTCTTGGCCTATTTCCCACCACCCAACATGTTGACCCCACTTAACAAAGTTTGGGGGGGTATGATAATTTTTATTTCCTGCATATAAAATTAAAACTATAGGACTCAATATGCTTTTTTAAAATTACACAGCCCAGGGGTGCCCGGGTGGCTCAGTTGGTTACGCCCCGGAGACGTCATCTCAGCTCTGGTCATGATCTCAGGATGGTGAGAGAGAGAGAGCCCCATGTCAGGCTCTACACTCTGCAAGGAGCCTGCTTAAGACTCTCTGCTCCCAGGTCTCCTCCCCAGAGCCCCCCCCCCACCTTCGCGTGCACATGCACACTCTCTATAAACGGACAAAAAACAGCCTCTCATGTGTCACTTGTCTGGATATGAGCCCTTGAGCCCAAGTTGCAAGGTCAAAGTCCTGAGGGGCAGGAATTAGAAGGAAGAAACAAAGCCAAGCCATTAGTGTTATGTAAAGTGGAGAGACTGGATACTGGTTGAATAGGAGGGGCTGACCACCCCGTGATAAGAGCTACCCTCTTTCGACAACCCCATCACGAGATCAGAACCTGCTGTTAGGAAATAGTTTTACCAGAGGGCGGAGGAAAAGCTTTCAACCCCACTGAAGAGGGGGTGTAGGTGGTGCTGGGAGGCCCTGAGTGCATCCACGGCCGCCCTTCCTCTCCCGAGTTATTTTTGGTCTCTGTGACTTGTAGATTTCCTGTTAGCGAGGACAGAAGCAACAGGAACCGAGTCGCCACTGAAGACACAAGTGCCCGCAGTCCAACAGTCCGTTTCCCCAGTCTCTTCCTCGGCCCCGGGGCCCCTCGGGGATCCGGGCATCGGGGTTCTAGTGTGCACGGGCGCTGGGACAGGTATTTCGTTTGAGTCTTAGGGAAGAACCCCTACACTCACCCCGACCTGACCTTGCCAGTGGGCCCCTCATTCAGAAAGTTAGTGTCCTCTCCTGAACCGGTTTACCCCCCCAACCCTCCCCAACCCCCATGAGCTCCCTCCGTGAGGGTCTTGGTGCGGGATCCTGGACCGATCGGCTGGTGAGGTGGACGGGAAATGCAACAGCCTCCGGGCAGGTCCCTCCGTCACGCGGGGCCCATCGAGTCCGCCTTCCGAGGGCCCCCTCCTGACGCATGCGCCCCACTCACTGTCCGGGTCCAGAACCGAGCTCTAAGCCCCGCCCTGCCCTCCTGGCTCCACCTCCCCGGCTCCGGGGGTCCGGCTTCCCCACTGGCCAGCGGTGAACAGGCATGACAGCTGGGACCGGCAGGTTGCTGATGACCTCAGGGACCGCAGCGATAAGGCGGCGGGATAACCCGCACGGAGGCTGGCGCGCTGCAGAGCCGGCGCCCAACCCCAGAGCCGCCTCCGGACTCCAGGCTGAACGTCGGGGCCCCGCCCGGGCCGGTGCCGCCCAGGCCTCGACCAGCTGCGCTCGGCCCACGGAGCCCCGCCCCCGGGAGCCGCTGGCGCGGAGGCCGCCCGCTCTCCCCACCTAGGCTGCCCGGCCCGGGCCCGGGGAGAGGCTTAGGCGTCCACCGCAGCCTCCCTGCCTCCGGGGCTCGTCGGTGCCTTCCTCAGCAGCGGCAGCAGCCTGGCCTCCGCCGCGCGGGCGGCCGGGAGAGTAGAGGTGGGGGGTCCCGCGCCCTGCTCCCAACCGGGCTGCGCGGAGTGTCGGCAGCCCCGTGCCCTCGCCGATGGCACCCAGGGCCGAACCCCCCGACGGGGGCTGGGGGTGGATGGTGGTGCTCTCCGCGTTCTTCCAGTCGGCGCTGGTGTTCGGGGTGCTCCGCTCCTTCGGCGTCTTCTTCGTGGAGCTGGTGGCAGCGTTTGAAGAGCCGGCGGCGCGGGTCTCCTGGGTCGCCTCCATAGGGATCGCCGTGCAGCAGTTCGGGAGTGAGTGCCGCGCCCGGGTCCGCCTTGCTCCGTGGGACCGGGAGGGGGATGCGGGCACGCTGGGGAGGAAAGGACGGGGCTGGGGAGGCTACTGGCCAAGGACGCCGGAGAGATTCTCGCACGACTGTCTTCCTCTTTCTCAGGTCCCGTGGGCAGTGCCCTGAGCACGAAGTACGGGCCCAGGCCCGTGGTGATGGCGGGGGGCATCTTGGCTGCGTCGGGGATGCTGCTCGCCTCCCTTGCTACCTCCTTGACCCACCTGTACCTCAGTATCGGGCTGCTCTCAGGTGAGACCCTGGACAAGGGCAGGAGAGGCCAGCTGCCTCCCGACTTTCACCTTCTTCCTGCCAGCTCTGAGCGGCTAAGGAGGAGCCGATGGAAGGTTTTGGCGAGCGCCTGTGCCCGGAAGGGAAGGACGTCTTGAGAGCGTTGACTAAAGTGATCAGCATGAGCAGGGATATTGAGAAATTCAGAGATGTTGAGACCAGAATTTGCAAGCCTGGGGCTGGTGGGGCTGGAGTGTCTGAGGAAGAATGACCATGAAGTTATGCTAGGCACCGTGGCTGCAGAGTAGAAGCCATAATCCTAGTTTACAAGCAAAGAAAGGTTCTCGAAGCTTGTGTAACTTGGCAGACGGAGATCACACAGCCAGAAGTGGTATAGCCCGAGGTATAGATCCGAAGTTGGGATCTAGTTACTGTGCATGCAGTATTTCTAAGCCTCCACAGTCCCATCGGGTGTCTTAAGCCTGTCTTGCAGAAGAGGAGACCAAGGCTGGGAGAGGAAATAAAATACACAGGGTCGTACTGCTCGAAAACCAGGCCTGTGCTACCGTGGTGGGATTACCCAGTGCCCCGGGAGCCCTAAGAGTCCCCCAACCCCTCTCTCTTCCTTTTTGACAGGCTCTGGCTGGGCCTTGACCTTCACTCCGACCCTGGCTTGCCTGTCCCGTTACTTCTCTCGACGGCGATCCCTGGCCACAGGGCTGGCACTGACCGGCGTGGGCCTCTCTTCCTTTGCCTTTGCCCCACTCTTCCAGTGGCTGGTCAGCCACTATGCCTGGAGGGGGGCCCTACTGCTGGTGTCTGCCCTGTCCTTGCACCTGGTGGCCTGTGGTGCTCTCCTCCGCCCGCTCTCCCTGAGGGAGGACCCTATTGTGGGCGGCCCCGCGGCCCAGCTCACCTCCCTGCTGCATCACGGCCCCTTCCTCCGTTATACGGCTGCCATCACGCTCATCAACACTGGCTACTTCATTCCCTATGTGCACCTGCTGGCCCACCTCCAGGACCTGGATTGGGACCCACTGTCTGCTGCTTTCCTACTCTCAGTGGTGGCTGTCTCTGACCTCGTGGGACGTGTGGTTTCTGGGTGGCTAGGAGATGCAGTCCCAGGACCCGTGGCACGAATGCTGATGCTCTGGACTGCCCTGACGGGGGTGTCCCTGGCCCTGTTCCCTGTGGCTCGTGCTCCTACGGCCCTAATGACTCTGGCCGTGGCCTATGGCTTCACATCAGGGGCCCTGACCCCGGTGGCCTTCTCCGTGTTGCCTGAACTGGTAGGGACTGGAAGGATATACTGTGCCCTGGGACTGGTGCAGATGGTCGAGAGCATTGGGGGGCTGCTGGGGGCTCCTCTGTCAGGTAAGGAGGATCGGGTTTCCTGGGGTGGGCGGGTGTGCATCATAGCCATGTCATGCAATTTGGGGAGGGGACTAGTGACATTATAATGTGCATGAATATTGCCCTTGGGGATGGCACAGAACACGGCCTCCGTGGCCAATCTGAGCAGCCCCAAAGTGGGTCCAGGGACAAGGAAATAGGGGCCGTGGAAAGACTCTGAGGAGCTATGAGGGCCCCGTGGCTGGGTATCTACAGATACCCGGTGCTCAGAGGTATCTGTACCTTGGGTGCTCAGAGGACCTGGCTGGACCCAGCCAGACGTTGCCTGCAGGTGTCTGGCTCTTCCCTTAGCCTACTGGGCCCCCCGCCAGCTGTCTGAGCTGTTGGGTCAAAGTTTTCCACAGCCCAGATGCCAAAACCTTCAGACCCTTAACTTTCTCCTCTTAACTATTAACTGAAAGTGTAGACACGAAGGCCACAGTTGCTTGAAAGAAAGGCACAGGTGCACTGGCCCCATCTGGATACCCAAGTCTCCGCTGGCTGGCTTGGAGGCCCTTCCTGAAGGCAGGAAAGAGGTTGAAATTTCCCTACAAAAATGACATGTAGAAACCTTGGGACACCAGAGTTCTCGAGCTCATCCCATTCTGTCTAAGTGAGTTCAAACTCTTCCGAGATGACGGGCTCAGGACTATGCTCTTCCCTTCATAAGTGTCAGGAAGTGGGGCACCCACGTGTGTTCTTTTTCTCTCTTGGACCTAGGTTACCTCCGGGATGTGACAGGCGACTACACAGTTTCTTTCGTGGTGGCCGGGGCCTTCCTTCTGGCAGGAAGTGGAATCCTCGTCACTCTGCCTCACTTCTGCTCCCCGGCCTCTGCCTCCAAGCCCCGGGACCTTGTCACAGAGGCAGTGGACACCACAGTCTCTCGGACCAGGGACACGCTGGGAGAGGACTGAACTGCACAAAGGGGCTGTCAGACCGAGAGGCCAGAGCTCGGCAGCTCCAGATTCTCCTCCTCTGGCCCATCCTGGTGCCCACAGAACCACAGTGCCTTAAGCATCTTGATCCGCTCCCCCACAGGGCAGGCCTGGGCTGGGCGGTGATCCTGCCTGGTGTGCACCAACCCCCTAGTATTTTGCTGAGGACTCTCATCTCTTCTTTGCTCCCACAACCTTTATGGAAGGATCCAGGAGCTCGGCCTTCTCCCCGGGGGCTGTGAATCAGCTGTGACAACTAAAGGCCAAGAGACTTAATATGTTTTACATGTGATCTCTAGTGTCGCCCACCAGCTTCCTTCTCTGCGGGCAGGTGCTTGGGAAAGGGGGATGCCCTTTTGAGATAAAACAATAAGGAAATGGGGTGATCATCAGAACCTCAAAAAGAGCTGGGGCCTGTGTGCTTGGGTTGGCCAAGTGGGCTCGTGGCTAAGAAGTGGAGGGAAGGTCCCCACTTTAACCCTGGACTCTGCTGTCTGGACCACACCCCCTCCGTCTGGCCCGCAGACCTCCCCTTTCCTACTGTCTCCCGAGACTTAGAGGACAGTGGTGAGGACACAGGGGTGGGAGGGTGGCTTGGGAGAAGGAGCTGCTACAGCAAGAGCTGAAGTCAGGTCCAGCATTTTCCTTGGGCTAGGGGAAGGAGCCTGAAATGCAGGGAGGGGTTAGCTGGGGGGTCCGGATGGGGCAGATGGCCCCCTCCCTCCTGAGCCCTCATCCCAACACACTGAAGCTGACAGGTAGGCAACTTCTCCGAGCTTCCCTGTGTTTTTATTGTTTTTTGAGAGAGAGAAAAAAAGAGTGACAGTGGAAGAGGGGCAGGGGGGGGAGAGAGAGAGAGAGAGAATCTTAAGCACGCCGCATGCCCAGTAGGGAGCCCACTCGAGGGTTTAATCTCAGGACCCTGAGATCATGACCTGAGTGACGTCAAGAGTCAGAGGCTTAACTGATGGAGCCCCCCTGGGGCCCCCTTTAATATCTTACGTAGAAGGAATGTTTGCATCCTCCCAGATTGGCTAACAGTTGGAACTTGCAAGAAACTGGATAGAAATTCTTTGCTGGGGGTGGGGCTCGAACTCGTGGTCAACAAGCAGTGTCCAGAGCGGACTGGGGGCCTCCAGGGGAAAGCAGGGCGACTTGAGGAGCTGGGAGCAGCTCCCCCCTCTCGGGGAGAGGCGTGGCCGGCCTGGAGGCTGGCCGGCAAGAGGGCAGCGCCCCGGGCAGCCCCATGTAGATGAAGCTGCCAGAGAGGATAAAAGAGCCGCAGGCGAGGAAGGAGGCGGTGAAATCTCCCGTCTCGTCCCTTAGGAAGCCTGTGAGGAAGGGGAAAGGAATTTAGGGGCCTGGGATCCCGGGCAGAGGACGGTTGCGAGCAGATCTGTTCGCTCGGGCCCTTACCTGACAGCGGAGGGCCCAGAAGCCCCCCGAGGCTCATCAGCATCATCACCAGCCCGGTGGCCTGGACCACGCCTCCGACGCCCACCAGCCCCGGGAGCACCCCGAACACCAAGGGCGCGTAACTTCCTGCGCTGAGCCCGTAGGCCCCGGCCGCGGCCAGCAGGGCCCCTTCGCAGCCCTCCCGGCTGCCCACCAAGGGCACCAGCCCAACGGCCAGCAGCCCCAGCCCGGTCAGGGCCCCGAACACCGCCAGCAGCCTCGAGAGAGCCACCCAGCCCTGGTCCGCCAGCCACCCGCTGATGAGCCGCGCGCCCGCATCCCCCACCGCAGCCACCGCCACCACCAGCGCCGCCCCATACCCGCCCAGGCCCAGGTCTAAAGCGTGAGGGGCCAAGTGCACGTAGGGGACGAAGTAGCCGCCCCCGACTAGGGCTGTGCCCAGGGCGAACACCAAGAAGGCCCGGCGCGCGAAGAGGTCCAGGCCGAGGGCGGCTAAGGGCCCGCGGGGTGGGGCCGGGGGGTCGTCAGGGAGCACCAGGGGTCTCAGGAGGGCGCCACAGGGGGCGAGGTGGAGGGTGATGGCGCCGAGGAGGAGGAGGGCGCCCCGCCAGCCGAAAGAATCAAGGAGGAGCTGCAGGGTGGGCGCCAGCAGCAGCGAGGAGGCCCCGTTGCCCGTGAGGGCCAGCCCCACGGCCAGGACTCGACGGCGGGAGAAGTAACGGGACAGGGTCCCGAGCGCCGGGGCGAACACCAGCGCCCAGCCGGAGCCTGCGGACGGACGGCACGGGATGAGGACCGGGATTCAAGACGCGGGCTCCGGCGATCCCGGCCCCGCCCCTCCGAGGCCCCGCCCGTCGCGAGAGGCCCCGCCCGTCGCGGAAGGCCCCGCCCCTCGGGCCTCCAGCCCCCAAGAAGCGCGCCCCTCTCCAGCATCACCCCTTGGGGACCCGGTACCCCTCTCCCCTCACCGGCAAGGACGCCCAGGCCCAGGTAGAGGTGCAGCAGACTGCGGGCGAACGCCGAGAAGACGAAGCCCAGCGAGGTGAGGACGCCCCCGACCATCACCACGGGGCGCGCCCCCCAGCGGGTGCTCAGGGCGCTGCCCACTGGGCCTGGAAGGGGGCGGAGTCAACGGAAGACACGCCTCTGCGCCCCAAACTTGATCCAACACTTCTCCTTGGAGGCTGGCCAGGCCTAAAACGTCTCCCCCAACCTAAGAGCTCCTCCCCTTGACCTAGAGACCCTCCGTTTTCTGGGACTCGGTCCCACCGGGCGCCCTTTCCCAGGGAGTCCGGTCATCAGGTGGGTCATCCATCTCCGCCAATCCACCCCAGTTCCCGCCTCCCGCCTCGGGGCCCCCCTCACTGGCTGCCTGCTGCACCGCCAGGGCCAGGGCGCTGACCCACGCGGTGTCCTGTGTGCTTCGGTCAAAGTGCTCCGCGAGGTCAGGGAGAGCAAGGCCCAGCGAGCGTAACAGCCCGTAGGAGAGGCCATTCACCGCGAAGGCTGCGGCCGCCACCACCCAGCCCCAGCCCCCGTCCGGGGGTCCGGCCGGCTTGGGAGTCATCGCCGTCTGGGGAAGGGGGAACACACCACGTCTGTGCCTCCTCTAGGGTCCTGGGCATCCCTGAGATCCGGGTTCCCGTGGCTGGCCCGGGGTGGGCACGTCCCCGGGGCACGGTAGGGCGGGGCGGAAGGAGGGGGAGCTAGGCCTAGGGATACATCTCCAGGGTGCGCGCGAGCTCCCGGGCCCGGGTGACAGCCGGATCTCCCGGGCCTGGGACTCCCCCTCCCACACGCATCCCTTCCCCCTTACCCGACCTCTCCGGGCGGTGGGGGGAGGGGAAGGACAAGGAGCAGCTGGGCCAGGTGTCCTCCCCGCTTGCTGCGCGGGCGGGGCCCCCCGAGGGGAGTGAGCGCGGAGATGGAGCCCCACCTGGACCGGCTCTCTCGGTAAACAGAGATCGCCACTGGGGGCCTGAGCCGCCTGGGACGCGGGGGTGCGGAGGGCGGGGAGCTGACACCGTCAGCCAATCGGCCGAGCTGCGGGTGAGGCCAGACTCTGAGTCCCACGGGGATTGAATTATACACACGCGCACACACACACACACACACACAGCCCCCGCAGAAGGAGCGGCGGCGGGGGGGGGGGTGAATGCAGGCGGCCCCTCCCAGCTCAAGCGCACGCACCTGCCGCCTGCTGCTCGCGGAGGAGACGCGGGGATCACAATCCCCAGGAAACCCAGGGCCCGGAGGCAACAGTTGGAAAGAAGGGTGACCCCCCCCCAAAGCCTGCCGCGAGGAGTACTTTTGTTCTCACGGAACTTTGCTGGGGGACCAGGTCATTCTCGGGTATCAAATCGCTGACCTCCACTCCGGGCTTGTTCCTTGCTCAGCAATAACCGGCCGTCCAGGGCAGACGGGGAAGAAGAGGGCTCCCTCCCTATGAGGAGCTGGGATGTGCCGGGCATCAACCCACGTCACCTGTTCCTGCCCAGGAGGAACCCCTCAAGAAGGCGTCCTGCCCATTTTCCAGATGAAGTCACTAGGAATAGAGAGGTTAGATGCCTTGTCCCCAAAGCACCGAGGTTAAAGATGGTGAGGACATACGAATTTGGGTTTGTCCCTCTGCGGAAGATACAGGGAGACCAGACCCAGCACGGAAACAGAAAGCCTCCCCACCCCCAGAGGGAATGGCCTGGGCACAGTGTGATACCTCACTGGCCTGGAAGGATCCCTGGGATGGGAATCGCTGAACACTTAGATTCAGCGTTGTAGAACAAGGTGGGAAATCCGGGACCTGCACCCAGGCAGTGGCTTCTTGAAGAAGTTGATTTGAAAGCACCGTTTCCACATTCAGGAGGCTTTTCTTGAGCTGTTTGAGTAAGACTGTTTCAGGTTCAGCGATGACACAGAATCAGAGAATTTGACGGTGTGCGCCTGGGAGCCACGCGGTGGCAGTGTTTCCTCGTCCTTGAGAGCGCGTCTGCAAATCCGAGGAAAACAGCCCATTTCTCTCCTTTGGCGATTAGGCCTTTCACCACGGAAGGAACACTCCCTCCCCATTACACACACAAGTCTCATGCCCAGCTTTTACTCACTCCTAAATTTGTGCATCTGCCGTCCCCTCTCCCTGCAATGTCCTGGATGGGGAACAGGTGTCCTTGAAGGTAGCCGGTTCTGCCCAGAACGCCCTAGGAGAGTGGTCTCACTGGTTTCCCCCACCTGGGCTGCTGTTGTGGGAGACACCCGGCAGGGGAAGCGGGCCAGTCCTCAGCCACGGGGCATGCAGAAGGAAGCCTACTTCCTGAGCTGGCAGCTGAGAACTCTGAAGCAAGTAGGCCCCCTCCCTACCCCCAACCCCCAAACAGATCACACCCACAGCCAAAGAGGAGACTGGACCCCCTGTGTCTGGGAGTTGTACAAAGTAACGCTGGGCAGCTTCTTATGAACCCAGAGGGCATCCCAGAGCCTGGGACTGGGATGGTTGGTCGTCAAAGGGCACGGTCCGCCTATGCCTCGTGCTTCATACTCAGCCAAAACGACCATTACGGTGCCAACACAGCAGTGAGGCTGGGAGAATGCACTCCCGAGCTCGACTCTCTGAGTTTCACTCCCAGCTGTCACTTATCCTCCGTAGGGTTGTGAGCAAATTACGTGCCTCACCTTCCTCATCTCTGAAATGGGCTCATAACAGCAGCACCACAAATGCGGGACCTAGCACAGGGCCTGCAATGTGGTGTGTGTCGCTCCCTTTTTTGGAATTGTTGGACGACCCGGCTGGACCCTCCAACGCCCCATCCTCCCCCCACCTGGCCACTTCGATTACTGCCTTGAAGGCAAAGAACCACGTGGGTCTGGTGAGTTCCCAGTAGAACGACACGGGTTACGAGATGTGACTGGTGGCAAAAAGAGGTGGAGTTAATTTTGTTTTCTTCTTTATGACGAGTGGCTTTCTGAGCGTTTTCCAAAGTTGGTGAGAAAATGCTAGCGTCCCTATCTGGGCTCCAAAAACAAAAAAGAAAGGCGTCAGAATAAGTTTTGTTCATTTGCTCCTTCAAACAAAGTATTTTTAGATGCTTCACCATTGCTGGAAACTATGCTCAGGGCTGAGGAAATAACTATGAATGATCCGCCTCTCCCCTCTGAGCCCCCACCATCAGATTAGGGGAAAGGTGAAATGCAGAGAGCCCCACACGAGGACGGGGACAGACACTGCTGCCTGGAAGAGCTGACTCATTCCGCTCGGGCCTGCTGGGAAGGCTTCACAGAAGAGGAGCCCTTTACGTGGGGTCTTGAAGGATGAGTAGGAGTTTGCCAGATGGTTGCGTGGGCAGGAGCATTCCAGGCAAAGGGAGAAGCTTATGGAAAATCACAAAGGCACCAACCAGCTTGACATACTCTTTATTGTTTGGGGTGCTACGAAGAGCAGCTCTGTGGGGACGAGATAGGGTATAGGAGGGTGGCATAGGGCAGAGGATCCCGTCGTCACGGGTGTTGAAGGCCAGGCTAAGGAATTTAGATGTTTCTCCAGAGTCTGATGGTTCTCAAAAATTTCCACTGATGTAGCGTTCACTAGTATTCCATAGTATTTGATGCTGAACACAGAGGGGAAGGATTCATACAGGTCAGCATGGGGCAGGGGCGGGGAGGGGGCGCGCAGGAGAGTCTGGGGTTAGACAGTTTTTCTCGATGTGAGAAATTTCTTTGAAACATCTTGTTTTACGTTGAAAATTCATCTGGAAGTTTGCATCCTACTTCATTCTACTTTCTAACCTTTTTTTTTTTTTAAGTTTAATTTATTTACATAATCTCTATATCCAACACGGGGCTCAAACTCATGACATGGAGATCGCGAGTCTCACGCGCTTCCCGCGGAGCCAAGGGGGTGCCCCTCTACTTCATGATCTTTGACACGTAGGAAAATAATGTTTTAAATAACTACATAAATTATTTCCATTTTTCTGCCCAGGTCCCCACTGGCGGTGGGGGGTGGAACTCCCCTGCGGGAAGTCATGCCCCATCCCTACCCACTGCCCCCCTCATCCCTCTGGGAGCCGTCTCAGCCTGCAGGGACACCATCCGTCTTTGCCTTCTGTCCCTCGTCTCCACATAGCACTGGAGGTGGGACCTTGAGGAACTGATCTCTGGGCAAAACTGGCTGAGACAGAATTGAGCTGGAGATTGGCAGACTGAGCAGACCCAGGGTCTGTGCTCCAGGGATGGGCCAGATCCTACGGAACTGTTTGGAGGCCCTGGACTGCTAGTGGCTACCCACCAGGAGAAAGCTCCAGAAGCAGATGCTGGACCAGCTCAGGTCTTTAAGGGAGATCAAAAGAGAGGTCAAACTCTGTCCATAATTTGCTTTGGGGACCCGGGGATGTGCTAGTGTGTCGCTGTCTGTGAGCTCTAAAATTGCTTTGGGACTTTTTCTTGGGAGCCCCTGCAGGAGGTCCGGTCCTCAGCGGAGGAGGCCCGGCCATTCCTGGGGCCCACCTGCTAGGGGGTGGGAGGTGTACCCTCTGCAGAAGGTAGGTGGGAGGGAAGGGGAGAGGCAAGGGAAAATGGCTCTACCTGAGGTACACAAAAATAGAAGGCTTTCCAGAATTTGGCCCAGCTGACCTTGGGCTTCTATGTGCCCAATTAAGGGGCCTCTTAGCCCTCACCCCAAAGTCTCCTCCTTCTTCAGCTCACCCAGATACAAGGCTTTGGGAAGTCAGCAGAGACCTCCAGGGCCAGACCCTGGAAGAGTGGAAGGAAACGGGGCACAAAGGTCAGATGTGTGCTTTGGGGCCCGGGAAGCAGAGATGCTGAGATGCTCTGGGAGGGGGAGGGGATGGGGACGAGGCTTCGGGGGAAAGGAACCCACTCAGGGCAGTGGGGCTCACTGCGTGCAGGGAACAAGTCTGCCTGGGTGACTACATAGGAATGGAGACCGAGCTGGGTCCCTTGAACAGTGGGGACTGGGACAGGGTGAGGAGTTGCTGAGTCTGCAGCTGGGGGAACCTGGTGACGGGATCACAGGGCTGAGGCTAGAGCTGGGCTGGAGCCAGGACCTGGGTGGGGCTGCACCGGCCTGGGAGTCCGACCCCACTCCTTACTCCACACTTACTCCCTCTACCAAGTTTGCCTCCCGTGCCTCTTCCAGGCCCCCTGCCACCACCCCCACCTCCCGAGACCCCTCCCCAAGGTCTGCAGTCTGTGGCTGCTGGAACTCTCCCGACAGCCCAGTTTCCAAGGATGAGGATCAGGATGGCGGGAGCCCCCAGTGAAAGGCTCTGAGCCTGGGCCATGTGCCTAAATATCCAAACGTGTCTGATCTGGCATCTTCTGGGGACTTTGGCTAACGTCTGTGTCAAAATTCTGAATTATAGGCTGTGGGCACCAACTGTGACTTACTGAGGGACAGAAATGATGGATTCCAAAATGCTACGCAGTGTCAGAATTACCCAGAGGGCTGCAGAACTGGGTTTGGCAGAATGTGGGTCTGCCACTGCTGTCCCCAGCAGACGCTAGATGTCCCTTCCAGCTCGATGCCACCACTGCGCCTGGAAACAGAGGCTCGGCGTGTTCTCTGCCCCACCCCCCACAATCTCCAGATTCAAGGCCAGGGTCGGGGTTCCTGACCGCCTGAACCCCAGGCAGGCACTCTCATCCTAGCTGGAAGGGACACCGGGGCAGAGCACCTGGGCTTTCAGCGTCCACAGATGGCTGGATTCTTCCTCCGTCAAAAGGAACCAGGGACATGTCAATCATATCTCAACAAAACACAGAACAAGTGTAGGTTCGCCTGCATTCTGTTTCCTCCCATTGTTCTGGACACACGCAGCCACCGCTGCATCCCCCCCCCCCCCATCCAGTGTCTTCTCCAGCTCCCTGTGGGCCTCCTGACTTGATTTGAGAAGGGGGGGTTGCACGAGAAAGGGCAGGGGTGAGGCCTGTCATTTCTCCTCTGCCGTAAACCAACCTCTTAGCTACCCCTGCATTTGCTGGGCCCATTGTCTGCCTTCCCAGCCCCAGCCTGGGACCTCACCCTGGTCTCAGAGGACCCAGCCTCTTAGGGGACTCAGCTGACAACACCTGGACTGCCCTCGGGAACCCAGAATCTGCTTCCTAGCTGGGCACTGTCAAGTGGGACCAAAGCCAAGGTGGGAGGAGACACAGAGTCAAAGAACAGGTTTTCCCGCCCCCGGGGATGTAATTTAGACTTCCGGATTGTGTCCCGTGTCGGGTGGAGTCTGGAAGGCCAAGTAAGGGCGAGGGAACCTGCTTTCTTCCCCCCTGGAAGAGCTCCTTGCGTGCACACTGGGAGGGGTGGGTGGGCAAGTCCTAACACTGCTGGGAGAGTGTGCGGCCCCCAGAGTTCCAGAAGCCACACGACCTCTTAGTGTCTGTGCACAGGGTGGGAAAGACCTCCAAAAGAGCTCAGATGGTCGGCCCCAATCTCTGCCCCTCCCACACTCCACAGTCCTTGCCTCTGCAAAGCCCTTTCCAGCATCTCCCTCCTCCCAAAGCATTCTCAGCCCGAGCAGTCAGTCTCTCTCCCTAAGGGTCCCTTCCCTCTATCCTATCAGGCAACCAGCTTTACCCAATTTTCTTCCCTGAGCCTCAAGTCTGGTCTTATCTCTCTTGAATTACAATCAGAACCTCTGCAAGTGGGATGGATCCTAGCTTAAAGCACATTTGTGAGTCTAATAGCTTCTGTCTATTTGAAGATGCTGGCGGCTGGCCCAGAGGAAGGTCACACCTGAATGGGCCAACAGAGGTGAAGGGGGGTCTGGCCAGCCGGCTGTCTAGCAGATGCACCCTGATTTATGGGTTATGTCCCTACCCTGGACCCAGATATCTGGGAGGTGGAAAGTTGGTGCTGAGAGCTGAGGGGCAGAGGTTCTGGGGGACAGTGGCCAGCGGCTGGTGAGAGCAGTGAGCAGCAGTATGGGCTAAGACTGGGGCCCAAACTCCATGGTACGTAAAGCCTGGCTGTTCTTGGGTGGCTCATGGCTTCTGGGTTTATTTTCATGTCGTCCTTGAGGAGAGCTGATTTATCCCCTGAGTATACAGGGCTTAGGGCTAGAAGCTTTCCAAGTGTTTACAGATAGCTTAAAGACCTAAGAAAAGTTTATTAAGTCTAAAATACAAAAAGAAGGGGCCCCTCAGGGGCTCAGTTGGTGAAGCACCTGCCTTGGGCTCAGGTCATGATCCCGGGATCCCAAAATGGAGCCAGGAGTTGGGCTCCCTGCTCAGCAGTGAGTCTGCTTCTCCCTCTTCCTCTGCTCGCTCTCTCTCTCACTCAAAGAAAGAAAGAAAAACATTTAAATATAAATTAAACACAAAAAGAAAACTATAAGCACCTAAACTGATAAATAAATGTGTGCAAAGCATCACATTAGTCAATCACCTTCTTTGCTAAATTTCATATTCCTAAAATTTCACAACACTGGAAAACAATTTGTGGATAGGTTTTATTCACGTCCTAGAATTTCCTAAATATTCATGGGTTCAATCAGTTCCTTGTAGGCAATTTTTTTTAAGATTTTATTTATTTATTTGAGAGAGAGCACAAGTAGGCAGAGCAGCAGGCAGAGAAAGAGGAGGAAGCAGGTTCCCTGCTAAGCAGAGAGCCTGATGCAGGGCTCGATCCCAGGACCCTGGGATCATGACCTGAGCCGAAGGCAGAGGCTTTAACCTAATGAGCTACCTAGGCTCCCCCCTTGTAGGCAACTCTAAAAAAAAGAAAATCCTTTTTTTTTTTAAAAGATTTTATTTATTTATTTATTTGATAGACAGAGATCACAAGTAGGCAGAGAGGCAGGCAGAGAGAGAGAGGAGGAAGCAGGCTCCCTGCCGAGCAGAGAGCTGGATGCAGGACTTGATCCCAGGACCCTGAGATCATGACCTGAGCCGAAGGCAGCAGCTTAACCCACTGAGCCACCCAGGCGCCCAAAAAAAGAAAATCCTTTAAAAAATCTTAACAGCCAAAAAAAAAAAAAATCTTAACAGCAAACGTATTTTGTAGGGAACATAAGTGTATGTTAGCACACAGGATTCTGACAGGTACCAGGGACCCTGTAACCAGACTGCCCAGGTTTAAATTCTGGCTTTGCCACCTTCCAGCTGTATGACCTAGAACAAATTATTTCACCCACCTGTGCAAATAGCTACCTCCTCCCTAAAACAGGTGGTGGTAAGACAGCACCTACTTCGGAAAAGAAAAGGTGCCAGTGACGCTGATGGTGACAGCCAGGAAAGCTCCTGGTTGCTGCCAGCACAACTTTGTGGGACTGTTGTGGAAATTCAGTGGGTTAATATCTGTAACGCATCTGGAACAATTCCAAGTAAGACTGAAGCTCTATTTAAATTGTTTGTTTAAAAAAGCAAACAAATGTGGGAGAGCTGTGGATTTCTCCCTGTTTGCTTATGTCTTTAAGAAAGTTCCGTCCCAGGGGCGCCTGGGTGGCTCAGTGGGTTCAGTGTCTGACTCTTGGATCTTGGAGTCATGGGATTAAGCCCCCCATCGGGCTCCACAATGAGCAGTCTGCTTGGGACCCTCTCTTTCCCCCAAATAAATTTATAAATCATCTTTAAAATATGAATAAGAAAAGGGAAACTTAAAATTACTAGAAAGATTTCCAGCAGAGAGCTCCCACAGCAGGAGCAAGCGTCCCCCACTCTGGGCATAACAGTGAGGCTGAGACCTGAGCTGGTCCCCCACAAGGACTACGTGTGTAAACCGTGTGTCACCAAGCGGGTGTGGATCTGGCCATGGTGGGTGGTTTCCCCTCAGAGGAAACATAAGTGTATGTTAGCACACAGGATTCTGACAGGGTCCAGGGACCCTGTAACCAGACTGCCCAGGTTTAAATTCTGGCTTTGCCACCTTCCAGCTGTATGACCTAGAACAAATTATTTCACCCACCTGTGCAAATAGCTACCTCCTCCCTAAAACAGGTGGTGGTAAGACAGCACCTACTCCTCTGCACCTCAGAGGAGTGCAAGAGATGGATTGAGTCCTCCCAGATCCCAAACAGATCAGGAGTTTGATTCATTGCCTGCCTTACCATAATTCTACAAAATGCACCATGTGGATGTGACCATGTTGATACGGGCAGCTTCCAAGGGCCAGGCCAGGAAATGGGGTGACTCTCAAGCAGGAAGACACAGAGGACATTGTAACCCAGTCCTTCTTTGGCTTCACTTAATGTGATGGAGCAGACCTTACCTCGAAGAAAACAGACATCCTAAGAATCCAGGAAAAATCCTTTAGAGCAGCAGTGGAATGAGGACCGGGAAGGCAGGAGGGGGTTAATCCCAGGCCCAGCGGTTAACAGAGACCTGCTGGGCTCTCAGGACGGGCTGTGACTGGTGGTCGGTGAGGGACGCTGGGACTGGTCCCATGGGCCCTGCAGGCCGGCTCCCTCCCACTCCCCGCTGCCCCCCCCCCACCCCCCGCGCCGGCTCCGCAGGGCCCAGGGAAGCTGCGGCAGAGCAGAGCCGGACAGACGTGCTGCCCACGGAGGACAACCAGAAGCGGCCTAGTGTCACACACATCCGGTCCTCTCCGCCTTCCGGGGCGGCGCGACTCCTCTCCGGGCCGCGCGGTCAGAGGGTCGCGCACAGACTCCCGACCTGGGTCACTGCAGGCAGCCGCGGCCGCGCCCCGGAGGGCAGGTGGTGTCGGGCCCCGATTCTCGGGCGCAGCCTGCGGAAGGCGGTGGAGCCGGAGCTGCGCCCGCGGACCGGCTCACCGGACGGTCTCGCTCTCGCCCCGCAGCCGCTCCATCCCGCGGCAACGCCCAACCCCGCGGCCCCTCGCCGCAACCGAACAGCACGCGGAGGAGACGCGGCCAGAGCGGCCAGCTCGGGCCCTCGGACACCCGCAATCCCAGTAACTGGGGCACCGCCGGTCGTCCCCCCGGGCCCGAGGCCTCGGCCAGTACAAGCCGGCGCGACGCCCGCAGCCCCAGTCCCGCGCCTTTTCCCTCTTCCCACCCGGAAGACAAGCTTTCACACAACCCCACGCCCAGTGCCAGACCCTCGCGTACCATTGGCCAGAATGGAGTCCCGTGTCTACGCCTGAGCCAATCACCGGCAAAAGAGAGTGGGCGTGTCCTTCTATGTTTAAACCAATCCTAACGGCGCTTGGCCGGGGAGGGGGCGGGGCTGCCCCGACCTGCGTCCCTGACCACGCGGGAAGAGGCGGTGGGGCATGCCGGGCTGCAGGGCTCGGCCGGCGAGCGAGCCGCGTGGAGGACTGCGAGGCCCCGCAGGCGCCAGCGCTCCTTTCCGGCCTGTCTCGGCTTCAGCCGCTTCCCAGCCGTGGGTGGGCTGTTGGTCTCTAGGGCGACCAAGGAGCGACAGAGCCCCAGAAGGGGACCGCTGTGTGCCGGAGGCTGCAGCCTCCAGTCCCGGGCCAGCGGGGCAGCGGGGCCCTGAGGCCAGCAGGACCCGGAGGCCAGCGGGGCCGGCTCCCTCCACATCCCGGACGGGACACCCCCACCCTGGCCTCTTCCTGGCCCCCGTGCTTCGCGACGGTCCTTGCCGGGCTGCCTGGGTGGCCCCTGGTGTCCTCCCCTCTGTGTCTGCGTCTGTCCTCCCCCGGGGACCGCGGCCATCCTGGATCAAGCTACAGCGACCCCATCGTACTAACCGCATCCGCAGCCGCCCTGTTCCCAAATAAGGCCGCAGTCACGGATGCGGGGGGGGGGGGGGGGGCTGGGACTTCAACACCTCCTGGGAGGACACAGTTCAGCCCTGAACAGGTGTGTGGGGCACCCTGGTCCCAGGATGACCTTTCTGCATCACCCAATCCACAGGTTTCCTGCAGCTTTTAACCAGACAGTTCTTCTAAGTAGGGTTGCCATGCGGGTTCCAACGAATCCAAAGCTACAAGGGCCACACCCTGTTCCACAGTCTCATCCCCTCCTCACCTAAGCCTCCTTGTTTCCAGAAACAACTTAGAAAAGCCGGTAGGATCACCGACGAGCAGTTCTATCTTTCTCAAACCCAAGTCCTTTATCAGAAGAGGGTCTCAGGTAGCTCCGAATGCAGAGGGTTTATTTGCAAAATCAGAGAGCCAGCACGGGCCAGCTCTTAAAATTAGGTAACAGACTTCTCTCAATCTCTCTCTCTCTCTCTCTTTTTTAAAAATTTTATTTATTTATTTATTTATTTGGGAGACAGAGGCTCCCCACTGAGCAGGGAGCCCAGGGTGGGACTCGATCCTCGCACCCTGAGATCGTTGCCTGAGCCAAAATCAGACGCTCAGCCAACTGAGCCACCTAGACGCCCAGGAGCAGTCTTCTTTTGAAATATATTCTTGCCACTCAGAAGAAAGTTCAGGGTGCTGATTGTTATTGTTTTGCTTTGTGAAAACGTAGCTTTAACATCACACTTTTTTGTTCAGTCTTTGAGCTTTCTGATGCATCAGCTGTCCCAGATTAGTTGAGCTTCTCCTAGTCCCTACCCTACCTTCTGGACATTAATATTCTTAATATCCAGACCCTGTCACCAATCACACACACTCATCTAACCAAGCCCACCCCCAGGATTCTGACTCTTCGGAGCTGGGGCAGCTTCCTCTTGGTGGCTCCCCATGACTCTGCCTCCCGCAACCAGGCTGTAGTTGATTTTGTCTTTGTTGTTGATGTGTCTGTGTGTGTGTGTGTGTGTGTGACAGTTACAGCATGACCTGATGCACTCATTCCAGACCTGGAGAGCTTGTAAGAACTGGTGAAAATTTCTAATTAGTAATTTCAATATCATATATTTATTGTTCTTAATTTTAAAAAATACACTTTAGTGGAACCTGGGTGGTTCAGTCCATTGAGTATCTGACTTCAGCGAAGGTCATGATCTTGGGGTCCTGGGATCAAGCCCTGTATTGGGCTCCCTGCTCAGTGGGGAGCTGCCTCTCTCCCTCCCCCTCCCCTAGCTTGTGTGCTCTCTCTCTCAATCTCAAACAAATAAATAAAATTTAGAAAGCACATGTTACGCAGTTAGAAAATCCAAGATATTAAATGAAACGTTTGCAAGCAGGCAATACCATTTGGAGCAGTCGATGAGGCCTCTCTGTCCCCAACATCAAGCCCCACTTAGCTACTCCCTCCTGAGTTGGGCAGATACGCACATAAACCAAGACAAAATTTCAGCTGGATTTCTGAATGTATTTGCAAAACTCATGATGGAAGCCACATTGTGAAGAGCAAGGTGACTGTAAATTTGCAAGAGGCAGTCTGTGGAGGAGAGAAAAGCTGTTTCGATTTCCAGCACTTTGACTTTCAGGATGAGCAGACCACAACAGCAGTGACACGGGCCACAGGGCTGACTGCGTCCAGAGAGAACGCCGGGACAGAGCCAGCCCCCAGGGGCTTGGAGATATGTGGTGCCACCTGGGGAGGGGGGACCTGCAAGGAAGCGGGGAGTCGTTGCTGTGCGTCCTGTCCCAGGGATCTGAGCTCAGACCATTGATGGGGTCGGATTTCTGGGGACAGGAAGACTGAGTGTGCATTGGGTTGGTGGTTCAGCAGATCAGAGACAATCTGTGCTTATCAGATGAGAGGCTGGCAAAGGACCTCAGAGGGAAACGCTCCCCTCCCCCCACAGAGCCCCCCCCCCCCCACAAAGTAGATGTGGCAGACGGTGTGTGCGGGCAAAGGGAGCTCAGGACAAACCCTGAGTCTCCCATCAGGACAGTTATCTAAAGATTTCTGCGTCCTTAAAGGAATTTGTGGGAGGCTAAGAGTGGCCAGCAGACCCAGGGGCCATAGGCTTTGGAGCTGGGAGAAACCAGGGTAGTGGGTGTGGACCAGCAGCCCAGGAACCTTGGCAGATCCCAGGGTGGGGTGTGGGCGCTTCAGGAGACCCCAGTGAGGACACTGTGAAGCCCTGCTCCAACAAGCTAGGGCCCCTGGACCCACAGGGGGAGAAGAGGGAAGGGAGAGAACCCAGAGTTCACCAAGCCGGAAAAGGAGGGAAGGCCACACGTGACTGGGGTGTGAGAACGGCCAGGTGACTGTCCCAGATCAGGGCCATGGCTGCTTGAAGAGAAGGCAGTCAAATCCCCTTATAGGGTTGGATCACACCATCTGCTTCTTGAGGCACCCTATCCTGGGTCCTGCAGTCTGTGTGGGCGGGAGGGGGACAGGCGGGTGTGGGGGCAGGTGGGGCTGCTCCCCTCCCCCCACCTCCATCTCCACGGGTGGCTGACACTTGGCACCACCCTCTGGGGCTGCTTCCTCTCCTTTCCCCCTTCCCCAGCTCCCTGATTCCTCCTTTGGGCCTCCCAGGGAGAAGGAGCAGGACTGGAAGGGGCCAGAGGCCGTCTACCCTTCCTCCACCTTCTGCCTTTCCTGACCCTGAAGTCTCCGGACTGTGATGGCTCCAGATAAGTTTGCCCGGGTCCAGGGGAGCCACTCACCTTCCTCTCACCAGTGCAAGTGCTTATTACAGAGCTCTTTCGTGACTGTGGCGCCTGACTCAGGGCTCTGCCTGGCACAGCCACCTCCCAGGCAGTGCACAAGATCCACGAGCCCTCACGGGCACCCCAACAGACTAGCAGGACAAGGCAGGAAGACACCCCCCCCCCATCACAGCCAGTGACCTATGGGCTGGCTGTGCTGAGGGTTTGTAAAGAAAAGGATGAATGAATATCCTGAGGGTTTCCCAGTCTGGACACCTAATGCCCCAGGGGGACCAAGATGGGGGAGGGTGGGAGGGGCCAACCCTCCAGGAGCCGAGGCCCCTGCCCCTGCTTGGGCTCCTTGGTGACAGGCTAATGGGCAAGGGCTGTCAATTCTTTGAGTTGAGCAATGAGCAATGAGTTCTGGTTACAGCCCAGCTGCACTGCTGTGTGATCTCTGGCGAGTTGGTTAGCCTCTCTGAGCCTAGGCGTCCTCTTCTCAGAAAGGGGAATGATCAACCTTGAATGCATGCATCTCTCATGTGTGTGGCCAGATCTCCTCCTGCCTCTCCTCCTTCCACCCCTCTTCAAAACCCGCTCATCTTTTGGGAGGCCTGGTTGGCTCCATTGTTGAGCCCCTGACTCTTGACTTCTGCTCACGTCGTGCTCTCAGGGTCCTGAGATCGAGCCCTCTGTAGGGCTCTGCACTCATCATGGAATATCATAGGGCTTAAGACTCTCTCCCTCTCCGTCTGCCCCTCCCCCCTAAAATAAAGAAATAAACCTAAAAAATAATAAAATCTGCTCAGATTTCAGATATCACTTAACATCGATTCTTCAATGTAGGCTGCTTCTTCCTCCACTCCTCCCCCTGCTCATGCTCTCGCTCTCTCTTTCTCTCCAATAAATAAACAAAATCTTCAAAAAAAAAAAAAGAAAAGAAAAGAATAACCTAGTTATTTTTAAGATCAAGGAAACTCAGCTGTACACACGGACCAGCTCCTAGATCTTCTGCATTTTTGTTTTGTTTGTTTAAATTAGTAACATTGGTGTAGGACAGCAAGGCTGAAAGACAGAGGACACCACGGAGATTTTCCCTTCCTTTGCTTGTCTACCCCTCAGTCTCCCCTGGAAGCCCAAGCACCATCCTTTCACATGTACTCCTCCTGGGAGACCCTATGCATCCACAAATGTATTCATTTATTTTTTTTACCCAAAGAGTAGCATGTTTCGTACACCGCTCCTACCTGGATTTTCCCATTTCACAACTTGGAAATCTTCCTCTGTCAAGCGGTTTCCTTTCTCACGGGCATGACATTCCACTTGACAGCTTTGCCGTCCCCGGGATTTACAACGTTTAGGTTGTAAATCGACTGGCTTGGGAAGGATACACCGTGTATCTGTGGGAGACATGAGCGGTGATTGTTTGCTGTTTCACGTTAACTGCTTTTGTCAAACTGTTTTCTAGAGGGGTTGTACCAACACTCCCAGCAGCTCTGTGGGCCAGTTACTGGTTCCCCCAAACCCCCACAGATATAGTGAGTTTAAAAAACCTTTTGGTCTCTGGGCGCTTGGGTGGCTCAGTGGGTTAAGAGTCTGCCTTCGGCTGGGACGCCTGGGTGGCTCAGTTGGTTAAGCAGCTGCCTTCGGCTCAGGTCATGATCCCAGCGTCCTGGGATCGAGTCCCACATCGGGCTCCTTGCTCTGCAGGGAGCCTGCTTCTCCCTCTGACTCTGCCTTCCACTCTGTCTGCCTGTGCTCGCTCTCACAAAAAAAAAAAAAAAAAAAAAAAGTCTGCCTTCGGCTGAGGTGGTGATCTCAGGGTCCTGGGATCGAGCCCTGGATCCCACTCCCCACTTCACTAGGATTCTGCTTTCCCCTCTCCCTCCTGCTCATGTGCTCACACTCTCTCTCAAATAAGTAACCTTAAAAAAAACCCTTTTTATTCTGTGACAGCTTGATAGAAAACGAGGGTCTTTCTATGTGTTTAAGAGCCATTTGCACTTTACTTATAGATTTTATTTATTTGGCAGAGAGACACACTGAGAGAGAGAACACAAGCAGGGGGAGTGGGTGAGGGAGAGGCAGGCTCCCTGCTGAGCAGGGACAGGGATGTGGGGCTTGATCCTGGGACCCTGGGATCATGACCTAAGCAGACCGCAGATGCTTAACCGACTGAGCCCCCCAGGCACCCACAGCGTCATACTTTTTAAAAGGCTCCTCACTCTGAGATTATGGGAGAATTATTCCCGGTTTTCTTTCAATGCTTCTATTATTTCCATTTTTACATTGACCTCTCGAGTCACCTGGAACTCGTTTACGTTAAGGACCAAAAGAAAGATCTGATTCTCATTCTCCACGTGCCCGTCCACTTGCTAACACGTTACTTGTAGAATCTTCTTTCCTCTGTGGAGTAAACCACACTTTTATCACGTGCTGAGCCCCTGTATGTACCTGGGCTCTTTGTTCAGCTCTTTTGAACTGTCTCTGTTCACGTACCAGCTCCGCACTGGTTTAACTATTTCAGATAATCTACCCACATTACTTTCCTTTCTAGAACTTGCCTCGTTCTAGATATCCTCACTTCTAAGGCAACTTCATACAATCCGTAGAATCGGCTTATCCACTGCCATGTTTATCCTCCTTTGACTGTCTGTACACGATCTTCTCTGATGTGAAGTCTGTGCCGCTTTCCTGTCCCGTGGACGACCTTAGCAGATCGACCTGCTGCCGGTTTGCCATCCGTCTCCTCCAGCTTTTAGATTTTGTTGTCCTCGAGGTGCAAATAACTCTCCTTATAATTCTCCCATATCTATGTATGACTTGCTCATTAGGTAGGTGCTATATGGTAGGGAACAATCAAGAAACAGCTTTCTTTCTCTCCCTCCCTTACGACAGTCCAAACGCACACCTGCTTCAGTCTCTCTTCCCCGCACAGCTGGAGAGTGTCTTGGGTGTGCTTACAATTAAGCGGTCGTTTAAGTTTTGCTCACGGTCTCCTCTTCAGCTGTGACATGCCCAGGCCAGCCGGAACCCAAGCTGGGACTCCTAAGCATTGGTCCGCTCACTGGGGGCGGGGCAGTGGGGGCTGCGATGGGTGACATGGCTGTGCTGTCCCTGTTCTTCCTCCTCTTTCTCTCCCCGTCCCCTTGCTATGTTTCTCTTTGCTCCTCCAGGGCTGAAGTGAAGGAGGGAGAGAAATAAAGGGGAGGGGGGCTCTGGATGATCTTTAAGGCGGGCTTCCAAACACTGGCTCTTCCGTGGGGTCTGCTGCTGGTGCCTCCAAGACCCCATGGTATGCGCCCGCACCAGCGGCCCTCAGGAGGAGGAGGCGGCCCTCCCTGGGACTGTCACCCCCAGCTCTGCCCACTCCTCCCCTGCAGGGTCATCCCTACAAGTCTCAAGCCTGAGCAGGAGCGTGTAAACCTGCACAGGCCCTTAAGCTTTGTAGGCACTGTTCCCTCGGCTGATGCCGGGGCCACTGGGGAAGCTCACTCCTTCCATGAAGCCCTCCAGGCTTGCAGGTTCTCTGACGTCCCTGCCCCCAGAGGCAGCCTAACCCCGTAATACCCAAGGCAGCTCCAGTCCCGGATCTCTGCTTCCAGCCTGTTCCTGCCAAGAAAGGCATGTTGGCTCTCAAATTTCCCAGGACGCATCCAGAGTTTTCTCTTAACGTCTCCCAGGTGCCACTCAGAGGGCACCTCAGGGTGGGCCCAGGAGTCCCTGGGGTTCAGCTGCCACTCAACCCGGTGGTAGGAAATGCCCAAGGGAAAAAAGCCAAGCCCAAAAGGTTCATATCGTAGGACTGCACTTATGTAACCTTGGCAAGGTGACAAGATTAGCCTGTGGAGAACGGACCGTCACCCCCCAGGGTGGAGTCCTGCGGGAGCAGTACTCAGTTGCTCTGACCGAGCTGCAACCTGAATCCCGTCATAGCTGCTTCATCTGCACAGGTGGTAACATTTCTAGAACTCTCCAACAAAGACCAACAAATCAAAGAATGCATTTAAAACTGGAGAAACCGGGGCCCCTGGGCGGGGGGGGGGGGTGCTCAGTCAATTAAGCACCTGCCTTCAACTCAGGTCCTGATCCCCAGGGTCCTGGATCGAGTCCGCATCGGGCTCCCTGCCTTAGCCTGCTTCTCCCTCTCCCGATGCTGCTCCCCTTATTGTGCTCTTGCTCTATCTTTCTAATAAATAAAATATTAAAAAAATTAAAACAGGGCGCCTGGGTGGCTCAGTGGGTTAAGCCGCTGCCTTCGGCTCAGGTCATGATCTAGGGGTCCTGGGATCGAGTCCCGCATCGGGCTCTCTGCTCGGCGGGGAGCCTGCTTCCCTCTCTCTCTCTCTCTACCTGCCTCTCCATCTACTTGTGATTTCTCAAATAAATAAATAAAACCTTTAAAAAAAATTAAAACAAAACTGGTGAAAACCCCTTGAAAGTCCTGTGGTTTGGTTAATAGTATTGTAGCCATGTCAATGTTCTGGTTTTGAGAATTCTACTACAGTCCCATAGGATGTCGTCATCGGGGGAGGGGAGGAGGTACAAAAGAACTCTTTTTACTATTTTTGCAACTTTTCCTTTTTTCTTTTAAGATTTTATTTATTTATTCGACAGAGAGAGAGAACGCACAAGGGGAAGCAGCAGGCAGAGGGAGAAGCAAACTCTGGGGCTCGATCCCAGGACCCTGAGACCATGACCTGAGCCGAAGGCAGAGGCTTAACCCACTGAGCCTCCCAGGTGCCCTATTTTTGCAACTTCTATGTGAATCTAAAATTATTTCAAAATAAAACTTTGACTCAAAAAAGAGAGAGAGAGAACCCTACTGGGGTTTGACTTGAAATGGCATTAAAATTACTGGGAGAACCAACGTTTTGATGAAACTGAGTCTTCCCACTCCAATGGCAGGCGTGACTGTCCATGCGTTTGGGTCTTGTTTTCTGTCCTTCAGTCAGTGTCAAGGTTTTCTTCAAAGACATCCAATGCCTATATTTCAGATTTTGAAACTATTGTGGGTAAAATAGATTCCCATTTTCATGTTAATAGGTTTGTGTCATGGGACTGTTTTTTTCTGTACATTTGTTTTTCTGTTTTTCTTCTCAAAAACCATCACCCCAACGTGGTCCCTCCAGTCCAAAAACCAGATCTTCCTTCCACCTCCCTCTTATCCATGCTAATTACCTGCCTGTCCCTTTGCATTCTGCTCTCCCCAAAGTCCATACTCCCTACCTCAGCCATACTTTATGTTTATGGTATTTATTTCTGTTTTTAAAGATTTTATTTGTTTATTTGACAGAGATCACAAGTAGGCAGAGAGACAGGTAGTGACAGACAGAAGCAGGCTCCTCGCTGAGCACAGAGCCCGATGGGGGGCTCGATCCCAGGACCCTGAGATCATGACCTGAGCCAAAGGCAGAGGCTTTAACCCACTGAGCCACCTGGGTGCCCTTGAAGTTAGACTTCTTTCAAATGTAACTTCTGCCTCTAGTTTTCCATCAGTTCCACGGTGGTTTTTGCCTCAAGCCCCTGCTAGTCAGAGTGGTTGGTTATGCAGTAATCGCTAACCAACACACCTTACCAGCTTTTCACGGCAGCTCTGGGCTCTGCCTTTCCTTATCACCCTAAGTGTACACAGCTCTTAACTGACAGAAAAGAATTGAACTCAAATGCTTGTAAAAAGGAAATGCTCCTTTCACAGTCACAGAGGACTGTCCAAGGCCTCACCCAGCCTTCTCCATTCTGCTGTGTTAAGATTGCTGAAAATCAGGCCATCTGAGCTACATAAGGTTTTGCAAAAGAGCATATAGTGTGAAAACCTAGAACAGGCAAAACCAATCAATAGCGAAAGAAAGCAGGTCATTCACTGGCTGCCTGGGGACAGGAAGCAGTAGACAACCAAGGTCGTAAGGCAACTTTGGGCAGATGGAAACGTTCTGTATCTAGATTGGGCGGGAGTTATTCACATTTGTCAAAAGTCATCTCTACTCTTTAAATGGGTATATTTGGGGCGCCTGGTGGCTCGGTTGGTTAAGCGGCTGCCTTTGGCTCGGGTCATGATCTTGGGGTCCTGGAATAGAGCCCCGCATCGGACTCTCTGCTCAGCATGAGCCTGCTTCTCCCTCTCCCTCTTCCTGCCTCTCTGCCTACTTGTACTCTCTATCTCAGTGTCAAATTAAAAAAAAAAAAAAACATTTTTTAAAAAATGGGTATATTTATATTTATATTACATATTAATTTCTGTAGGAATTACATTGCAATAAAATTGTTTTTAAGATTTAAAAAAAAAAAAAACTTACAATCCTCATGCACTGTTGGTGGGAACGCAAACTGGTGTAGCCACTCTGGAAAATAGTAAGAATGTTCCACAAAAAATGAAACAGAACTACCACGTGATCTGGCCACGCCATTTTCAGGGCATGCAGGCAAAGGAAATGAAAACAGAGTATCAAAGAGTATTTGCCCTTCCATATCCATTGTAAGCACTAATTCACAGCAACCAAGATGTGGAAACAGTTGATATGTCCCGCAGTGGACACCTGGATAAGGGTGTGTGCTGTGTACACAAAACAGCCGTGTCCAGCCACGAGAAGGAGGGGAATTCTACGCTTTGCAACAATAGGGAGGGACCTTGAGGGCATCGTGCCGAGCGGATGAGCCAGAGAAAGACAAATACTGCACTGTAGGATTTATATGTGAATCGGAAAAAAGAAATAAGTCAAATTCATAGAAAGAGAGAGTAGGTTGGTAGGGCCGGGGAGTGAGGAGATCGGGAGAGGCGGGTGAAGGGATGCCAGCTTGCGGCTGGTGGTTGAATAAGGTCTGATGATGTTACGGTGACGACAGGTGACATATCGTATAACTGGAATTTACCAAGGGAGCAGAACTTACATGTTCACATGCACACAAGAGACAAACATGTGAGGTTATTAACTGGATGGGGGACCCCTTCCCAGGGTGTATGTTTACCAAATCACAATGATGGACACCTCAAATGTCTTACAGTTTTATATGTCATGACACCTCGATGCACCAGGTTAAAAAGGCAAACCCTTGAAGAACTCTAGAGAGTCTTTTGAACGCCAAGGAGAAGAACATTGTGGTGGCAGCAGCCCAACCTCCACGGGCTTGGTCCTCTCCCCACCGCCTGGTAAGGGTCTCAGGGAAGGCCCCTCCCCCTCCCTGAGTCTGGACCCTGGACCGGGAGGTCTTCAGGAGGCACCCCCGTGGCGCTAGCTGGCCCTGCCCAGGCTGGTCTCGCACACCCAGCGGAAGACCCTCTGGCAGGTGTTGTCGTTCCACTTGCCGTCGTCGACTTCGAAGTGCGCGCAGTCCTCGCCCCCGCCCAGCCCGTGCCCATCCCAGTTGTCTGGCTGGTCTGGCTTCCAGTTCCTGCGGGGAGAGGACCGCAACCTGCTGGGACGGTCCGAGGGCACCCCGGGGAGGTGGGGGGGAACCCGGGAATGAGGGGCTGAGAGCCAGACCCTGCAGGAGCAAGAGCTCCAGGCGGGAGAAGGGCACGGGCAGCCAGGGCGTGCTTACTTGAAGTTGGTCTCGTAGTCCGTCCCGTCCACCCATTTCCAGGCTCCGTCAGCGTCAGTGAGGCCCATCCACGTTTGTGAGCTGATGTGCTCCTGCACAAAAGTCTGGGGCGACAGAAGGCCAAGGGTGAGGTCTCCCCAGCCCAGCCAGCTCCTTGCGCTTGACATGTCCCCTCCATCTGCTGAGGCTGGGGCTGTTTCCTCCAATAACCCGCGATGAATCCTCCGAGGGTGGCTCAGCCAACTGTGTGGGGGGGGGGGGCGGGGACGCGGATGTCAAGCCCCCCAGGTGATTCCGCCCTGCATCGAGGTTGAGAACCGCTTCCTTAAATGGGACACGTCCTGGGACCCTCGCCCCTGCGGCACTCACCTGCTCGGCTCTGGAGTTGACAACCACCAGGTGTGCGCTCTCCTGCCGGCAGTACAGGTTCGCATCTGCCCACGTCTTCTCGGAGGAGCCGGAGAACCAGTAGCAGCTGCCCTCGTGCTCCAGCCAGTTAGGGGGGCAGCAGGTATTTTGAGACCCTGCAGGGCCAGGGCAAGGGAGGGTCTGAGACACAGCGCCCGCGCCGGGAGGGAGGAGCAGGAGATGGGGCCCAGCCCACGCGCACCCCCTCACACCCCTCACCGTTGCTCTTGAGAGCGACGATCTGGCAAGTCAGGGATCTCAGGTCTCTGGCCAGCCGCTGCACCAGAAGGAGTGTATCGGAATGACCTGGGACACACACAGGTGCACGGTGGGGGCGGTGCCTGGGGCTCAGCTAGTCCCTGGTAGCCCGATGGCCCTGCCCCGGTCTGCCCCAGAATCCCCCCACCCCCCCCACCCCATGCCCTCCCAGCACAACACACCCCGCCCTGGTGGAGGGGAGCTGCCCCCCCCCCCAGAGGGGAGCGGTGTTGGGGTTGCTGACCTGCTTTGAGCTCCTGCTGATCCTTCTCGAGCTTGCTCTCCAGGGAAAACACCTTGTCATTCAAGCTACGGGCTGGAGGGGCAGGCACTCAGGACCCTGCAGCTGCCCCCACCCCAGTCTCCACCCCCGGAGCCCCAGGGTCCTGAAGGAGCTCACCTGCCTGCACCTCCTGCTTCTGATTTTCCACCTCGGCTTTCAGAGATGTTATCACTTCTTGCACTTTGCCTCCTGCAGGACAGGGGGACTTGGTGGGCCTCCAGATTCAGCGCCGCCTCCCCTACAGCCCCCCTGTCCCAAGCCACTTCTGTGCGGGGCTCACCCTGGGATCTTAGCGCCTGGACCTCGGCCTCAGTGTTTGCAGTGAAGTTGCTGAAAGTTGCTCTCAGGGTCGCCAGGTCCCTCCGAAACCTGGAATCTGAGCAGGGAGGGGACAAGCAGGGCTGAGATTTACGGCCCCTCTGAGAACTGGCGCTGAGCCCCCCACGTGACATGGCTTGACTCCCTGCGTCCTCACATGACCCAACTGGAGGGGACAGGTGGTATCCTTATCCAGAATCCCAGAGCAGGAAACAAAGTTCAGAGAGGCCAGGTCATTTGGCTAGGTTATCCAGCCCATAAGTGCAGAGCCAGCAGCCACCCGACAGGCCACTGTCCCTCCCTGCCACCCACCCGCCCCAGCGCCCCGTGCGTCCTCTCTTCCCTCCCCACCCTGCGACCCTCACTCTGGGATCCCAGCACACAGATGCCGACGAGCAGGAGGAGGCTGAGGCCCAGGGAGCACAGCAGAAGCCGAGGGCCAGGGCACAGCTGCTTCAGGAAGGGCCGAGGCAGAGGCAGCCCTGTGAGAGGAGAGGGCATCAGGGCAGGAGACTGGGGGGAGGAGAGAGCCCCAGGGACCTGTCAGAGAGGGGGGGTGGTACAGGCAAAGCTGGTGGGAGGCTGTCCCAGGGTGCTGTGGGGCAGAGGACACCCAGGCCTCTGGCCCTTCCTGGACCAGCACAAGTCCTCAGTCACACGGGCCCCTCATGCCCGCAGGGACACTCGTACACAAGGACCCACAGATGGGGGATGATGGTGACACTCAAGGTCCCATCACAGTTGGGGGAGGGGACAGAAGGACCCAGACCGAGCTGGGGCAGCCAGGCCTTCAAAGGCTTAACTCACCTGCACGGTCAGGGTCACAGGTGAGGTTTCCTTCCAAACCTGGATGCTCTTCCCCAGAGTATAAGAACCCAGGCCCCCTGTGGCTCTCCCTGTCCCTGTCCCTGTCTTTCTCAGGACCTTGAATCCTCTTCACCCTGGGGCTCCCTAGGCTGGGGCCGGGGCCCCCTCCAATAGGAGACCCTCCAACTGCGCACAGTAGGGGCACAGATGAGACATCACAGCAGGAATCCTCTGCACGATGGGGGGCAGTTTAAGGCGGGAACATTTTCCCCTTCCACTTACCATTTCCAGGCCCCTGGCTCTGCTTCTCGCACTCCGAGTGCTGAAATTTTTCATACTGCGTCGACATGCTGGGATTGAGACTGCGGCCTGCGGAGCCGAAAGGCAGGGCCAGGGACCAGGCAGAGGCAGAGGCCGGACCTGCGGGGGAGGCTGGGATTCGGAGTTGAGGTTCGGACGGAGCCAAAGAGGAGCCCAGGGTGGAGAGAGGCTTGGAGGTGGTTCTGGGTGTACCGGTGAGGTTGGGAGTGGGGTCAGAGCCAGGCACGGGGCAGGGGGGCGGGTCGAGCAGGGGATTGAAGGTGCAGGTAAAACCTCCGGTCCTGGCCTGGGGTGTGCCGGGGGCTCCTGTGGGAGCCGTGGGTGTGCTGGGCAAGGCCTAGCACCGAAACCAGAACCAGAGTCTAGGGTCAACTTCAGGTTTGGGCTGCTGCCAAGATTCAAGCTGACTCCGGGCTCATAGCTGTGGTTGGGCTTAAGGGGGAACTGCGTGAGTATCAGGGTCAGGGCTCCAGCCGAGGTGGGGCTGGAACGAGTCTGAGTCCACGTCCCGGCTTGTGAGCAAGGCTAGGCCACCCTGTTCCAAGCCCAGTGCAGGGAAAGGAGGGGAGGTTGACATCCGCACTTGGCCATTCAGTCCCCGAGCTGCCCCTTACCTCTCCTCTGATTCGGTCCCACCTGAGACCCACAGTCCCCGCTCTCGGCTCTCCCGACACCCTCCCTGTCCCCTGGGGGTCCCCTAAGCTCCCAGCCCCGTTACCTGTGGAATGTCTGAAGCCTGCGATTTGGGGGTTCCTCTTGCAGCAGTGACCCAAGTTGGAAAAACACAAAATCCTGGAGAGTGGAGGTGGTGGTGGAATGAGGGAGGAGTCCTCTAAGGGACCTGAGCCCAGCAGGCTGTAAGCCGTGTTCTGGAGTGTCCCAGTCTTCAGGCAGTGAGTGGAGGAGGGATTGGAGGGGAACTCAGGGAGATTGCGTGCGGTGAGAGGTAGATATGGGGCAGCTTTGGCTCTCCTCCTCCGGGGTGTATCTACTCCCTTTCCGCTCCTCTGGAGCCCCCTGACTTCCTCATTTTTACCATTCGGAAGAAGGGAGCCAGGCGAGAGAGACCAGAGGTGCAGTCGGCCTATCTCCCCTGCCCACACCCCCTTTCACTTCCTGCCCTCCAAGTTCCCAGAACTGTGTCCCCAGCACCACACAGCTGGGTCCGGAGGAGCCCATTTCTCAGCTCTGGCCCAGTCCCACTGAGTCCTGGCTCAGGATCTTCCCCGGGGGCCTCGGCTGCTGTGCTCTGAGCAGGAGGGAAGAGGAGAGGCCAGAGTGGGGTTTCCTGGCTGGGAAAGGGAAGGGGCACCCAGGAAAGGAAAAAGGTACTGATCAAAAACTGACTAACAGAGATGGGGCCAGACCGTGCTAGACATTCAGCATTCGGTTCCCAAAAGAATCTTGTGAGGCACAGCGGCCCGGGGTGAGGCTTGGACCCGGGGTGTGGGCTGCTCAAGGTCTTGCTGAGCACAAGGGCTGGAATTCAACCCCGGCACCTGACACCCTGACACCTGGGCTGCCGCTCTGTACAGGAACCATCTTCAAGAAAGGGGCTCAGTCCATTACCATGACCTGCAAATCTCATGAAGGGGGCTGCCCCGACTTCACACTCACAATCTTCTCCATAGGAAGGAGCTTTAGTGTCTTAAAAGGTAGAGAAGGGGGGTGCCTTGGTGGCTCGGTGGGTTGAGCCCCTGCCTTCGGCTCAGGTCATGATCTCAGGGTCCTGGGATGGAGCCCCGCATCGGGCTCTCTGCTCAGCGGGGAGCCTGCTTCCCCCTCTCTCTGCCTGCCTCTCTGCCTACTTGTGATCTCTCTCTCTCTCTCTCTCTGTCAAATAAATAAATAAAATCTTTTTAAAAAGAGAAAGGTAGAGAAGGGAAGCAAATGCACCTTACACTACATTTTCTATATAAGTGGGATTGTGCTCTACTTGCTTTTTTTTTTAAGATATTATTTATTTATTTGAGAAAGAGCAGGAGCAGGGGGAGGGGCAGGAGGAGAAGCAGACTCCCCGCCGAGCAGGGAGCCCAACCTAGGACTCCATCTGGGGGAGGCCCCAGGATCGTGAGCTGATGGCAGACGCTCCACCGACTGAGCTGCCCGGGTGCCCCTACTTGCTTTTTATTATCTGGTATTCAGGTCGGTATTTGTCACAGGCTGGGTTTTTGGAAGCTAAGGCTGAGACTGAATTTGGAGGACGAGCCATGTTTTTAGGGACCGACACCTGAGAGAGGAAGGGGGAAGAAGGAGGAGGGACAAAGGGAGAAGGTGCACAGCTCTGCAGCCAACACAGCAGGCACTCTGGGCAATCAATCTGGCCATCTGTCCCAGCTGTCGGCACCAGGCTGAGCCGGGACCTTCACACCCCACCTGGCTCAGGCACCAGGGGCCCAGGTCACCCCAGCAGGGGCCTGACCTCGGGGGAGGCGGTTGTCTGCACAGGTCGCACTCCCTGCAACTGGGCCCCCAGTCCTTCCTGGAAGGAAGCGGAGGCTGGTGGGCAGGAGGATGTAGGGAGCTCATATCTGTGTCTCCAACAGCGGTGCATTGTACCCGTGCACTCATCGGGACAGACTTCACATCCGCACATTGTTGGATCTGTCCCTCAGAGAACATTCGCTCCGGTCTTCACACGTGCGTTTACTCATCCATTCCAAAAGCACTTCCTGAGCGTCTCCAATATGCCAGGCGCCCTCCTTCCAAGATGCATACTTCAGAAGGGAACAGACTGACAGAAAAGGCCAGGCCCTCCCAGAATTTACATCCTGGCAGGTGACAGATAAAATAAATGAGTGCAATCTGTATAATGTCACACAGTAGACATTGGAAGTGTCACATGGTGACATATGGAAGAAAATACAGCTGGGAAGTGAGGTGGGATCTGTTTTTAACAAGGCCATCAAGAGTGAGGTATCAGGGTCAGCCTTACTGGGAAGGTGATGTCCGAGCAAAAGTCACAAGGAGGTGAGGGAGCGAGTCGTGAGGAGCTCCGGGAGGAAGATGATTCGAGACAGAAGGCACAGCCAGTGCAAAGGGCCTGGGGTGGTAGAATGTCTAGCGTGTATAAGGATCATCCCTTTGCCAGAGATGCCAGAGATTTTATTGGAGAAGTGAGCTAGAATGGCAAGGAGAGATGATCACGGGGAAAACACGGAGCAGCAGTTCTCCAGGGCCCTCAGACTATTGTTTAGGATCTGTTTTTACTCCGAGTTAGAGGGGCAGACTGTGGAGGGGATCGGGGCAGAGGAGGGAATGAACGAGATGAGGGTGGAAACTGAGAGTTCCAGTAAGGAGCTATTATATCCGGGTGACAGATATGCCCGGGGACGGACGGACACACACACACACACACACACACACAGAGTTCCCCTTCCAGTCCCCCCCAAAAAAGTAAACTTGGAGCATTTTCCATAAATTGCTGACTCCTGAGGAAATAAAACAGCTTTATCCCTGACTTTTGCAATGCCAACGCCTAAAGATAAGTCACAGCCTTTTGCGCACATGATCACTGTGAGGACAGTGCTGTTTTGCCATCAGCTGCTGGCGGATAAAACACTTGATCACCGCGCAGAGTTTTCCTCACAACACCTCCTGCGCCCCCCACCCCCACCCCGCTAAGTCTGTCCTCCCAAAGGCTGATTGCCTTACGGCTACCTTGCCAATAACCTTCTTTGCTCTCCTAAGTGCTTTTGCCTCTGAGACTTCTTTCTTGGTGGACGAGTACGGCTTCCCTGTGGAGCCTTAGCCCTCTCCCAGCCCCTCAGCTGGGCAGGATCCTTTTACCTGGTGCAGGGACTGCGATTTGCCACCCACCATTTCATGATCACGCCGGGGAGCTCTGCAGCTCCCCAGACAGCCTCCCGGGCTGCAGGCTCCGTCCTCTCCCCTCCCCATTGCCAAGCAGCACAACCATGTCCCTCCTTAGCCAGCATCCATCAGTCCCCTCCAAGGCTCACTTACCTCCACCCCCTACCTACTGGTGGTTTTGAGGAGCCCAAATCAGGCAGGCATCTTCAAATTGCCACAGGACCAAGGCTGCTTTCCCTGGTTGGGGGGGGGGGGTCCTTTCCTTGGGCACTAGGACTCCTAAAGTCCAATGATCCCATGGCACAGATGGAGGGCAAACACTCCCACAGTGGACTGTCGGGCATCGTGAGAGGAGATGCCACCCTCCCCAGTCCCTTGGCTGGGAGGTGGGGAAGACGGAGCCACACTGGCCACAGACTGAAGGGGTCTCGCCGCCGCCCCCACCCCCCGCGGCCCAGGCAGGAGAGGTCAGGGAAAGGTAAGTAAACCAATACACTTACCCCATTTCCAGCCCCCAGACCCAGAGATGTGATGAGTGGTCTTTTCAGACCAATTTCTCTGCGTATTTGTACACCTGTCGGGCTATGCCCACGGATGGGGCAGGTCGCCGTTTTCCTTTTACTGAAATTTTCCTCCACGGCGTGCGTCTGCCTAAAAACAGGTCTCGAGGGTTTTCCCACGCCACGGCTCATGGCCATCTGTCTAATGGGGCTCCGGAGCGTACAGGTGCCAGACCACCATGCATTTTGGGAACGTGGCGTCCCTGGCTTTTGTAAGTAATGTTGAAGCGGACAGGCTCCTATTTGCCTGTTTGCACTAAGAACACATAATTGCTCTTGGTTAGATATCCAGAAGCAAAATGAGCAGAAACATCGACCTTAAAATTTAAAAGTGGACAGACACTGCCAAGGCACACTCAAAAGACATTACCAATTCACCTTCTCTCCACCCGATTTCACTTATCCACACCTTTGCCGACCAACCTGTGCATTTTCGCCGACGTGATGTTCAAGAAGTTCCGTCTGTTTTATCTCAGTTAGTACCAACACAACGGCTGGTTTGAAAGGAAACAAAGTTTTGAATTGTATTTTAAGTTTAGAAACTGTCTGAGGCACTTTTATTTAATTAAAGTTCATTATGAGCACCCACACCTGGGAGACAAATGTGTTATAGCTCTTCTAAAGCAGGACCTGCGGGGCGCCTGGGGGCCTCAGTATATTGAGTGTCTGCCTTCGACTCAGGTCATGATCCCAGTGTCCTGGGATCGAGCCCCTCGTTGGGGTCCCCGCTCAGCAGACAGTCTGCTTCTCCCTCTCCCTCTGCCCTTTCTCCTGCTTGTGCATGCTTTCTCTCTCTCAAATAAAATCTCAAAAAAAAAAAAAAACCCCAAACAAACCAATAAGTACACGTCAAGAAAATGACGGTTTCCTACATTGTCAACGCACTATGACTTCCCTCCATTACTGAAATATTTCTCACAAACCTTGATGTTCACACAAACAGAAAGATGGACACCTTCTATAGGAGAAGGCGGCCTCTGACCACAATGATTTGACCAGAGGATCCTTATCTTCTCATCCCTTTATGTTAAATGACTAAAAAGCCACAGAAAAGAAGCCCATCACAATAAAATGCAAAGCAGGGCTGATTTTAATCTCACATGGAGACACTTGCTGTGACCTGCATGTCCCCAGATAATTGTTTCTTTAGCGCCATGCGTTGTAAGTACCCAGATTCTCAGAGCACAGCACTGATGACCCAGCACCACTGTTTTGGGTCTGAAGGGATGGGCTTTCTACCCGTCTCTCCCATCTTTGCTTCAAGTGGATTCCCTTTATAAAGGAAGGCTTCTCCTTTTCTCAAAGATGGGAGCTTGGCTTATTCTGTTTCCATAGAAGAGGTGAATTTCTCTTCAATGAATGGTGCTTTGTCAGTTTCCTTCCGTTTCCATAAGCTTTCCAGCCCCGCAGTTTGGATGTACTCCTTTAGCTACACAATCACCTATCACTTATTTCCCTGCATTTCACTATTTCTCCTAGGTGATACCCACTCCACATCCTTCGTGCTTTTTATCTGAAGGTCTCTTCTGTCATGTTTCACTTGCTCTATTTCTATTAGCATTTGTCCAGACTGTATTTCCCTGTCTTGGTTCAGCACGTTTGTGTTGCTTTGTTTTAAACACAGGATCATAAAAAAAAAATAATAATAAAAAAATAAAAATAAACACAGGATCATGAAAAAAAAATTATATATATATATATATACATATATATATATATATATAGTCGTGGCTTATAAACAGCATGTCACTGGATTTCTCTAACCCAATTTAAGAGTTTCCATCATTTGTTGGAATTAAACCCGTTCGTATTTATTGTGATGATTGATATGTTTGAATTCTATCCTGCCATTTGATATCACATTTTTCAGTCTACCATATTTTCTTTTTTTTTTTTAAGATTTTATTTATTTATTTGAGATACTGTGTGTGTGTGTGTGTGAGAGAACAAGCAGGGGGAGGAGCAGAGAGAGAGACGCATGCTTCCCACTGAGTAGGGAGCCCAGTATAGGACTCAATTCCAGGACTCCGGGATCATGACCTATGCTGAAGGCAGACGCCTAACCCACTAAGCAATCCAGGCGCCCCTACATTCGTTTTTGTTTTTTTTTTTTTAAGATTTTTATTTATTTATTTGACAGACAGAGATCACAAGTAGGCAGAGAGACAGGCAGAGAGAGAGGGGGAAGCAAGCTCCCTGCTGAGCAGAGAGCCCGACGTGGGGCTCGATCCCAGGACCCTGGGATCATGACCTGAGCCAAAGGCAGAGGCTTTAACCCACTGAGCCACCCAGGTGCCCCCCTACGTTCATTTTTAATAGACATGTTTAATCTCAAGCCTATCTTTTATTTTTTCCTGTCAATTTCTTTTTTTCTCACATTTGCTGTGTGAGATTTCAATTTTTTACATTCTCTTCAATTTTGTTCCAGTATTCTTTTTAAGATTTTATTTTTAAGTAATCTCTTCACCCAACATGGAGCACTAATTCACGAGGGTGAGATTAAGGGTCGTGTGCTCCCGAGACGGAGCCAGCAGGGCGCCTCTGTTCCAATATTTTTTAATGATTAATGTTTACACTTAAATAATTAATCCATCTGGAGTCTATCATTTCTGGGTAGTGTGAGATGGAACTCTGGCTTGGTTTCATGCCAAACGAAAAACTTATTTATAAACTATATTCTGTTTTGTGTTTTCTCCCAACAGATTGAAATAAGACTTCTGTTAAGTTCCTAACTCTATTCATATGTATTTCTGGGCTGGGAGTCTGTGCCACCAATGCAGTTTCTCTTCTTATGCTCATACCACACAGATTTGATTTCAGCAGATTTAGAATAAGTTATCTGAAAGGGATCTATCTGCAACCCCCACCCCAAACCACATTTTCACACAAAGCTCACAGGTGTCTGCTCTTGGCCCTAACTTAGTTTTTCCAGGTGCCAGCGCCCTACATTCTCGGAAAGGAGACCTCAGCTGCAAGAAATACCCTTCTCTAGCCTGACCATGGCCCACATCCTGGCCAAGCATAGACCCCTTTCCCACATCCCCCACCATGGGCACAGCTGCAACTCTCTCGATTCTTTAGAAACCCCTTAAAACGCCCAGCCAGACCAGATCTCAGAGCTGACATTTCTCTCGACATCTGGCCCCTCTCCTCCCTCGGAAACGGAGTCAACTCGTACTACTCCTTGGTCTAATCTTGATGCAATTCCTTGCTGTCCACATCATGGGCCAACCCAACATTATCTCTCACAATTTTTTTTAAAGATTTTATTTATTTATCAGAGAGAGAGGGGGGCAGAGAGAGCGAGCACAGGCAGACAGAATGGCAGGCAGAGGCAGAGGGAGAAGCAGGCTCCCCGCTGAGCAAGGAACCCGATGCGGGACTCGATCCCAGGACGCTGGGATCATGACCTGAGCCGAAGGCAGCTGCTTAACCAACTGAGCCACCCAGGCGTCCCTCTCTCACAATTTTTTAACCATAAAATTTTATACACAGTTAGGCTTGTATTCCTCTATGTGAATATTAATGTTATTTTCTTCTGCCCCCTCCATCGTTGGCATTCAGGTCAAAATTGTATTATGTTTATCTATCACTTCTCTAATAGACATTTCTAGACCACCCCACCCAGCCACAATGGGTTGGACAGAACACACGGTGTTTTCAATTGCATATGCAACTCCCACCAGATAGACCTGATCATGTAGCACAAAACAAACCTGACAGACTTAAGCAAGTTGAAATTTTACCACAAATGTCCTCAGATCGTAATGGAGTTAAGCCAGAAAACAATCAGATAGAAAACCAAAAGATCATTTAAAAATCTCCAACACCGGGGTGCCTGGGTGGCTCAGTGGGTTAAAGCCTCTGCCTTCGGCTCATGTCATGATCCCAGGGTCCTGGGATCGAGCCCCACGTCGGGCTCTCTGCTCCGCAGGGAGCCTGCTTCCTCCCCCCTCTCTCTCTCTGCCTGCCTCTCTGCCTACTTGTGATTTCTCTCTCTTTGTCAAATAAATAAAAATTTAAAAAAAAATCTCCATCACCGAAAAAAATGACACAATGCTTTCCTAAAGAATCCAAGGGTCAAAGACAAAGTCACCAGAGACATTAGAAACTATTTTAAACTGAATTATGACTAAAATACAACAAATCAGAATTTGTGGGACGCAGCTGAAGAAATGCTTGGAGAGAATTTTGTAACATAAAATGCTTATGTATGAAAAGAAAAACGGTCCTGGGGTGCCCAGCTGGCTCAGGAAATACAACTCGTGACTCCTGATCTCGGGTTTGTGAGTTCGAGCTCTGCATCGGATACAGAGATTACTTAAAAGTCGAATCTTTTTTTTGGGAGGGGGGCGCCTGGGTGGCTCAGTGGGTTAAGCCGCTGCCTTCGGCTCAGGTCATGATCTCAGGGTCCTGGGATCGAGTCCCGCATCGGTCTCTCTGCTCAGCCTGCTTCCCTATTTCTCTCTCTCTCTGGCTGCCTCTCCGTCTACTTGTGATTTCTCTCTGTCAAATTAATAAATAAAATCATTTATTTTTTTTTTAAGATTTTATTTATTTATTTGACAGAGAGAAATCACAAGTAGGTAGAGAGGCAGGCAGAGAGAGAGAGGAGGAAGCAGGCTCCCTGCTGAGCAGAGAGCCCGATGCGGGACTCGATCCCAGGACCCTGAGATCATGACCTGAGCCGAAGGCAGCGGCTTAACCACTGAGCCACCCAGGCGCCCAATAAATAAAATCATTTAAAAAAAAGTCAAATCTTTTTTAAAAAAGAAGAAAGGTTTCAAGTCAACAACTTAACATCCCACTTTAAGAAATTAGGAAAAGGAGAAAACAAACCGAAAGCAAGAAGAAAAGAAACACAGAGAAGAGCAAAAATCAATCAAAATTTTGTTCTGAAAACAGAAAAATAGAGAAAATCAATGAAACCAAAAGTCGGTTCTTTGAAAGGATCAGTATAATTGATAAGCCTCCAGCAGGCCTGACAAAGAAAAAAAAGAAAAAAAAAAAAAAAAAAACAGGGAAAAACCAGAAATTACTAACACCAGGAATGAAAGAGGGAAAGTCCCTTAGACTCTGAAGAGATTAAAACGATAATAAAGGAAACTTCTGGAAAAGTCTATGCACAAAATTTTAGCGACTTCAGTGAAATGGGCGATTCTCCTAAGACCACAAACTACCCAAACTTACCTAAGATAAAATAAATCAACTGAGAAGTTCTATAACCCTTAATAAAGACACCAGATTCATAGTTCAAAGTCTTCCCAAGAAGAAACCTCTGGCCTAGACAGCTTACCTAGAGGATCCTACCAAACGCTGCAAGAAGAAACAACCACCAATTCTACGAATCCCATCCAGAAAGTAGAAGTGGGGGAAACACTCCCTAATTCATTTTATCAGGCCCGCACATTTTCCCGGCTGCCGAAACCAAAGATAAGAAAAGCGAACCACAGGTCTGCATCTCTCGGGACCTCAGAGACTCAAAAGATCAGGACTCAGAAGAGTCATGAGTTGGGGCGCCTGGGTGGCTCAGTGGGTTAAGCCGCTGCCTTCAGCTCAGGTCATGATCTCAGGGTCCTGGGATCGAGCCCCGCATCGGGCTCTCTGCTCAGCGGGGAGCCTGCTTCCCCCCTCTCTCTCTCTGCCTGCCTCTCTGCCTACCTGTGATCTCCCTCTGTCAAATAAATAAAAAATCCTTAAAACAAACAACAACAACAAAAAAGTATCATGAGTTACAACCAAGGGAAGCTCTCCCCGGGATTCGAGGCTCAGAATTCAGAACTCGCTTGACGCCATCTGCCCTAGCAGTGATCTCAGAAGAAAGTCCACGGCACCGGCCCATCATCCAGAATAGGCACGAGACAAAAAGGAGACCCTTTCCCATTTTTTTGTTGTTGTTTTTAACTCTCTGCAAACAAGGAATAGAAGGGAATTTCCTCGCCCTGGTTAAGGATGACTGATGCGTCTTTCCACTGTTATAGGACAAGCTCTCCTGGATGTTTCTGCCCCATACATTTAGCTCTAAGATGGGGCTTAACTCTGGGTCTCCAAGTCCAGGCTGGACTCGAGCGAAGCTTTATGTACGGGCCTCGGGGTCTGCAAGATGGGGAGGGGGCAGACACCGCCTGGCCTGGGCTTGGATCCCGTCCAGGTCTGTACGCTTGTCCTTCTTGGCTGGCACCTGTGTCCCATGGGAGCCACAGGGACATGCTGCAACAGGACACACAGACAGCAGGAGCTCCTTGGGACTGCCTCACTCGCCCCCCAACGGCCGCCGGGTACAAGACTAGCCATACTCCAGATCCCTTGTTCCTGGCACGTTGTAGGGACTGGGCTCGTGACCCGACCACCCCCATGGGCGCAGGACCCTGCCCGACGTTACGTGGACACACTTCCTAATGGGTCCCTCTCACGACAGCCTCCCCTCGGGGCCAGCTTTGGCCGCACCCTTGGTGACTTCCTCCTCTTCCTCCTCCCGCTTCCCCATTCCCCAATCCTATGTTTTCCTAGGAACACTGTCTCAACACACCACATGTGGTCTCGGGGCCACCGCAGACGATCTAGGACAGGAGTCATAGGCGGCCCTGGTCCCCCTTCCTCTTTCTTTCCTCTTCTCCTCTCAGAGCTCAAGAGCTGGGGCAAAGGACAGAGGAGTTCAAGGACAGGGCAGTGATCTGGTGTCGAGGTAGCCGGTGGCCAAGACGCTCTTCACAGCAGCGTCTAACACGGCCTTCCGTGGGGTCTGAGGGTGGTGTCCCTGAGATTCTGCACCAGAGCTGTCCCTCACGAGGAAGACGGGTTATGTGGCTCCAACGGCTGCCATCGGCTCCTGCCCCAGGGAGCAGCTGCCTCCCCAGGGTCTCCTTCGGCCTCCCTCTGCCCCAGCTTCTCCCGGGCGGGGTCCTCCCTGCATGGCTGCTGGAGTCCACCAGGCTCTCAACCTTGTCCCCGCCAATAACCAAGGGCAGCCTGACCCAATCCCGCCCGGGGCAGCTCCAGCTGGTTCTTTGCCTGCAGAGAGCTCCTGGCAGGGGTGAGTCTCTTTCTCCATGGATCTCCCTCGAGACTCCTGAAGACACATCCACAGCCTCCCCGAGAGCTCCTCCCCTCGCAGACACCCCAGCTCTCCTGTGGTTCCCTTGGGACTCCGGCGTCTGGCTAATGGCATGTGCAGAAGCATTTCCCTGCTCCAGATGCAGGCAGAAAAGACCCCTGGTGCAAGCCCTGCCCAGAGGCATTGGGCTCGTCTCCGCTGGAAAGGCCTGACATGATCAACAATCCCTCTCAGCTTTGGGAATGCCGCCAAATTTCTATAAAAACAGGAAAAGTGTCGCTTAATCTCTCATGTGGCCGTGTCACTTTTCTCACTTCCTTAATCGGGCTTTGCCAAGATTTTATTCTTTTCACATGAATGTTTGGGTAAACAGATTTTTTTTTTTTTTTTTTTTTTTTTTGCTAAGAGGGTAGAAAAGACAAGCTACAGACTTGGAGAAAATATTTACAGGCCACACACCCAACAAAAGACCAGAATACGTAAAGAATTCTCCGAACCCCACTCAGTGAGGAGATGATGCGTGGAGGCTCTAACGTCCTGTCCCGTCGCATTCACTCACTGATTTGCTCCCAGAAGACGCTCAGATATAGGTATTGAAAGAAATTATTCAAATGGCCCAAAAATACTTTCTAAGCCTTTCAAATAAATTCATGCAACTACAATTATACAATGAGATATATTTTTAAAAAAAGAATTCTCAAAATCCGACAGTAGAAAACCCCAAGAATCCAATTAGAAAAATGGGCCAAAAAACCCACAAAGAGACATTTCCCCTAAAGAGGATATGCAGATGGGAAATGAGCAAGTGACAGGGCACCCTGTGCCATCAGCCATCCAGGAAACACAAGAAACCACAGCGATGAACCACCACACACTTACCAGAATTTTAAAAATGAATGGTAGCAGCCAAACGCAGGGGAGGCTCTGGACAAAGGGATCGTTCACGTGGTGGTGGTCGAGCGGGACAGAAAATGGGGTGACCACTCGGGAAAGCAGTTGGGCACTTTCTTCTGGAACTCAACATGCAACCCACCTTGTGACCTTGCATATTCATCCCAGAAAAATGAAAATTTGTGTAGACATAAAAATCTGTGCATGAGGGGCACCGCGAGGTGGGGAGGCTCAGTCGTTAGGCGTCTACCTTCAACTCAGGTCATGGTCCCAGGGTCCTGAGATCGAGCCCTGCATCGGGCTCCAGCTCAATGGGGAGCCTGCTGCCCTCTCTCCCTCTGCCTTCTGCTCTCTGTCTCTCTCTCTCTCTCTCTGCCAAATAGATAGATAAAATCTTTTTTAAAGAAGCTTAATTTTTAAAGTATTTATTTATTTTAGAGAGCAAGCTGGGGGAGGGGCAGAGAGATGGGAGAGAAGCAGACTCCCCACTGAGCAGGGAGCCCCACTTCCCAAGGCTCAATCCCAAGACCTCAAGATCATGACCAGAGGCAAAATCAAGAGCCAGACGCTTAACCAACTGAGCCACCCAGGCGCCCCAAAAGCTTAATTCTTAAAATGGGTTTTAGCTTTACCCATTCTGCCAGTCTGGGGAATCTTCTAATATTTTATATTAATTCCCTCCCCTTACTATATTTTGGGTTATATTGTAATTGACTTTTTCCGATTTTTTAAGTTGAATATTTGGTTTATTTTCAGTGTTTAGTTTTCAGCTATGAAAACATGAGGTTGGGCGCACCTGGGTGGCTCAGTCAGGAAAGCATCTGTCTTCAGCTCTGGTCATGATCCCAGGGTTCTAGGACCCTCGTTGGGTTCCCTGCTGAGCAGGGTGTCTGCTTCTCCCTCTCCCTCTGTCACTGCCCCTGACTCGCGCTCACTCACTAGCTCTCTCTCAAATAAATGAATAAGATATTTTTTAAAAATGAGGTTGTACATGTTCCTCTGGGCCAGGCTTTTGCTGTGTCCTATAGGTTTTGACATGTTTCTTTCTTTTCTAGAAAATTTTCACTTTGAATCATGGTGATAATAGGATAGCAGCTCTTCATTTACAAACAGCTAAGCTGTCGTGGTTCTCTTTTTGTTATTTATATGCAATTTTAATTTTAATAAGAGAATGCAAACTTAGAAAAAACATCTCTCCTGGGGTACCTGGGTGGCTCAGTGAGTTGGGCCTCTGCCTTCGGCTGAGGTCATGATCCAGGGTCCCGGAATCGAGCCTCATATCAGGCTCTCTGCTCGGCAGGGAGCCTGCTTCCCCCTCTCTGCCTGCCTCTGCCTACTTGTGATCTCTGTCGAATAAATAAATAAAATCTTTTTTTTTAATCTCTCCTTTTGGGGGGGTGCCTGGGGGCTCAGTCAGTGAAGCGTGTGACTCTTGATCTTGGAGTTGTGAGTCTGAGCACACTCTGTTGGGCACAGAGATTACTTTTTAAAAATTGACTTTAAAATAATTAACTTTAGGGGCGCCTGGGTGGCTCAGAGGGTTAAAGCCTCTGCCTTCGGCTCAGGTCATGATCCCAGGGTCCTGGGATCAAGCCCTACATCAGGCTCTCTCCTTGGCGGGGAGCCTGCATCCTCCTCTCTCTCTCTGCCTGCCTCTCTACCTACTTGTGATCTCTCTCTGTCGAATAAATAAATAAAATCTTAAAAAAAAATTAAATTTAAATTTAAAAAAATACTTTAAAAATTTAAAAAAATTGTATCTCTCCTTTTGGCATGTGTTCAGGTCTTTCTCTGATAGATTGCTGTGGCAAAATTGCCTCTAAAAGCACAGTATAAGCAAGTTTTGTTTTTGCTTATTATTATTCTAGGAAGCTGTTGGCGCCGCTACACTTTCATTCCCCACATCTCTCAGACACAGTTCTACTTATGAGAGTTCTGCTCACAACTGAAACACGCTCGGGTTTACTCTCTCCCCAATGAGTCATCCTAATAACTCAAAAGAACAGAAGATTCTGTGTGTGGCCATTTCTGTTTTATTTTTGTCTTTCTTTACTTTCCCGTCTTGCCTTTAATATAAAGGTGACTTTGATAACCCTGGTGAGCCAATATTGACTCTTTGTTTTTTATTTTTTGTTTTTTAGATTTTATTTATTTATTTGACAGACGGACATCACAGGCAGGCAGAGAGGCAGAGAGAGAGAGAGAGAGGAGGAAGCAGGCTCCCCACTGAGCAGAGAACCCGATGTGGGACTCGATCCCAGGACCCTGAGATCATGATCTGAGCCGAAGGCAGAGGCCTAACCCATTGAGCCACCCAGGCGCCCCTCTTTTTTTTGTTTTAAAGAAATCTTCACCGTCTCGAACTCAAGACCCCGAGATCAAGAGTCACATGCTCTACCGCGTGAGCCAGGGGCAGGCCCCTTGATAACTTGTTATTAACTAAAGTCTGTAGTTTGCTTTATGGGTCACTGTGAGAGAGAGCACAAGCAGGGGGAGCCGCAGAGGGAGAAGCAGGCTCCTGGCTGAGTGGGGAGCCCCATGTGAGACTCGACCCCAGGACCCCAAGATCATGACCTGAGCTGAAGGCAGATGCTTTACCAACTTAGCCCCCCTGGCACCCCAATCCTGTGGGTTTTGACTCATGTGTAATGACATGTATCCATTAGTAGAGTATCCTATAGGACAGTTTCACTCCCTAAAAATCCTCCGAGTGCCACATACTCATCCCTCCCTTTCTCGCTCGGAATGCCCTGGACCCACTCCTCTGTTTCCCGAGTTTCAACTTTTCCAGAATGTCATAGTGTCGTAATCCTAGAGAACGTAGTAGACTTTTCACATTGGCTTTCCTCACTCAGCAAGACTTAGCACTTACTTCTAATGTGATCATTTAAAAGTTATATTTTCAGGGCACCTGGGTGGCTCAGTTGGTGAAGGGTCTGGTCTGCCCTCTCCTCGGGTCATGATCCTGGGGTCCTGGGATCGAGCCCCGTATCGGGCTCCCGCTCAGTGGAAAGCCTGCTTTCTCCCTCTCTCCCCACTCCCCCTGCTTGTGTTCCCTCTCTCTCTCTCTCTCTGTCTCTGTCAAATAAATACATAAAATCTTTAAATAAATAAATAAATAAATGTTACATTTTCAATTCATAATATGAGGTAGGGCTTAACAAGATTTCAGTTTGAGCATAAAAGCCTAAAATCCAAGATCGGAGGGAAATACAAAACAGCAATGTGAGGTCCGCGGTGTGACTCAGTCACAGAGTTTTCGAAGGGGAAATTTTCCGGGGGGCGCGGGGGATCGGAGCGGCAGGGAAGGTGGCCCAGCCGGCGCATTTCCAGCAAGCGGGAGCACAACCCTCCCGGCAGCCCAAGGGACCAACCACGTGCCTCTCAGCCACAGTCCTGAACTTCGGTGAATTATGAAAACAAAAGTGATTTTGACTACACTCAGCTCTGGTGACCGGCGTCCCCTCTTCCACACCGCCCCCTCGGTCCGGTGGGCTGTTTGGGTCAGGCTAGCAAGTTAGGCGGGAAATCCGTTTGGTGTGAGTGCGAGGGACATGGGCTGTGGTCTGCAATCGTGCCGCGTCCTCTGGGCCCGTCCACCAGCAACGGCTTTCAAGGGACCTTCTCTCACCGGCCGTGCAGACTCCCTGGGCGGCGGGGGGACCCCAAGTGCTCTGAAACACCTGACAGCAGCAAGAAAGGGGAAGCCGCAATGACCCTTCTCTTTTCTCTCTAGAAGGTCCCCCGACATCTCCACCACATGCAGAAGCGAACAGAAAAAAGTGTAGGGAAAACGCATCTTTGAGGTATGTTGGATGATTGTTACAAACGTCCCATCATTTTTCAGGACTGTGATGTTCGTGGTAGCGTTTCTGAAGTTGGGGAGGTCTGACTTAAGTAAATATTAGCTGTGATGCTTTTGTATTCACAGTGGGTTTTTTTTTTTAAGATTTATTCATGTATTTGGGAGAGGGAGAGAAGGCAAGGGGGAGGGGCAGAAGGAGAGAGAATGTTAAAGCAGACTCCCCCACTGAGCACAGAGCCGACCCGGGGCTCGTTCCCACGACCTTGAGAGCATGACCTGAGCCAAAACCACATGTCACACACTTATCCGACTGCGTCACCCAGACATCTCCATAATGCTATTTTTCTAAGGCAGGCTCCTCAAAACTATGTATGCTTTGGGCCCCATAAACCTCCTGTTCATTCGCTCACAGGTTTTCTCCAGGAAAGAGGAGCAGCTCAGATCCTGGGTAGAGGACAGGGTCAAGCCAGCCAGAACAGATACAGATCCTAAACTAGGATTTAAATGAAAATTGTTGCAGACTGAATTAGAAGATCATGCTCATCAACAGGAAAGAAAGTTACTAAGTAATACAATGGCTCCATAAGAGATACCCATTGGCAGGCATTATTTAGAAATTCTGATGTCTACGCAGGGAGACACAACAAAATGACCAGAGCGGGCTTCTCTGAGCAGCAGGGGCGCAGCATCCAGCCCCCTGAGACTTCCAGCTCTACCTGTGCTCACCCGGACAAGTGTCTGAAGATGTCCTGGAGAACTTTGCAAGTAAATGCCAGGAAGTGTCCTCGCGAGGACAGAAGCAGCAATCGCTGGAAACAGGACGTGTGAAAACAAGCAAGTGGCAGCTCACCGTGGGCCCCGGCGGGTGTCTGAATTAAGTGTGGCCATGTCAGGTCCATACTTGGGAAGTCTCTAGCACTGGGACAAAACTTGCTGGGGACAGCGGAGGTTGGATGGATGCCCGCAGACCCAGGGGGAGTAGGAGGAAAACCCTTCCCAGGGAAATATGTTATGTTGCCTCCACACCAGGAACCCAGGAAATGTCCTGATGGGACACCTGGGAGGGGTGATTTTAATGGATCAACGGACCGGGACCACAGGGCACGTCGGTAGTTGGTCAGACAGGATTCTGGGGTGGGGGGTGTTCGGGGAGGAGATGAGCGTTGGAACTAGCAGAGCAGATTGGCCGGGCCAGCTCTGTTGGCTAAAGCCCAGACAGGAGCAAGAAGACTGACCCTCCCAGGAGTAAGAGAGAGTCCTTCCCACCTGACACCTTCACGCTGGGACATGGGCTGTCTTCCTGGCTTGGGCTGCCGCGGAAACACCGCTCTTCCTGGGTCTGGCTTGCTGCCTTCACAGGAGCTACACCTGTACTCTCCTGGGTCTCAGGCCTTGGACTCAGACTGGAACTGGGGTCACCAGCTCTCGGAGGTGTCCCGCTTGCCCGCGCCCCTTCAGAACCTGGGACTTGCCACCCTCCATAACCGCGGAGCCCACTCCTTGTTAAAGATCTCTTTAATAATCGCACATACACAGACAGATCGTGCTGGTTCTTTGGAGGGCCCTGACTAAGCCAATGGCCATGAAATAGTTAAGTCTGGGAGAAGCGGGAGGGTGAGGAGCATCCTGTGTGAGAGAGAAGCATTTTTTAACTAATAAGATCTATTACTTTTGCAGCAAAAATAAAACAACACTAATTGTTTAAAGAACCTCTTAGTATCGGCTTCAGAATGATTTTGGGAAGTGACGTTTAGAGGTGGAAGCGGCATGACAACCTGTGCTGGAGAAAGGTCTGGATCTCTTAGGGGTCCAGAAGAGGTGATCCCACCAGACAGGATACAGCATCTCACCAAACCCCGTTCCCTTAGTGAGCATCTTCTGCAGCCTCCTGTCAGCCAGGCCACAGCCCCTGGGGTTAGGGGGAGCCTCACTGTTCCCCAAGACTTCTGTGGGAGACCCCATGGGGCTGGGGGTAGCGGCTTCCCATGGCAGCCCCCACCTGCTGGCCCAGACGAGCATCTCTGCTCCAAACTCCCCTCCCCTCCCTGACCCATGTCCCTTGGCATGGGGTCTCGAGGAGCAGCTGTCTAGGACAGAATCTGTCCCCCCTCTTCTGTGCTCCCCACATCTCCCAGTTGCAAACGCCCAGTCCACAAAACCTTAAGTCTGAGCGCCTTCTTTCCCTACTCCATGGAGCTGAGGATTATAATGATGACGGTGACTTGGCCGAAGGAGGCAGGACCTCAGTGTCTCCAGGGGTCTGGGATGCTTACAGCCCCCCCTCCCATCCGTCTCGACCCCTCCCCTCTATTTTTCCTTTCTTCAAAATCCCCACTCTGGCTGCAGAGAGCTGGGGGCGGGGCAGGGGGCGGGGAAGGGGGTGGGGCGGACCCCTAGGCCGTAATGTTTCGCCTCATCTCGCACACCCAGCGCTGCACCTGCTTGCAGAAGTTGTCGTTCCAGCGGCCGTTGGCCCGGAGTTCTGCGCAGTCTTCGCCTCCACCCACCTCGTGCCCCTGCCAATCATCGGGCTGAGTGGCCGCCCAGTTCCTAGGAAGGCAGGACGGAGCTCAAGCTCCCAGCCCTACCCCTGCCACCCCCACCTCAGAAAAGCACAGAGGAGGAGGAGGGGTTCAGGGAGCAGACGCAGCAGCCTAGGAGGGAGAGGGTTGGGGAGCCTCATGGGGGGGGGGGCAGTGTCTTGGGGTGAAAGACCAGGGGGCTGGCCCCAGGCCAAACCAACAAGACAGAAGGAGGCCACTCACTTGTAGCTCTGCTCATAGTCGGTGCCGTCCACCCATTTCCAGGAGCCGTCGCTGTCCGTGAGACCTATCCAGGCATCGAAGGGGTTTGTGTGTTGCATGATGAACTTCTGCAAAACAGGCGGGGAGGAAGGTTCTGGAACACTGAATGTCCATGCAGGCAGCAGCTACGGCTGCCTCCGCCTTGTCGAGCTCCCTCTGCCCCTAGCCGAAGAGTCCGCTCCGGACACAACTATTCTTGCTTTTTCTCCTGGAACTGGAGCGACTGCTGAGTGGAACTGGGCGGGGCCACGCCTCGTGCTAAGTGCTTTCGGAAGGTTATCTTTTTCAATCCTTGGAGAGCTCTCTACATTGGGTGGTCTGGCGATTGGCACTTCACCGAAGCAGTTGGTCAAGCCCAGGAATCCCAGTACCGGGGTTCATGACCGCTGTCCCCTGACCTGGCACCCCACCTCATTCCCAGCGCAGAGCTGCTACACCGGACTCCCATCTTCTGGCATCTTCTGCCCATGACCTCAAACTCTTGGAGTCCTGACTCTGGCCCCTGCTGCTCCCACGGACTCCAGAACCCATTGTGGATCTCAGCTTCGCTCGCCTCTCAAGGGCAGGTGCCCCTGGTCTGGCTTCTCTGGGTAGCTGTGCTCTCTGGAGTTTTGCCGGGCGGGGGCTTCCAAGCTTGGACCCGCTGCCCAGAGCCCCATTATGACTTGGCTACATTGGGGTCCACAGTCTGCTGGCAATGTGCGAGGACAGTGTGGTGGTGGCGGAGGAGATCTCTGAGACAGCCCCCCAGGACTCATGCACACACCCCCAAGGACAACACACCCCCATGTGGCTTTCTCTTACAGAAGGGACTGAAGTCCCAGGGTGTGGGAGGGTATAGAGGAAACCATGCTTGGCTTGACTAACATACACGCCAAGCCCTTCCCTTGGACGGCGTGTACAGGGTCTGCAGTCCCATTTGGGGGGAAATTTCCCAATTCCATTCACTTCCTAGAGATCCGATCATGATCCCGGACAACCTCACCGGAGCACAGGTGTGGCAGCACCCTCGAATTCTAGAATCCTGCCAACAGGACAGTGTTCTGTGCCCAAAGAGTGACCCTCAGAGTCTGGCAGGCCTGGCTCACAAATTCAGAGGACTCAACAGAGCCGGAGGGAGAATGCCAGAGACCAGATATTCTATTTGCTGCCACCTGCTGCCCCCACCCCCTCTTCCCATCACCCCTGCAGCTGAAGAGCTGAACAGAGTACAAATCACCAAACTTCCGGGGGCTATCCAGCTCTCTGTGGTGAAGACAGAGGTGGGGGGAACAAATAGTGCCAGGTATTGGAGAAGATGGCCCTGGAGAATTCATCTTCCCCATTCCTGGGTAAGTAACAGGCAAGAAAGAATTGTGCCCATTTATAAAATGGTGGCATGGCGGGGGCAGGGATGATCAGGAAACTTACACAAAATCAAAGAGGAGACGGATGATAGAAAATATCAAAGAAGACATCCAAGAAGAAAGAGAACACAATGATAAGGGAAGGGAAGCAAAACCCAAGAGAAAGATTTGAGCCACACGAAAAAGCCCAGGGACTCAGCAGAAAGCAGAGTCTGGGGCGTGCACGACAGGCTGGAGGACAGGACTACAGCACAGAGGGACAGAGAAAGAAGCGCAGGCTGGTGGCTGTGGACAGGACATGGCAGAGCAACGTCTGGATGACCCATTCATCCAAGAGACCGCACAAGAGAAAAATGTTCAAGTATTTAAAATTATATTTGAGGGGCACCTGGGTGGCTCAGTGGGTTAAAGCCTCTGCCTTCGGCTCAGGTCATGATCCCAGGGTCCTGGGATCGAGCCCCGCATCGGGCTCTCTGCTCAGCGGGGAGCCTGCTTCCCTTCCTCTCTCTCTACCTGCCTCTCTGCCTGCTTGTGATCTCTCTCTCTCTGTCAAATAAATAAATAAATTCTTTAAAAAATAAAATAAATAAAATTATATTTGAGAATTTAGAAAACCTACATTTACGAATTTAGAGGATACTTCTGGCCCTGGAGGGAAACCGCAGAGAGAAGGTGCAACACGGAGATATATATCTGGGCGAGGCTAATGAGATTCAGAGACAGAAAAGACTCCAACTACTCGGGCAAAATGCTTGCGGAATCTCAGAGAAGAGAAGGAGGCATGATAAACTTCAAAGTTGCTAAGAGACTAGATCTTCATTGCTTTCTGCACTAAAAAAGTAAGAATTCTGAGATGGGCTAAGGGTGTTAGCGGATGGTGCTGGAGTGATTATGTTGCAACACGAGTATCAAACCAACACACTGTTCCCTTGAACTTCTGTGTTCTATGTCAGTCACATCTACATTTTTAAAAAAAGAACAAGGCTGGCGCCTGGCTGGCTCAGTCACTAAAGCGAGCCACTCTTGATCTCAGGGTCATGAGTTCCAGCCCAGACTGGGCCAGGAGCCACCTTACCAACAAACAAAAAGCAGGAGACCCGTGAAGAACACACGAGGACTGGTTTCCTCATCTTTCGTACGGAAATTTGTATGAACTGTTCAATTTTCGGAAGCCGATACATTTCAGCCCATCCTTTAAAATGATCGAAGTAATCGCTAGTATGGCCCAAAACAAGCTACATCTAGTTCAACATACCGTAGGGGAGAAAACAAAAAGAACACATCTCACACAGCAAAGGCGAGAAAAGAAAAGAATATCGACAGGGGAAAAAAAGAAGAAGAAAAAGACAGGCTGGAGATGAAACATGCCTGTTAAAAATGAATGCAAATGAGAGACACATCTATTAAAAGAGAAGAGGCTTCGGTTTTTAAAAAATCAGAAACCAAACGTATTCACAACCCGTAGGAGAAATCACACGCGCGTGCACACACATACACACACACAGTTTCCTTGGCCCCCTCATGTCTCCCTCCCTCGAAGGGGTAAGAGTGGCCGCCCCCGTGGGGCCATGAGGGTTACGGGTTATTTTACAAAAGTGCCTGGCACAGAGCAAAGCCTCAGCCACTGTTACCATCACATCCTCCTTTTCTGAAAAAATGCCCCCTGTTATCCTAACAGCTAGGCTGTCCCCTGTGAACTCTGCTGTTCAGGCTTGTGGCCGGTGGTGGCCGTGGGCAGGGGAGACCTGGAACGCTTTGGAGGGACCCAGTAATCCGAGGCAGGCGTGTCCCTGGGAATCCAGCCCACTGCGTCCCTTGCTTCCAGGGGCCACTCGCCCACATCCAGCACGAAGGGACTGAGCTCTCCACCCAAGCCCACGGCCCTGCAGCAAGTTGCTTCTGGAATTCTGACCCCCCCACCCCACCCCCACCTGCCTCAGGTCACCTGCTCACCTGGCTCCTGCCCCTTTGCCCTGAGCTCTTGGCCTTAACAATATCCCACATGCTAGAGTCAGCCGAGGCTTCACCATGAACTCCCCGGGGCTCTGCCTCCCGACTATCCCTTTGGTTAGAGACCGGGAAGAAAGCAGCTTGAGCCCGGCCCACCTGCTCCTCCCGGGAGTTGATGACCACCAGGTGCGCGCTCTCCAGCCGGCAGTACCGGTCCGCATCGGCCCACGTCTTCCCGGAGTGGGAGAACCAGTAGCAGCTGCCCTCGTACTCCAGCCAGTTGACGGGGCAGCACTGTGTGCCTGGCGGACAGGGGGCGGGGACAGGGAGGTGAGACGCAGTGGTGGCGGTGCAGGCGCGCAGCGGCGTGGGTCCCCTCCGTCCCTACCGTTGCTGCGCACGAAGGCCATCTGACAGGTGAGGATGCGGAGGTCCACCGGGAAGTGCTTCACGTGCAGCAGCAGGGCAGCGTGATCTAGGGCACAGCACGGTGGGGGGGCGGGATGCGGGTGCTGCGGATCCCACCTGCCGGGACCCCACCCCACAGGGCGAGCCGGCCTGGGACTGGGACACGCGGGGTGCACACACCGGTGGGGGGGGGGTGTCTCTGACCTGCTTTCAGATCCTTCTGCTGCTTCTCCAGCTTGGCCTCCAGAGAGGTCAGCTGCTGACCGGCACTGCCCCCTGAGGAGGAGGAGGAAGGCTCAGCCATTCTCCCGCCTCTGCCTCCTTCACTCCCCTGCATCCTGCCCACCCCAGCACCTGGTGAGGCCGCCCCTCCCTCCGCCCCCGGCCTCCCCACTCGCCCCTACCCCTTGGTGGCCTCTGCAGCAGGTCCCCGTGTTCTCGGTACAGAGCCTCGCTTCGTTGCTTAGCACAGTGCCCGCCTGGGAAACCTGCCCTCACCCGCCTCTCTGCCCAGCCCTCACCCCTTTGCCCCTGCCATGCCACAAGGGGTCACACTCCTGAAATGGAGGGTGGGCTTTCTCACCTCCTGGCTTTGCGGATTCTGTTCCCTTTACCTGGCACCAACCCCCATGGTTTTCACCCGCCTAGTCATCCTTCCAAATCTGTCCACCCAGGGGTCAGCATCCCTGGAAACCTTGCCCCGCTTCTCAGGCTGGGTTCCCAACGGCCCAGGCAGCCCGCACACACCCCTCCTGCAGACCCCACGCAGGCGCCCAGCATGCAGCGCTGCAAAACCACGCACGCGGATAAGCCGCAGCCGCTGCGGCACGGAAGCCCCACGCACCGTGGAAGAGAAGGGTGCTGATCTCCGACAGGACCCCGTTGGAGAAGTGGGTGAAGTTTTCTTTTAGGACCCGCAGCTCCTCTTGCAGCTGTGCTCCTGGCCAGGAGGCAGGGAACAGGACAAAGAGAGGAGGGCTAGTCCCACTGGACAGCTCCAGCCTGTCCATGGCCACCCCTCCCAGCGCCATCACCCCCAAGGTGTCCCAGCGCTGCCCCTTTCCGCTCCTCTCTGAGCTCTGCGAGCTGTTGGATTCCCCCCCACTCCGCTCCCCCCGCCCCGCTGGCCCCTGCGACCCTCACTTTGGGACCCAATCACACAGATGGCCACCAGCAGCAGGATGTTGAACCCGAGGACGAGCAGACTGAGTCGGAACGTGGAGCAGACGCGCTGCAGAAGGGCAGGGCTCCGAGGCCTCCCTGCAAGGCAAGGGGTGTCAGAAGAGGGCCCTGGGGAACTGGGAATCCCAAGAGGGGACATATGGGAGCACCCAGGGGCCAGAAGTCTGAGGAAGTACAGCCCGCATGGATAGCAGGAAAGTAGACTGGGGAGAGGTGCGACTTGTGGCAGAGTCCCAGGGCTTTGACCCCAAGGGTCAGGCATCGCACACACATGCATTTGCACACACATAGACATGCACACACACCAACACACCAACACAAAGTTCATGGCCCACAATACTCACATCATCTGTGTGCAAAGCCCGCGCCACACCTGGAGGCCCCAGAGGCCGGCACCATGTTCTTCTTGCGGTCCATGCCAGGGCCCCTCAGACACTCCCAAAGCACAACACACCCCTCATCCTTTCCGTGCGGTTCACTCCGCCGCAGCTGCACACCGCTCCCCAGGATCCGCCTTCCCACCCCTGCACTGTCTCCCCTCACTTCCCTCTGCCCTGGGGCCTCCAGAACCCCCAGCTCTGTGGCCAGCTCTTGCCTCTAGCCTCAGCCTCCTCACAGAAGCCTCTCCCTGCCCTCGGCCACTGGAACCTCGACCCCTACACACACGTGCACATGCTTCTCTCATCTCGCTGTCACACTCAGTGCTGTGCACACAGTCACTGAGTGGCCACACTCGTGGCCCCCCAAACGGCCTCTGCCACCTTCGCTTTGGGACCTGATCACACAGCCGGGCCCCGCGTTGACGCAGAGAGACCATGTCTCTGACACATGCACTGCCTGCTCCCCTCTCTGCGCAAAGCCTCCCCTGTGCACACCCTTCCCTTCACACCCTCTCCTCCCCGCGCATCTCTCCATGCAGAAGCCCTCCCTGACCACAGTCTTCCCCACCCAGCCAGGGCCCCGTGGCTGAGTCCGACCGTTCTCTCAGCCGTGTCCCGCTGCCGCTGCCCTGCTTCCCAACCTGACCTATGATCTATAAACCCCAATTCCAGGCCGCCCGCACCTCCACTCTGAAGCCAGACCTCCTTTGGTTGAGCCCAGCCGTGCCACCAACTGGCTCTGAGATCATGGGCAAGTCACTCGACCGTTTGGTGCCTCAAATCTTCTCATGTCCACTTCTAGTATCTAAAATAGCCAGACTCGGGACACCTGGCTGGCTCAGTGGGTTAAAGCCTGTGCTTTTGGCTCAGGTCATGATCCCAGGATCGGGCTCTCTGCTCAGCAGGGAGCCTGCTTCCTCCTCTCTCTCTGCCTGCCACTCTGCCTCCTTGTGATCGCTGTCTGTCAAATAAATAAATAAAATCTTTTAAAAAAATAAAAATTAAATAAAAGTTAAAAATAATAAAATAGCCAGACTCACAGACAGAGTCTGGGAAAACAGAAGTCGCTGTTCTATGGGTATGAAGTTTTGGTTATGCAAAATGAGGAAGGTCCAGACATCCACCGTTCCATCCTTAACACCCGCATTGTCTCTAACCAGGTTCTATGGCACACAGAGACGCTGGTGAAGGCGGCAGGACTCATGCTGGGTATTCTTACCACAGCTTTTCAAAATGGGGGTAAAAGAGTAGCGACCTGATTGGACTGTCCAGAGAACAAAATGAGGTCACACATAAAAAGCACTGGCCAGACAAGTTGGAAGGTGAAAGGTTCTGCCAGACATGGAAACATGGAGGCTAGATCACCCTCTCCACCAGAAACAACTGAGACCAAAACAAAAACAAAAACAAAACAAAACAAAAAAACAAGAACAACAAGAAACCCAGACAACTACGAGAAGCCATCTTTTTCAAGACACCTGAACTGCAGGCAACAAAGGGCACGGATCCCTGAGAGATGGGGGACAACCCAATAAGCCTGATGGTCCCCTGGCCACTGCTAGGGGAAAGTTTCCAGCTGGGCAGCGGGGAGGGAAATCCAAGCAGAGCCCCGCAGACTCCCCGAGCTGAGGAAATGGAGCTGAGAGTCTGGGGAGACCACAGTGGCAGAGGTCATGGGACAGTGTGTCAGAGAGGAGAGAGCTGCCCATAGAATTGTGGAGGTCTGCAGAGGGCTCCCCCCATCCCAAGGAACTGCTGAGTACTGACCAACACAAGCATGTCAGGAAAACTATCCCAAGCCAGGACAAAACCAACCCAGAAGGGCTGGGGAACAGAGCCTCGCACTCATACAGGTCAGGGAACGGTGCTATGGGGGAGCTTCGGACCACCTAACAAATCATAAAAACAGGGGCACCTGGTTCGCTCAGTCGGAAGAGCATGCAGCTCTTGATCTTGGGGTTATGAGTTCAAGCCCCAATTTGGGTGTATAGATTACTTAAAAAGTTAAATAAACTTTAAAAAAAAGTAACAGCTTTTCTTTAAAAAAAAAAAAAAAAGTCATAAAAGCAAAACAAAAAGGATCAACCTGATTCCATGTTGCTTGACGGCACCCCCAAACAAAGCTGGAGAGTATCTAGAGGGATACAAACATATCTAGCACACAGAGCGGTAAAATTCACAATGTCTAACCCACAGTCGAAGATTACCAGGCATGCAAAGAAACAGGAAAACCCAACTGGTACTGGGAAGGTTAATAAATGTATCAAAACACCCAGAATGGACACAGGTGTGAGAATTAGCAGACATGGGACTTTACAACAGACATTGTAACTGTATGTTGTTCAAAAACACATGTACAAGTCAAGGAAGATACTCAAAAGTCCCAGGTTGAACTTCTAGGCTTAAAAACTACAATGTCTAAAATGGAAAATACATGGAGTAGCATTAGTGGACGGTTAGACGTCAGCATAGACACAGCAATAGCAACTATCTAAAAAGAAACAATGAAAGAGAAAAGATTTTTAAAAACAACAGAGGGAGCATCTGTGAACTCTGGGGCCATGAATCCCAGCATAATTACATTTCTGGAAGGAGAAGGAGCGGGGGGGGGGGGGCAAAAAAAGGGGTTTTGAGGAAACAGTGGCTGAAACATTTCCACACTGGTGGAAAGCCCAGGCTTCTCAAGTGCTGGGAAAAGCAGAAGCCTGTCTTGGAAAATCAGGTGCCCTGGTCTCCTGCCTCGCGGCCCATCGGGTCTTTTGGGGTGAGCTCCTCCGCTCTGTGAAATCCAAAACCTCTTGACTCTGTCCAAGCCTCCTGCTTAAACTGTGAATCCTCTCGCCCTCAGAAGATCCGAGGCATATCCGACAGCATCCGACATCATTCCGAGAGCTAACCACATACCAGGCATCACGCGGGCACTGAGGACACATAGGGAGTGACTCATGTGGCCCCTGGCCACCCCAAGCTCACTCCCTGGGAAAGGAGAAGCTGTGGGTGAGAATGCCTGGCCCCTCTGCTTCCCTCACCCTAATAAGCACCCACCCGCCCCTACAGCAGTACCAACCCTCATGCTGTGTGCCAGCCTCGGGCATGAGGGCCCCCTTCCCAACCCAGGGTAACCAACCCCCCGCCCTGAGCTCGGAGCCCCAACCCCCTGGTCTCCATGGAGCCTCACTCCATCACCAGACGCCCTCCCAGGCTCCTGGCTCCTGCCCCTCAGCCCAGATCTCTCTTGCCGGAAAACATTTCCTAGATACTTGGAGCCTTCCTTCGGGACTTGGCTAGGGAAGGATCTAGGCAGGGTGCTTAGAGGAGTGGGGGTCTCCTGGGAACTCTCTGTGCCCCTCCCCCATCCACCAACCTTCCCACATACACACTGTCCTGCCTGCACGTGCTTTCCTTGCACACACAGACATGCACACACACGTGCACATATACGTGCGCACACACGGCACACACGTGCACACACGCTGCTCAGGCTGGGAGGAAGGAGGACAGAGTCATCATCATCTCCAGCCTCCAGTGTGCCCTGACCCTCAGGGCAAACACCTTTCCCTTGGATCTCCAAGGGAGAGGAAGGTGAGGTCAGGGGACCAGCAGAGAAGACAGGCCTCCTCTACCTAGAGAAGCCCTGTGCCTTGTCTCACCTGAATGTGACCTCAGAGGGACAGAGAGCGATCCACAGCCAGACGGAGGGGAGCAAAGTCCCAGAAACGGACACTTACCTACGTAGAACTGGTCTCCTCTCCTGGGGTTGTGCGCACGCGGGCCCGGGCCCTCCCCTCCAGGCAGCTGCTGGTCATTGTCCTCGGTGTCCGGCTGCCGGATGGCCATGCCGGGCCCAGGGCTGGAGCTGGTTCGGACTGAGGCTCTTGTTGCAGGGGCTGAGCTCGGGGCTGAGGCCTGTGCTAAAAGGCTGCTTCAGGGAGAGGCCGATGATGGGGCTGGAGGTGAGCAGGCCGAGGCCACCACCTGGGCTGGGTCAAAAGGGGGAGGTCAGTTTGGGGCGGAAATACAGCTGGGCCTGATCCTTCTCAGGAGACTGCTCAGCTTGACGTGGCCAGGAGCCTCCCTTCCATACTCTCACGGACCGAACCACCCCCTCCTCCATCCAGCCCCCGCCGTCCCCGAACTAGGGTCTCCTCATTACCTGATATCCCCAGCCCCGCCGGCCGCCCAACCCAGGTTACCTGTAAGAGGTGCGGAGGACTGACTCCTGAGGTCCCTCGTGTGGCCTGGGCCCCAGGGCGAGGAGGGGCTAGGGCGAGAAGTGGAGCAGGTGGCACCAGGAGGGGCCGTCCCGTGAGGTCCCTGAGCCCGTGTGTCCTGGCGTCCGAGTGGTTCTAACCTGGCGTTTCCTGCCCCCAGGACTTTGGACAGTAAACAGAAGTGGAAACAGGGTTGGAACTCGGGCAAAGCATGGCGGGGGCGGGGGACACGACAGTCTCTGTTCTTCCCAGAGAAAGGGGTCTCCTGGCCTGCCCCGCCCACACCCACGGCCACCTCGCTCCTCACCGCACAGTTCGGAGGGGTCCAGGCCAGAAGGGGCTGGGGTGCAGGTCACCTGTCCCCCCGACCCTCCCCCGCTCTCCCTCTCTGTGCCCGGATTTCCCATTATTGCTGGTGTCTCCAGATGTCCCCAGCAAGGATCCAAGGGGCCGGTTCTCTGCTCTTGCCCAACGTGAGGGATCTGCAGCCAGGCTCCCCAACTCTGGGCGGGGTCACTTTGCTCTCCCGGGAATAAAGCCCCTCGAGTGCCCGGAGCTTGCGGGGAAGAGGCAGGAGGCAGCCCTCCCTGGGCCTAGGGATCCGACCTCACCAAGCCCCTTCCGTGGCCCTGGCAACATAAACCTTTTGACCCTCGCCCAACGGCTGCTGGCCAAGGGCAGAGTTTCTCCTGTTCAACAAAGCCTTCATGCTGAAAAAGGAATGAGGGGCCTGTGTGTTCTGGTGGTAACTTTCTGACACACACAGTAACCCTCCGTGAGGGACACAGGCACACGCACTTGTGTGTTTCACTTTCTTCTGAATCCCGGGCTCCTAGTTCATGGTGGACACTCAACGAGTACTTACGGCAGGAATGAGGGAGAGAAGGGAGTCTCATGTTATTGACAGGAGGGTTTCCGTCCAGCAATGTTACCTTTGCTCCTTGCGTCCTAGTTCATGACCAGCTGAAGGGAGTTTCCCAGGCCACTACTCGAAGTCTGGAAAACACTGCTGGGAGTCCCCGGTCTTGGCAGGTTGTGGTTTTCGTTCCAAGATTTATTTTATTTTCTTTTAAGATTTTATTTATTTACTTGATCAGAGTATCAAGATCACAAGTAGGCAGAGAGGGAGACAGAGAGAGAGGAGGAAGCAGGCTCCCCACTGAGCAGGGAGCCCGATGTGAGACTCGATCCCAGGACTCCGGGATCAAGACCTGAGCCGAAGGCAGAGGCTTAATCCACCGAGCCACCCATGCGTCCCATGTTCCAAGATTTAGGTAAGAGCACACCAAGTGGATTTTCTGCTGTAGGCCAAGGTTGACTGACGGCCATGTGGACATGGAGGGTTCCTCACTGGCCACACACTTCAATGGAACTGATTCCGAGTTGCAGGGTTCGATCCCCATACCCCCTCCTGGGGAGAGAGAGCAAGGACCATGAGAGACATCCTCTGCCTCCTTCTCTTTCTCCCTGTTTGAAAGTCAGCATCTTAATTTACCAAAAGTCGACATAAACGTTCTGAAGGTTTCATATGGTCTTGTCCTTTTTTGGGTTGGTTTTTTCTAATTTGGGTTATGGAATCCTGTTTTATTACTCCTGAGTTCATGATACGCCATCTTCTCCCATCTCTTGTCCTACTTTCCTTCCTCCATCCAGTTTCCCAAACCAATTCTACTCTCCACAGGCAGCCAAAATGGCGCGCTTGCTTATGTGACAATGTCCAAAAAGGGTGGCCGTCAGCTTCCTCCCCTGCCGTACATGCAAGTCCCACCACCCATCCATAGCTAGAGTCTGCTTTCCCTCCCCTTGCATCTGAGCTAATGGCATGACTTGCCGTGACCAGTAGAAAGTGCTAGAAGGGACACTCTTGCCAGTTCTGGGCCAAGCCTTCAGACAACCAGAAGGCTCAGCTTTCAGTCTTGGACACCAGCCACAGGCTTTAAGAAAGTCCCGCTCTCCTGCTAGACAGAGACAGAGAGACAGAGAGAGACCACACAGAGGAGCCCTGAGGCCCAGGGACTTCTGGGAGCTCCCAGCCCAGCCCCGCCAACCGCTGAGTGCCCCCAAGCTTGTAACCCCAGGACAATACAATGTGGGCCACCAGGCCTTGCCCTGCCCAAATTTCTGGCCTCCGAGAATCTTAAGAAATGATGCATAATCTTTTATTTTAAGCCACTGACATTGGGGCTGGTGTGTTATGTATCCATAGGTAACACAAAGCGTTTCTATGTCTCAGTAAGAATCATTCTAAAACACGGAGTGGCTTTTGTGTGTCTCTGCTCTAGACGTAATCAGATCTCCCATAAACCTTTTGTTCCTAACCTTCTTCACCCAGCAACAAATGTCTAAGATCTGTCCATGTTGCTATTTGTACATCTGGCTTGTTGCCAGGAACCCATGCGTGGTAGGCGCTGGCACGGATCCGTCACGGTTTATTTCCGCGATGCCCCGGTCGTGAACCCTAAAATGTCTCCTACCCCTGGCCACCACTGCGGTCAAGGTTCTCATGATGCTCCCGTGAAGACCTACACGAGAAGTTCTCCTGGAACCATATCCAAGAATGAAATCACTGGGTCCCAGACAATTCCTCCGCCTCGTTCCAAGCACAGGCACTTTTTTGTATTTATGAGATTGTATCCACAGTATTATTTTTTTGTAGTAGTAGTCTTTGCTCCCTTTCTTTCTTTGCTTGCCTGGTCCTCTGCCTCCCTTACACACCCCCTCAGAGCACCGTCCATCCCTGCTCCTTCTATGAGAATATTAATAAGCCAGAAATTATCTTTCTGTCTTCTCTCTGCTATAAAGGCTTCATCATGTTCCTGGGTGGCTCTGGAGGAGACCTTCCCTGCAAAGTCCACCCAGGGTCAATTTAACGAATCACAACTTCCCAGCTGCTGCCAGTATTCTGCTGTCCTCCTGCTTTCTTCTTCCACATTTCTAGAGAAGAGGGGACTTGGACACTTCCTCCTCTCTGCGCTAATCACTTGGGTTTCCCCTTGTGTGTGTCACTTTCTCATATCTATTTTCCTCTTGGGTTCCTCTTGAACCCACATCATGGATTAACCAGAATTTCCGGTACCTTCTATTCCAGATACTTGTTCAGAGAGCAAGAAAGATCTTTCAAAAATAAAAAAAAAAAAAAAAATGATAATAATATTGCTACTAACTAAAAAGTTGTTAGTAGGAGCTTTGGGAGATACATTTTCAGAAAGTTCCAGAAAAAGAGAGAGAGAGAGAGGGAGCTAGAATGACCGAAAAGACAAAGTCAAAAAGAAAAAAATGAGGAAACAGCTAAACTGGGAGACTTTTCCCTGGCCTCATGTTTCTGTGGTTATTTCTCAGCAGGGAAAGTCTCTGCACCTCCCCCAGCCCCTCACTCCCACGCCAGGGAGAAAGCCTGCCTTGGGGAGCTGCTTTCCACCCACCGTGTAATCTGCCCTCTGCCCGGGGCAGCGGGGGTGGGGGCACCTGGCCACAGGGCCGACAGGGCTGCGTAGTTTTTGGATGAAATCTTAAATAGTCCTTTTGATTTAAGGTTTGCTTTGTTTTGTTTTGTTTTGTTGGTTCCTTGGTTTTGATGTTAGGTTTTAAGCCAAATCTACCTTTCACTGCTGAATAGCAATAAAGCGAACATTCTCCCCTGGTTTGAATCTTTGCAGGAGAACAGGGTCTTCTGTAATTAGCCCCATAGGACCTCCACAGGTAACATAAAGGACCAGCGTGGGGAGCCAACCTCCCCCTCATGGGAGTTCTAGTAGGAAAAGCAGGAAATCGAAGCAGGAAAGTTACCAAAGAAATAATGCAAGAAAGTTTGTTAGAATTAAAATGTTAAATTAAATGTTTTTTAATTTTTTAATTAACATTAAAAATGTCAAAATTAAAATGCTCCAAATTCAGATAAGCTATGAATGGCTCAACTTTCCACTGAAGAATGACCCAACACGTACCGTCGTGAAATTTCAGAATCCCGGGGACGGAGAGAAAGTTCCGGAAGCTTCTGGAGAGGGAGAAAAGTCACCTACAAAGAAACAAGGATGAGCAAGGATCGCACTCATCAGCTGTTACATTCAACCCTGAGGGACGCCACTCCAGTGGTGCACGCGCTCCAGCTTCCTGAAGAAATTGCCTTCATCCAAGAACAGCAGAGTCAAATGACCATTGGAGTAAGAGAGTAAAATCATCCACTTCCAGACTTGTCTTTGCCAGAGCATTTACCTCCTACCACCCCCATGTTGGGAAATGCCATGGAAAGTGAGGGAAGAACCCAAAAACAAGACATGCAGAGCATGTCCATTTCAGACTTTTCCATTATTCTCAGATAAAGTCTTCCACAACTCTTTCTGACTGTCTGCCTACAGGTGAACACAGACCAGTGAAATTCAAGGGTCTGTCCTTGAACATGCAAGTCGTCCTGAGGAACATGGGGTCAGCAGTGGCCGAGTCTATCAAGCACTGAGCGGGTTCCTGGCAGGGCTGGGTCTGAAATGAATGAATGGAAGGTAAAGGAATCCATCTTCAGCCCAGCAATCAAGCCCGAGAAGGTCTTCTCAACCCTTCCATTGCGCAGAATTCCATCTACTCAAATCTGACCGCATAAAATGTGCACTGGGTGACATGAGATTCAGGGCATGGGAGCTGGAACTCGAATCCTATTTTAGCAGCTAGAGCAGGGGCTCAGAACTTCTCCCTGCAGCTCCAGGCCCCTTCTCCCAGCCTCAGAGCTCCGACCAGTAAGATGCCTCCGCCCTGGGTGACACGGCATGGTGAGGCTCTCCTCCAGGGAAATACATCGGAAGCCCAGGAAGATTTGAAACTCAGGCATAAATGACAGAGTAAACCAAACACATGCTATTAACGGTTCTGTGTTAAATGTGAGAGCGGTCCGCGTTTGGTGTTATAGTGTGTGAGGAAATTTTGTACACCAAAGAATTTGAAGTGAGCCTTGGGATATCAAGATAAAATCTAGGGCGCCTGGGTGGCTCAGTGGGTTAAGCCGCTGCCTTCGGCTCAGGTCATGATCTCAGGATCCTGGGATAGAGTCCCGCATCGGGATCTCTGCTCAGCAGGGAGCCTGCTTCCCTCTCTCTCTCTCTCTCTGCCTGCCTATCTGTCTACTATGAACTCTCTCTGTCAAATAAATAAATAAAATCTTAAAAAAAAAAGATAAAATCTAAAACCAAATACTTGAGTTTAGATTTGTGGCTTCAGTCGGAAGGTGTAAAATAATCTGACGGCATCTGTCACAGTCTTGGAATTGTTTAAGAGACCTGGAGACTCATTATGAATATTTAATAATTTAACGTATTGGCTTAGGTCATGTTTGCTGGGTCAGGCACTTTTAAATACAATACATGAAGTTTGAAATATTTAAATTATTATTTAAATTATTTAATGTATTTAAATAAAATACATCGAGTGTTTAAAATGTTTCTGAGGGGGCACCTGGGTGGCTCAGTGGGTTAGATGTCTGCCTTTGGCTCATTTGGCTGAGGTCATGATCCCAGGGTCCTGAGATCAAGTCCCGCACTGGACTCTGCTCCGCACAGTCTGCTTCTCCCTCTGCCTGCTGCACTCTTATGCACACTCGAGCTCTCTCTCTCTCTCTCTTTCTGGCACATTAATAAATAAAATCTTAAAAAAAAATTCACCTTGATAAACACCCGGGTGGCTCCGTCGGCTGAGCATCCAGCTCTTGGTTTCAGCTCTAGTCGTGATCTCACGGTCATGAGATCGAGCCCTGTGTCAAGCTCCTTGCTAATCGCAGTCTGCTGCAGATTCTCTCCCTACCCCTGCTTGCACTCGCTCGCTCTCTCCCCACTCTCTGTCAAATTAATTAATTAAATATTTTTAAACCGATTCACGTCGACATTAGGGTGCACAAGCAATGTGATGGGGAAGAACTAGGAGGAGGCAGTGACAGTGGGGAGAAGTGGACCACAGGTAGGTCTCAGAGGAAGACCTTGACTGAGGGCAGAACAAGGGGACCTTGGGCGTGGCTGGAAAAGTGGGTAGGTTGAGTGAGGCAGGAAGACAGAAGAGGCATGGATTCATCAGCAAGGTGGAAGAAGGAACAGGAAAAAGCCCGAACTGGGACATGGTGTGAGGTGCCTTTTGGGCCCTGAGGTGTAGATGGGGTTCAGGGTGACTCACACTCATCCTGGTCCCCGAGAGCTCCTGCCAAGCCAGCCCCTCCCTGGACACTGGCCCTACCAGCCCAGGCTGGGTCTCCTTCCCAGGCCCCTGCATTTCAGGGGGTGGGGGCACTGTGACAGGGAGTTCAGATAGGAGTCCGCCCCTACAACCTCCAACAGAGCCCCTCCAATGCCAGAAACCCCCAGCGGTTTGGACCATCCCCCGGGATCAGGACACCCCTGTCTGACTCACCACCTTCACCTGAGGACAAGGAGGGGGGTAAGTGTTGCTAAGGGGACACAGGCGCTCCCGCGGGGTCACACGGACGCCAGGAGCCGCAATGGCTGGAATTGCCCACGCCCTTGGGGGTATTAAAGACGTAAGATGTCAAAGAAGCTGGGAGCATGACCATCCCTGGGAACCTTCCTGGAGTCTTCAAACCATGGTGCTTTCTGTCTTCTCAATGTGGCCACAAGATCCTGTGGGCCGAATGCACCGACAGGGTCCCGGTGATGACGCCGGATGCCCGAGGCGCGCAGCTCAGCGCCCGTGCAGGGAGTACAGGAACGAATGGGGACCGGCCTGTCAGAGACACACACGCTCCCTCGCAATGAAGGAGGACGTTCAGGGCGGGTTTTCTGGAGAAGCCAGTGGCTCAGCAGCTCGGCTGCCCTTGGGGACCCCAGTCTGAAACCTCAGCCTCCCGGCTTTCTGTGGACATCAGAGCCGAGCAGACTCTGGATCTCTTGCCACACCGTCTAGTGTCCATTGTCATGCATTTGCGTTTGTTTTAATATAAAAGTCACCGTAAATATTACTGAGTCAGATGGAATCTCCAGGAGGAAAAGAATGCACCTGACGCATTACTACGTAATAGCACAGTCGTAATAGCTCAACGTCTGTTGGGAGCTCGTCATGCGCCAGGCCTCGGAGGACATTCCCTGCGCCCATGACTTCAGTAGAGCCTAATAATGGCCTAGGGAGAAGAGCAGACTGAGGTTTAGAGAAGTCGAACGACTTCCCTATAGTCACTCACAAGCCGGTGGTAGAGTCAGGGTGCAGTAGGCGATGCCCTCGGCTTATGCACCCCTGGGGTGTGGGGCTGGGGCGTGGGATGCAGGGGTGCATCCATCCACCAGCGTCCCCATCCTTTGTTAGCTCGCTCTACCCCGCCCTGCAGGGACTTGGGCAGAAATCATGGGTGGAGAAGGGGAGGCTGAATTCCAGCCTGAGAGGCCCTGGGGAGACCACGCGAGCCACATCTCCCCGTCCCGGGCTCCCTTTGTCCCGGGCATCCGCCCTACATGCTGTGTGGACGGGACCCCACAGGACCCTTGAGATCCCAAACCACAGAGACGTAGGACCTTTGGCGGTCTTGCACTGTGCTGGGTTGCCACCACTTGGAGCAGCACCGGGTACACAGGAGGCTTTCAAGAAATGTTAGTTGAGGGCGCCTGGGTAGCTCAGTGTGTTAAGCCGCTGCCTTCGGCTCAGGTCATGATCTCAGGGTCCTGGGATCGAGTCCCGCATCGGGCTCTCTGCTCAGCAGGGAGCCTGCTTCCCTCTTTTTCTCTCTCTCTGCCTGCCTCTCTGTCTACTTGTAATCTCTCTGTGTCAAATAAATAAATAAAATCATTTAAAAAAAATAGAAATGTTAGTTGATCTGAGGACTTCGGTTAGAGGAGGCATTCTTGTGTGATCGTGGTAGGAAGAGCCCCTGAGCTCCCCCACCTGGCCGGGGGCACTGGAACTCAGCCGTCTGTTCGGCACCTTCTGCTGAATCTGGACACATGAGCCAGGAATGCCAGGCCAAGGGGTAAACCCAACAGAAATGCACCCCTGTTCTCACCAATCACATGTTCAGTGTCCGTGGCAGCACTCTTCCCGGCAGCCAAAAGCAAGAAACCCCCCACATGCCCTCGGGCAGCCCAAGGATAACTATCTGGGGTGTCTTCACATGGTGGGACACTGTGGGCAACACATTTGGGGGACTGTCTCCCTGGGCAAAGAACGGGAGAAGCCAGAGTCAAGGAGCACGAACAGGGGGTTCCGTTTACTCAGGGACAAAAAGGGGCAACACTAACCTATCCTGCTCGAAGTCCCAGATGGCAGCCCTGATTAAATGGGCCTCCCGGGGCTGGTAATAATCTTCCCAGATCGGGTTTCTTGTTGCACATGTGTTCAGTTTGTGCAATTGGATATGCATGTGTGAGATCATATATATATACACATATATATGTATATGTATGTGTGTGTATATATATATATATATATTCCCCCCTGTTCCCGTTTCCTGACACAGGGCTCCTGAAACCCTTGTAAACCCCTGAGTGGCCAGAACACAGGAAGCCTCGTTCGTCCTGTCAAGGTGACTCTGGGTGGACTCCTGGCCGGCTCCCGGCTGGGGCAGACCCACAGAAGGACGGACAGGACCGGAAGCTTGGAGTTTTCAGCCTTGACCCCCCTGTTCCCCAGGGAGGGGAGAGGAGCTGGAAACAGTTAAAATCGATCCTGCCCATGTGGGAACGCCTCCAAAAAACCATAATAGTCAGGGACTGGGGGCTTCCGGACCGGGGAACACATCCACCGGGGTGGGGGGCGGGTGACGCACCCCAGCTCCATGGGGACAGAAGCTCCCGTGCTCAGGACCCTGCCAGACCTCGCCCTGTGCACCTCCTCCTCCAGCTGCTCACCCGTGGCCTTCATTGCGTCCTTTAATAAGCCGGGAACTGTGAGCAAGTGTTTCCCTGAGTCCCGTGAGCCATAGTCACTCACCAGCCGAACCCAGGCAGGGGGTGGTGGGAACCTCAGATCTCAAGCCCGGGGTCAGAGGCATGGGTGGTCCTGGGCTTGGGCTGGATCTGGAGGAAGGAAGGGGCAGCCTCGAGGGACTGAGCCCCTGACCTGTAGGGTCTGATGCCACCTCCATGTAGACATCCAGCAGGTGTCACAGATTTGCTTGCTGTGGGGGGTGGGGGGAACAAGACACCTCCACCCACCTGGGGACCAGGAGTATCAGAAGAACTGGGGTTTCCCCTGCATTTCTGTAAAACTTCTTTCCAACCCCCTTAGAGGCATCTCAGTTCCTTTGCGGGGGAGGGCAAGACTCTCACCCGTGAAGAAACTGGGTCTGTCTTCCCGGTGTCTCTCAGCTCCCAAGACGTGGGATGACAGCGCCACCTCATGGTCACAGCCGCGGGAGGCTGTGGGAGGCTTCTGCGGGAACCCAGACTCTCCTGTCACACACCTACTCTTTTTTTTAAAAGATTTTATTTATTTGAGAGAGAGACAGTGAGAGAGAACATGAGCGAGGAGAAGGTCAGAGAGAGAAGCAGACTCCCCATGGAGCTGGGAGCCCGATGCGGGACTCGATCCCAGGACTCCGGGATCATGACCTGAGCCGAAGGCAGTCGTCCAACCAACTGAGCCACCCAGGCGTCCCCCACTCACCTACTCTTTAAGAGCATGTCTCCCTCCCAAGAAGAGAAGCCAGACTTCATAAACAGTCCGTGGTCATTCTTAGAGCTACAAGGTTTCAATCATTGGCAACTTTTTCCCTCTGATCATTTCTTCATTTGCGTTCACTTGCTCTAGCTGGAATCCTGCACTTTCCGGTTCCTCTGGGACAGATGGATCACCAATGTGTGAAAAGTTTGCAAAGACCCGAAGATGTCAGGCCACGTGATATCAAAAGGGTTAGGGTTAGGGTGATAGTTTCTCTCCCCCGTTCAATCCCGGGATCTGTGGGCCTTGGGGTCAGAAACCAGGACAGTGGGGTTTCTAAATTCTGAGCTTGTAAAACTTGGTAGAAAGAGGTCCCTTGGGCTTTCCTTCCCACGAAAGGACCCCAATGCACCCTGCAACTCCTGCCAGACTTTTGCTTCCTTTCTCTTAGGAAAAGTACTTTTTTTGTATTTGCCTTTCTCCATCTGGCTTCTTCCACTAAGCGTAATGCCTTCAAGGTCCAGCTGTGTTTTTACAAATGGCAAGACCAAAAGTCTTCATTGTGTGGAGGCTGAGAAAATTAAGGCCATCCCACCTCGAGTTTCGCATTAGCACGAGTAGAGCCTTCTCAGCTTTGGCAGCCATCTCAGGCCCAAGGGCTGAACTTTCCCCTACTTTACTTTAGCTCCAGGAACCCCCACCCTGCTTTAGTTCCAAGAAAGTACCCCACCCTGCAGCACCCCAGCAACAGCGAATCAGCTTACTGCAGAAAAGTCTGAAACTTCTCCTCTTCCCCCCCCAGGCCTCTTGTAATGACCCACAAAAACCCCTGCCTGAACTAGCCTCAGGGTCCAAGTCCCTACTCCGCTGTGTGGTTTATACTTGGGCCCAAGCTTAAGCTTGTCAAATAAACCCTCGTGTGACAGCATCGGTGTTGGCTCCTTGGTGGTCTCCCCGACATGAAAACTTGGCCATTACAATTGATTTGAGGAAATGACTTTCTTTTAAACACGCAGCTGCATAACTTACGAAAAATACAAATGTCTGGGACGCCTGGGTGGCTCAGTCGGTTAAGCGTCTGCCTTCAGCTCAGGTCATGGTCCCAGGGTTCTGGGATCGAGCCCCGCCTCGGGCTCTCTACTTGGCAGGAAGCCTGCTTCTCCCTCTGCTGATGCCCCTGCTTGTGCTCTCTCTCTCTCTCAAATAAATAAAATCTTAAAAAAAAAAAAAAAGAAAAGAAAAGAAAGAAAGAAAAAGAAAAATGCAAACATCCCCATTGGAAACGACAGTAGGTTTGTTATTCTGATGTGGAATTTGTTTTAAGTGATTCTAACGTGTTGTAATAAGCTAATTTAGGTTTAAACGTGTTCCTCGCGGCCCCTCCCCCAAACCAGAAAGTGCTGATAAGGAAGAGTTCGCCTGTTCTTAAAACAAACCTAAGGTTTTATTCTACCAGTGGGAACATGATCCTCCATTTTTTTGAGGTCCTTCGATGTTTGCAATCAAAATACAATTAATCAGGCGAACCAAATGGCCTGTTTGTTTAAGAATTTAGCACCTCCCTTGAACAACAGACCATATTGTTTCATCACAACTGTCCTCTTGTGAAGGACATTAGAATGTCTTCATTTCATTCCTGAACAGGATCCAAGACAAAGAATGCCAGTTGCAAGATCCAAAAAAAAAAAAAAAAAATCATTGTCAATTGGATTGAATTTGAAAGAACTCATTTGGCGTTTCATGTTTGTGAATTGTTCTCTCCCCCCACCCACCCCGCACAAAAGCAGAAATGGAGGTCCCTGCTGAGGACGCCAGTGGGAGCACCCAGCGGTCATGGTCACCCGTGGCAGGGAAGCCTTCGGCCCCAGCGGGCAGAAAAAGGCGTGGAAAAGAAGAAAGAGGTGACAAAATCCAAGCAAAAGTTAAAAGCCACTTCTGCTCCTTTCACCCAGGCCTTTCTGGGACAGAGAAACAAACCGCTAAAAATACAACAAAAGCTCTCGTTTGATGGGAAAGGCCCTCCTCCGCCTTCTGGCTGGGGCAGAGTGGTCCTTATGGGATGGGGTCTTCAGCAGCAAGAAAGAAGGAATTTCTCCACCCAGAAGCTGCAGGGGTGGTCCAGAGGGGTCCCGAGAGGGGCAAGTTCACGGCCATCACTCAATGCATGTCACAGTTCAAAACAGTGATCCCGTCACTCCCTGGCCTTGTCTGCCCAAACCGGAATTCGTTACTATGGCTCTTGCAGGAAGCGGTCCTCCCTTGTGGAGTTTTGCGAATTCGTCCTAATTTGGACACACAGGAATGTTTGTTGGTGGGTTTGGTTATTTCACAGTGTTGCGGTTTTTCCGGGTTGACGGCGTGTTTTATGGGCATCCACGTCCGAGGAGAACAATCTCTGTTTGCTAGGGCTGCCCTGAGCGAGTAGCACAGGCTGGGGGGCTTGAACAGCAGAAGCATAATTCCTGGGCATCTGGGGGCTCAGTCTGTGCAGCATCAGCCTTCGGCTCAGGTCATGATCTCGGGGTCCTGGGATCGAGCCCCGCATGGGGCTCCCTGCTCAGCAGCTCTCTCTGCTGCTTCCCCTGCTCGTGCATGCTCTCTCTCTAACTCAAATAAATAAATAAAATCTTTAAAAAAAAAAAAAAAAAGAAAGAAAGAAAGAAAGAAATGTAACTCTTCATAGTCCTAGAAGCTGGAAGTCCAAGGTCAAGGTGTCATGTCATCTGTGGGCCCGAGAAGGCGGTGAGGAAGGCTCTGTCCCAGGCCTGTCTCCCTGGCTCACAGGCGGTCGTCTCCCCTCGTGTCTTCACATCGTCTTTACTCCTGTGCGTCTGTGTCCAAACGTTCCCCCACCCAGCTACAGTTCAGCCAGGTGGGCAACAGACAGGCAATATTTGTGTGATTTTTATCAAGCATTGGAATTGTACTGACTTAATTAAAATAATTTAGAGATTTCTCTTCTTTTTCCATGCCCTGGACCACTATCCCAAAATCTCCTCTGTTAGAATTTTTTGTGAAATTGTCAGAATATGGATCCTTCAGGGGAAGTTAGTGACTTGTTGAAAACTTCTGTGTTTCTTTTATAAAAGCCCCTGTTTCTATTTTTCTCTCTTCTGGGATCTTTCTGACAAGTTTTCCCAGAAAATGATCCACCTTCTCAAAAAAAATTTTTTGATGAAGATGAATGAATTAGCTTATATCTTCACCTTCCCTCCTTCTGTCTCCTGACCCTACCACCAAACTTTCGTGTTAGTTGTGTGATAAATATATTCGCCACTACCTTCCTTATACTAAAATGCACTCAGTCATTCCATGGTTGACCCGAGTTCATCCTCTAGTGATTTCTTCAAGGAGAGCTCATGAGACTGTTCTCAAATTATGCATGTCCAAAAGTGTCTATGGCTTAGAGAATTAAAAGACAAGCTTCAGACTAGGGGAGAAAAATTGTAAAATATATATCTAATAAATGATTTCTATTCAAAATATACAGAGTTCGGGCACACAGCTGGATCAGTCAGTGGAGCTTGTGACTCTTGATCTTGGGGTTGTAAGTTTGAGCCCCACATTGGGTGTAGAGATTACTTAAAAATAAAATCTTCTAGGGGCGCCTGGGTGGCTCAGTGGGTTAAGCCGCTGCCTTCGGCTCGGGTCATGATCTCGGGGTCCTGGGATCGAGTCCCACGTCGGGCTCTCTGCTCAGCGGGGAGCCTGCTTCCTCCTCTCTCTCTCTGCCTGCCTCTCTGCCTACTTGTAATCTCTCTGTCAAATAAATTAAAAAAAAATAAAATCTTTTTAAAAAATTTCACAAAGAGCTCTTAAAATTCAACTTAAGAAAACAAACAACCGGGCGCCTGGGTGGCTCAGTGGTTAAGCCGCTGCCTTCGGCTCAGGTCATGATCTCAGGGTCCTGGGATCGAGTCCCACATCGGGCTCTCTGCTCAGCAGGGAGCCTGCTTCCTCCTCTCTCTCTCTCTGCCTGCCTCTCTGCCTACTTGTGATTTCTCTCTGTCAAATAAATAAATAAAATCTTTAAAAAAAAAAAAAAAGAAAACAAACAACCCATGGGGCGCCTGGGTAGCTCAGTGGGTTAAAGCCTCTGCCTTCAGCTCGGGCCATGATCTCAGAGTCCTGGGATCGAGCCCCACATCGGGCTCTCTGCTTAGTGGGGAGTCTGCTTCCTCCTCTCTCTCTGCCTGCCTCTCTGCCTGCTTGTGATCTCTGTCTGTCAAATAAATCAATAAAATCTAAAAAAAAAGAAAAAGAAAGAAAGAAAGAAAGGAAACAAACAACCCAATTGGGAAATGGGCGAAACATCTGAACAGTCACTTCCTGAAAGACAAGCAGATGGCAGGTAAGTGTATGAAAAGATGCTCACATCCTTTATCACTAGTGCACTTAAAATTAAAACTCCAGGGGCGCCTGGGTGGCTCAGTGAGTTAAAGCCTCTGCCTTCAGCCTAGGTCATGATCCCAGGGTCCTGGGATCGAGCCCCGCGTCAGGCTCTCTGCTCCACGGGGAGCCTGCTTCCTCCTCTCTCTCACTCTCTGCCTGCCTCTCTGCCTACTTGTGATCTCTGTCTGTCAAATAAATAAATAAAATATTTTTAAAAAAATTAAAACACCAGTGGGACACTGTGGCACACCTATTAGAATGCCTAAAATCCAGAACACTGACAACAGAAGTTCTCGTTCACTGTTGCTGGAAATGCAACATGGCTCCTCCACTTTGGAAGATAATTTGGCCATTTCTTACAAAACTAAACATAGATTTACCATACAATTCCGCAATCACACTCCTATGTATTTATCCAAATGAGCAGAGAACTGATGTCCACAAAAAAGCCTGCCCATGACTATCTATAGCAGCTTTATTCATAATTTCCCCAAATAGGAAGCAAGCAAAATATCCCTCAAGAGGTGAATGGATAAGCAAAGTGGGGAGTTTTCACACAATGGAATTTTAAAAAAAAGATATTAAGCAACCGAAGGCCATGGAGGAAATTTAAATACATATTGCTAAGAAAAAGAAGGCTCTCTGGAAAACCTACACATCTAGGGCTCCAACTATATGATATTTTGGAAAAAGCAGAACTATTCTAAGATGGTACAAACATCAGCATTTGCCAGAAGCAGGTGGGGTGAGGAGGACAGAAAACAGTGGCCTTTTTGTAAAATCCTGACTCCCCTTGCTTCCTTAAGAAACTTGTGACAGCTCTGCTAGCGTTGGCTGTGGGTCTGTGGATGGGCAGGTCTGGCGTGATCTTTATTCTCTGGTGAGGGGCTTGACCCTCTTTTCTTTCCTCTGGATGCTCAAACAGTTCTTTATTTTTGAAATTCAACAGTTTCGAATTTCAAAAAACAGTGATCAGTTTTCCCCAGCATATGGTTTTCTCTTTCGATATATAGCATCACCTGAGGAAGACTTTCTTGAATAATTTATTGAACTGTATATACGTTCTATCAGTCAGTTGGGGTTTCTTTCTCAGAGAGCCCAACTCTGTGTTTATGAGACCTCTTTACATGTCATGTATGGAGTATAGGACATGTGTGTATCATATAGAGATATAGTACACATATTCCATATCTGTGTAATTACATATATATAATTTCTCTCTCTTTCCTTTTAGCTCTACCATCATTTTCACCTCATTTGCTTACTTTTATCCTCTCTGTTTGTTACGTCCTGTGGTATATTCTGCAATGTCTGTCCCCCCTCATGCTTCCTCCACCTGCATTTTTATTCCTTTGCTGTTTGTGACGTTTGTCTCCCATATCTTTCAGCGACTCGGTAGCTCCCAAGGTCCCATAATCTCTGAGACCTTGCATTTCGGCCCAGTGACCTCCCCTCGTCAGCCGGCTTGCTTAACTCCTGTTCCTAAATCAGAGCAAAATATCTAGTCGTCGTCTTCAATGGCTCCAAGCCCGCATTTTCTCCGGAAAGCAGTCTCCATCTATTCGAGAGTCTTACGGTCGTTTTCCGCATCTGCCTATCCGGGCATCTCTTGGCAAGGCCATGCCAGCTACTTGCTTGTACCGAAAGGGTTGGATGGTCCTGGGCCAGCTCATGGCACAGTGGCCTCCAGTGTCACAGCCCAGGGGCGCTCACTCTCCTTGGCTATTTCCTTCGGATAAGACTCAACAGTGCGATTTTTTAAAATATTTTATTAATTTTGAGAGAGAGAGAAAGTGTGTGTGTGTATGTGTGTGTGTGTGTGTACAGGGAGAGGGGCAGAGGGAGAGGAAGAGAAGCCAACTCTGCTGGGTAGGGAGCCTAACCTAGGGCTTGAACTCACGACCCTGAGATCATGACCTGAGCCGGATTCTTAACCGACTGAGTCACCCAGGCACCCCTCAACTGTGGGATTTTTTCTGGGGCCCCAAATCCCTCCCCTTAGTGAGCTTGCTTCTGCAGCTCTGGCTTCTTGCTTTACCCCAGGGAGATGCCAGAATGACCTGCCACCCCCAACCCCCCGGAGGGGTTTCAGAAGTCCTTTTGTTTTTTGGGGTTTTTTTAAAGATTTTTATTTATTTACTTGACAGACAGAGATCACAAGTAGGCAGAGAGGCAGGCAGAGAGAGAGGAAAGGACCAGGACGGGTTTCAGACACCCCGAAAGCCACAGGCCCCACGCCCTCTTGCCATGCCCCCCTTTCTCTTCCTCCTGACCCCAGCTTCTGTCTTCTCCAATTTTGGAGTCTGTGCATATATCTAGTTTCCAGTTTCACTGAAAATGGAATCTCTTTTCTTTTCTTTTTTTTTTTCCCATGCTCTTTACTCCTTTTATATGCTTTTTGGGCATCAAGTTTAAAGCTGTCTTGTGCAGACGTGTTCCCGCTGGAGACATGCAGAGGTTCACAGGGCGCAGTGGCAACGGGCTCGTGGCCAGGCAGGCCTGGGGGACCGATGCCACCATGTGGAGGACAGGGAGGGTCCCAGCTGCCTGCCGTTCCTCCCAGGAGTGGCGAGGATCAGCTCCCACCCTGCCCTGCTGGGCTTTGGTTTTATAAGTCATTAAATTCTTGTTGCTTCTGTCACTCTCCTGCCTCCAGCTAGGAGTTCTGACGAACACAGGAAATAGCCACACTCTCTGATAACCTTGTCCTTGTGTGCCTGGCGTCTCCGGGTCCCACTGCCCCAGCCCAGCACCTCACACAAAGTGGCTCTTGTCCCACAACAGGGGCGGGAAAAGGCCTCTGCAAGGGGCTGGCAGCTCATAGGCAGGACATGAGGGCCGGCCGTCCGGCCAGCCGGTGAGCCTGTCTTCCCCACGGCGTCCCCTCTGCCCTGTGCTCCCTCCCTGTCCGCGACATCATTTCCAGGCCCATTTCCAAGCCGTGCCCAAGGCAGCCTCCATGCTCTCAGAGGGACACTGGGCCTGCAGAAAGGCATTCCAGGGAGGGAAGGGGATGGGGTGAGGCCCGACTCAAGGTTGCCTCCGGAGTGACCCACTGCAAAGAAGCATCCACTTCAAAGAGGGCTTTCCCGAATAAACACGTGGCTAGCCCCACCACGAGATAAAGAGCGGGCCACCTCCCCCCACGGAGGCTCCAGTTTTAGAGATCTTGGTCGATTTCCCGAAGCGACCATTGGGTCACTTGCGTTTTGTCCTCCCTGGGCTTTTAATTTCCACGCCGATGTTTCAAGTTCACCAGTAGGGGGCGCCTGGGGTTGCTTAGTCGGTGAAGCATCTGCCTTTGGCTCAGGTCATGACTCCAGGGTGTCAGAATCGAGTCGCATCCAGCTCCCTGCTCCATGGAAAATCTGCTTCTCTCTCTGACCTTCTCCCCTTTCGTGCTCCCTCTGGCTGTCTCCCTCAAATAAATAAATAAAATCTTTAAAAAAAAGAAAAAAAGCAAGAAATGTCTCATTTGATCCAGACTTTTTGAGAAGTATCATTCCAGCCATGCAGAATGGAGAAAAATAACATAAAAATAAATGCTGTCCATCATCCAATATTTTTTTAACTTGACGAGGTCAGCGGATGGGGTAATTCTTGTCCCACCAGCATTTGCGGCATCTTTTCTTCTCGGGTTTGAAACTCCTCCTTCATTATTAAAGGGAAACTCTCATTTCCTCTCCTCGCAGCACGTCTGACGCCAAATGTTGGGGAGCGGGAGGGGGGATCGCACGCCAACCGATTCTCCAACTCCGTAGACATCCTACGGTTCCATTATGACTGTAACCACCAGAGTCGGTGCAGACCCACAGGTGAGCACTGCATCCCTCCAGCTTAGAGGCCTCCTGCCCTTCCAAATTGTCACCTGCACGTGGGATTCGGTCAGCTGTAAATCAGGGGTGCCCATGCGCCCTCCCCAGATTTGACATTCGCTCTAATAGCTCACGACCCTCAGGGAAGCCCTTACACACACTGCTTTGTTATAACGGATATGGCTGAGGACACAGATGAGCAGCGAGAGGAAGAGGTACAGAAGGAAAAGTCCTGGAAGGTTCCAAGCACACGTGCATGCAGTGGTACCATTGTCCTGGCAGGTGAAGGCGTCCATGGGCCCAGAAGCTCTCCGAACCCCGTGGTGGAGGCTTCAGCACGTAGGCGTGGTCAGTTATGAACTTGGTCCCTGGCCCCTGGCCCCTCCACGGAGGATGGCAGTGAGTTGGAAGCCCCGAGCTTCCAAGGTCTTGGGGGTGACCAGCCCCCACCCTGAAACTCTCTGGGAGACCACCCAGGTCACCTCTCTGAGAACAAAAGATGCTCCTGTCACCCAGGAAATGCCAGAGGATTTAGCAGCCTGGCATCCGGAACTGGGGACGGAGACCAAAAACGTATTTTTGATTATGTCCCAACGAGCTATGACACTGAATCTGTATTTTGATGTAATAGCTATCTGTTGTATGGTTGGCCCAAGCCCACCTCCACCCACATTCTCCCGAGTCACCATTTCTCTGTGATCTCTCCCTCTCCTTTCCATGCGGTCCCTGTGGCAGCCACCAGGATGTGACCTGGTCCTTGGATCTCCCGTTTATTGGCCTAGCATTAGCTGAGCCAGAACGAGCCAATCGGTGTGGTGTCTTCCATCCATGAGTGTTTGGAGAAGGGGAGAGAGGGGGAAAGAGAGACAGGGAGAGAAGCTATGAGACCCAGGCAAGGGTTGTAGGACTGGGAACTGAAATACAGAGAAACCGTCTTCAAAGAGAGGGCAGTGAGGCTGGAGCCCCGGACGGAGTAAAGCTGATGCACACAGAGGCCCTCCAACTGGCCTGCAGCGCACCAGCCCCGCATGCGGACTCATGAGGCCCAGCTGATCTCTGCACCGTGCCCAAAGTGCCTGTGAGCTACTCCACCAGCCCGAGATGCTCCTCTCTTTGTTTGTGCTGGTTCCTCCTGGATTTCTGTGGCAAACAAAGCAGCCCCCAGATAACTGCATCCAGTTTCAGTCTGTTCCGTGTCTCTGATCCGTCCGCTCACTCCTGGGCCAGGAATGCTCTCATTACCTGCTTTATATATATTTTTAAGATTTTATTTATTTATTTGACAGAGAGAGACACCGTGAGAGAGGGAGCACAAGCAGGGGGAGTGGGAGAGGGAGAAGCAGGCCTGTCGCTGAGCAGGGACTGGATCCCAGGACCCCAGGATCATGACCTGAGCCCAAGGAAGTCGCTTAAGGATGAGCCCCCCCCAGGCACCCCTACTTTATATTTTAATCTGTGATAGGACAAGCACCTCTCCCCATCCCATTAATGTTCTCCTTAAAATTTTCGCTGGCTATTCCCACACATTCTGTCCTTCCAGATAAATTTGGAATCCAAGTGTCCAATTCCAGAAGAGAAAAGAAAAATTGCATAGGAATTTTGATTCCAATAACCTTGCATTTGTAGATTAACCTGGGGAGAAGGGCCATGACCACACGATTAGGACTCAGTCGCCAGGAATAAGTCGGCCCCATTCAAGTCCCTGCACAACCTTGAGAAGGTTTTCAGCTGTCTTCATCCACAGTCTCGAGCCTCTCCCAAGGTCGTTTCTCGGTGTCCGGTGTATCGGCCGCTACCGCGTGTTCCCAGCCTCCTTTCTGGAGGTCCGCGCGGGGCCTCCGGGTGGACCCCTCCGGTTGCTCCCCAACCCGTGCCCCTTCCTGCTCCTCGGGTGGGCGGTGTCCGGCCCCAGCCACCCGCTAGCCTTCTGCGCCTTCTGCCCGGACTCGTCCCCAGGGCCCGCGGGGGCCGGGGACCAGCACAGACCAGCCCGGAGCCGCTGCGGGGAAAGCGCGCCCCGTTCCCCTGCTCGCTCGCATCACTGCTTTCCCGCGCCAGGCGCCAGGAGAACCGTTTCCCTCCAGCCTTCTTCCCAGGCTCTGCTTTAGGGACCCTCAAGACAGGTCCCAGGGGGATTCTGACTCATTGCGACCAGTCGACGTTTAGGGGAGCGTCCCTGGGGCCGGCAGTCGCTTTCCCTGCTGCAGGGAGCCGCGCCTCCCGTCCTGCACGCGGCGCGGACCGCAGAGCTGGGCCCGGGGCGGGGGTGCACAGGGGTGCCCCGGCAGGCAGGCGGGAGTGAGCACCGCCCTGGGCCAAGGATGGCGAATGGCCCGAGAGCCTCGCTGGGGAGGTCAAAACTCCGGGAGGCCGTGGGCGCCGGTGTGCGCGCGCTGCAGCCCAGCCGCCCGGTTCTCCAGCCTCTGGCGCCTCGCCCCCTCGGAAATACGCTGATAAGCGCGTAACTCCCCCCTCCAGCACCGCAGCCCTCCCCCGCCCGCCTCCGGCCCCGCGATCCAGCCCCAGCTCCCCCACTTCCCGAAAACTGTTAGCTTGAGGCAGTAGCGAGCCTCGAGCAGAGGCTGGAGAAGGGCCAGGGGATCAAGCGGGGGTTTTCTGGATGGGAAAGTCTTCGAACACGGAGAAGCTGCAAGGAGGGGAGAGGAGAGGCAGAACACACTGGAGAAAGCAACCATCTCTGCGTGCGAGTTAAGGAAATATATAGCACTCGTGGGCGGTTTTGGGGGGGAAGCGCCATAGATGGGATTACATTGTATATATTATGTTGCGGTGAATGTTTTCAGCTTCGTTCCTTGAAGACCTTAAAAGCATGATGCTCGCCTCGGCGCTCCAGCTGTCATCCCCCACCCCTCTGCAGCCTCCACTCTGCTGTAAGGCTCAGGCCACACCCACCGCCAGCTACAAGGAGGGCGGTGGGGAGGGAGGATGCGGCCCCTCTTGCTACCTGCACCCCAAGTTTGCACGCGATGGACTCCCTAAAACAGAGAGGACAAATGTTTACTATAATATTCTCTTTCACTGTTGCATTGTTGGGTTTTTTTTCTTGTTATTTTGTGGAGTTCTTTATATTCTGGACCTTAATTACTTGTTATAAATGTTGCAAATATTGCATCCAAGTCTTCTGCTTGTTTCTAACTTTAATGAAGTCAAGCTCTTTCTTTTCTTAAGATTTATTTATTTGTTTTAGAGAGAGAGCAAGCGCCAGTGGGTGCAGCGGCAGAGGGAGAGAATCTCTAGCAGGAACCCCTCCCCCCCAAGCCCGGAGGCCAAAGGAGGCTCTGCCCAGCACCCTGAGATCACCACCTGAGCGGACCAACAGTCCCATTGTTCAACCGACTGAGCCACCCAGGGACCCCTGCCCTCTTTATTTTTTTTAATACTTAAATTTTTTTTAAGATTTTTATTTATTTACTTATTTCACAGAGAGATCACAAGTAGGCAGAGAGGCCAGCAGAGGGGGCGGGGGAAGCAGGCTCCCCATTGAGCAGAGAGCCTGATGCAGGGCTCTGATTCCAGGACCCTGAGATCCTGAGGTCATGACCTGAGAAGAAGGCAGAGGCTTAATCCACTGAGTCACCCAGGCACCCTCAAGACTTTACTTTAGGTCCTCTCTACACCCAACATGGGGCTTGAACTCCCAACCCCCAGATCAAGAGTCACATGCTCCACCCACTGAATGGAGCACCCCAAACCTGTCCCTCTTTTCTGTAGAAGCAAAACCTGATGCCCCCCATACGGCCTTTGTAACAAATCTATTATGTCCTCTTTTCCAGGTAAGTCCTATCTTTAGGCCCTGCCATTTTTGATCCCGCTGTAGTGAACAAAGTAGGTCCAAAAGTGGAGAGACTCGTATGACGAACACCCACGTAGGCACCGCTGGCCTCAGCAATCACCAGCGTGTAGCCAGACGTGTCTGCGGTCCTCTCCCCACCTCCCTGCCCGGAACTTGCTCATGTAGCTCAGAGCAAATCCCAGATGCACCATTTTACCTGGAAGGCTTTCGACATAGGGATTTCTAAAATAGAGCCTCCTGTTCTTAATTAACCCTGATATTATTATCAGATATTATTATCAGATATTATTTTCAGACCAGAAATCATTGACAATAATGCCTTATCTATTATTAGTAGTGCAAGTTCACCAGACTGTCCCAGAAAGTCTTTACAATTGGCTTGTTCAAATCAGGATTCAAAGTCCCCGCTTTGCATGTACAAAGTATGTCTCTTAAGGTCCTTTTAATCTAGAAAAGTTCTCCCCCATCCCACCTCGTTTGTCTGTTTTCCTGCTCATTTATTTGTTGAAGAAACCAGACATGCGTGTGATAAAATCTTCCACTTTCTGGATTTGAAGGAATGTACACCTGTGTGTGTGCGTTCCCTGCCCCGCTGAATGTCCCCTAAACCCATAGATGGTGCTAGAAGTTCAATACGCTTCAGGTTCAAGTTTCCCTGAGAAGAGCACTTCACAGATGATGCTGGGTGGCCCCCACAGCCTCACAATGGGAGATGCCTTGTATCTGCAAAATTTTTTTAAAAGCTGACCTTCTCCTTTCTAATACTTTTATTGTCATTACTCACTCTGGATCCACCTCCATAAGTAGCCCAAATGGTCTAGGTCCTAGCTCCAGGGGATTGTTCTCATCTGTCTGCGTTAAGGATCCTGGTGGCCTGGAGGGTGCGAGGGACTTACACACCTTTCCTTCTGGACCAGAGGCAAGGTTGCAGCTTCCGGCCCTCACCTAAGCGCCGCGCTCAGCTCCAATCTGTACACTGTCCCCACTGTCCCCTGTACACTTTCCTTCGCCCTGGTTGCACCTCCTTTTCTCCTCCCTTCCTCAAGCAAACACTCGAATGGGTTTCATATGTCCTTGAAAACGTAAGGATCCTTGAAAATCGTGTAGCCCTGTTGGGACAGTGGGCTGTTGCTTTTTATCCATGTGATTGTGTTCTAGACTGCATTCTGGCTTTTTGCTTTTTCCCATTCAGTGCTGATGTGAGGGCTCTCCACACTGCTGTGCATATGTGTAGTCACTGTTGGCTTTTTCCATGGAATACACTTTTGTGATTTTTTCCCAGCTTTATTGAGGTATGATCGACAAACAGAAATTACTTATGTTTTGGTGGTACAGTGTGCTTTTTAAGCACGCAGTGGGGTGATTTCATACACATATACATTGAGAAATGATTCCCACTTTCTCTGTGTCAAATTTTTAAAAACTTAATTTACAAAAACAGGTGAGGGCAAGGATTTGCAGACTTCTGCTCCACATCGATAAAATCTCCTTGCTTTTTTTAAAAGATTTTATTTATTGATTTGACAGAGATCACAAGTAGGCAGAGAAGCAGGCAAATAGAGAGGGGGAAGCAAGGCTCCCTGCTGAGCAGAAAGCCCCATGTGGGGTTTGATCACAAGACCCTAGGATCATGACCTGAGCTGAAGGCAGAGACCTAACCCACTGAGCCACCCAGGCGCCCCAATCCCCTTGCTTTTACCTGAAAGCAGACACCCTAGAAAGCAGAGCCCATTTGGGGCTGCTGCCCTGGGACCAGTCCCCGTCAAAGAGATATAAGTGGAAGTGCACACAGCTTCCAGAAGTGTCCTCACAGAGAGGTCTTTTTCTCTTTTCTCCCTTCTCTTGCCTAAAAGGCGTCATGGCTGGAGCGAGGCAGATATCTTGGAAGACTGATGGAAACTATATAGCGAGATTGTAGATCAACAGAAAGTCCTAAAAAAGATTGCCCAATGCTTTTTCCACATTATGCGACTTTCCCTTTTGTAATCCCTGGGTCTTCTGAACTCCCTAAGTCTATTTTATTAATAGGTTTTTCTGATGTTAAACCATCTTTGAATTCTTTTTTTGCCCCCGCAAGTTTTTATTTAAATTCCAACTGGTTAATATACAGTGCAGTATTGGTCTCAGGGGCAGAATTCCGTGATTTATCGCCTCCACACATCACAAGTGCCCTCCTTAATACCCATCACCTGTTTCACCCACCCCCGTCACCCCCCGTGGGCCTCCGTTTCTTCTCGGACATTCAGAGTCTGGTTCTCGGTTTGTCTCTCTCTCTTTTTCCCCCTTTGCTCATTTGTCCCATTTCTAAATTCTACATGGGAGTGAAATCATTTGGTATTTGTCTTTCTTTGAGAAACATGTTATCTTTTGTTTTAAGATTTATTTTTTTGAGATTTTATTTATTTATCTGACTAAGAGAGAGAGAGAGAGCAGAAGCAGGGAGAGCAGCAGTCAGAGAGAGAGGGAGAAGCAGGCTCTCTGCTGAGCAGGCAGCCTGATGTTGGGCTCGATCCCAGAACCCCGGGATGGAGACCTGAGCGGAAGGCACACACTTAACCAACGGATCCATGCAGGCGCTCCTAATTATTTATTTGAGAGGGGCAAGAGGGAAGGAGAGAGAATATCGAGCGGACTCCCCACTGAGCAAAGACCCTGATTCTGGGCTTGATCTCATGACCCCAAGTTCATGATCTGAGCTGAAATCCAGATCAGGATGCTTAACTGACTGAGCCACCCAGGCACCCCAGCATGTTATCTTTTTACCATATCATTTGTTAGGTTTGCTAGTGATATAGATAGGAATTTTACCTTTCTGGTCATTATAGTAGAAATTCTCTATGTGAAATGTGTAAAAGCTCCTTGATGGGCCAATATGGGCTCAATTTTTTTTTTTTTTTGAAATGTCCCAAGCTCTTGAGTAGAATACATACCCTATGGTTGATGATTTGTTAGTAAATCCCTGCCTTCCATTCTGAGGGGCTTTTCTTTTTCGAGTCCCTCTAGTGGAAACTGAGCTTATTTCCATTCAACCTTGTTTTTTTCAATAAACGTGCTTCTATCTGTACAGCTTTCCTCCTAAGAACAGCCTTACACCGTCCCATGTATGCAGTGCTCTCCTTGTTCATTTCTCAAGTGCCTGATGGTTTCATTTTTATCTTCTCTTATACACAATATGATCTGGAAAGATAGTGAACTGTCTATACACTGATAGATCTTCTTGTCCCTACTTTTGCATCTGTTTCATGTTTGCTGATCACCCGGCCTCTGCCCTTGTGGGTTTTCCAGGAACTCCCATCCTGGGCCGTGGATTCTGTTTATTTGGGGGACCTTTCAGCCACCCTCCTGGTTTTCTGGCTTTCTTCGAAGTTTTGGCGGTTCTTGGTGCTGGACTCATCTTTGCCTGCACTGTATTTGTCGCCTGTATGTGGAGCATGCCTCTGTCCACTGAAATGCATGCAGCAGACAACAATGAGTTTCATTCAAAGCCCTTGAAGCCACGGACACATGGGGTGGGGGGGGAGCATAGGATTCTGGTCCTGGGGACTGCTGCAAATGCAGCGGTCCCCAGCAATGGGTCACCTTTACAGGGGAGACTCCGAACAGGACCCTACCTCCCACACCCTTAAGCACCAAAGCCCAAGGGGTTCCCACCAGACCCCGCGGCCTGCCCCAGGCTTCCAACCCACCAGCCCACTCCCGATTCCCAACACCCAATAACCAAACAACGCAGGGCGCGTTTAGAATATTTCTGTTCTTTTTACTCTAAAAAAGGTTTGGCCATACCCAGCAGGCTGCCTCTGGTGACAGGGTTTCCATCTCCCCGCCCCTCCAAAGGTGACTGCACGCTCCTTGGACGTCTTTCCCCTTCCCTTGCAACCCTAGATCGCCTCCCCACCAGGCGGTGGAGGAGGCCCCCAGCACGGGAGGGTCACGCGGCCGGCGGAGGCATTGAGGAAATAAATTAGGGGAGGGGAGGCTCCTAGCTGGCCGGCTCCAGAGGCGTCTCGCACACCCAGCGGTAGGGCCTCTGGCACACGTCGTCGTTCCAGCGGCCGTCGTCGGTGAAGTGTGCGCAGTCCTCGCCTCCCCCGAGCCCGTGCCCGTACCAGTCGTCCGGCTGCTCCGGCCTCCAGTTCCTGCCGAGACGAGCTGCTGTGCGCCCCACCCCCTCGCTCCGCCCCCCAGCCCCGGCCCCCTCCAGCGAAGCCCCGGGGACGCGCGGCGCCCGGGGACGCGCACACTCACTTGAAGCCGGTCTCGTAGTCCGTCCCGTCCACCCACTTCCAGAGCCCGCTCTGGTCCGTGAGGCCCATCCAGGTGTTCACCGGCCCCATGTGGTGCTGGACAAACTTCTGCGGAGGGGGAGGGGCGGTGAGCGCTCCCCGGAGCCCCCCCCCCCCGCTCCCCCGCGCGCGAGCCCCGGGCCGCTCACCTGCTCCTCCCGGGAGTTGACGACCACCAGGTGCGCGCTTTCCAGCTGGCAGTACCGGTCCGCGTCCGGCCAGGGCTTCCCGGAGCGGGAGAACCAGTAGCAGCTGCCCTCGTACTCCAGCCAGTTGACTGGGCAGCAGGTCCTCGCCGAGCCTGAGGGGCAGGGGAGGGAGGAGGCGCTGAGGCGCGGCCCTCAGGGAGCCGGACGGCCGAGCGCGCCGGCGCCCCCGCGCGCTCCTCACCATTGCCCTGCAGGACGGCCATCTGACAGCTCAGGCTGCGCAGGTCCGACACGAACTGCTTCACGTGGAACAGGAGGCCCGAGTGATCTGGGGGGGGAGCGAGGGCGGGGGTCGCGACGTCGCTCACGCGCGCGCCACGAGACCCCAGCGTGGGCCCGAGGGACCCGGAGTCCCACATGCTCGTGTCTGACCTTCGCTCAGATCCTGCTGCTGCTTCTCCAGCTGGGACTCGAGCGATTTCATCTTCCTGCCCACATTTCCTCCTGGGGAGACACCTGCTCAGCGCCCCCCGCGTCCCTAGCGCCCAGCGCCCGCCCCCCAGCCCCAGCCCCCGACCCCTCACCCTGGCTGCTCAAGGCCTTGACCTCGACCTCGGTGGTCGCCGTGAAGTTGCTGAACGTCTCTCTCAGGGCCTGCAGCTCCCCCCGCAACTTGGAGTCTGGGCGGGAGAGGGTGTGCAGAGGCCCAAATGAGGGGCCCGCGCCCCCCAGCACAGAAGCCCGCCCTCTCCCACCCCTGCCCCCCCCCCCCGTCCCCTGCCCGGGTACCCACTCTGGGATCCGATGACACAGACGACCACCAGCAGCAGGAGGCCGAGGCCCAGGGAGAGCAGGAGGAGGCAGGGTCCCGAGCAGAACCTCCGGAACAGCGGCTGCGGGGGCCGTGGCACTAGCAAGAGAGGACAGCAGGGTCTCGGGGACACAGGGGCACCTGGGCCGCTCAGGGGTCCCGGGAGGAGAGCGGGCTAAGGCTCCTCTCCAGGGCTTGGAGGAAACATATGGATTAAGAAACCTGGGTCGGGGGTCCTGGGGGGCTCAGTGGGTTAAAGCCTCTGCCTTCAGCTCAGGTCATGATCTCGGGGTTCTGGAATCGAGCCCCACATCGGGCTCTCTGCTCAGCGGGGAGCCTGCTTCCCCCTCTCTCTCTGCCTGCCTCCCTGCCTACTTGTGATCTCTCTCTGTGTGTCAAATAAATAAAATCTTGAAAGAAAGAGAGAGAGAGAGAAAGAAAAGAAAAAGAAAGAAAGAAAGGAAAGGAAAAAAAGAAAAGAAAAGAACTAAATCTGGGTGGTCCGGACCCGAGGGGCCAGAGGCAGCGGGATGCGGGGGCACCCAGCCTGAGCCCTCCCCAGCCCGCCGGGGCCCTGAGCCTTTGCTGACACCTAGTGGCCGGACTGTGTCACTGACGCGAATGAACCCCGTCCCCGCCAACAGGTTCCAGCTGGAGTCGCAGGAGGAGCGCGTGACTGGCTGGGGTCCCTGGGCGCACCCCTGGCCCGAGAAGGCTGGGGATAGGGAGGAGGTTTATTCCTCTCCCCCACGAACCCAACTCCTCTAGCTGCGCGCAGAGAGAGAAGACCGGGTAACCAGAGCCCCCCAAGCGGAGGACCCCGGCAGCCTTTCCCCACACCCATCCCCAAGGACCCTCCTGCTCAGCCCAAAGGGCATCCCTGCTGGCAGGAGCAGGAAGGGGGTGTCTTTGTGGGCCGGGGCCTCACCATCCTTGGGTACTTGGTCTCGCAGCCTCCTCACAGAAGTCTGACCACTGGACCCAATGGTCCCAGGGACCCCGGCACTCCTGCTCACACACACTCTCCAGGTGTTAGAAGGAATAAGGGGGGACCTCAGGTCCCCCCCGTTACTCCTGGACCTCCGGATCTGCACACCCCGCCCCCACGCCCCTGGGCTGTGGGTGACACCGCGAGGCTCAGGAGGCCCCTGGAGGCCTGGGAGTCCCATCACTGAGAAAGGGATTCCAGCCCCACAGCTGACACCCCCACCCCAAGAGGGGCGGCTCAGACCAGCTTCTGGTAAGTGGGGCAGACCCAGAGACAGGGTCTGGGGTCCCTGAAGGAAGCAGGAGCCAAGGCAAAGGGGCCAAGGCCACCTGATGCTCACCTTTCAGAACTGGAAGGAGGTGTCCCCTTACCTTGTCGGAGCTGGTGGTCATTGTCCTCGCTGTCCAGATGCTGAAGATCTTGATAGTCATTTGTCATGGTAGGGCTGGCTGGACCTGGGCCCAGGACAAGGGGGTGGTTAGGGCTAGGGCAGGAGCCGAATGGAGCCGGCCTGGGGCATCCAGTCTGCTTCTAAATGATTGGTGGCTCTAGGAAAACTATCTCCCATCCCCTCCCAGGCCTGACATCCAAACTTGATCCTCTGAAGTCTTCCCACCCGGCACCCCCCGCCCCACTCTGAGGTCCCCTGGCTTTCTTCCCCTTTTACTTGCTGACAGTCTTGAGGTTGGCTCCTGGTCGTGCAGGTCCTAGGCTAAGAAGGGAGCTAGAGCCTGGAGCCTTGGGGTGCACGGACAGCCCTGGACGATGGGAGGGGACGGAGCAGGGTCCATACGAGGGCCCCAAGCACTGCGTGTCTGCGTGTCTGTGTGTCCCAACACTCAGAACCTGGCATCCCCAGTGCCCGGGACTTTGGACAGTAAACAGAGAGGGAAAGGGATTTGGAACTCTGGAGCTGTGTGGAGTGGGAGTGGGGGATGGGTCACCCCTGCCTTCCTCCCCAGGGAGGGGGACTCTCCTGATCTGTCCCCCTCCCCCTCACGCCCTTGCCAGTCACCTCACTAATTTCTGCAGGGTTTGGGATGGGGAGCCTGGCCAGGGGTGCACTCGGTCATTTCCTTCTGCCCCTCCCTCCTTTCATTTCCTGCTGCTACATTTCCCAGAATTGTCGGTGTTTCCAAATATCCCTGGCCAGGATCAGGGAGCCCCACTCTCTGCTTTTGCCCAATCCAGGCTCTGACCCTGGTATCTGAGCCTGGGCCCCAGCCTCCCGTGGAGGCCCAGCGGCCAGGCTCTCTGGTTTGGAACTCACTGGCTTCACTCTCCCAGGGAGCAAAGTCCTCCAGACAGTATGGGGGCTGTGGGGGGAGAGGCAGGAGAGCAGGTTTTCCCGCCCCAGCTGGGACTTGTGCCAACACGCTCCCATTGGCTCCCACTGTATGCCCAGGCTTCTCACCCGTGAACTCCTCCATGAACCCCAGAACGCAGTCCCGTTTGCTGATGAGGGAACAGGCCTAGCAGGTCAGAGCTTACCCAGGGTTATAAAGTGCCAGGAAGGATCAGAGGGAGGTCTGGAAGGTAAGCCTCCCGACTCCGGACCTGTGCTCTAGCCCCAAAGAACCCAGACCCCGTCCATCACCGCGGCTGGGCTCTGGGGTCCCCAGAAAGCTGAAGTACAGACCCTCACGGCCCCACGGGGCATTCAGGGATGAGCGTGCGGGTTCAAATTACGTTAGATTCGAAACTGGGCAATACTAAAGATGTTCATTAGTCTTGCTTTAGGCTAGCAAGGAAGAGGTGTGCAAACCCGATATTATAGTCACTTCGAGGACAGAACTAGACTTTATCACGAGAGTCTTACGTTACATGAGACCCTTGGGAACACGGTCCTTGCATGAAATATGAAAGGCCTGGGTGCACCCTCATCTATGTCCTGAAAAGCCCCCTGTGGTTTGCATGCCTGGGGCTGTCGCCAGTCCCCCTGGGGACTATGGGGCATTTGACATTCTCTGATATCATCACTCACAATCTGGCTTATTCAGGCCAACAGACCTCCGATGTTTCAGGCGCTATAGTGGCTTCTCTTGTGGAAGCAGTGACTGGGAGGCTGCTGGAGGGGACTTCTGCGTAACGGATATGTTCTGCTTCTCGGTCTGGACCCTGGTTGCACGGGTGGGTTCCATTGGTGAAACTGAGGAAAGCTATGCACTTAGGACTTGTGCATCCCTCTGCTTGCAAGTTACCCTGGAATACAATGTTTCCGAAATCTGGTTTTTACCTATATAACTACAATCCCCAAATCGACGGATCAGGGAGCCAGACGCACAGATCAGTGCTGGTAAATGCGTTCCAGAGAAATAGTGTTAGAACAGGAGTGCGAGGTGATAACACAGTGTGAAGAAAGCCAGACGAACCAAACCATGCGCTGACTGACCGGGCCCCTGATTTCCAAGCCAGCCTCCTGCAAGACATCAGAGATGTAGTCTGCACAAACTACAAAGCAACCAGAAAGGAAAACTCTGCCACGGTGGTGTTGTGTTTATGCCGAGACTTCACCACCCCTTACATTTATTCCTTTAATAATATCTATTTTGGGGGTTCCTGGCTGGCTCAGTCCGTAGAGCATGCGACTCTTGATCTCAGGGTTCAAGCCCCACGTTGGGTGCAGAGCCTGCTTTGAAAAAAAGAGAGTGGAACTTAAATTACGCAAGGTCTTCAGGGACATAGGGCCTCGCGTGTTAATTCTCTACTGCTCAGTAACTAAGGAGCACAGACTTGGGGGCTTAAAACAGCACTCGTCTATTAGCTCACAGTCCCTCTGTGTCCTCTGCTCCCGTCTCACACAGCTGAGATCAAGGTGCTGGCAGGACTGGTTTCGTTAATGGAGGCAAAGGAGAACATGCCTCTAGCGTGTTCAGGTGGCTGACGGAACCCGGTTCCTTGCAGCTGTAGGACTGAGGTCCCCCTTCCTTGCTGGCTGTGAGCCAGGGGCTGGCCTCCTCCCCTGCGGGCCACCCACGCTCCTTGTCACGTGGCCCCTCCATCTTCAAAGTCGCAAACAGCATGTGGAATTGTTCTCTTGCTTCAGGTCTGACTTCCTCTGTGCTTTTATTTATTTATTTATTTATTTTTGGTAAAGATTTTATTTATGTATTTCAGAAAGAGAGAGAGTGAGCACAGGCATGAGCGGGGAAGGGGCAGAAGGAGAAACAGACTCCAGGCTGAGCAGAGAACTCAACATGGGGCTCCATCCCAGGACCCTGGGTCATGACCTGAGCCGAAGGCGGTTGCTTAACCGACTGCGCCTCCAAACGCCCTCCTCTACGCCTAGGAAGCGGGTCAGATTTCATCAGCGGTTATGAGCAAGCGACCATGGGGAGAGGGTGACAGCAGCATGTAGGGGAGCAGGGGCCGCCCAGAGAGCCTTGGAGGTCGGGCTGCAGATCTGGGAACACCATTCGGGAGCACCGTGGTCTCCCCATGGGAAAGGTGAAGCCCAGGGAAGTCCCAAGATCCTCCGCTGGGAGTGTGGCAAGCAAACATTAGCACGACATTTATATGCCTTCGTACCCCTAGTCTTCAGACTTCCACTTGGCGATGACACACATCCCTGACTTGTCGCAGCAGGGGGATTTCTTCGCAGGCTAGCAACCGAAGCATCTGGCCCAGAGTCTGGATAGAGCGGAGCCACTGGCTTGACTCTGGGGCGGGTGACACAGGAGGCTGGAGGCCAGAGGTCATCCTTGCCGCGGGGCCCCTCTCCTTCTACAACTTCGACCAGGGCTGCGGAATCTGCTGCCAGATGACTCAGTGGCCACTTGGTGGAGGCTGTGGGCCAGGGCGGCTGAGCTTGCCATGCGGGCCTCCCCCCACGGGGCCTGGGCCTCCCGACAATGTGGCAGCTGCCCCCCACCCCCAGAGCAAGGGATTTGGGAGCCCACGTTGGAAGCCACAGTTCCTTGCCCTTGGAGTTGATGGTCCCTCTGTCATTCTGCTGTATCCCCATCCCAACCCAGGCCAGTGCGGGGTGGGAAAGCACTGCCCTAGGGCAGGAGTGATGAGAGCTGACAATACTTGGAGGCCATCCTGAAGGCTGGTGACGTGTCTGGAATTGGAAAGCGGGTGAATGTATCTTGGGGGACACGTGCTTGACATTTTACAAAGGGGCCCCTGAACAATCACGTTCCAGATGCTGGCTCTGGGCTCCGAGCCCCATGAAGTTGCAGGCATGGCAGATCCGTAAGTTCAATGGTGGCCTGGCCTTGGGGTTGGTGGCGGGTCTGAGGTGGGCTGCAGGGAGCTGGCCCCGGGAATCTGGGAGGCCGGAGGCCAGAGAGGGCAGATCCCAGGGGCAGGACTGAAGCAGAGGACGGGATTGGATCGCATGATTGCTACCATGTGTGAGGAAGGGAACTGGCATGGGGGGGCATCGGTGCAGGTAAGGGGGGTCCAGAAGCTTGCTGGAGACAGGTCTGGTGTCCACAGAGGTGTCTAGGCTGGAGACACCAACAGGAGAGCCTTGAAAGTGGCCCAGGTGTGGCCCAGTGATGAGGCGTGCCTGTGAGACGCGGTAGGAAGGAAGCAGCCGGGACAGTCCCTGCCATTGGACGAGGTGGAAGGAAGATCCCAGCACCGCTGGACAGACAGGCTGATGAGTAGGGCTGAGCCCAAGTGCCAAGCTCAGACCTCCAGGGAGATGGGGGGAACGGCCTCTGGGTGGCTGGGCTGAGTCAGGAGAAGCAAGTGCTTCTGGCAGGGGTGAGGCCCCAGAGAAGAGAAGGAAGGGCCCTGGAGGCTGGGGGAGCCCCAGGAATCAGGGCAGGGAAGCCGAGCAGCAGAATGCGGGCCGCTCTCCGATCTGAGCTCCATCGCCCTTATCTGGAGAGCGGGTTCAATGCCCGGCTCAGAGGGTTATTGCCAAGGTTAAGTGAGAGGCTGGGTGAAAAGCACTTAGCACGGGGCCTGGGACGCACTAGGTGCTTGGCACCTGCTAGCACAGCTAACAATCTGGATCCTTCTTCTCATCACTAGAGCACAGCCTACAGAGTTGGGTCAGCCCCCCACCCCCACCCCATCCCGGGGCCTGTGAATGCCAGGAAGGGGTCAGGACAGCAGAGCACGCCTCTCCCTATCTCCCGGAGGGTGGTCAGCATCTCCCCTGGGATAGAACTGGGGGCCTGGCGTGTTGGCTGTGTGAAGGCGGCCCCTCCACTTCTGTGTAGAAGACCTGAGGGGTGAGACCCGTCACCCTTCGCCCACCCTGGCTCAGAACACTTGCAAATTTGGGATCAGCCTGCCTGGCTCTTGCCCCAGGTCCCCTGGGGTCTGGACTGCCACTCACAGCGTCGGAATCCTGGGGGTAGGGCCCGGAGTAGGGGGTCAGCAAAGTCAGGCACCTGGAAAGCATCTTCAGGAGGTGACTGAGCTGGGGCGCCTGGGTGGCTCAGTGGGTTGAGCCTCTGTCTTTGACTCAGGTCGTGATCTCGGGGTCCTGGGATTGAGCCCTGCAAGGGGCTCTCTGCTTGGCAGGGAACCTGCTTCCTCCTCTCTCTGCCTGCCTCTCTGCCTACTTGTGATCGCTCTCTCTCTCTCTCTGTGAAATAAAATAAAATCTTAAAAAAAAAAAAAAAAAAGGCGATTGGGCTGATGAACAGAAGGTAGGGTGCGGACTTCTGAAGAGGGCGCCCTGTGGCTCCCCAAATCTAGAAGCTGAGCAGGGCCGGAGGGGAGGTGAAGCAGGAGAGGCTAAGGGAGTGCCTTGGGGTTGGGGGGCTCAGTGCTGGGAGCTCCCACAAGGGTGCCCCTCAGAGTCCCTGCTGCTGGGCTAGAGAGAACTTTCTCCGTCCTGGCTTCTCAGCATTGGACCAGGCAGGATTTGGGGACCCGGACCTGCACTCCTCTTTCCCACTTTTATCTAGAGGCGTCTGTTTAGAAAAAATTAAAACGCCCCGTTCCCCGGTTTTACTGAGCTGAGGAACAGACCAAGAGGCCAAGGGCAATCATGGGTAGCGCTTCATGGCAGGGGCGGGCTGTGCGCCGAGGACCTCACTGCGCCAGGGACCGGGATGCCTCGAGGCAGTTACTGCTCCCAATTGTGAGCTGAGAAGCAGAGCTCCCACAAGGTGCACTCTGACCTCCAGCCACGGGACCTACCACCACGCCGCCGGCCTGGCTCTCTAGCGCCTCCTGCCACGCCCTCGCCCGGGCGCCCACTTGCCCCACTCCCACGACTTTGCAAGGCTCTGTCCAACCACGAAGGGCTCACGTCTCTGACCCCCTCCTCTCTGCCTCCTTCCCCCCCCTGCCTGCTCCAGTCCATGACCTCCTTCTGTCCTCCGGCATCCCCTGCTTCCTCCCACCTCGCCCTTCCTCTCTCTCCAGCTGGCACACCAGTCGCCCTGGGCTTCCTCACCCTGCAGGCTGCAACTCAAGTGGTGTTCCAAGGAGACGCCTCTTTGAGCACCCCGTCTACACCCACAAAGAGGCGCACCGTGCTGCCACTGTCTTTGCTTGCTGCAACCATCGTCATCCTCGTGATCTGCATTCCTTCCCTTCCTGTGGTCCACGGTCCCCACTGCAAGGACCCCAGTGTCCCCGAGGGCCAGGACATCACACTCGCAGCCTTTCCAACGCTGCTTGGCACCCAGGGAGAGCCAGGTAAGTATTTGTTGGAAGAAATCGAGGGGGAGTGAAGAAGGAGTCGGGATTTGAACCTCGGTCCGCTCAGGAATCTAGTGCGCCTATCCACGCAAACATACGGCCTCCTTAGCTGGCCGGGGAAGAGCTCTTTATAGATTTGGAAGAACACAAAACTGCCAAAGTGCTCCCCTCTGAGGAGTATATGGAATGAGATGGGGAGGGAACTTCTTTTTTTTCACCATATGCATTTCTATATTTATTTGAATTTTTATAAGGTACATGTACTCCTTTCATAATCTAAAAAGTGATGCATGCAGAATTAGGAGATTCTACCCCTTCTCAGTGAACTCTCCTTAACCCCTTCGATCCAGATGCGTTACCTGGCACACACCTTCCTCAGCTGATTTCTCCCTCCGGCCAATGGCTGAGAACATCAGCACAGCCTCAAACCATCTGCTCCTACGCAGAACCAAGCTAAAAGAAGGGTTATTTGAGAAACATTCTTGGAAGCAGTGCTTCTGGGCCCAGCAAGACATCAGAGTCACCTGGGAGGTTTCCTGAAGTGCAGCCCCCACCCCTCCAAGGGCCTGCCCCTGGGACTCAGTGGGCTGGGTTCTTTCGTTTAGAGCCCTTCCCAGAAGTTCCTGTGGGGCGATCCCCCGAGAGAACCACCAGATTAAGTGACACCCCGCTAGAGATCTCTACCACACTCCTCGGATCAGCCCAGGCCCCGGGGTGGAATTTCGCATCCAACTCTTAACAGCTTCTGCACTGTTCCGGGCTTAACCATCTTGACTCTAGTACCTGCCACCTCCCCCTTCTCCTCACCCTTCCCCGTTGGGGGCCCTGAGTCAGAGGGAGCCAGCAATGGCTCATCAATACTGCAACTGAGGTCCTTCTGGCCAGCGGCCTCTTGAACATGTGAACATCGGCAGAAGCAAAGCCAAGAACAGATGCCCCACGCAGCTGCCTCTGAGAAGCATCAGTGAGGCTCAGGGTCAGGAAAATCTGACTTCCCCAAAGAACCAGAGCTTTTTGCTCCTTTATAAGAAAGAACTAGGTAGTGGACCATTTCCCCTTTTGCCCTGTCTACCAGGAAGTTCAGAGATGGTATGTATGTTCCCTCATACCTACTCCATCTGCTCTGGCTTTTTTTTTTTTTTTTTTTTTTTTAAATCTTTGGTCTCTTTCCATTCTCCTACCTGATTATTGGCAAAGCTGTTTTGAATCTTTCTACAGAGATGGGACATAAAGAAATCCAATAAATATTTACACTGCATTTCTCATCAACAAATCCGTTAACATCACTGCCAGAACCGAGCTCTGTCCACAACTCTATGAACCTGAACCAAGAAAGTTCCCTCCACATTTTCCTTTCAAGAACCTCACGCTGCCCCAGACGGCCCAGGGGAGTGATCAGGACTGGGCCAAGTTGCTTCAGGGACCCTGTGCCGGTCTTTCCAGGTCTGTCGGGGACTTTGGGCAGTGCCTGCAGCCCTTCCTAGGCCCATACTTCACTACTGACTCGGAGTCCCTGGTTTCGGGGTCCCTCCAAGGCCCCTTTCAGGGCGCTCTCCCCTCTCTGGGCTGACGTGAAGAATGGTCTGACTCCCAGACCTGTCCCTACACTCCCACCCTGACTCCCTCCTCACCCGCGTCCCAAATAACCAGGCCACACACCAGGTTTCAAGTATCTGTCTCTTCCTTTCACTCTCTCAAAAGAAAAAAATAAATAAATT